>NC_135688.1:29529716-30129716 GCF_964276395.1 Gasterosteus aculeatus
GTGTGTTCCACTGCTTTTACTCCTAAAGATAACAGTCAAAGACCCGTTAGGATGAAATAACATCAGCAGGTTTCTCGTTTAAAGCTGCAAACTTTAATTAAATGTCTCCTGAGACAGAATATATCGCCGTATTTCACTCTGTTATTGTTTGAATAATCAGCTTTATGTAACATTTGATGAGGCTCCATTACTTTTCTAGAGGTCATTCCATGACTTCCTTTCCAGAGCGGCGTGAGAAAACCTGCCGCCTGCTGTTGTGTGTGTTTTAATACATCGTCCATTGTCTCAACGATACGTTGTGTGTGAAACAAAAAGCTACGGACGCACACGCGGAGCTGCAGCCGGCCGGGATGACATGTTAAGGATGTGTTAATTCGCCCTCTGAGTTTCCTTATCATGTCTGCTGCTCGGCCATTCACGATTAGTCCTGTTTTAATGAGCCATTAGTGAACACACTCCCCATGTCACGGATATGAGACGGCGTGTGTGTGTGTGTGTGTCATTGTGTGGAATGGAAAGAGCAGAGTGGGAGTATGCATTCCACCAGGAAGGTGTGAGATGGTGTGTGGTGCGTGTGTGTGTGTGTGTGTGTGTGTGTGGACAGCTCCATTCTCCCACTGTGGGGCAGAACAATTGGCAGGGACACGCTGTTCAGGGGGGCCTCCTCCTCATTATTGGCCCACTGCTCACTCGTGAGCCGTATCATTGTACTGCAAGACAACGGGTGCCAGGGGCCCCACTGACATGATACCAACCCCCCCCCCCCCCTCACACACACACACACCAGTCCAGCTTTAAGCTTGACTCCCCCAGACATCGCAAGCCCCACAGTATCGCTGCACCTGATTGGCTGGACAACCAACGCTGGTCAGAGTCCTCACGGGGGATTAAGGCTAATTAGCATGAAGAATGAAAACAAACAAACAGCGAGCGGGTGGGGGGGGGGGGTCAGACTGTCTCTCTTAATTAGCATTGTTTAGTGGCACAGTCGGTTCCTGATATCCAGCACGTCACAGATCTGTGACACACACAACACACACACACACACACCTGTGGAAAAGGTTTGGGTCACTTCCTGTCAAACGTAATCAATGTCATCATTGACCATTTGATCAATGGCTTTAAACGATGGACACCGCTCTCCATCAGCGTTTGGGCTGCGAAGATCATTCATTTCGGAGGCGTTTTCTGCGTTAAAGGAGCACAAACATAAAGTTCTGTGAGAAAAAACACCTTCAGACGTTTTATTATAAATGGAATAAAACGTATGAAAAGGTTTTTTTTTCCAGCACAGTTGCCAACCAGCACCGGGTTTATGGCCATTGACAAAAATAACTAATTACAGCTTAGACCAGCCCCCTGGTTCAGTACTGCCCCCCAGGCCTAAACTTCTTCTGGCACACAGATGAAGGAAAGAAAAAGCATTGATCGCCCCACTGCGTGAATAAATATTAGGGATGAGATGATGGATGATAGTATTTCTAAATCTCTTTGGCATCGGAGAAAAATTGCATTTGCCTCCCGAGTGTGTCTGCGACGCTGAAAGCCCCCCCACCCCCCCACGCGCCCCCGGGACCTCCGAGCTGCAGAGGGGTCAGTGAAAACTGGGCCAAATCAAAGTGATTAAGGACCCTGCAAATCAATAAGGCCTTTATATTAGATTTACGCGGCCTCCTCGGATCGCGCCGAGTCAGCAGAAGGCCGAGCGGAGGCAGAAATGAACCCGGAGCCGACAAGGGGGGGGCGGGGGGCGGGGGGGGGGATAAATCCTGGGGCTCGCATCAAGTCTCCCATGCGTAATGAAATAACATAATCATCTGTGAGGAGTTTCTGCTGATCTCCCCACTGCAGTGTTCCGATGACGAGTGAGAAAGACCGTTACCAGAAGCCCACTGGGATCGATCGCGGCGAGCGGGAGGAGCAACAAGTGTTCTCAGACAAGCGGCATTCTGGGAAAGGCGAGAAAGAGCATCCGAGGCAGCGCTCAGTTCAGCAGGTCTCAGATCAGATGTCACGCACACACACACACGCACACACACACACACACACACACACACACACACACACACACACACACAATTAGTAAATAAATAGCTTTGTGGGGACAATAAGTTGAGCTCCCGAGCATGTGCTCGCACACACAATGTGCCGTTTTCTCTTATCACCATGGAGACAAAATGCCCCCCCGCCCCCCCGACCATAGCAGTGTTTGTCTCACAGTAAATCTAAATTGCCGAGTGCAGTTAACCCCCTACCGCCCCCCCCCCCCCCCCCTCAGCCAGCTCCCTAAGTCTGTGGATCCCTGCAGCAGACGATGAGAGAAAAATACAATCAATGCAAGAAAAAAGAGGAGCGGGGGGAGGGAGGGAGGGAGGGAGGGAGGGAGCGAGGGGGAGGCAGAAGAAGAGGAACGTGTTAGCACACAGCAGAGTCGGGGTCAGACAAAGACGAACACCAAAGAAACTTCCATCATGCTTGTGCGCTTTCCAGTTTCCTAGAAGGTTGTTCTGGCATAATCTTTGATGGGGGGGGGGGGGGGGGGGTCTCTGAAGGAACCTCAAATCTGTTTACAGCTCTGATTGGAATTACACAATCAATTACCACCCCCTGCTGTGGCCCAAATGAGCCAGCCCAAAAGACAGGGGGATTGGTTAAATGTTATTGTTGGGAGGCCATTATCCAACAATCGGGGTGGTTAATGCAAGAAAATGACATTCATTAAAAGGCTCGATGGGGGGGCTCCCCGGGGGCCAGCTGCAGCTGACCCCCATTCAGCGGCAGCCTTTGTGGACCCTCGTCCACTGTGGGGAGGGCAGATCATGTCAAAGAAACAAAATGCTCCTCTTTTGTCACAGAGTGGCCTCCAGTCTCCCTTTGCAAGCATCTGTCCATGCGTGCGTGTGTGTGTGTGTATGTGTGTGTGTGTGTGTGTGTGTGTGCGTGCATGTGTGCGTGTGTGTGTGTGTGTCGCAGGGAGGGGCAGGAAGCCCGAGGAAATACCTGCATCTCAGAGTGTGGACGTTTTTTGGCTGGATGTGTGTGAGCAGTCAGAGAGGGAAAAAGGGATAATTACATCATTCTGTGAATTAGAAGAGTAGAGGGGGAGTGATTGAACGAGCCCCCCCCCCCCCCCCCCGCCCCCCTCGATGGATGCACATGTAATCCCGCTGTAATGAGGCAGCGCCAGATTCATACTCCACACACACTTAGTCCTATAATGTATGTCATCAACGCCGCCGCTCGTTACAAAAACTCCCCGAGTGCACTTCCGCCAGCGACCACCGAGAGCCCAAGAAGCACCTGCTCCATCAACACCATCAGCACCATCAAAACCATCAGCACCGTCAGCACTGTCAACCCATCAGCATCCTCTGCTCCATCAACACCATCAGCACCATCAAAACCATCATCACCATCATCACCATCAAAACCATCAGCACCGTCAGCACCGTCAACCCCATCAGCCCCATCAGCATCCTCTGCTCCATCAACACCATCAGCACCATCAAAACCATCATCACCATCAGCACCATCAACACCATCAACCCCACCACACCATCAGCCCCATCAAAACCATCAGCACCATCAGCAGCATCAAAACCATCAGCACCGTCAGCACCATCAAAACCATCAACACCATCAGCACCATCAGCAGCATCAAAACCATCAGCACCGTCAGCACCATCAAAACCATCAACACCATCAGCACCATCAGCAGCATCAAAACCATCAGCACCGTCAGCACCATCAACCCCATCAGCACCATCATCACCATCAAAACCATCAGCACCGTCAGCACCATCAACCCATCAGCATCATCTGCTCCATCAACTCCATCAGCACCATCAGCACCATCAGCACCATCAAAACCATCATCACCATCAACACCATCAGCACCATCAGCCCCATCAGCACCATCAACCCCATCAGCCCCATCAACCCCATCAGCCCCATCAACCCCATCAGCCCATCAAAACCATCAGCACCATCAGCACCATCAACACCATCAACCCCATCAACCCCATCAGCACCATCTGCACAATCAGCACCATCAACCTGACCTCCTATCAGCGCTGATGGCTGTTAGGATGACCAGGACTGGGGGCCGGGGGGTCGGGGGGGGGATCACAGCAGCACGGAGGACGGGATCGATCGCACGCACCTGCCAGGTCTCCTGCTTACCGAACACGAGGGTTCGACCCTCCAAAGCCGAGGGCTGACCTTTGACCCCCCCCCCTCTCCCCTCCCAGGGCGTCTGTTGGCCTCTCGGGGAGGGGGGGGACGGGGGGACGGGGCCTCGGAAGCAGAGCAGGAAAAGTGTGTGTGCGGCGATGAAAAGATCAAAGCCAGTAATTACAAAGCAATAGTTTAATGAAATGTTCCGGCTGCCGTCGAGTGAGAGCCGGGCTCATCAGAGAGGTGAAATAATTATCACAGGCACCTGTTATGGCAAAGAACAGGTGGAGCCGTAGCGCTTGTAATCTCACATCTCAGCGGATACGATCTGGATGCGCGTGTGTGTGTGTCTGTGTGTGTGTGTGTGTGCGTGTGTGTGCGTGTGTTAGGTGGTGTGTTAAGCCTCTGATTTAGAAACAGGCCACAGTAGCAACATGCCTCGCTGTTTCCTCCAGCATCTGTCCTGAGCCGCATGGGGCCTCCGTGCACACGGGGGGCGGGGCAAGGAGAAGCGGCTTTCCTTCATCTCCAACCCCCCCCCCCTCCCCCTCTCTCTCTCTCTCCCTCGTCTCATTATTGGAGGCAACGTTGGAGTGGCCTCCCTCCCTCTCGTCTCAGTGGGAGTTTTTGTCTTTTTTGGGGTCTTCCATCATCTTGCGAGTCGGCGCCGGGTCGTATTACACAACACGACGCGTTCATTGCTGTGGGGATGAGATGACCCGGTTCCCGTGAAGTACGAACCCGAGTTCAGAAGAAGGCCGAGTGATGAAGGCATGTCGTCTACACCGGCGTCGTACCGGGCAGGAGCCAATCAACGCCTCTCACGCGTCGCCAAAAGTGACATTTCAGCTGAAAAAACACGGCTCGGCACAAAACCCCCGCCGCTTCCTGAAAGGCGACTGTTTGGGCCGGCTGCCCGTCACGTGGCGGCGTCTCACAGCAAAGCCCGGGCGCCCGAATCGAGCGACAATAAGACGGCGACCGCGGTGCCTCCAAGCGAGTCATCTCCGGCAGCCAGCCCGGCTATCATTATCTGTTAAAGAGCCTCCGTCCCTATGGATCATCATTACCAGGCGCATTAGAAAATACTTTGATTAAACTCCCTAATCCAGCGCAGACAGCTGCAGTCCATTCACAGCTGCCTAATCTCCCCGCCACTAAATACCACCGAGACAATGGGCAACAATGACAACTTACGTGAGTGGGGAGGCAGAAATAAAGGAGGGAGAAAACAAAGAAGAAGAGGGAGAGAGGAGGGAGGGGAGAGCCGATTCCTTTATCAAAAAGGCGGGCCGGTAAACAATGCTGATGGCGAGCCAGGAGATTCTGGAAATGAAAAGGGGATTCGGGGGAAAGACAGTGGGAACGTGGGGCGCAGGGTGGGGAGTTTAGTGAGAGGGGCTGGGAGGGTGGGTGGGGGGGTGGGGGATGATGGAGTTGCGTCTCCCCTCGGCTGGCAGGCGAGATCTCCTCGGCGCGCGACTACAAACAGGGCTGATGGAGCCGCCGCAATCAAGATGAGAGCCGAGGACGAGAGCGCGGAGAGAAAGAGGGAGAGAAAAATGGAACTACTCGTCAATGGTACAAATCACCGCGGGGAGGTTATCAGGGCCGCCGGCAATCACTATAATGACAACATGGTGTGACATGATTGTTACAGCACTCAAAGAAAATCATTCGCCGGGCTGGGGAGGAGATAGGCAGGCGGGCAGCTTCATAAATACTGGTCTGTCTGTGTGTGTGTGTGTGTGTGTGTTTCCAGAGGTGTAGGAGGAGAGGCAGGTGAGTGTTGTGATTGTGTGGGACGGTGGCGACGGGCGAGGAGGCGTCGCCCGCAAAGATCCCTTTGTTTTGATTGCTTCTGGGTTTTTTATTTATCGTCGGCCTCGTCAGCCGCGATTTTAAAAGTCACAACACAACGCGGGGCGCTCTGGGGCGGGAATCCGAAACATGTGCTGTTTTGTAATCTTCAATCGGGCGCGCTGACCCGGTGTGATCACGCCACGTCTTCCAGCGGATCTTTGTTCTGGTTCAAACAGCCACGAGCGGGTTTCCATGACAAAGACGGAAGCAGCTGTTCTCCTTGAATGGTATCTTCCGTCAACGTGCAACCTAAGAGAACCTAACAAAGCCCATATGGAGGTCATCACCTGGATTCATTTGGTCAGTGCATCGCTATTATTACATGCTGTACGACGCGTGTTGTGTGTGTTGCATGCTGGGTAACGCGAGCCATGCCGAGGTGCTGGTGGATGAATCATACGCGGACATGCCACAACACCCATGCTGGAGAATAATGAGACCCAACGAAGTGAAGAATGTGAACACACACCTCCCCCCCCCCCGCCTCTCCCTCATATCCATCAGCCCCCCCCCTTCTCCTCTGATCTCCCCGTGAGGTGGTGGGCCGTACGGCGGCGGGGGCGTGAGCGTGCATGCATTAGGGAGGCGGCGGTGCGACGGATCCAGCGGCTACGGTTGTTAGACGGCCGGTGCCTGAAAACGCAGAGGGGGGGGGGGTGCGGGGTCCAGGTTAATGCGGCCCGGCCCCCGCGGCGCAGTGGCTGCTGGCAGGGGTCAGAGGTCGGCTGATGAGAAAGCACAAAAGCTAGCGGCGGGCTTCTCTTTGTGCTTCTGTGTGTGTGTGTGTGTGTGTGTGTGTGTGTGGGCAGCGCCGAGGTCAGAGGGAGTGAGTCACTGCAACCACACAGGCCTACACACACACACACACACACACACACACATTGATGATGACACACAAAAGGCTGGATGTACTTTGATGCGTGCACTTCCCCGTGCACTGGGCCTTTGCTATTGGGCCTCCACGTTGTATTTACAGAAAAATCAATTAAAAGCTGTATCGTGACTGAGGTATCTCATCTGCACTCATGAAACTTGGAGAAGTTGCACTTTTTAATAACTGCATAAACAACTGCAAATGTAGCTGTGATCCCAAACTTAAAGGGCCCGAGCGATGGGTTGCTAGTCAGGCCCGACTGGTGAGCACAGATCCTGAAATCAGCAAAGAAAAACTTAAATAAAAGCATCTGCGAGGCAACAACATCTCTATTTACATTGAAATTCAAAAGTGTGTTTTTGTCTTGTCTGCAGACACGGAAATGAATGAGGTTCCCCTTCAAGACCCGAGTTCACCACAAGGCTGAATGAGCTGAACCCACCAATGGATGGTCTGTTTCTACATGGGATCAATCCACCACTAGATGGTCTGTTTCTACATGGGATGAACCCACCACTAGATGGTCTGTATCTACATGGGATGAATCCATCACTAGATGGTCTGTATCTACATGGGATGAACCCACCACTAGATGGTCTGTATCTACATGGGATGAACCCACCACTAGATGGTCTGTATCTACATGGGATGAATCCACCATTAGATGGTCTGTTTCTACATGGGACGAATCCACCATTAGATGGTCTGTTTCTACATGGGATGAATCCATCACTAGATGGTCTGTATCTACATGGGATGAATCCACCACTAGATGGTCTGTATCTACATGGGATGAATCCACCATTAGATGGTCTGTTTCTACATGGGACGAATCCACCACTAGATGGTCTGTTTCTACATGGGATGAATCCACCACTAGATGGTCTGTATCTACATGGGATGAATCCACCACTAGATGGTCTGTATCTACATGGGATGAATCCACCACTAGATAGTCTGTTTCTACATGGGATGAATCCACCATTAGATGGTTTCTGCATGAGATTCCCAGGAGACAAATGACTAGAAACTTCTTAACCTTGAGCCCATTTGTTAGATGTACTGCTCAAAGTCGATCCATTGCGCTGAGAGGCGAGCGCTGTGTTTTCCATACGGGGGTTAGTCACCGTGCGGTAAACAGGCTAACCCCCAGGTCACCTCGCCTCCCTTCGCCCCCGCAGCCATGAAAATGATTGTCATCATGGCGTTCACTGGACTCCGGGACCGTGAGACAGTATCAGAGACCATTTACATAATAACAGCTCATCATTCAAAAAAGGTCTTTTTGTTGGCTGAATAACAGGAAACTGTCAAGATGTATGGCGGTAAACAGCGACGAGAGGGGGGGTGTAGAGGGGGGGGGGGGGGGGGGGTAATTGTGGCTGTCGGCAGCACAGTTAGGACGAGGAGAAAGAGGAGAAAAGACACAAGTGGACCGAGTGTCCAAAATTTCAGAGGAGAGGGAAGACGAGTGATTGAAGGGAGATGCGAGTCTCACGAGCCTTCTCGCCCTCAAGAGCCCCCCACTTTACCCGCTGATATCTCCCGACCCGAAATTAAACTCCATCGAGACGCCGACGCGAGTCTGTGAGCAGAAAGCGGCCAAACAAATTTAAAATGAGGAAATTGTCCCTCTCGGTAACGACTGTCGCTCGCCCTGCAGCCGTGCACTCGAGGAGAGTTTGGTGCACAGCGCCCTTTGACCCGGAGCGCACGCGGAATAGCTAACCAGCTCCCAACGCCCCAACTCCACGCCTCTCTGTGTGCGACCGGCAGCCACTCCACCCAGGAGCGGCTCCTCCTCATCTCCGCCGCTCCTCGCGGGGCCTCTCAGCATCCACTCCTTCCTGAGACCTGCTCCTCCACGCCGGCCCCCGCCCTCGTCGCCTCTCGCGCCGTCCCGCCTCAAAGGCGCCGCGCTGTTTACCTCATTACAAAAACATCCAAATAAGCCGTGCAGAGAGGCGGGTCGAACTAATGATCTCCCCGTGCCCTCCGAACGGCACCGGGCCGCTTCCAAGCGGAGCACATGCGCTCGCATGCACGTGCACGTGGACGCACGCACGCACCCTCTGGTGCCAAGGCTGCTAATGACCATTCAATTAGTGTAAATTAGGGGAGCATTGTGAGGTCCACGCTGTGACCATTAGTTGTGAGGGGGGAGTGGGCCGGTACTAATCCCTCCGGAGCAAGATGGAGGACCTGGCGGGTTCCTCCCGGTTCTGCCACTAACGGGGGAAGGGGAAGAGGCGGGAGGGGGGAGGGGGTCAGACCGCTGCAGGTAGGGGGCAACAATGCGTTTCCTAACAACGGCTCCGCGGCGGGCGCGGTCGGTTGCTTCGGCGCTCATTAGACGAGCAGTTTGAAGCAAATCCTCATTAGATCCAGTGATTTCGTACAAATTGCCGCTGCACAAAAGCAGAGCAGATTGTTGAGTCAAAGTGCTTCGGCGATGCATTGTGACGCGACGCATACATCAGCGTGCACAGGTCGTTCTGCAACACACGGCTTTCCCCATGCATGTAATGCCAGGTTTTTATTAGGAAATTAATTCCTAATCTAATCTATACAGGCCTATTAATAACTATTATAAAGCACACCCCAGTCATGAATTAATCAGGGATTGGTAATTAGTGTAAAATTTAAATGCATGTTGTAAACCCACGTTGAGTGTCTGGCACTAGACGGAGGTGCCAAGCCATCGCTGTACTAATAAGTTTGCAATTATGTTTAATAAGTTCTGTGGAAGCCAATCATCTTACAGTCGGGGAGCTGGGCTCTTCTGATACACGCACTATGGATCCAACATGGAGGAACAATAAACATCGCCTCTTTGCATCCGCTTTGTTGAGTGGAAGGAGGGGAGAAGCCTCCGTCCGTCCAGCGGTGGTGAAGGAGCTCAGGAAACGCTACGGCAGGACATGCAAAATGAGAATCCAGGCGCTCCACCTAAAGGCCTGAGGGCGTCCGCCACATGAGACGTTACTCCAAACACATTGGGCGTCCTGCTCGAACTGCGGCTCTGGAGGGAAGCCCTGTGCCACGTTTAGGACGCAGGCGGAAAATATCAATTGTCACCACGCTGATGAGGCAAAGTATCAATGATACTGATGACGCTTAGGAAAGGCACAGACGGAACATCTGGAATGCTAATTATGCTAACCGCTAATTCCAGCATCCTTCCAATCTGGCGTGTCAACATGTCTGGTGATGGGGTCCATTGCTTTGGAGACATGGAACCAATGAGGCAGAACCTGCAGGGACATTGACTAGAGACGGAGACGTGTCCACATGTTGAAATGATCACTTTACATTCGAAAGTAAGAGAGAATTTCACTTTTTAACTCAAAGCATATTTTATAAACAAGTGATGTGCAGCCTCATGTCCAAATATAAAACAACAATCAATGAGGAGCTGTGCACAAAAATGCATTAAATATAATTCTATGCAACTAGCAGAACTCGGCTGTGTTTTCCGGTTGCTCAAATCTCAAAGCAAGAGTTAGAGCGGAGACGCGGATAGGACGAAGCGATGCACTCTTCAACCCCCCAGTTATGAAAAATAATAAAGAAATCAACCCGACGAGCAGGGCGAGTGCGCGCGGCTGAGTGCGGCATTGTGGATTCACAGTTGAAAGCATTTTAAAGAACTTGGCCGTGGACCAAAAAGCCTCCAAATGGCTCCATGGGTTCCTCTCTGAATGGTCAGCTGCTGGTGGGGATGATGTTGGAGGGCGGATGAGGGGGGAGGGGACCTCACCCAAAATATCAAAAGGGGGGGGGGGGGGGGCTCATTGGCAGTATTCCTTTCAGGCTTTGTCAAAAAGCAGGTGTTTCTTCTGCCTCTTTTGGAACGGACAAGGCCACACACCAGCAGTTCTAACTGACAGCTCACTGCCCGGATCTCCTCCTGGGGGGGGGGGCAGGTGTGGGGGAGGGCAGGTTTCAGCTGGGACGCCTGGGCCGGGCTGCTGAATCCCTGTGTGTGTGTTTGCGCTAACAGCCGCCGCTGCGCCATTTGGACCGCTGCCTGACACCCTCCGTGTTAATAAGAGTAATCGGCGCCCCCCCCCCCCCCCCCCCCCCCCCCCCCCCCCCCCCCCCCATGCCGGACCCCGCTCCGCCACCTGAGTGTGTTTACCCAAAACACAGCCAACACACACACCTCATCAGAGCTAATGAGGGGGAAACACAGTCAATACAGTACGATTGATCAGCATTGTCCGGCGACAGCCCGCCATCGATTGGGGGCCACCCCCCCCCCACCCCCCCACCTCCCCCTCGCCAGCGATGCCTCATTAGCTGCGTAGCCGGCGCACACCAGCAGACACACAACGGGTCGGAGGTCACGGCCTCCATTCCAGAGCGCTCGGCTTCGTTTGCCTGCGACTCGCACGTTTTCGTTCAAATCTGTTGTGCAATGTCCATATCGGTGTTTGCGTGCCGCGGGGAGGGGGGGCGCGGGGGGGGGGGGGGGGGCAAGCGGGAGAAAAGTCATCAAAGTGCGGTTTGTTTTATGCTCAATAAGCGTCCAGAGAGCAGACGTGGGTTTTGCTTTCAGCACAAGTGCTTGTTGTACACACTCGCATTTCACCTATTATGATATCGTCTCTGATTCCTCCCCTCAGGAAGCCTGCCCCGTTGCATGCTGGGTGGGATTGATTTGTTGCGGCCTCACGCACACTGAAAAAGCAACACACTCTTTTCTCAGAGCGCAGCGATCGATCGGCTCTCGTCCAGAATCCTTATTAATTATTATGACGTCGCCAGATAAGCTTTAAGAACCACACAACCGGTTACGGCGTTGAGCGTCCTCCCGCTGCTGGGAGGAAGACTCATCTGTTTATTTTAGCGGCAATTAGTTGTTTGTTATGTTATGGAGGAGGGGAGGGGGGGGGGGGGGGGGGGGTAGGGGGGGCAATGGGTCCTCAGACATGCTCCAGTGGCCAAACACTGCTTCCATAGAGGCGCACTTCTGACCGCCGCTTCCTGAGGACGCCACCAATGAGGAATTCACCCAACGGCGTGCGCGCACACGCACACACACACACGCACACGCACACGCACACACGTTGTTGGAAACCCCTGCCGTCCCCGGGGACTCGGTTCCCCTCACTCTGCCCGTCTCCCAGTTGGTTGCTTGATGGAACCAACTTCGTGAGGAGTAAAGAGAGGGCAGAGCCGTAGGCCGCCCCCCCCACACCTCCCAACCCCCCCCCCCACCCCCGCCCCCAACGACCCCGTCCCACTCGACCCGTACAATGTGGAAAGTGGAAGAATTTGCCTTTTATCGCACGTGTCCGCCCACCGGCCCGTCAGCCGCACATTTCCTCCTCGGCGGCGTGACGAGAGACCAGAGAGCCGTTCAGTCAGCCCAAGTGGGAGTGGGGGGGGGGGTCGCTCAGATCGGCCCCTCTTCCCACGCGGGGGGGTTGGTCGCCGCTGCGTGATGACAGTACCAGGCACTTTGGCGAAGGGTGACAGACAGGAAATAAGGATTTCTCTTTTCCACGGAGGCCATTTCCCTCCCATCAATTTCCTCGTCCCTTTCTGGCTCGTCTCTCTGGGCAGCTACTCCCCCCCTGGTGACCCCCCCCCTGGTGACCCCCCCCCCTCGCCCCGCTCGCTCTCCCCATCCTGTTTTCACCATGTTTCCAGGTGAGGGGATTGTGTGTCTGGTTTGTGTCATTTCGCTCAAATTGCACGCACCTGACAGCGTGCGTGTGCGCGCGTGCGTGCGTGCGTGCGTGCATGTGCGGGGGGGCGTGTCTGCCGCTAACGGGAGCATCGGCGGTAAAAGGTCGGCCGGCGGTGGCGGACGGACCTCTAATTTGTTCCGCCGCGGCGGAAGTCGACTAATGCAGCGCACCTGCTGTCCCCGCGGCGCCATTAGCCCGGTGCAGCAGCGCCGGGAGGTCGAACATAAACAGAGAGATCACAGAGAGAGCGAGAACGAAGAAAAGAGAGGGGGGGGGGGGGGACGGCCGCTAATGTGGGGGATGATGAGTGGGCGTGGAGCGATGCATGATGGGAACACTTCACACACCCCGGGCGCCCGCCTCCGATCTTCCTACGGGAAGGCGTGTTCGCCGCACACCTGTACGCAAACACACGCGCGTGCACCGACAGAGCGACCGCGTCACTCGTGTGTCTTTTTTACGCCCGAAGTGAAAACAAAAACAACAACAACAACAACAACAACTGTATTTACTCAAGTTTCTCTGCAAACACAATTAACATTAAACGCAAAGGAGTTTGCAAAATAACTTTGGTTCATAGAGACGAGTAACATCTTTAGCAACCTGCATCAACGTTTTAATTATTCAGATGTCTGACACCCCGTTAGTGTGTGTGTGGTAAGGACTCACACACACTCACACACACACACACACACACACACACACACACACACACACACACACACACACACACACACACACACACACACAGGTGGATGAGACCAGGCTGCGAGGTAATTCATCGCTGTGGTATTTGGGAGACAAATGTGACAGAGACGGGGACAATTGGTTTGGCTGTTTAAGCTACATTACTCCCCCCCCAGTGATGAAGTCCTCCCGAAGGAAAGCACCGAGGGAACTGAGGGAGGGAAAAGAAACAACATCGGGGAGGTTTGTTTCTTGTCGGCTGTAATTACAACTATATTTCACTTACCTGCATCTGTCACTTTGTGAGGTGAGTTTGTCGCGGTTTGCAGTTGTCAATCAGCCGCGTGCGCCGTGTTTGTGTGTCTGTGTGTTTGTGTGTTTGCGGAGCAACAGATGTTGATTCTAAAGCGACTTTGTCGTAGTTTGAGCAGCATGTTTTGTTTTATTGGCGTTTTATTCAGGCAAAAAGTCTGCAGAGGCCTGTGACCGACGGACGCAACTCAGCCCCGGTATCTTGGGGGGGGACTGACCCCTGATGAGCACAGGACAGACATGAGGACAGAACGATGATGCATTGTGGTCCGCCGGGTCACGGCGAGGGCAGCGTGATGCACAAGTCACTCGCTCACACATGGGACCTCGGGCTGAAGGCTCATGGGACGGTTATCGGGTACCTTGTTACCGTGGTTCACATCCTCCATGCCCGACACTTCAATCACATGACTATAGCTCCCCCAACCCCCCGTTTGAGGGGGACATGGTGGAGTCCGTTAGCCCGCATTGACCCCCCCTCCGGAGCGGGTAGTTGGCCACTTATCGAAAAATAAAAGGGAAGCGTGCCAAGCCCTCCAAAAAAAAAAAGAAGTTAGCAGCTCGCGCGGCGGCACTCTAAACAACACAACAATGATCGCTCGCTCGCCCGGAGTCTCTTCATCCGACGTTCAAAACAAAGTGGGTGTTTGACAAGTGGCGGCGAACGCATTAACGCCAAGGTGGGAGAAACGGCCGCTCGCCGGCCGAGTGCTCGGGCGCCACCGTTTTGCTTTCGATACGGGCTGTTGGGGAGACCAGTTACCTGCCAATAACTAACCTGATGGTTACGCAACGCCGCCATGGCGTCCGCAAGCCGGGGCCCTGAAACCGGTCCGGATGACACACCGTGGCGTTTATTCGGGGCGGAGCGAGGGCCGCTCTCCGGGGTGAGAAGCCGGCAGGGATCTGATGAGCTCAGGGTGTCATCTTCAGCTTCCACCAACCCGGCGAAATGAAAGGAATGACAGAGAGAAAGGGGGGGGGGGGGGGGGGGGCAGTAAATCTTCACAGCAGCAACATGCAGGCGTGGAGAAGTGGGGGGGGGGGGGGCGGCGGCGAGTGGGTGATGGAAGCCGGAGAGTGCGAGAGAGAGAGAGAGAGAGAGAGATGGCGGCTCTGCCTCGGCGCTCTTAATGCACCGCTCACGGCGGCGAGAGGGGGGGAAGTTACCGGCGTTACACCGCGTGCCGTCTGACGAACCGACGCCGCCAAGCGACCACGAGGCGGGCATCCGAACGAGAGACGCCAATCCGAGGCCGCCGTGTGTTTTTCGGAGGTGTGTGTGTGTGTGTGTGCGTGTGCGAGGCTCTGTGCCGAGCCAGCCGCCTGAAATTATGCAAGCAAGTAACAATGAGCAAATTGAACCTCTGCACGCTGATACACACACACACACACACACACACACACACACACACACACACACACACACACACACACACACACACACACACACACACAAGGTCAGGCTCAAAGACAAGGGAGTAGGGGCGTTTTAGCAGTGGGTGGGAGCGAAAAACAGATCATGATAAATTGGCTCACATTTTACAAAACGCTGCCCTTAATGCACCTCGGCTAGCCGTGCCCCCCCCCCCCCCCCCCCCGTCTCCCCGCCCCCCCCCGCAGCCGGGCCCGCTTTAATAGCAGCAGCTCGCCATTTGTGATGTATGAAAACCAGGCTGTGGCACTAATTGTGCAATTACGTAGCGGAAGCGGTGCGGCGTGGTGGCAGCGTGGGGAGGACATGGGAGCTCCATGATATCCCTCTCTTCTCCTCCGCCTTGTTAATCCTCCTCCCTCTCGCTTCTGCTCCCGGTTTCATCTTCTCCCTCTACCTTGTTAATCCTCCCCTATAGCCGCCTCCTCCCTCCCTCCCTCCCTCCCTCCCTCGCTCTTCCTTCCCATCAGGCTTTTCGCGGAGCGCTCTGGCCAGCTGAGCGGCACCTGTGTGCTTTATTGAGAGGTGGAGCGAGCGTACCGGCGCCACTAAACCCCGAGCAGAGGAGCAGAGCCTGTAGTGAAAGTAAGAAGGTGTAGCGAGGGGAGGGGGGGGTGGTTGGTGGGAGGATGGGGGGGGGGGCAGAGAAGGCAGAATTTGTCTTGCGCGTCGATGAAAGGACAATTTATTAGGCGCTGCTCAGGGAGACAGAATATTTTGCCCCATTGCTCCACCGACTGTCCGGATGAGGAATGGGAGCGCAGGCTGCTGCAAACACCCCTGGGGGGGCCGTGGATCAGGGCCCCCCCCCCGGGGACGGAGGGGGGGCGGACGGTGACCTGGAGGGATGGTGGAGGTGCCATCGTCACACGCTTATGAATTCAGGAGGGTCTGAAGCTGTTAAACAAAGTTAACAAGTCAAACTATAACCAGAAGAGCAGATGTGGTAACGCTAGCATTAGCATTAGCATCTCATCTCGTGTTAAGGTGCGTGCCGTCCTCTGGAGAAGAGCCATGAGTTCGTGGTGAGGGGAACATTAGAGGCAACGTGCAGGACGCTCGCAGGATCCACTTTCCTCCACCAATAGCGAGTGGGGGGGACAAAGAAGCAGTGAGGTTAAAACTATAACCGCTTTTCTTTTAGAGGGGAATAAAAATAAAAGAGAAAAAAGCAGATGGTCACAGAAAAGCCCAAACAGGCCCCTCCCCTGGCGTTCCGCCACGTCTCCGTGGCGACCAGCGGAGCACGCACTTCCTATTCATCAACCGCGGCCCGGCGTGACTGACCTCCGCTGGGCGCGCGTTAATTTCCCCCCCCTCGCCGCCCCTGCAGCGCGGATTAATAAAAAGTGACGCGGTTTTGGGCTGATAAACGAGGGCCCGCGCCTAATTGCTCGCCAAATTAAGAGCTCACCGGTAGTGACGACGGTGTGCGGCGCTTTTAATATCCGAGGGGTCATTAAGCGGGCCTCGTGGTTTCACCTTTGGGTGCTCTTAATGCCCACGTGAGACGTCCGGGGTGTGTGTGTGTGGGGGGGTCATTTGATCAGAGCTGCTTTGAGTCGCCTCCAACCTCCAGTTTGCTGCTTCTCACCATAAAAGAGTCTCACACACACACACACACACACACACACACTCCTATTGCAGCCATGCATTCAAATCAAACATCATGTCCTGGAATCGCACACACTACACACACTGTATATATAGACAGATGCACGCAGCTTACTCGAGGCACAATGTGGAATCACACAAACAAAAGATCCCTCTTCACACACGTTCATACAAGCGAAGACACACAGTCGTTTTGTGTCTGCACGTGCAACAAAACACGGAGTATGAGGAATTACTTGCAGATACACAAACACACACACACACAGGGACCCAAATGTCATGCACCGTTTGGAACCCGGAGCAGCAGAGATGAGCGAGAACCGGAAAATATTGAAAGTATTTATTTCTCTCCACAGATGAACGGCACGTAATCCTCCAAATATATTTAGCGGCGTTACGGATTTGTTGTCGCTTAATTTGCATGAAAACACACTACCTTTCGCTGCGCACACAGCGGCAACTGCAGCGCTGATATCATCTTTATTATTATTGAGCCATATAACGTGGCGCTGCGCGGAGGGGGGAAGTTAAGCCCGGAGTCGGAGCAGACACTCGGCTTATGGTGACGGATCGCTTTCAGTCATTTCTCCTTATTGTGATCGGCAAAGATCAATACTTCAACAGTTCGGTCACGGCCTCCGGTGCGGCGCATTATTCACGACCTTCTTCGCCGTGGCGGGAGGTGACGTGTGTGTGTGTGTGTGTGTGTGTCCGCCGTCCAGTCAGCAGATATTGCAGCTTCACAGAGGAACTGCTTCTAGGTGGAAAGCAGGTCCAGGATTTCACCTCCAGACTTATTTGTTTCTGCGTAGAGACAGAAGTATTTTTAAAAAGGTTAGCTGAGACTAAGTTTTATTTTTACAAATCCTTTAATCCTCAGACTTTCTTTCGGAAAGATGTCGCTCCAACTGCAGTATGAGGCATCGAAACGTGTCACTCGGAGGATGTCGGCGTTATTTCGATTCCTATTCACTCGCACAGAGAACGAGGGGGGGGGGGGGGGGGGGGGTCAGGGGAAGGTTGTGAAGCCCCATCAGATAAAACCCACCACACTCTGGGATTAAGAGCTGTGACACATTCATATCTGACCAGACTTAAAGCCGGGGGGGGGAACTGGAGTCAGAACAGCAGAGAGGATTCCTTACAAAGCTCCCCTCACCATCTCTCCAAAGGAAAAAACCCTTTGTACCCCTCATCCGAACCTGATGCCCTCTCTCACCTCAACCCCCTCCCTCCCTCCCTCTCCCCCTCTCACCCCCGACAACTTGCATTTAAGTCCCCCATGTGGAACGGATGGGGAGCGAGCCCCGGAAAAGTTTGTGCCGGCGGAAGGCCGGGTCGCTGTGGAGCTGATTATAACGGTTTCGGCGGCGGGCTGGTAATAGGCTGCCGCCGAGCAGCCGCTAACCCCCCCCCTCCCCTTGTTGCCTCCCCTCCCCTCCCCCCCCTCCCCCCTCCGGCAGCCGGCGAGAGTGGAATTAATCAGGCCTACAGGGAGCCTCCTCCATCGCCTCTCCGCAGGCGAGCCACTCCGCAGTCACTTACCAGCCAATCCCACTGTCGACCCACTGTCATTTAGGCTCTTTTCATTACGCCCCCCCCCCAGCCTCCCCCTCCCTCCCCACACAACCTCACGCTTTCCCTCTCACGTCGGTTCGGGAGGGAAAATGAGAAAAGATGGAAATGGGAGACAGATTAGCCTAATGCTGGGTACCTTTTGTAGACGGCCTAATACGCTCACTGCCCCTCTGCATCAGACAGGCGGAGACGAGATGTTTTCCACATCAGGAGGCTGTTGATGAGCGTGACGTTAGATGGGCTAGAAAAGCCCGGGGCCCGCTAAGTGTGCTTAAGTGACTTATTTTTCGGCTCCGAGGCCGCGTGTGGAACACCTCAAACGGTTGCTTCATCCCGTGATGAAACACAAGGCTTCCCTGCCGCAAATCACCCGCAGACGGAGCCCCAGCGGCCCGATCGTACGGCCAGCTCACGGCCGCCATGAGTCGGCTTCCTTTCCCTTCTGTTTCTCTCTCTCTCAACACGGCAGGCAAATATTCATGAGTAAACAAAAGAAGTGATTTGAAAAACGGCTGGAAGGAAAAGGAGATTAATAAAAAGCATGAATAGTGCATTATGGAAGTCATCGGGGTTAGCGGGAGATTGCCTTTGGGTTTTATTAAGAGTGCTACTCTCGGTCGTGGTAGAACCCCGTTGGCGTCTGAGGCACAGTCAGCGTCCTGCTGCTGTGACCTTACACTTTTAATTAAACTAAACCAATTAAACTAAATAAAAACGTTGACTTTATGAAGTTACGATTTCCAGATATGCAAGTCCGATAATGACTTGTCTTCTCTCGCAGTTCAAATCAAACCTCCGGCCCGGATACCTCCTGATGTTTGTACGACGTTTCCAAGTGCTTTCCGATGACAACGAAATGAGACCGGCGTTCGGGTCGAGCCAGACGGGAGGCAGCCGGCGCGGAGACCGGGCCAATTAAGGTAAGAGGCCGTTAACAGGAAGTGCTTGTTTGACATCCTGTCACGTTAACGAGAACAAACCTAATTGGGCCGGTGTATTCAACAGTAGGCGTGAAGCGCGGGGGGGGAGGGGGAGGGGGGGGCGGTCCTTCTGTGGCGTTCTTCTGGTCTTTCGTGGCTGAAATGTCAGGACTTTTAAGACCTACTCACACAGCCAATGAGGCCCGAGCGTCTGCTACCGATCAAAGTCCTTTCTCCTCCCTTGGACATCATGCACCCGTCTCACAGGGTTAAATGCTAACGCAGGAGGACGTGAGGTGGGCCGGGCCTCTGCTCGGGATCAAGAGAAAAATCCGAAAATGGCCGAGTGTTTATTGTCGCGGCGCGCACAGAGGCCGGGAGCGCAGACAGACACAAACACGGCAGGCGAGACGCTCGTCGATTCCCACACGCGCAACCAGAATCTATTAAAAATCCCACTGCGGGTCGACTCCCCCGCGACAACGTCGTGTGTGCCTTTGAATGTGCATGAATGAGATAATGACGCGCGGCTCGTGCAAACAAAATGCGAGTCACTCATCGGCCGAATTATGGTGCCGAATTGTGTGTCTCTCTGCTGGCTTTGCGATAACCAGGACATTCTTTAACCTGAGCACCTCCAATTAGAGGATAGGAGAAAGGAGGGGGGACGCGGGGGGGCTTGCTTTGACCCGCCCGCTTTACTCGGAGGCGCACTCGAGAGGCAGAGATGTGGCGGCAGGATATCGCAGAGGAAAAACAGGCTCCGGCTCAGATGGCCGGGGGCCGCCTGTGCCTCTCTATCAATGCAAACCAGACTACTTCCTCAGGCAAAGAGGACATTTCACTTTCCTTTTTTTTTAAACATTTTTTTATAAGCCTCCCTTCTTTTTCTTTGCGGGCTCGCATTAACGTTGAGAGCAGAGAGGGTCCACAGAGCCGCAGCGAGACACAGAGAAAGGAAAAGGAAAAGCAAAGGCAGATGAAAAGAATCTTCAGGATACCAGAAACATCTGGTTTCATATCCGAAGACCCCAAAAGGAAATTGCAAATAGACAAAAGTCCTCTGTTTTGATTTATTTTATTATATGCTGGCTGGGTGATGCCAGCCGTGCAGCAGAGGCCCCTGGTCCTGAATACAGGAGCTATGTGACGGGGCTGCAGGGACGTCTCCTTGCTGTCCCCGCACTGATGCTGCTTCCAATAACATCCACAACCGCTGCGTTCTGCTCTAAATTACACAAAACCAAAGGGCGGTCGTTAATTGGATGGATGGAGGCCGGCCAGGGAAGGAGAGAGAGGATGAAGGAATTAGGAGAGGAGATAGTGGAGATAAGGTAGAAAAGGAGATACAGATGAGCCTTATTACTTCATCTGATGTTTCTATTTTAACCCCTTTCTCTTAATGTCGCACATACATGCTCACGTGCTAAAGAGGCACACGTTTCAGGTAATGCAGCGCGTACAGAAGGAGCCAGACGTTGGTAGAGGTCAGAAGGTCACCAGAGGTCGGGAGTCCGGGGGCATCAGATTACATTATTGGTTCTTCTGTAACCTCTGCTGATCCAAACTGACACCCGACTTCTTGCCTCTTTTCAGTTGTTGAATTGTTAAGTGTGGTTTGCATCACCCTCCGCGATTTCTCAACCGTGTCACATCATCCGCTGCACTACAGAAACACGGCGGCGCTTAATTCCCCCCCGTACGCCATGCAAAGCGCCGTAGCCGACACGAGCCGCCCAGATGAAGAACGAGCCCGGCAGATGGGAGGACGCGAGCCGTGCTCGTCCTCCGGGACCTTCTCGCCAGCCTTCCCACTTTCCCGGGAAGGATTTACAGCGGCAGTCTCGGAAAGTAAGAAGGACGCAACATCTGGACGCGGCCCGACGCCGAGGCGCTGCTGGCGGTGGCAGCGGCTAATTTAAAAAAAAAAAAAAGGTAGTAAAGGTGTTAGCCGGGAACACTGAGGAAGAGTGATGGGCAGCTGTATTGCCCCGGTCACGGTGGAGCAGGAAACAAGGCCCGAGCAGGCTGGAGGTCTCACCGGGCCAGACTACCCCCCCCCCCCCCAGCTTCACCATCAGCCTGGTAGAGAGTGAGACGAGGGAACAAATGAAAGAGGACAGGCGGTGGAAGGAGGGGAGAGTGATTGGGCGAGGGACAGGATCAATCAGGAGGAACAGCTATAATGGGGGAGGGAGGAGGGGAGGGGGGGCGACACCCCAATCACAGAAAAAATCTCACTTTAATTCTGTTTGCTTCTCTCACAATGTGAGCGTCATTGTAACAATCATTCAGACGACGGTGGACCCAGCGCGTAATAAACAGTAATAAACCAGTAATAAACAGTTATAAACCAGTAATAAACAGTTATAACCAGTAATAAACAGTTATGTCCCGGTCTATTTGTTCTCCTGTACACAGAACAGTATGTACTCAATTCATTTCCGTGTGAGCTCTTTAAAAGGAGTCCAAAAGACGCTAAACTGTGGATGTAGTTCTTTTCGGCGTACCTGTCCACAGCATGAATATGCATGAGTCCATAAGGACGGTGGGAGGAGAGGGAGGCAAACTTAATATCGAGCCTGACCCATTTTATTTATTCCATCCACGGGAGACGAGTGCACACCAAGAGAAAAGTTCTATTTTAGCCACAAGTGGGTGTGCTTTTTTTCTCCCCTTTGCTTGGTAATGAGCCGGCCCGCTCCGGCATCACGTCCAACGCCAAACGAGAGGTCCTCTTTTGGTTAATTGCTGAAGAGAAATTAATAAACAAACTGCTGACTTGACGATTGTACAGTGATTACTGTAAATATCCTCCAGGGTTTTGCTCTGCTAATTGAGGAGCATTCCGCCTGGTGCATCGAGTTACGTGGGCTACGGTACTCGCTGCACCACATCCCTGCCAGCATTGATTTTTTGAGCTTTTTTTTTTTTGTTTGTTGCTTTGACGAAGAGAAAAACATCTTAAAACATGTGCGATTGGAGGCATGAAAGTGAACACCCGATGGACAGATGCATGTCCACATGCGCTCGTCTGGTTCGGGGCGGTTTTATTCCCAGCGCATGTTAGCCCTGTGACATCACTCACGGCGAGGTAGACAGGCAGACTGAGGCCTTGTAATGAAACATGACTGATGATCCCCCCCCCCACACACACACACACACATCTCAGAGCGAGAGGCGCTTGAGGGGGGAGGAGGGAGACTGGAAGGAGCATCAACTGCCTCCGACAGATGGAGGAAGTCAGCGCGGGAGACAAAGTGGGTTGAAAGGTGAGAGAGACAATGGAGACTGAAATGAGTCAGCAGCTTAAATGAAGTTGTTGAGTCACTAAAATGATGCATCAAATACGGCTGCTCAAACCCATGATGGGATACTTTGTGCATCCTGCACGCCGCCCCTTCTCCCCCACCTCCGTCTTCCCCCCTTTCCTGATTTTTCACATTCCCTCTACCTCCTCACCCCCCCTCTTCATCCGACTGAGAGCGGATCCACCTATCCAGGCAGCGGTGCTGGAGGGGTCCTCCAGGGCCGAAGTCCTTCGCTGCCGGCTGTTTGATGTTGGGCCTGCCGCCCCCCCCCCCCCCCCCCCCCCCCCGCCTAGAGTTCACTCCCATCAAACATCAAATCAAACACAGTGGCTGGGTGCCAGGCCAAGGCTGTGGCCCTAATCAAACACAGCGCCTCCACGGACCCCCTCGCACCCCCCCCCCCCCCCCCCCCCCATACGGACTAATTATCGATGCAGCCTTCGGATTCGCTCATCCAGTATGGACACACACACTAGCTAGCTTCGGTGTGTGATGCTACTGGAACAAGGTGGGGCGGCCCCCACCCAACTTCAGAAGTCCTTCTTACTCTTATTCTCGGAGCCGAGCCCTCGACTTTCTGTTTGCTGCCATTTGTCTTGTGCTGCTAAGAGAGATCAACAGTCCTCGGCACACAGATCAATATTCTCTTAACCTGCACCAAAACTGGTGAGATTTTCCTCCGACTCCACCTTCCCCGCCGCCTCATCCTCGCCCGCTTTTATTTTCCCTCTCCTCTTGTTTTCAGCAATCATCTCTGGGCGACGGCGTGACATTTTTCATGCTCCTGGTCCGAGCAGGTGACACGGAAGGGAATGATGTATCCTGATGCCAACAGGGCGGGAGTGTGTGAGTGTGTGTGTGTGCGCGAGGGGCAGGGTGATGGATACGATGTGCTGGCGGGACGGCCCCCTGACGCCGGCGAGATAGACTAGCTGCCTAATCGGCCGCATGACATCGCAAATTCAGCTCCTGCCGCCCCCCCACATACCACCCTCCCCACAGAGCATTCCTCACCCGCGTATACTATCTGCTGTGCAACTCCCAGCATGCCGCTTGGAACTCCGGTTGTCAGGGGTGTCCTGTCGACTAAATGGAGCGCTGTCGATGTGTCTCTTCACTGTGACGGTTACGGGAGCGGAAGAGTGAGGAGAGAGGAGAGTGAGGAGAGTGAGGAGAGAGGAGAGTGAGGAGAGAGGAGAGAGGAGAGAGGAGAGTGAGGAGATAGGAGAGAGGAGAGAGGAGAGTGAGGAGATAGGAGAGAGGAGAGTGAGGAGAGAGGAGAGTGAGGAGATAGGAGAGAGGAGAGTGAGGAGAGTGAGGAGATAGGAGAGAGGAGAGTGAGGAGAGTGAGGAGATAGGAGAGAGGAGAGAGGAGAGTGAGGAGATAGGAGAGAGGAGAGTGAGGAGAGAGGAGAGAGGAGAGTGAGGAGATAGGAGGAGTAATGGGTTTATTTTCCCCGTATTTCTGTGTTTGCTAAAGTGAAGCAGAACAGGTTTTATAGACCAGTTTATTTTATTCAGGGTGGATTTATTCAGCTACCCTCTTTAGGTGCAACCGGTCATTTTTATTTTAGTTTTGGCTTTTTTTTGCTGAGAAAAAAATGGATAAATGCATGATGGACGCATGGATGGATGCATGGACGCATGGATGGATGGATGCATGATTGGATTCATGTATTGATGAATGCATGGATGGATGGATGAATGTATGATTGGATGCATGGGTGGATGGATGCGTGATGGACGGATGGATGGATGCATAGATAGATGGATGCATGGATGAATGTATAATTGGATGCATGGATGGATGGATGCGTGATGGACATATGGATGGATGCATAGATAGATGGATGCATGGATGAATGTATAATTGGATGCATGGATGGATGGATGCGCGATGGACGGATTGAAGGATGGACAGATGCACAGATGGCATTAACATTAGAGGTACACTCATCCTTAACTAAACTTTCCTCCCCTTTCCGCTGCGTCCTGCTTCGTCATTACAGCAGAAAGAAAAATCGCCATTCTCTGCATCTTTCGGAAGCCCTGGACACCCTCTCTCCCCCCTTCGAGAGAAGTCGAGGGGGGAGATTGGCAGGCCGCGAGAACAGAGCCTCCCTTTCATACACGAAGCAGAGAGCTTATTCGACGGACTCCCGTCAGCCCCCCCGGCCCCCCGGGGGGCAGACAAAGCCCACTAGTGTACGCCGCTCGTACTCTGAGGCGGGAGCCACACAGACACGGGAACAGGAAGACGGCGGCTTCTCCAAAACACGCGTCCACACAGACGCTCGCGTACTACGTCCTCCGCACTGTCCACGTACAGACACACGTGCTGTACAGTCACAATACACACACACACACACACACACACACACACACACACACACACACACACACACACACAATGGCTACCTTCTGTGACGCGCTGGCAGAACCCTGGTCAGCCCTGATCTTGGTCCACTTTGCCCCACATGCGCCAGACACACGCCGCCTACAGGATTATGTCACAAATGAGATGTTTACAGTGTGTGTGTGTGTGTCCTATGGTAAGCGAGAGGGGGGATGGTGGGGGGGTCGCTAGCCGTTGTTAAACACACAATCCGCCCCAAAAACACCAGAGGTCTCAAAGCAGTTGATCATTGTTGTAAAGAAGGTCCATATACGTCTTCAAGAGAAACAACTTGTATGAAGAAAAACCACAATACGACAAGAAAAGTCGTGTGGCAAAAACTGCAAAGTCAAGATCCAATGAGGCTGAAACTGGAATAAAACTAAACAGGTGCGTATCGGCCTGCAGGACGTGCACAGCGTGCTACGAAGCTGGCGAGGCCGTCCTGACAACACAAACCTCACCGTAGTTCAGCACCGGGCGCTACGTCTGAATGGATGCTACTGTACTGTCTGGAGTGGGCCGGCATCCCAGTTGGCAAAATGACTATTCCAGACTGCGAGCCGGCGGAACGCAGCACACAAATGAAAATAGCAGCAGACAAAATCGGGGGGGGGGGAAACAACGCGCCTGTGTCTCTGAAGCCAAGCATCTGCTGAGCATTTTAATGGGGATCAATGGAAGGGCAGGGGCAGGAGATCGGAGGGGTTGATTGGCTGGCCGGCCCGGCGCTCACGCCGCCTGCGCGGCTGTTTACAGCCAACACAAGCTGCTCGCTGCACCAGCTGATACATCCCTGCTCCGTGTGCACCGGGGATTTGTGTACAGGAGCCTACGTGACGTGTGTGCATGTGATTACGTGTCTGCATTACCGCTGTAATAAATGTACCTTGTGTGTAGCTGCTGCATGTGTGTGAGCGTGTATTCACGCACACGTGGGCACGTCGTGTGTAATCATGCATCTGTGTGCACGCGTCAGGGCCTGTTTTGTGCAACAAATTGCTCGATGAGAGCATCTTTTCTGTTTATCTGCATCTGCTTTCTATCTCAAAGGGTATTTTTTAATTGCAGGTTGTATATTTCTCCCATTTCTGACACACACAAACAGACACACACACACACACACACACACACACACACACACACACAATCATCATCAGTGTGCATGGAGAAGCGGCTGAGAAGCATAGAAGCAGTTAAAGTGATGCTTCCTGACATGCCAAATGAATCATATTAATATTAGCCAAAGCGAATGTCATCATTGGTACTTCTACTGTCTCCCTCCACCTCTCTACATCACTCCGCCCCCCCCCCCCCCCCCCCCCGATCCCCGCGTCTCCCCCTCCTCTCCCTCTTTGCTTGGTCTGGATTTGGGAGTCCTGGGCTTTAATGAGGGAACGTTATGCAGTGCCATAAACGGAGGGGCTCGCTGTCAGTGTGCATGAAGGATGAGACCGAGAAGATGGCGCTGGGGTCAGTGAGGAGGGAGGGGGGGGGGGAGGGATGGAGGGAGGGAGAGTGTGTGTCTGTCTGTCGGTGTGTGTGAGTGAGCCCTCAATGGGAAGGCGGGCAGCTGGTTCTCTCAGGTGCATGGCGGCGTGTGCAGCGCCCCCTATGCCCGGCCTGCGGGGGAGCAGCGTGGACGCCATCAGCGGCTTGTAACAGGATTAACAGCAGTAACTATATATATATATATATATATATATATATCATGTAAAGAATGGATTGACTTATCTAGGTTAACATCTACAATGACGCCTCCGCTAAGGACAAAAAGCTGTGAGTCCTGAAGGTAAAAGAAGAAAGAAATGGTCATGTGACCTAATAACACCACAGTGACCCCGCCCCATTCATGCCCATTGGATGGATTCTACCTACGGAATGATCAGGTGAATCAGTGCTTTCATGTTATAAAAGTGTGTCACGTAGGTATAAAGTGTGGAATCGAATGCATTTAAGACATGAAAGCATATCTTTTGACTTTGTAGCTTTCACTTGGAGCCAAAGCTCCCTCGCTGCTAATCGATGTCTGGAAGGAATCCAGCGCTCCCTCAAACACACACACACACACACACACACACACACACACACACACACACACACCTTTAAAAAGCCTTCGATATCATTAGCTGTCATGTTTCACGGTGGGTAACACAACAGCGCATAGGGATACACAGCTCACCGCCGGGTCTACGGGCATGTGTGTGTGTGTGTGAGAGTGTACAAACACACACACAAGGAGCCATGGTGAGTGTGTGAGTGGATTACACCGGGTTCACAGTGTGCACGAGGGAAAGCGTGGCAGCAACTTGGCTCTATAATGGGATTTCTCAGTGCTCCTTCTCTGCGAGCGTGCACACACACACACACACACACACACACACACGCACGCACACACACACACACACACACGGATCTCTCCGCCAAACAAACAGGTTAGCAGTAACAAAGCAGAGCACACATCCTATCTGAGCAGTAAGAGGTAAGCTGCAGCAGAGCTCCAGCTCAGTTAAAGACACATATCCCCTCACCTCTCCTTCTCACAAAAAGGGGGGAGGATGGAGTGAGGGAGAAGGAGGGGAGGCGGGGGGGGGGGGATCAGCTACATTAGACAGGGATAAGGAATGCTGTGGTAAAGCTGGATGAGGGCGAGGAGAGGAGAAGCTGCTCTACACCGCCGACTTAGAAAAAGCACAAACGTGTAAAATGGACTTATGTGTGGACTGGAAAGGCTTTTATTGCTAAATTTGACTTTCAGTCTGATCAATTGTAGGATCCCAGTGTGTGTTGACCACTTTGGTCTTTGCTTCCTTTTAGTGCTTCCATCACGTGTCGAAAACGACCTTTAGTCTCACAAAGTGACTGAATAATAACTACCGTGCGGTTGGTGACAATGTAAATGGCCGTTTCTTCTCACAACACCTCCCACGATCCTTAAGAGAAGGTAAACAGATGTGAGAGAGCTTCTCCAACCCTACGAATAAACCCCAGATCCAGTTATTGAATTAGGAGTCAGAAGGTCCTGTCTAGTGTCGGGCTTGTTGTAATTGTTTAAATACTGGCTCTAATTTATCAAATACATAATCCCCCAAAGTGAAGCAATGAAATAAGGAACTGATAGATTCGCTTTTTAACAAGCAGTCGGTAATGTTTTGTAACCTTAAAGATTATTCCAATTTAATATTGAGAGGTTCTCTCTAACTGAGATGCATCACCCTCAATTAATCTGATATCGATTCGTCATCGTCAAGTGAGACACGATGGAATTATTACAACAAATGAGACCATTTTAAGACGGACATTTATTTCAAAATGACCCACAAAACTACGCTTTATTTTTAAAAGGATATTTCACTAGATGTGTGTTACTTTAATAACTGGTCGGTTCTTCCTCTCCTCCACAAAGCAAAGGCCAACATGTAAATGCTGTGTTCCTTTTATCCGTTTATTGATTCGCCGGGTTGAAAATTCTCCCTGCAACAAAAGTGTCCTTCCAGTGGAAGAGAAGAAGGAGTATTCTGTGGCAAGGACTACCCCCCCACCCGCCACCCCAACCCCCCCACCCCCCGGCCCCGCCACCAGGCCATTTGGGGACAGAGCGTGCAGAGCTTTGAAACGGCACCGTGAGCCCCAAACGTCCCGCCCTCCTCCCAGCTGTGGTGGAGAGCCAGGTGCATCCTTCCTCTTCGCCTCGCTGTCTCTCGACCGACGGCACCTGGAGGGAGTTGAGCCAATCGACCACGGCGGATGCCCCCCCCCCCCCTCCCCCCTCGCACACTTTACTCGTCCAGGTCCAAAAGTAAATAAACACATGAGCATTATGCAAAAAGGAGTTTCAGGCCTCAAACACGACCTGCAAACAGAGCCTCCGTCAGTGTGGCCCCCCAAGATAGTTTTGTCTCTGGCCGCGGCGTTTCTCTCGGCTCGTCTCCCCATCGGAATGCTGCGCCGTTGAAAAGCCTTGTGGGTAAATATTTGTTTGGATGGCGGCAGGTCGGTCAATGGAGCCTTTCGGGGAGGCAGAGCGGGTGCAGGAAGCATTGAGGGGGGAGAACTCTGTGTGCAGAGGAGAGACAATGGAAACAACCCCCCCCCCCACCACCCACCAACACAAGGCAGTTCCCTCTCTTTCACCCGCTTTATGTCCCTGCCTCCCAACTCCGAACACGGCCGCCATCCAGTTCTCCTGTTTCTTCGCTTTCTGCCGCCGCAGAGCGAGCGAGCGGGGGGAGGGGGGGGGAAAGTAAGCAAGGAACTCCCCGGGGCCGAGCAGCGGGGGAGGACAACCGCCCCCCTATCCTCGGGGCTGAGGCGGGCCAAATAAAATAGGGAGTGCTGCACCAGGAAATGGCTAGCCAAACATGTAGGGCCATGAATCTAGGGTTGGCAGAGGGGAAGGGTTTCTCCACGCGGTCCCCAGGCGTCCCGCGTGACTACAGAGGCCTTTCTGTGCTGGAGGGACGTCTCCCGAATGGACTCAACGGGAATCAGTTTGAAGTCCATCGCTAAATCTAAACCGAGACGCCCGGACGTGATTTCCTGAAGCCGAGCACCCAGATCGACAATGTCGCCACAGTCCTTCTGTTGAGGTTGGTAACAAAGAGTCCACAGCTTGACGTGGTGCCGTTTCCACGTGGAGAATAGCTTTACTGAAGGTGCTTCCTCTGAACACCGTCGAACTTTAATCCACAAATCATTTCAGCCGAGTCCATGTGAAAAGGACTTTGCGTTCCTGCGGCGTGCTGTCCCCCTCCTCTCCAATCCCACCCATCTCTCTCACCTCCCCTCACCTCCGTCAATGGGAGAGAGGGAGCCTCTGTCTGAGACCGTGCTGTTTGCTCGGTGGACCGCAGACCATGGAAAGGCTAGGAGGGGGGGGGTGGGCATGTATGTGCTATCAACCCGGGTACGCATCATCTAAATAAGTTGTGCCATGAGTGAAGCAATGACGTGGGTCGGTTGTGGAAACCCGCTTTGTAACAACATTCTTTTAACGTAATGTCATCGATTCCTCCTTTGTACCGTTGCATTTCATGTTTGTCGTGTGCAGAGCCGGTGCCCTGCAGCCCGACCCCGAAGAAGGCCCGGATATCGACCCGGGCGCTCTGGGAGCCGAGGGGTCAAGAGAGGTGCCGGTCTGTGCAGTGGAGCAGTCGGAAGGTGTGTGTTGGGGGGGGTGGGGGGGTTTGGGGGCAGACTGGCGCATTAGTTACTGGAATTACGTGGATCACGGCTGCAACAGCTAGAGGTGCAAATGCTCACCGGCAGGATCAGATTATGCAATTATCAGCATGATAGAAAGAAGCATTAGCATGGATAATTCCACGGATTCAGCAGCAGAGAATCGCCATAAAATCATTGCATTACACCCAAAGAGATGAGACCCAGATATAGAAACGCCGTGCGGAGAATCAAACTTTGGAATTACAAGCCCCCACCGTTCCGTGTCTTGTCGGGTAAACAGGTATTTAACAAAGGACGAGGAAAGCGCGTCTCGTATCCGCACTAAACCTCCACGTTTCCACTGCGGCTGCAGGGACGGATCCGAGGGGGGAGTTTTATTGCTCCCGTAAGTCTTCTGAAGTCAGCTGTTCTGTGTGCGCGCAACCGGCCGCTGTCGCCACAGATGCTGGCGAATGAAGGACGGCGGTGTGGCGGCCGAGACCCTCTACTGTCCCCTGAAGTCTTCAGCATCACACACACATTGAATCGGCAGAAGAGACCTGGCGTCCGAAAGTAGCACGCCACTATTTTGTCTTCACATATTTAGCGGCTGGATGTTCTAATGCAAATGAACGTGGTGGGATTGCAGAGGGTGTTTTTGTTGACTGGAATTAGTGTCGTGTGTGAGCTTTCTTTCTCCATTCTTTCCCTTTTTATTCTCTCCTCTCCAAATTACAGCTATTAAGACGAGGCTGGTGTGAGCCAAACACGGCGCTCCACTTAATGTGATTTCCCCCGCGCCGACAATAAGAGCCGATGATTCATGGGAGCGCCACAAAAAGCCGGGGAGACGGCGAGATGTCCACCTCCGACGTGTGCCGAGCACAAACACGCCGCTTGCTTTAAGTGTGTAATTGCGTGAGTGTGTGATTATTGCTTGTGTGCGTTTGAGTATTTGTGTGCGGATGAGCTTCGATTGAACATCATGACTCGTGACATCGTGCGCTGAAGTCTGGCGAGTCTCCGGCGCAACACTAATCTAATGAAGAGGAACATGTAAATGTTCCCACCGCCTGTATCCACACACTGTGCTCCTTCATCTCCATGTGACTTCCTAGTGTTTCTGCAAAATGATCTCGCCCCCCCCCCGCCTGCCGGCCCTCACACCACAGCCGAGGAGTAATGTGACAGCAGCACGCCGGCTTTTCTTCAATGTCTACCATGCCAGCTTTCAACACCCGCCATTGGCAGAATTGGGTTCGACAGCTCTCGCCGAGTCCTGGCGACGGGCCGGGCTCCAGGGACGGCGTACGGGGCGGTGAGGGGGCGAGGAGGGGGGGGGAACGTTTACACCACCTCAGTCCAGGTCCCAGGACACAAAGCAACTCAAGAAGGGGTCCGGGCCTAAACCCCAGATCGCGTTTCATCACACACGGCTTAACAGCAAGAAACCCTGAGAGGAGGCGAAAAGGAGGAAGGGGGAGGAAGGGGGGGAGAGGGGGGGGAGGAGGCCATCTGAAGGAGTGAGAAGTGAATGTGTGAGTGCTGACAGCAACACAGACCCTTTGGAAAGACACTTAACTCGGGAGCCAGCGCGCTGCGATACGGGCAGAGAAAGGCCTTCAGTCGACAGCTTTGTCCGATTCACCAGATACTGAAAAATCACCGTGATTAGGGAGGAAAAAAAACGCCGCGCCGAAGATACCGGCAGACCCGAGTCCGTGCTGGGTCTGCAGCGTCTGCGTCCCAGGGCAGAGTCGTCCGACCCGCCCCCCATCGATCAAGGCTTAATGTAGCCCGCAGAGGTGGCGGGATGGCCGAGACAAATGACAGTTGGCGGAGGTGGGGTCCCTGGGCGGAGCTCGGCCTGGCCTCTGGCGCTACGCTGGGGCCGCGTAGCCGGCTGGAGCCTCCAGGAGCAGGAAGGGGGGGGGGGCTCACTCGCCTCGCTAATGGCTCCCCAGACAACCAGGCTTGACCTCACAGGCTCAGCGCATTCATTATCCGCCGGTTAGCAGCTAGTGCTAGCAAGGCTAGCTGCGGCGAGCTCGAGGTTAAAGACATCCGTTAGCCGCACATTCGTTTGCTGATGCGTGAAACTATGGCAACCGCAGCAGAAACTTGCCACTGAAAGATGCTCCTCAACACCTTCCAGAACATTTACACCCAAATGGTGTCCAAACTAACAAAACAAAGGTCCCAGAGAGAGAAATATTCCAGGCGCCATCTAAGGTGTCTCCGTGACAGAAGGACCTCCTTTAGGACGCCGCTCAGACCTTGGCTTTTACATATAACACAGAGCTGTAGTATTATTGGTGACCACCCTCTTGTCCCGTCCCCTCGCGGATCGTCTCCAGCGTGGACGCCTCGGCCCAAATGACCTCCTGGAAGTCGCCTCGTCTCTATCATTCGTCCGCCCTGCAGCAGCAACAACCCACAGCGCCGGTGAACTCGCACGCACATTATCTCCCTTCCCCCCGCAGGGCGCCCCGCTTCGTGCGGGGAAACTGGCCCCATTTATCAGCGTCCCGCCAGCACCCCCGCCGCCCGGCAGGCCCTCGTGGAGCCTTATCGCCTGCGCAGATCGCGAGGCGCCGGGATGCAGATTTGGTTCTTTTTCGGCAAGGGCTCGTCCTCTCTTCAGATCCGCCCACGTCTGAAGGTGAACGGGGCGCAGCAAGTTTGAGGAATGGATTAGAAAACGGCGCTAACTGGGACGCGGGCGTCTGGCGCGCTCCCCCCTCGGTGTTGCGCCTAATGATTCCTAATGCCGCTAAACATGGCGGCTGTCTCGCTGGGGACGCGGCCGCAAATCTCCCATCGCTTGTTCCCTTTGTTGGTTTTGGTGAGACAACAACACGGCAACGCTTATCTCCATTACGGACCGGCGCCACGGGGAGCTTTCCCAAAGCCTTTCACCCGACGCCTTATTTGCGGCTCTTCCCTTCTGTCTCCCTCATCCTCCGACTGGGAGCAGATAGAGGCAAAGAGGGAGCTTTGTCCCAGCGTCTCTTCCTCCCTCGCCGTGTCTATTCACACGCCACTGGGCCTGGATGGCCCCACTTCCCCGTCTCCGTCTTTCACAGCCTCACCGCTGAATCACACTAAGTAGACGGGGGGGAGAAGGAAGCATTTCCAGTTATTTATAAGCCCATTCAAAGGGCTTGCTGTTAATTTCAGAGGCTGTAAGAAGATGAGGTTCTTTTGTGCTGGTTTTGTATTGTGGAAAACAAAAACAGGGACATAATGCCGTCGACACTGATAGCTTCATATTAGCGACTCAGTGATGGTCTATTGGTGTAAAGTGGCACATGATTACAAAGGTTAAGTTTCCTGCTACGGCTTAAGAGATAAACGCTTGTGCGCAGTGTCCGCGAGTTTCGTTTGAAGGGAAAACACGGCAGATGCGAGATGAATTCTAATGTGAGGACGTTCCTTGAGGGGGTGATCTCGTGGTCTTCATCCCCCCGCTCGCTTCTCCTCCTCTTTCTGCTTCGTGCCCCTCTTCCCTTGCGTTGCATGTGTGCGTCTGTGTGTGTGTGACGCATGCTTTTGCGACGACGATAAGGATCTGCTTTTTTTTTTTTCTTTTTGGGTTCCTCCCCAGAAGTACCAAGTCCTGCAGCCCTCAGCTGGTCCCCCCTGTTTGTTTAGTGGGTGTTTATTTGTTTCTCTGTAGTCCTGGGATTAATTATCATAACCATATGCCCGGCTAATACATCTCTCTCCAAGCCAATAGCGTGGCAGCCGGCTATTTCTCCATTTTAATTACAGCGAACATCGTTAGCCGGGTTTTGTTTTGCCGTTTCCTGCTTTTTTTCTCAATTCAAAATACCATCATAAAATATGATGCTGGAATAATGAAGTCACCGAGACGGTGACGCTTTGCACACGGGAAGAATTCACACGAGTTCGAAAACAAGAAACAAGATTTTCGAGATTTCATTTCGACTTCATGACACCCGAGTAAGATAGAACGTTCACACCTCTCTTCAGGTGTGGAGATGTTACACGAGATTCTGAACGCTGAAGGTGGGGCTGGGCGTTGGAGGGAGGTGTGTGTGTGTGTGGGGGGGCTCGGCCCTGGTGACGTGACCCCGGGGGGCTGCATTGCTTATGATGACGCCTCACATGGCGGCGCTCCTCTCCCCGCTGAGTGGGATGAAGCATTCAGCTCCGTTACCCTGATATCGACACGCCCCCCACCGATCCCCCCAACCCTCCCCCCTGGTTTCCAGGAAGAAATCATCCATTATTTAGCTCCGAACCTCCTTGCCCTGTTTGCCCCCCCCCCCCCCCCCCCTCGCATGGGGGGCACCCCGCTGACTCTCACTTCAAGGACGAACGTGGCGTAGAAGAGTCGACCCAGTCGCCAGACAGGAGAGGGAGGGAGTCAAACTAAGGAGAGAGACCCCCCGCTACCCCCCCGTCCCCCCCCCCCCCTCCACACACACACACACACAGAAATGTGAAAAATGTGTGACCCAAATACACATTGCTTTGTACTCTGGTTCAAAGTTTTCTGTCCTCTCCACCAAACGTTCAAGGAGAAGAGGGGAAGAAAACAACAATGAATAAATCATACAGCGAGTGAAGGCTTCTGTCGGGAGGAAGGAGACGGAGACAAAGACGTGGAGCAAGAAGAAAGTGAAACGGGGAGAGCAAACACCTCTTTGGTCCTTTGATGGCTGAGATGACTCTCTTATGGAACACGGTATTTCTTGATTCGCTCTTAAATTCATCATCAGTGGAGCTAATAACTCCTCGCTTCACAGCGGATCACATGCGCCGGGCGCCGTCCCCTGTGGACACTCAAATTACGGGAGCCAAACAGTCGGAGAGCCTATTAACCGACTGCCGACTTTGATTCAAAGTGTCTCAAATTAACAGATTACCTTTGATATGGCGCAGCCGCTCGGATTTGGTGGAAGCAGTGCAAAGAAAAGCTTGTCAGAAGGGGGAACTGAGTGGATTCATTCTCTCAACATATCAAGCCACTGCGTCCGGCTCTCGACACAATACTCATCCCTTCCTTCCCTCCGTGTTCAGACACGGGGGCCTCTGACGGGACTGATCCAGGACGCGTGCTAGGTGAGCTGGTCGCTACCATTCGACCCGTCTTAATGGCCGCGTTACCCGGCCGGGTGGTTCCCGATCAGCTGATGAGGAGACCCACCAGAGGGGCTGTCAGGAGACGGGCCGCGTCCCTCACGTCTCAGGCGGGCGGGCTGTGACACGCGGAGCCGTCGATCGCGGGAGAGAAAGCATGCTAATGACCACGTGTTCCCCCTTCAAGTGCACAAACATCCAGTCCGGTGAGGTTTGTGCGCGCGTGTCCTGACAGAAATGTCTTCCTGCGTTACACTTTTGCAGGCGGGAAGATGTGATCCTTTTCCTTGAAAACTGGGGCTAGACGCACGCTTCCTAATGATGGAATCTTTTGATGTTTAAATTAGGATATCACACGCGAGGAGCTATCCTCTCAGGGCCGCACCTTCTTATGACAAGATTAGCAGCAAAGCAAAGCCATTACTGTGGTTTATTTCTGCCCCAGCCCAAACTCCCAGACTCCGGCACAGAGGCAGGCAGCCATCCAGAGGGAGGGAGGGAGGGAGGTGCAGTCAAAAAATAAAGACTGAGAAGAGGTGATACAATAAATAGCAAGGCAGAGCCTGAGAAAAGGAGGGAAAAAACTAATGGGGTACACAGTCTTTATAGATCCCATCCAAACTATGTATTTATAGATCTGTGAAGCGCGTATAAACCTTCACATTTCTGTCAGCCTGTCACCGCTTCATCCGCGTCAACTCGCACGCACGCCGCCGTCTCTGCTGTCAGCGCGCCGCACGGCAAAGGAGAGTTAAAGCCGCCGCACTGCTGACAAGCGCCGAGACGGACCCGGCGGCAGCATCCGGCCGTCCCGCGAGAGACCGGAGGGCCGCAGCGTGCGCTCACAGGACGTTATCAAAAAAGACATTAAACGACACCGTTTCCAAAAAAGCCCGGGGTTTGGATAGCTGGTGCCTGCGTGGATACGCAGCAATAGAACACCTGCTTACTCAAGCCACCGGCTCCTCGAGTAGGAGCCGCTGCCTCGTCCAGAGCCACGGATACAGGCTAGCTACGTTGCTAGGCTACCCAGTTAAAAGCCCCGCACGGCGCCTGGCGCCTCAGGCCGTGGACAGCTCCTGGTGCTGAAATGCAACTGGACAGAAGAGAAGCAGATGACGCAATGAGGCCAATCCAAACGTTGTAGTTTGCCAGGAGGATTAGATCGTATTAGATCGTGTATTAAGTGACTTAAAAAAAGAAAATAAAGATTCAGACCATGAACACGTTTGTGATGTTTACTAAGGGAATGAATGAGTCCTTTTCCCATAGAGTTCTATGGGACCAGAGGTGTCGCCTCCTGGTGGACAATAGAGAGGATGCCTCTCTCCATCCCTCCCTCTCTCCCTCACAAGGGCCCACTTCATCGCTGTTATCCAGGATGGGAAATACATAGCTTCTCTTTGACCCGGCCTTTTAGTCCGGCGCGCAGGCGGGGGGGGGGTGTGGGGGAGGGTGATTATCCTCACTCACCCTTTTATAAAAAGTCACATGAACCCACATGCACACTCGCATAGAGATATGAGCGCATTAGAGAGCGAGCGAGTGCCACACACACGTAGAGAAGGTCCACCCGGCGAGTGGCTGCTGTTGGCAGAGGCCAGAGCGCGACTCAGGGGCAGATCTATATTTAAGAGGGGATCCGGCGAGCGGTTAACCTTGGAGTCGAGGTGACTTTGAGTGAGTCACAGAGGTGTGGGAGTCGCTTTTGTCGAGCTCTTTCTGCTGGATTTTCTCTGCCAGTGAGCCAGTCAGTGAGCTGAGAACTGAGGGACTGCATCGCCGGGTCTTCTCCCACAAGGTGACCTTGGGTGGAACACGCTGAATGTTTCATGCCTCGTACCTCATCACAGCCACAGACTGCTGCTCAGGCCCCCCCCCGGGTCCGAACTTTCCTCGGTGGAAGTTATGTGGTAATGTTTACCTCATCTACACCCGACTGTCCAGGTGGGCTTTTAATTTGAAACCTCAAAGGGTGTGAAGGTCATTCCGCTGACCTTTCACCTCTTTTCCACGGCTGCTCTTAGGCTTTTATTACTTGAGACACAGCCTCTATTTTTAAGAAGCCTCTCATTTGCACATTTACTGTATTAGAAAACGTTTGCGCGGGCTAGCCCGGCTAGCATCTGCTGCGCAGAGACACCCTGTAAGTACTCTGTTTACAAGCATGCTGTGCTCGCCTGCGGCGGCGGCCCTGCGGGGTGACGTTGTGCTGGCTCGCTGCTGCGCCTGTTACTCAGTCCGCGGCCATGCCAAGCGTCCGCAACACAATCCGCCGTTGTTCTGGGTGAGCAGCGCTAGGTAGCGTTAGCATGGAGCGGAGGATGAAGCGTGTGCTCGGAGTGGAGGAATGCCAGTCAGCCAGATTCCCTCTCTCCTCCCTGCAGCATCTCCGGCGTCTAATCCGTGACCACAGACATCCCCCTCATTACCGCCAAATTACATGCAAATTCCCCCAAATAAATGAGTTTTAAGTACTTGACAACCTGTCAGCTTTCGAATATTGAAACGTCCTGACGGCTAGATAAACAATCAACAATAATCACTCTATGCAAATTTGATATTTCCCGCACAATTAGGAGAGGAGAAGACACCCGCTATAAATAACTGGACACACAAAGGCGTTTGGCATTGGTTCAGGTTTTCAGCAGATACGGATGCAAATGAAAGATTCTTTAGGATGTAATTGATTCAAACATCGCTGCGCCTCCTCTGCCTCGCTTTTATTGTTCTTTTCCTTTTTTTCCCCTCTCAGCTCCTCTTTATCTCGCCGCTTTCAATATACACAGATAATGGCTGATGTAGATGAGTGAATGAGAGAAAAGAGGATGTGAATCACCCTCTCGCTCCCGCTTCTTGTTTTGTCTCTTCGAGAGCTCGCTGCTGCTTTAGAAAAAAAAAGAGATGTGTGCAAAATAATGTGCTCCTGTGAAGTGGATTGGAAACGACTGCAGTAGAAAGCAGGCCGGGACTCTGGTCCGCCGCTTGTGAAGCAGATTACAGCTCGCCGCGACCCCTCCCTCCCCTCCCTCCCCTCTCTCCCCTCCCTCGCACCCGCCGGAGATTAAGACTGACAAGAACACATCAAGTCATTCCAGGACGAGCACGTCGCTCCCTCTCATCTCCTCGCTGGGCCTTTTCTCTCTCCTTTTGTCTCACGATCTTCGCCTGCTTTCATCTCACTCTCTCTTCCTTTGTTGGTCCACACTCGGGGAGGGAGGGGGGGGCGGGGGGCTCGTCTTCGGGGTGTGATGTGTGGCCGAGTCTGATCCCGGTGAACCCCGACCTCCAGGATCGGGACATCCATTAGTGGGAGCTTATGGGCTTCATCCAGGCCCAGCATGGAGGCCTCCTGCTGGGCCTCTCCATCTCCCCCCCCCTCCCGACGGCCCCCAGTAGTCAGCTGCACATCCGGGATGAAGAGGTCCATATTATGGCGTTTGTAGTTCTATTCATGTCATTTCAAAGTGACTTATCATCCGATCACTCGTGGTGTTCAAGTGACTAACAGTCAAGTATTTGTCAAATTAACATTTAAACTGCCCCCTTATGTCCAAATTCATTTGGATCATTTCATTTAAATAAGTACAGATATACCTTCAAATCTCATGCTAATATACAGTGAAACCAGTGATACCAGTGAAAGGTTTGGACCCACTTTGCCATTGAACTGAATGAGAGATGTAAAGGTATTACGATAAGAGGAAACGACATTGGGGAAGATTGTATTAAATCTATGTATTTATTAACTATAATATATACACACACAAAATATACTTTCCTGTTTAAGTTCTGCCAAACTCGTTGACACTTCATTTCTGTTCATTTTGAAGGTTTATTGGCCCGTTGCTGTGCAGCATTCGTGTATTGTTTTATAAAAGGTAGGAAGTGTCACGATGGAGCTTTCCAGCGACACCTGGACGCCGGGTAAAGGTGTCCATGTCCCCCAGAGACTCCGCTTTGGTCCTTGAACCCGAGCACATGGCGCGAAGAGACTTTCGTCGTCGTCTGCTCAAATCTCCCACGGGAGACTTTTAAGTGCGTCACTGCCACGTTGCAGGATGTTTTCTGCACACTGAGACTTAACATTCCTTTACATGCAGCGGCGGAGCGTTCAGGGCTCACGGTCATCTTCGTCCACTGCAGGCGATCCCGCCATGACAGCTGGTTGCCCTGGTTACCTCAAAGGCCCTCACTTTTTCTACGTCGTGCGGGATCCGGAGGAGACGATCCGGAGGAGCCGGGAGAGCCGGAGCTTTCAGATGGAGGAGGCGTGGGAGGCGATAGCATCTCTGAAAAGGCCGCGGTGGACACCTCGGGGGCCACGGCGGCGGCGTTGACGAGCGGTGCCGTTATCAATCACAGGCTGCTCTATTAATTTCATCAAGGCGCGCTGCCCGCTGACATTAAGTGACACGCCGGTCGGTCCGATGGCGTCCCTGAGGAGGCAACGCCGGCGCCGCTTTTCAAATGCAAATGAGGCTTTAACCTTAAACAGAGCCGCCCGGCCCAAATTATCTCTCCGCCTTCGAGTCAGGTAACCCCCCCCCATCCCCTTCCCTACCCACTCGTTCCCTTACCAAGTTGACCGGGGGTGGAGCGAGCATCTTTAGAAGAAGCGACAGATAAAGGCAAAAGGTGGAGGAGGCCGGGAGGGGGGGGGGGGGGGGGAGCGGGGGCGGTGGGGGAGTGCTGACAAACCCAGGGATGAAGACGTCTCAAGGACAGGGAGACATTGGGAGGAGGACGGAGCGTGACGGGGGGGCTTCCTCCCGTCTGTCCGACTCCCCAAACCTTGAGGAAGGAGCAAAACTCCAGGAAGTCCCCGCCACAATAAAAGCCACCTGAAATCACTATGCAATCCCATACGCGCGCCTTTGGCCCCCGGCTTAAGAGAAGACTCCTTCAGGGGAGCTGCGCCATTAGAGCTGTCAATATTGTGAAGCATTAGCGGGGGCCGAGACGAGGAAGGATTGGTTACCAACACGCGATGGAGCTGCCATTGTTCCTGGGGAGGCCTTTTCCTCCTCTTTCTTCTTTATCTGAGCAGACTGAACACATTCATTTTAATTGAGACATCAAACGGGCGGGAAACAAAAACACAAGGAAGAGGGAGAGGAAAACGGGGAGAGGGGGGTGGGGGGGGAGGGAGGAGGTCCCCGCGGCAACACAAACAGACATATGATAAATGCATGAGGGCTATCGCCGTCTTCATCTTTCTCCTCTGAAGAGGAAAGCCATGCTGAGCACACACGCGCTCCACGCGGAGCCTCAATGTCGACGCGTGCGACTCAGGAGACTCTGGGATTCACTCATTCGCTTAAGTGAGGTCCAGTGAGGCTCCCTACGTTGGAGATGCATCTTCACCCAGACGCGCACGCTTCGCCTCGTTCGAGGCCGCGGCGCACCCTCGGGAGGCCGCAGGAGTCCTCCATCACCCAACAGAAATGTTTGCTTCGACTCGGGACTCTTCTCCACGCATTCAGATGATGATTAAAGGGGGGAGGAGTCTTCAGATGTGCAGTGGCAGGTTTCACTGGTTTTATTACAATCAAAGCAGTCTATGATGTGTGTATTACACAATATAAAGACTTCAGCGTGTGTCTCAGAAAGTGTGCGAACGCCCGCTTGTTTTAATGCATGCAGATATTTTCCACTTATGTACGTGTACGTAGAGCAGCTGCACGCACGCGCGCACACACACACACACACACCGTGTGGAGAGCGTGACGTTAAGCACGGGGAGACACCTGGCACAGAAACGTAAGTGCTTCCACCAAGTATCATCAACCCGAGATTAACAGCGTCGATGGGGAATGTGGGGGGGGGGTGAATCATGCATATGACAAGTCAGGGAAGAAAAAGAAAAAATCAAGTGAAGGATGAGGAGGAAGAGGAGGGGGGGAGGATGCAGGTTTTTTGTTGTTTAGGACTCACACTTACAACAAACAGGTATACGGCCACATGTAATAACAGTAATAAGAATCCCGTCTGCTGATTGGTGTAGTGGACGTACGAGGTTTCACCCGGCGAGGCCCCGCAGGAAACCGCACGGCCTGATTACCCAGCGGCCCTTTCCTCAGAGGTCTCTGCTCAGAGACTCGTCTGTCGAGGGCCCGCTGATTATTGTGCTCAAATACCAGGCTAATATTCTCCGCCGATGGCAAACAACCGGATGTGTGCACGTCAGTCTGTGGCCGGGGGTGTGTGTGTGTGTGCGTGTGTGTGTGCGTGTGTGCACGCCGGGCTTCCGCTCCGACTCGCCTTCAGAAATCGGTGTTTTGATTGCACAAAGTAACTGCGCGCGCCTCTTTAAAAAAGACGTCCGCGCTGCCACTCCGGCGAATGGTTATTATTATCGCCATCAGCGGGGAAATCAGGGCCCTGACGACCAATCTGTAACTCGCCACTGCCAGTATCCACCGCCGCAATCATCTCACCCGCCACCGCGTCCAAAACACAAACCTGCCGACGAAGGCAGCATACGTTAGTTATCATTAAACATTATTGGCTTAAAACTGCACAAAAAAATAAATACAAAGCGGACTTTTCTGTGGTCGAAGAGAACATCTTGGCTCTTTTTCTCACTCGAATAAAGAGAAATCCGATTTGGAGGCCGAACGTGTGAACAGACGACTCGTCAGAACTGCAATTTCTTGCAGAGGGTCTCCCTGTCCATCCAGCCGGCGCACTCGTCTGCGTCCCACAGCCCTGTTGACAAGGAGGAGGCTCACCACCGACACAGGACCCACTGTGCGGCCTTAATAGCCTTTCAAGTGTTTTCTCGGGGCTCCGAGTGGGACGAGAAGGGGCTGGAGGAGCCGAGGTGGCGGAGCACACGCCACCGTCTCGCATGTATGAGAGCTGGTCCAACAAGGCCGTCTGACCGAGGTCCCCGTCGCTCGGAGACGCCCGCCGGTTATGTCCAGCCGCATCGCCGTGTTCGGTTAAATGGGCGCGTCAGATGACCCCCCCCCCCCCCCCCCCCCCGGGCCCGAAGCCGGTGAGTCACGACTGTCGGGCGGATAGCCGGGCTGCCTTCGGGACGCGGAGCTGAAGGTAAGCTCTTCCTAAAGCTTAGCACCGATAATCCCACCTGCAGTTCCCCCCTCGCTCTGAACCCAGAGACAGGATGAGCCTCGTGTTCGCCTCTGGTTATCCTTCACCCCGAGTGATGATTATCTCCCCCCCCGCCCCCCGCCCCCCGGGCCGATGTTGCCTTCCTGGCTTTTCTCGCTCCTTCCCATCGATGGAAGAGCCGCTCCGTCTCTCCAGAGCATCCTTTCCTTCCTCCATCCTCCGCATGGATCACGCTTCATACCAAGGAGGGAAAATGAAGATCCCAGTGTTCATTCCCAGTGGAGCGATGGGACGCTGGTTATTTGAATAAAGAGCTTTGAAAACTAAATGCCGGGCATTATTCCCTAGAAGGTTCGTCTAGGACGTGAACACGTTCTTTCTCGGTCGGAAGATGTAAATTGTCTTCCAGATGCTGTTCGCCGCAGACAAAGTCGAGCATTCGTTTGGTTCCGATGGTGGTCTCCGCTTCCCGTGGCCGAGGGCCGCCGCGAGCATCGCAGAACAATCAAATCTAAATACGTTATTATTATTCTACTATTCGTTCACTGCACAACGTGAACTAATAACAATTAAACACGGTGTCAATGGGAGTCATTTATCTGACCATGCTGGTTCGTACCTCTTTGCCAACAGCGACGCGGCTAAAATATTACACTCAAGTACATTTTGAAAATGAGAAGTGAAGCCTCTACAAACACTGATCCCAGAGTATCACCCCCCCCCCCTCATTTGACAGCTGCTGTTGCCCCTCCAGCGGCATCCGGAGGCTTTGAAGTAGTCGGCAGACGCCAGGCGATCACCGTGGTAACCTGTGTGTGAGAAGCCCCTCCACATCCCCTCTCCCTTCCTTTTGTGTCCGTCCGTCTCTCTCTGCCGGTTAATGAGCCGTGCAGGACCGCCATCATTCCGTGTAGCGGTGGAGAGGCTCAGAGGGGGGGCGGGGGGGGGAGGGGAGGGGGGGGCACAGAGTGGGGACATGATGTTTTCCCTCACCTCCTCCCTAATCAGGCCCGTCTCCGTACCAAACGGCACACGGCAATTAGACCTGACAGTACTCCGAAGTACTCCGACTCCCACAATTCCTCCAGGACTGCACAGTCAAACACTCAAATCCACACGGTGGGGGGAGGGAGAGGGAGGGAGGGAAGAGGGGGGGGGGCGACTCAACTTCAAGCAAAACAGCTCTCGATAGCAGCGAAGCAAATCTCAAAAGCACAACGGCAGACGATAAAAAAAACAATAACACGTTGGCGCTCCGGCGTACACGGCCGGATGTTTTTGCGGGAAAACGGTCGCGACTGTGCGCGTGCATGCCGCGTCCCCAGAGGACGTCCCCGGAGCAGCGGGACGATAGGAAATACGGTGGCGTGAACAGTGAGCTAATTGGGATAATTAGTTTGTTACCTCGCTCGTTATCGCGCTTGAATGCGGATGCCGGGTGACGGGCAGAGGAGGAGAGCGGCGCTGCACGCGTGTGTTTCATGTTCACGTGTATCTGCGCATCAGCTGACTCATCTAAAGCGAGTGAGTGGGAGTGAACCAGAGTCTTCCTCCATCCCAGCAGGTTATCTAAACGTACTGTAATGATTTGCTGCCCTCTGACAGCGACGTAGACCTGTTGCACCCAGCGGGGGGGGCTAAATGCTGGGGGGGGACGGTGAGGCCGGTATGGTGGCTAAAGCTTTTACTGGAAGACGGCCAAAGATACATATACTTATTCTGAGGGGCCATTTGGTCTTTGATGGTGTTGTGTGCTGTGTGTGGGGGGGGCGGGGCTTGTGTCCGGCAGGTGACAGATCCACATCTCCCCCCTTCCAGCCGCACACATGAATGCAATCTAAGCGCAGCGAGAAGTCCCCATGAATCGCTCCGTGACGGAGCCACTTGATGCGCTCAAACGCCCGCGTGACCTTCGGCCTCTTCTGCCTCTTCGGCTCGGCCTCTTCGGCTCGGCCTCCTCTGCGCGTCCGATGGCCCCGGAATATAAAAGCGCATTAGCTCAGAACGTTGTTGGTAAGTTTGTTCCCGAGGCACTAATGAGGCGTTGCAGGATGCGAGCAGCTGCCGACTATCCTTTTGGAGATTTACCCCCCACCTCCCCTCCCCCCTCATCCCTTCCCCCCAGCAGTGCCAGAGGAGCCCAATGCTCCGCTAATGGAATCTCATCCGCAAGTGGGCAAATAAAAAAAGAGAGATGAAGGGCGGTGTTGCTTTACCATATCAAAGGCACCCTCGGCCGTCTGTCGGCGTGCTGACGGGCAGGTGGGGGGGACCAGAGACACACGGGATGGAGACGGAGACGGAATGAAATACTCACAGACGGACAAAGATTCTGATGCAAACATTTGTGTATGAGGAAGCACAGCCCCCCCGGGGCTTATACCTGTCGCTCGCTTCTTGGCTGGCCAGCGAGCAGCGCTAGCATCAAGGTTTGACCCCTCAGTGACCCCACTGACCTCACGGGAAGAGGGGATGATTATGATGGAAATGTGCAGATCTTCCTGAGTAGTTCTCAAGCTGAAATGCTAATCAACACTTTGCCTACTTGTCAGAAAGCAGAGCGGGGGGGGGGGGGCTTTCTGGGAGCAAAATGCTCGTTTACAGCACCGGAGGGAATTCGCTCTCAGTGTTACCGTGTCGTCTGATCACGAGCCCACATTTTTAATTCCACTCTCCCAACATCCGGAGGGATGGCGTCTCCGTCTCTCTTTCCACTTCTCTGCGAGTTCACAAGTGGAGACTCTCACTGGGGGGAAACGATTTAGACTTTCTGGTGTGGAGAAAGGCGGGAATCACCTCGATGACATCGCCGCGGGTCATCGGCTTTCAGGTTTGCTCTCCTTTCAGTGTTCGCTTTGCATGATGGGAAGTCCAGTGTCTCCTGTAATACTGGTTTTCACAAAGGAAAAAAAAACTCTCTGCATTTAAGGAACGTCAACCCGCTGTGAGACACTCTGTCCTGGTTCATCAGACCACTTGTGGCGCCGGGTCGGACCACGGCGAGGGGATCCGTCCCAGCGAGTGACTCCTGAGGGCCAATGGTCCCTTTCTGCAGGAGCATCACTCGTAGTGACAGAACCACTCTGGTCCTATAAGCCACGGACTCATTGTTCAGCCCTTTCCACAACAACAACAACAACACCAAGATAACCACGAGCTGCTAGTGACACAAAAAGATGACTTCTAGTATTATTGTCGAAACCGCCGGGAAGCAAACACACACAACTTGTAAAAGAAGACAAAGGGGGGGGGGTCACACAGACGCAGAACAAGAGGAGACTGCTGCTGTTCGTCCTCTGCAGGACGTGCAAGTTGACAGCTGTTCACGTGCAATAATGACACACACACACACACACACACACTCCCTCACACTACCTCAGAGAGACCAAACCCTCTCCATTGCACACACAAACACGCACCTTGCATTGTGTTGAGGTACGCTCAATTATTAATGGATAAACAAAGAGCCATGAACTGCCCCCCCCCCTCCCCTCCCCTCACATCTTGGGGGGGCAGGAAATGTACACAAGACTGTAAACAAGGAGGAGTTTGAGCTTAAGGGTCACACGTGCATGTATTCACCAAAAGACACAAACAAACTGGGAATCTGCAAAGAGTACAGATGCCTGAAAATGTCAGAGGGGGCTGTGTGTGTCTGTGTGTGTGTGTCTGTGTGTTTGTGTGTGTGTGTCTCAGAGAAGTGGAGCAGATAGCTCATTTCCTCCGCTGAGACGGTTAGCTGACTTCTCTTTCTCAGGAGGTCGGCCCGCCGTGTGTGTGTGTGTGTGTGTGTGTGTCTGTGTGTGTGTCCTACAGACAGCAGACTCTCCTGGGTGAGTGAGGATGATGTAAGAACAGTTCATCGCCTTCCACGCAGCGGTAACACACAACGGGGTTAGCGGCGCCTACGGAGCGACAACAGGAGAGACGCATTTCCAGGTCCACGTCCAACGGGAGGCTGTTGTTCCCTTCCAGGAGACGCTGCTCTGTGTCCCCACGTCCCCACATCGGAGACACAAGTGAGCGTGTTTGTCTCCTCCGCTTTGCGATCAGACAGCAGGAGTTTAGTGACGTTGCTGCTTCCGTTTCATTTGGTACCGCGTCCACGTTTCCACGGGAGGATCGTCACGACAACAACGTGCTGAGAGCAATGAATATATAACACATATTTTATATATGCAATTTGTCATGTAGTTGTTTTGGCAAACAGCCACAGGGGGTTAGAGGAGACGCTGTAACGTCAACAGAGTTTATTAATGTCCATGAAGCAGCAAGACAAACCCACCTCTTGAGTTCCGATGCATTGAGCTGCACACACACAAGCAGCGTGGAGCCTAGGACCCGACACACACACACACACACACACACACACACACACACACACACACACACACACACACACACACACACACACTTGTTAAGGTACCATTTGTCGGCTGCGTGGCTGTGGGACTCTGCCACTAATTGCCACTGGTGCTAAATTTAGTCGGGGAGATACGAGTCCTTTTGATCATCGGCGCTGAATCCAGAAAAGAGAAATGTGCTCAGCCTCGCAGGCAAGTTTATCTGCCCCCCCCCCCCCCCCCCCCACACAGCCCCCATCTTCCTGTCACTGGGGGATAGGTGAACTATTCCATATGTCAGCCTTGTCAATCAGCAGCAGAAATATGGGAAGTGCTCTCTCTCCCTGCCCCCCCCCCAAAGATCCTGGCTAGATGTTGTTGTATCTGCCCGCTCTCCAGCACGCGTTTATTTATTTCCGCGTCGTCGCGGTGTGGTTTGAAACCTCCAGGCAAGAACGAAATATGAATCAAAGCGATCTCAGCCAGGAATGTTAATTGTACCGTTAATCAACCGTAGGGGGACGAGGGGCGAGAAACGGGGAGGACGGGCAGCGCCGGGGACGGGCTGAGAAATCGGCTTCCTCCGTCCCTGGTGGGGTCCGCACAGCACAGAGCTCACCTTGAGGCCCAGACGCCAGCATCTCATCGGACCCCCCCCGCCCCCGCCCCCTGATGGATGGCGCTGCCATCAGGACTTTGATCATAAATCACAAACTTTATCCTTTTGGGTTTACGCCTGCAATCAAGGACGGGTCAGAACAACCGGCGTCATCAATAAATATTATGGTTTGATCTGTTTAAGTGAGGCGCTGCCATCAGGAGGGCTCTTATTTTAATTAATACATTGTTCGCGATGCGGGCGAATGGCTAAAGAAAGCGCTTTGTGGGAAAATTGATCTCCTTAAAGAGAACATCCATAAAGGACACAAATCACACTAAAAGCCGGTCTAAACAAGGCGCATCAAGGCCAAGGTTGCTTTTATACATGTGCATTACATCATGCGTGTTTACTTCCTTATTCCACCGGTTATTTGTCCCCTTTTTAATATTTTAGATTCAAACGAATCTGACTGGAAGAAAAGACCCTAAAGGACAAAAGTCCCTTGGACAGACGGAGTGAAACGATGACATAAAGACGTCAAAGTTCAAAAGGGGGGAGATAAGTGAGATGAAATATCACAGCGCTCGGGTCGCACGTTACAGCACACGAAGGTGAATACGACGCCTTCCTGGGACATCCGGGGAACAGACGCCCCGCTGAGAAGCAGCCAGAGGTTCCTCCCCCTCCGCAGAAGAAGAAGTTAACAGATGAACGGCAGGTGGTGGAAACTCGTGACTATTCGTACAAAGCAGACAGTGAGTTAACGAACTTAACTCAAACAAGATGCTCAAACCGCAACATCCGCTGTCTGATTCCGGAGACCTTTGCTGCATGTAACCACAGCCCGGACCCCCCCAAACTCCAGATCCATTTCCTGCCATCATCTCTACTCTTCGCCAAAAAATTTCAAAAAGGGGGTAATATTGCAAAACAATCAGGATGGATTCCAGTTGTTTAAAAAGGACACAAACGTGTGCGTCACTAATTAGCAGCGTGAAGCTCGACCTGGCACGTATTTACTCCTCCGGCCCCGGATGACGGATGGCAGCGCAGCCTTAACGAAGGCCTGATTGGAGTGTGTGAATGGCCCTCAACACGGAAACAAGCCCAAAAGCCCCGTCACATCATCCATCCCCATCGCCGCGGAGATGAGACAAATACACGCACAAACAACTAATTGGAGGCAAAGACACCGACGACAGCTGTGCGGAGGCCGGCATCACAACCGTAACACACACTTACAGGCACGACACACACACACACACACACACAGGCAGAGAGAGGGGGCCGGATGAGAGTTTGTGAGCGATGACATCACAAATCACAGGGACAACCAGGGCCGAGTCATCTCCTGATGGACCTCTGGAGGACTCATAACTTCTATAACTGCACAGTGCATGCTACATGGGACACAGTGCACGCTACATGGGACACAGTGCACGCTACATGGGACACAGTGCACGCTACATGGGACACAGTGCACGCTACATGGGACACAGTGCGCGCTACATGGGACACAGTGCACGCTACATGGGATCACAGTGCGCGCTACATGGGACACAGTGCACGCTACATGGGACACAATATACACTACATGGGACACAGTGCACACTACATGGGCCACAGTGCACGCTACATGGGACACAATATACACTACATGGGACACAGTGCCACAGTGCACTCTACATGGGACACAGTGCACGCTACATGGGACACAATGCACGCTACATGGGACACAGTGCACGCTACATGGGACACAATTCACGCTACATGGGACACAGTGCACGCTACATGGGACACAGTGTACGCTACATGGGACACAATTCACGCTACATGGGACACAGTGCACGCTACATGGGACACAGTGCACGCTACATGGGACACAGTGCACGCTACATGGGACACAGTGCACGCTATGTGTCCCATGTGAGCAGACACTGAAAGTCATATCCTTATAGCATTTAAACGCAGTACTTATATTCTGAATATTGTACATCCATTGATATTAATACACAATTCATCAGCTGATGAAGTATGAGGCATTATTCTACCCGGCAGAATATTAAGTATTAAATGCATCAATAACTTCCTATAAAATGGGCCATTCTGCGTGATGAGTACTTTTACCATTTGTACTGGGGGGGGTGTGTGTGTGTGTTATGTTACAGCCACCGGGGACCCTGCGACCCCCAGACTGGAATCGTACTGGGAGCAAGTGTGCAAAGGCCTCCGTCCTCATCAACACGACATGCCTCCTCCAGACAGCACAACCCCCCCCCCCCCAAGGAGCTCGGATTACCTCACAACCGTGTCTGCACATACCCTCAGTAGAGCAGAGGTTCAGTTAAAGGGGGGGGGGGGGGGGGTAGTTTTAGTTTGCCTTACATGTTAACTTCACAGAGGTAGAAATAATTTATCCTAATTTGGTGTAATTATGTCTCGAGTACTAATGGAATCAAACACATCTCCCCACAAATCGCTAAACTGAGACTAAATGAGAAATGGATCAAAGTTGAGGTCCAAGGGTTGTTTGAATATTCATATTTGTAAAGGAATTATCATTGTTAAGTCACACAAAAGCCCAAATGTCAACATTACAGCGTCATTTATAAAAAAACGAGGTCAATAAAGTTATTTTGATTCATCCTGAAATATCCCGACCAATTGTACTAAACTTCATCCAATATTTCTTAGATATCTCGCTATTGTGGTTAAAAAGTTCACGCGAGTCTGTAATAACAAAAACAGTAGATATTATAAATCCTTGATTGAAAAATGAGCCATAAAGTAGGACAATCGAGGACTGTTTAGTTGTTGACATGTTTTTCTGTTGCTTCAATCAGATGCTGATATCAGTTAAAAATATGTGTATTGAAAGGAAAATGTTTTGTCTTTTTAAAGATGAATTGAATAGATCGTTTTTTAAATGAATAATCAGCAGAAAAAATGGCAGATAACAAAGTAAGAATTTCAAAGTGCTGCTTTGGTTGTATTTTGAAGCATCGGGCGTCAGTTCGTTTGCACTTAATTACGTTTCCATCCGATGAATCTGATGCAGGGACTGTTTTTCTCCCCTCCACTCCTCTTGCATCTTCAGCTTTTTGATGGTCCGTTGGTGTTAAAAATATATCCCGCTCCAACAAAATAACACCTCTTTCCATCTCCGGCCCCAACAGGAGCTGCAGCAGCGTGCATCTGCGCGGCAGATTGTCCCGGCGCCAGGTGTGAGGCGACGTTCATTAAAAGTGACAAATACCTGATTTTTAAAGCGGTCGCTGAAAGCAACATGTGCCGGAATGACACGCGCGATCTGGACGGTGGGAGAATTCGGAGGTTTTCTCTTCGGAAAGCCGAGAAGTCGAGCGCGAGATGCAGATGCCTCTCGGCACGCGGCGTACAGTAAGACGCACACGTTCACTCTGCTTTTCACACAAACACAAGTCGGCTGTAACACTTCAAGTTTTAAAAAACGCGGCAGTAAACAGGACTTTATTGCCTCTCTGGTGATGCGACTGAAAAAGGGGCTTCAGGTCGTTTGAGGTGGTTGGACACGCAAAGTGGAACGAACCATTTGATACATTGTGGTTATTAATGTGAAATGATAAGTCTGAGTCACGTGAGGAGCAGATTCCTCCATCTTTTAATCAGGTGTCATTAATAAGCCACTGGGACATCGATGGATCACTAATTGACCCAATCAAGAGGTTTCCCTCCGCTGTAACGTACAGGAAGGCCTCCTCCCTCCCCCACACATCACATTCAGGACGAGATGTTCTCCTCGTCTCACCGACAAACCCCCCCGTCCCCCGTTTAAGCTGTCCCTGGGTTCCTCTTAGCTATTGTAAGCCATACACAATACCCTCGCCGTTAATGGAAGAGACGCCTGCAATAAAGCAGGGACAGGAGGGGGGGGGGGGGGGGGGCATTTTGCAGAGAGCAATTTAGCCTTCACACAAAGTGGCCGGGCTTGCAGCATGCGGGACGTCACAGTGTGGACATGAGCTTTTAGAGGAATGTTCTGGAAGGCCCAGCAGGGTGTCTTTTTAGTGAACCCACCTGGGCTCACGGAAAGACCCTCACCACTGCGTCGCCGCCATCATGGGGACACACAACGCCGTCCTCGCACTAACCTGTGGGGGACGATGGACAATAAAAAGCAATCGTTCTCACTTCGGCGGCGCGGCAGGAAGTGGGAGCGGAGCGCCGGCGCCAAAGGAAGGGACTTCCTTCTCAAACGAACACGGCCGCCTGCTCCTCTTCCCTCCATTTGCCTCGGTGATAAGATACACAAGACTGAGCACACCGCCAGGGTGCATGCTGGGATAATGTGGCAGCGTGCTGCTAAGCACTTCCTGTCCACAGCGAGTGCAGGAGGTTATAGCTGCAGCCCCCCCCCCCCCCCCCCCTTCTCCCCCCCTCCCCCACACACACAGGGAGGGTTTTCCTCACTCGTTCCAGATAACAGAGTGCATTAGAATCACAAGTAATAAGCATCGAATCAAATACACGTCCATTGTTAATTATCAGGCCACGTCTGCTACATTCCTCCCTCTGAACAGTCTCGTCTGTCCCTGTAAATGTCCTCGTCTGTCCCTGTAAATGTCCTCGTCTGTCTCTGTAAATGTCCTCGTCTGTCCCTGTAAATGTCCCGACGCTGAGCCCCGGTTCATCTCCTCGCCCCGTCCCTCCCCCCTTCGCTCTCCGGTTCTCTCCGCCACTCACTGCTGCGTCCGCTTTCCACACGTGGCGAATGATTTCCCGGGTGAAGGTATTTTCTGTTTCAATCTTACACTTTCCCAGGGGGAGAACGCACACAAAAAAAAGGGGGGGGGGACACAAGCTTTCTGCAGCTGGTTTCACTGAGAAAATTGTTCAGAATTGCCTCATTCCAGGGCAGATTAGCAAAGGCATACAATCCCGGGCTAAGTGCTATTGTGCGCCACAATTTGGCTATTATACTTTGTCTTTTCCATTTAGAGGACCCCTTCCCAATTAAAGTAATACAGCCCTTCCAATACCTGCTGCCAATTAAATCTGGGCGGTATTACCTGCCTGGACGGAGCGGCCGCGGCTCCTCGACACTCACTTGCATTCATTAGGCCCATTCAACGTGACGGAGCTGATGACAACGATTCAAGCCGCTCTCCTTCCGTCCCTCCCCACTCGGCTCGCTCTTGTCCCCCCCCCCCCCTCCCCTCTTTCCCAACGGGCTCTTGTCTCTCTTTTTTTTTTTGTCCCTGCCTTTCTCTCCGACACTCCTCTCAGGACGAGAAATGTCGTGTTCTCCCACATTTTCTCGCCTGCCCCCCCCCCCCCCGGTTTTGTTTCTCAGGTAGCTAGGATCTTTTTTTCTTTTCTTTTTTTCTTTCCAGCTCATTGTGCCTTTTTCAAACCCGTGGTTCATGCTGCTTGGTTGGCACCATCTTAAAGCCCCGGCGCCACAAAGAAAGAGCTTGTCCAGGCCACTGACTCGATTGACAATCTCAGGAAAAGAAAAAAAAATCCACAAAAGCCTGAGCTCGGGGTGCTGCTGAAGTGTGGGGGGGGGGGGGGGCCGTCAATATGACATGTCTGCTGTCCAAACCCATAACCACCAGGTGTTTGTAGCCTTTTAGGAGAAATCCGTCATTTCCAAATGCGCCAATTGAACCCGTTTCACTGTTCAAAGTGTCACATTTCATGGAGCTACAGTTCTAATGACGCGGGGGACACTGACAGTGGCTCAATCACTTGTGCACGTATCCTAAATTAACATGCTGAAAACGCCACGAGCATGTTAATGGACCTCCTCAGAGGGATACAATCGGAGAAAAGCAGGAATGAGGCTTAACTTATTTTATGTAATTGTACGAAGATGAAGGTACTTGGAGCCGTAAACTTTGTTTCCGTGTAGAAGCCAACGAGTATTTGACATCAGCGGCCGAGGAGGGCGGGACTTCACAGATGAACAATATCTGAACTCCATGAAGCAAGCAGAAAAAAACCAAAAGGTCCATCTGCGAGAATAAGAAATGAACCGTCCAACAACCTTTTGCTACTAAAAATAGACGAACAGTAAATGTTGGTATTATTACTCCCAACATCCCACAGCAGAGGTTGTGAGCTCTGTGTTTACGACACAGACGATGAATGTATCACAAAGTACACGCTGGTAAAGTAAAACTCATTTATGCCGCTTTCCATCTTTCCTCCTCGATAAGTCCTCCCTGTGCCGCTGGTTCGGACTCCCGGTGACATTTGGAGATAAAGTGGTATATAAAAGGCAGGGAGGAGGAAGAGGGGTCTCCTGTACGGTAGTGACATTCTCAAGACCCCCTTTGTGTCCCGCTCTGTCCACAGAGGGGACGATATCAGGGACAGTCCACCGGAGGAACCAGGTGTCACAGGTACTGAGAAAACCGCTAGTGTTTGACATTTAGTACTTTAGGCTCAACCTGACGGAGAACGTTGTTTGAAGGGTTCTCGCTTTGTTAAAATGGAAATAAAAACAGGTTTTCCCCACGATTAAACTGAGATGAGTCTGCGATATGCGCTCCGACTCAATTCCAGCAACGCACATTTCGTAACGTTCTACCTGCGCTGCACCGGCAGCCAATCACATGGAGGCACGGAAGCACAGGCCCGAGTGGTCCGACCTCGGGAGCCGCCCGGGGGACGGCGCTCCCCTTTGATGTGGCGAATCAAACGATCCCGCCGGGTCGCGTCGCTCCCGCCGCCTCGGCGTTTTTCCACGCGTCCGCGTTCAAAAGGTGGAAATCGGCCGCGACTTTCGTTCGCAAAGAAGAAAGATGATGATCAACCTTTCTCACCTTGGGGGGGCGGGGGGGGGGGAGGCTGCAAGGCGGCTTGACTGGAGAATATAATGAGGCTCTGGGAGAAAGTAAGTAAAATATCTCCCCTCTGTATCCGAACGTATGCAACCACTTAGCGAAGACTCGGGAGTAAGGAGAGGAAGCCGGATGGGACGGGGAGATAAAAGATGGCCGAATGCAAACCACATGGACACATGGCCCAACGAGTGGAGCCACCAGAGGCTGATTCCAGTCACGGTATGAAACTGCTGCACGCGCATCTGCAGGAGATGCTGTTATTACTTATTACCCCTCACGGTGGGGATTTCTACTTCACTGCGGATTGTTCTCATTTCTTGCATCACTTGGGTATTTATTTAGCTAGATGGCCTTTTTTTTTGTCTTATTCAAATGTTATTCCAGCTGAAGGTTTAACATTTGGGGGGCTGCAAATGTACACGATTAGGGGTGTCCTTCGGCTCACCGGTGGGGTGAGTTCCACGGTATCTCATCCTCACCGAAGCGCCCTCATCTTCCACCTCAGCAGATGTTAGCGACTAGCTCGGATTAGCACACACACACACACACACACACTAACCCCAGCCGGCTTTTAATTAATTTTACACAGACCGTAGTGCAGCGACCCCGTGAAAAAGGACGAGGCGCACAAGACTAATCAGCCTGAACCCCATGACATCACTCCTGGACCTGCCAAGCCGGCCCAAACAGGGGGAACCCAGGTAGTTTACTGTGGATACAAAGCGCCAATTTATCACTATAAGCAAACGCTAACCTCGGAGTGTTGCCCCCGGCAGAATTAATTGGCCCTCTCCCTGTCTGTGAAGTGTCTGGCCTTGTTTAAAAAGACAGGCGGCCCCAGAGACCCCCGCTCTCGACGCGCCGCGCCGCCATTGGCTGATTGATAGCCATGGAAACCCTCGCTCTGCACAACCAGGAAGTGGCGGGCGGCGATTGGACGCTCAGACCGGAGGGCGGGTGGATGTTTTTTTTCGAGGAATCGGCAGCAGCGCCGCTGGGATTAGTTCTCCTCAAAACGTCCAACGCTTTTGGTCTCTGAAATGTTCCCTTTCAGTAGAATAAAAAAAAAAAAAAAAAAAAGAAGGGAAGTCAGCCGATCGCCACATGCCACCCAACAAAGGCCCGCCGCCGCCCGCTGGTCGGAGCGAGCGGGGGGCACGGAGGGATGGACCTCCCGCTCGCTGCGATCGCTGCTTCCGCCAACAAGCCCTTCGACCCGAGGTGCCCAAGAAGGGGAAAGTGGATTGTGAGAGCAACTTAGGCAGACAGCTGGGGATTGAAGCCTTCTACTGTTGAGAGGGGGAGACGACGGGGGGGGGGGGGGGGGGGGGGGCAGACCTCCACTTCACCCCCCCACCCGGCCACTCTTTATCTGGCCTCTCTCGTTCAGGTGAGAGAGTGCAGCCCTATCTCGCAGGCCCATCCGCGGTGTCTCCTTTCCCCGGCTCCTGTGCTTGGGGGAATAATTAATCGGGCTAACAGGTAAGAGATACCGAGACGTGGCATAAGAGCGGCTTTCAGAGCTTTGTGCGTGTGGGCTCTCCACGCTGAAATGGATCCCGCTCGCCACTCGGGGGCCCTTTTTTTTTTTTTTTGACCGGAGTGGCCGTTGAGGATGGGAGGCAGCTGTGAGCAAATCTCACCGGGGCGGCTGTAGCACCTCCCCCCCCCCCGTCTCCTCTCCTCCTTCAGCAACCTCTCCTCCCCTTGAACCACACATCCTTTGTTTTCTTGCTCGTCTCAGGGAAACGAGGCTGAAGGGCCCTTGGACACCTTCCCTGATCTCCTCCAGCGTCGCCATCAACGCCTCTCACTCCTCGTTGGCTTTCTCCGGTTTGGAGCCCGAAAAGTAACCGCTGGCTCACAAAGACGTCCTGAATAAAAAGCGACCCTGGATGTGACAGTACGGTTTGTAAAGCAGCACGAGTCTGAAGGGTTACTTCCTGTGGGTGTCAGATGATTGACAGCAAGCGGCGCGTGAAGTAAGAAGTGCGCTGATGTTGCAACACTGGGATTGTAATCAGACAGAAAGCCGGCAGCCATCAATGATGATGCCAGATGATCCTGAAAGGACCGGACCAGCAACACGGCAAAATGAAGTAGTTACTTGCTTAGAACCCAGCGGGGCCGTACAGGTAGAGTGAGAGCCCCCCCCCCCCCAAACAGCAGCGAGTGAGACTCCGGCAAAGGGAAAACTTCACAGCAGCGACACCCTGAAAATAGACTGAGATACTGAAAATGAACTACGCCATTTATTATTTCTAACGGCGCTTAGAGGGCAACGCTGCTCGACTTTGTCCTTAAGTGCCGTCTATGTGCAGAAGTCTGTTCGTTTGAACTGTCGTTTTTATTTTTTTTGTGGGACATTGAGGGGTTGCTGTATCTTACGTGGTGGAGTCACCTTTATCCCCACCAGCAGCAGCTGAGCGCGTTCATCAGGTCGATGTTACGCTTTCTAGTGTGACACCGCCCATCGGTGTCAATCCAGCCGGTGACATTGAGCGTCTTCCCTCCAAATTGAAACGAGCCCTTTTGATTAATACAAGTGAGCACTAATGTTTATTAGCCAGGCGCCCCCCCCCCCCCCCGCTTACAGAAGGTCAGCCGTGTAGAAGTACAGCGGTGGTGCTTTTTGGTAAAATACTGTATTGTAGCCCTCAGCTGGACATAGAGAAGGCCAAAGCCCCCCCCGCCCGCCACCCTGCCCACCCTGCCTTCTGAAGCGAAGAGGGAGGTCCGACCGGGCTGCCACTCAGCCGGGGGCGCGCTTGATGTACGACCAAAAACCATTGGGATCGATAGGAGCCCCCAGCAGAGAGCCGCCCCCCCCCCCCTCCTCCCCCACCACCCGTCCTCTTCCTCTGTTTACCCCCCCCCCCCCTTCCCCTGCTCCCTCTCTGGCTCTCCTCTACGTTTCCTTTTGTCTTACCTCCCCCTGCTGGCTGCCTCTCTTCCTTCCTCCTCCCTCTGAGGACTCTGGTGGGCTTCAGCACCACAGAAGAAGAAGAGGAGCTTAACTTCAGGAACGGGGCCGGCGATGCTGGAATGCAGATTTGCATTTTTGTCCCAAGTGCTGCGTCATGACTTTAGCCAACGCAGAAATCCCCGGGCGCTGCTACAATCGCCATTATTTCTACATTTCACACGGCGGAGGAGCATCGAATGCCGCTTAACATGGCGCAAGTCTGAGCGCCAACGCTGCCACTGAGCCCGGCGTCATTCCACTGCGATTACTCCCGATTAAAGCCTCCAAACGGCGCGCACTAACAATTAATCAATGATATTGATAAGAGCCCGTCACACGTTCAATCAATCCTGTAATGTCGGCGTTGATGCTTAATCACCCGAGTCAGCTTCATCAACAGCAGTGATTGACAGGCTGCAGAAGAAGGAAGCGAACAATTAGGGGCAACAGATATTCCTGTAAACTGGAATCAGCGATCGCCTTCATCATCAGGATATGACGGTGGGGGGGGGGGGGGGGGTTGAAAGGATACCGCTGACAAATTCAATTATTGGAAGAAGACGGGCTAATGGTCCGTGGTAATGATTCATTTCAGAAGTATTTCCGCCGTGTGTTTTAATGAAAGCTAACATTGTCGCTGGCGCTGAAGGGAACGGATGCCTCACTCTAATTGCTGTTCCGTCACCGAGGGCGCATGTTGCAGCAATAATCGAGAGATGAGACGTACACGCAGGACACTTAATACACCCCCCCGTCCCCCCGGCCTGCTTCGCCTTTGTGCCCAACAAGAGAAAAGGGATCCTCTCTGTTATTCTTCATTCCCTCTGGCCCATTCTTCGTTGGGGCTGGATACCGGGGGGGTCCGGGCAGAGGCCCCCGCCCCCAACACGCTTCAGCGTCCCCGGGCGCGCGGGCCGGAGGCCGGGCCCGGAGACGCTGGAGGTCGGCGGGCCTCGGGAGGAGGACGAGCGGGTGCGGTTCGTCTGGGGAGGCTGACGTGCATCTGCAGCCCGGCTCAAAGGCTTTGGGGAGAATGAGTGGGGGGGGGTAGATTGGGGGTGGGGGGGGGGGGTTGCAAGGGTCAGTGACAAGTGGCACACACAGGGTGGGTGTGTGGGTGAAGTGGGGTGGAACAAGTGCTATAGAGGGGCCAGGGATTGTGTTTTTCCCATGGTCCGCTACCCCCTTTTTCCCCCGTCCGAAGTTCCCCCTCACAGACCCCCAGAACCCCCCCTTACCCCCCCACCGCCCAGTGGTACTCGCTCTCTCCCTCGTTGCCCCTGTGAAGAAAGGACCGGGCAGGCTCAGTTTCACTCCACAGGGCCGCTGCGTTTTCAATGAGTTGATACAGATGAAGAAGTTCAACACAATGGATGGATTACCTCAGCCAAAATAGAGTGACCCCCCCCCATAACCCCACCCGCCCACCTCGCTTATTCACACTGCCACTGACACGGACTGACATCGGATGATATGGACAGGCTGCGCCCACATACAGTTTCCAAGGCTACACAATAAATTGAAAGCATTTTCTATCTAAATATGCAGAAAGGGATATTTTTTGGTCAAATCTCAAATTGAACTTTTGCAAACATTCAGCGAATGTTTGCAAAACTTCAATCCCCTTCTTCCTTTTTTTGTTTCTGCAAAAGCCTGAAAATGATTACTGTTATTGATCTGCCTGATCACATTCATGAATGTCTTTAAATGTTCATGTGTTCTACAGCCTGTGATTCTTTTTTAGCTCTATTATTCGTGCTTTGTTTTGTGTGTATCTCTGCACAGTTCGGATTGAGGCTGTGATGCTCACAGATGGGCCAGTGACACGTCCTGCATCTTGGTCTTTTCTTTATAATGTCACATTTGGAACACCGTGCTGCACCATGAGTGCGTGCATGTGTTCTCCAACTTCTCAGCTCCAGAACCACGAGCGCAGCACCGCTGTTCTTCTCAACCTGCAGCTGGTTCATTAACTTGGAGGAATGTTTAACCCTTTGCTGCCACGGTCTTATCTGCATGAGAAGGAAGACAATCTACATGTTTTTTGTATGTTGGGCAGGAAGTGAGCGTGCTGTTTGATTGACAGATGATGTCAACGTGGACCTGACGCCCCCATAGCAGCAATGCCGCCAACGTGGAACCTGCTCACTTAATCAAAACTCTTATTGGCATGCCATTTGTTGGTCTCCATAAATCCTGGTGAACATGTGCCAGGCTGTTCCCCACAGGCTCCGCCCCGTTCCCCGCAGGCCCCGCCCCCTTGGCTGCTGCGTTCTTAGCTGTCCGGGCTAATGGCTACGAATGGGCCCTAATGCACGCTCCTCCCGATAAATCACACGCACAGCGCGCCGCTTAGACATTCAGCAGCTTGGCCGACCGCTCTGCCCCGTCACGCGCTCGGAGATTAATGAGCACGCGGCCGCTTAGCCTGCGCCGCTGGACAGCAGCATCCACAAAGACACACACAAGGACAAAATCACACGCTTAGATTTATACCAAAATACTCGGGTGGACTTTTCTATTGACTGGATCAGCTCGCTTAGGACGGTTTGTGTCTTATCCGTCTTTTGTGAGGACGTTGAAGCACACGTCAGGCCGCTTTCACTTGCAAGGCGCACGCACACGCACTCCGTCTCGAGCTGTCCGGGCGAGGTTTTTGGCAAGACTCGCGTCCTGTCTGGGGGACAAAATGTCTCACCGCGGATACCCGAGCAACGCGCTGACAGGTGCGCGAGTGATAGCAGCCGGACCGGCCCGGAATGATCGATGGGGCCCCCCCTCGCGTGGGACGCCGCTCTTCTCCTCCGCGGGTTCGGGAGGACGTCCTCCCTCGGGACGCCGCCGGCTTTGATCTTTCATTTAGAGTTATTACAATGAGGCGCCGCCGAGGCCTCAGGAATCCAACGTGGCGAGCCAAATGTGTTTTCCAAATGTTTATCTTAGCAGGAAATAATGCACTCAACTAACCGTATCTTTGGCCGTCGTCGCCCAGGCTGTTTACAGACTGTATGTATTAATCAGTTTTGAGCATGTAGAGCAATTAAATTGGGCCGGGTCACACTCGAGCAATAATACAATTTTAATTGCGCGGGCGAGGCTCTAATTCCACTGTCTGGTTTGCCCCCTTCGAGCGTTGGCAGCACAAAGAAAGAAGCAGGCTCGGGTTTCCATTTCAGTGGAAATAGAAAAGAACAAGTGATGCAAAGTCAAACCCCAGAAAAAGCTCTATTTTTTTTCAATTACGCACTTGGGTGTTGTAGTCTGAAGAGACAACTGCAATTGCAGCCGAGTCACACACACAACCCCAGAGAGAAAGAAAACGCAACTCATCTCCAATCACCTTCAAATACAGGTCTGCGATCCCCGGTCAATCCCCTCCGTCTACACCTGACAGGCCGAACAAACACCCCCGTTTAGGAGCACGCAGACACTACAATAGAAGCGTGTAAGGGGGCGTGTTGGACGAACACACCAGAGCCGGACAAAACAGAACCGGCTGCAGAGCAATATGAATGTTTACTTGTTGAATCCTTTATCGGTTTGTTGTTTATCTCCCTCCCACCCTGCGTTATCTAGGCAGCAGGTAGCGAGCTGTGCATCGGCGCTGCGTGGAGCTGATTAGAACAGTGATAGATGGGGGGGGGGGGGGGGGGGGGGTTGGACGACCTTAGCATCCGACTAAACACAAGGTTGGACATTTGTCTCCTTGCTGCATTTGCATGCTTTCCGCCCGTTTACGGCAATTTGTCAGCACACGCGCGCGTTGCCATTGAAAAGTGCAAGGCTACATTCAAAAGGAATAAAAATGTAAAGCAGGCTGTGATGAAGCACATTCATTCGGATAATTCCACAGAGTCCGAAAGCTGACGTACGGGGATTTCTCTCTGTTGGCAATGAGCTCGAAGTGCAATCAAAGGGGCAGAAATTCATCTCAGTGGCAAAAAAAACGGAGACGACGCCAAACTTTGTGCGCAAAAGAAAAAGAAAACAAACATTCTCCGAGGTCAGCTTCATCTTCCAAACTCAAGCCATGACCTTCAACCGCCCCCCCCCCCACTCTCCTCCAGCCAGTTCAACCACACACAGAGAAACACCCGTTGAGCCGTTTGGTGATCAGAGAATTATTTACGCTGACGCGCCTTTAATAATAAATATGAGGCGTAATTCAATAAGTTTGTGAGGGTGAGAGAACCCAGCAGAGCAAGTTCCCACCACTACCTGAAGAAAGGCAACATAATGATGATATTAAATCCTGATTACGTTCTGACAGAAGAAAATAGCAAAGTGACCCGACGATACACGCCGGCATCAAAGCACATCACCTTCATTTGGTCCGATACGGACACGGACATTTTCCACCGTGCTTCATTTTCATACAATTTTGTCTCGCTCAGAAATTAGTGGGAAGCGTAGCGAAAGGCGTCGGTGTGCCTGGTTTCTGTGCGTCACACGTTGGACTCTGTGTTGTAGGTCCGCCGCTATAAATAAAGAGATGGATGTCGCTGCATGTGGATGCGTGTGTGAACGCCCGGGGTAAGCCGGTCATGTACACACACACACAATGAGAGATTAGGCCCTCGCAGTCTCCCAGTCATCAGCTAACCCACCCCGACGCACACGGAGGCCCCGCCAGACACTTCCAGGTCCCTAACGAGGTCGCTAATTAACTCTCCCACTTCCCGCTCGCTCGTTTTCATCCGAGGTGCACGATGCTTTTTTTTTTTGACAGGAGAAAATTGCCGGGCAATTAAATCATCTGAAGACGAACACTCCAGCAGCTGGTATTAACGCCGCAACGTCGCAGCCGTTTTCAAAAACGCAATTGTACAGTAAGTGACTAAAATGTGCTGTAATGCCCCCTAATGAGCCACGGCGGAGGCTCTGAAGCCCGGCGCCGCGCTAATGCTGCCTGCTGCGCTGCATGGACACAAACACTCGGCCTGGCGAGTCCAAACCAGCAGAATCCTCACTCGTCCGTGTGCCCCACTTGGTCTCAGTGTGGCCTCGCCGGGTCCACGGCCTCTTCTCGGGCCTGATTTTTGGCTCCTGTTTTGGTAACCTCGCTCGCAATTAACCCCACGCTGCGAGCCAACCCCCCCCCCACCCTCCCCCAACGGAGGGCCGCCTACAGTACAGCAGAGGGCCTCCCCCCCCGGCCCCCTCCGTGTGAATCGCCCGCTTTGTGTCAGCTGTCCCGGGGGGAGAGAGAAGAGTGGGGAGAATGAGCGCCGCTTTTCGGGGGTCCACCATTCTTCGCGGGGCACCCCCGGGGGGGGGGGTGACAGGTTCTTTTGTAAAGGGAGTTTGGGGTTGGGGAGGAGGGTGCAAGTAGGCGACGGACGGTTTTGTGGCGGGCGGCGGCGATGGCGTGAGTCGCTGCCGCCGGGTGGGGGTGGGGGGGGGGGGGGGGGGGGGTCATTGAGCCCACTCCATTCTGCCTCCACACTCTGCCGCTGCTCAATGGGCGGATTAAAGAATACGCCAGAGCCTTAATCTTTGAACCGCACAGACACACACAGACACACACACAGCTGAATTGAGTGTGTCCGGGTCGGGTCCCACGCAGCTTGTGTGCGTGTGCGTGTGTGTGTGTGTGTGTGTAACATCGGCGGTTACACTCCGATCTCTGGGTCTCATTTGCGTTGCCGAACGTGTCAAAGATGTTTGCGGCGCTTCTTCGTCCTCCGGAAGCCTCTGCGCCACTTTTCTCTCCCTCTCATAATGAGAGAAAAAGGTCAGCATCTAGTGAGGGGGAGGAGGGGGGAGGAGGGGGGGTGTATTAACGGAGTAACCTCGGATCTCTCCAAGTTGCCCAGCTCCAGTAAATGAGCATGTACAACAAGCCACGGGGCCTTTTATTGCAAATCTAATTCATTTCTCTAGACAACTGTGAAATTTGCCATTGACGTTAGTCATTAGCCCGAGGCTGACGGAAAGATGGTCTCCGTTAATAAATGATGCCTAACAAGGAGCCGTTAACGCCGCGCAGCCACGGTGCAGAACAACGCAGCCAACGCCGCCCCCCCCCCGTCCCTCCCCACCTTTGCCTGGACCCTCCATCATCACCCTGCAGATCCTGCGTTACGCAATGGCATCATTAGAGCCGGGATTTTTCTCTGGACCGAGAATGAAAGGGGAAACAATGAAAATGGCAAATCATCGGCGACCCGATGCCGATGAGGCGACCCCCCCGGCCACCGTTGGTACCAAACAAATGAGGAAGCCGGTCCGAGGGTCCGACCAGAGGACGGGCGGCACACGGAAGGCGGTGCAGCGGCTCGCCTCAAACAGACAAAGAACGAGGTCGCCAACTGTAATCAAGCACTTTCGTTGCTGACAATTTACATAATTTGAAAATAAAACATTTTCTAGTCCGTAATAATTGTTTCCTGAAAAGCAAAATCCATTATTGGGGGAGGGGGAAGGGGGGGGGGGGGGGGGGTGCCGTGGCATCGGCGTCGGCCTATCTCTCTAACGACAAGTCAAATTTTATCATCTGAGGAAAATGGAATTGTTCAAATTGTGTTTGCGAGAGGAGTCCCCACGCGTAGTGTGGGAAGCACATAATACAATATTCACGTTTCTTCCCTCCTCGCAGTTCCAATTTATTGAAGTAACCGAGCAGAAAATGCACTGACAGCTGTAGCACTTTATTGCGAATTAGTAGATACATTCTGCAGCCCGCGAGAAAAGCCGAGCCACATTGTGTTTCCTGTAATTGCTGGAGCCCGGCAGAACGAAGGGGCCGCGGCGAGTCCAGCAATTACAAGCTAAAGATGACAGGGTGTATTTTTAGCTCCTGAGCTGGGGGAGAGCAGGTGTTAAATGACATTCAAATAGCGACCGGTCACCACGGCCCTCGTTGTCATTGGACCGCTGGACGTTTTTGAACAGAAACCCTCTCTTTTCAACACACTGGCAGCTGTGGAATTAAAAGTTTCAAACAGCCAATCAGATTAAGAGTTTTTCCTCCAGGAAATCCTCACCAACAGCTCAGCCTATTCCTGAAAAAAAGAAGCTTTGCAGCTCTTTTTTACTATTACAACCGATGAATTCCTACCTGGAGGTTGAAATACGTGCAGCTTTTCCACCTGATCCTGTCGCTGGCCGCAGTACACACATTCACGGCCTCCCGCGTTCCTCCAAGTGCCCGGGGGCGCGCAGAATAAAACGGGAGGCCTCGGTGGAACGCACGGAGCGCTAATGTCGAATGAAAGCGACTTCAGAGGGCCGGTCAGGTGCGTGAAATATGTGCCCGAGATCTGTTCCTGCTTGAGTCCACCCGACACTGAAATCACTTTCTTCTGTGAGTGACGGATTGATTTGGACTCTCAAATTGGAGCCAACTGAAGGGAAAATAAATAAATAAATACACACGCAACGGGCTTTGCAAAATCAACACCATACAGGCCCAAATGAATCAGTTTGCTGTATGGATTGATGCTTTTTTTATTGGATTTGTTGCTAACGGCCCCGGGGATGCTAACAAAGAGACGGAGAGTACTCAGGATGTAAAGCGCACAGAGCCGCAATGTCAACACCCGTCTTCCTTCATATTAGATTTCCCGTCATCTTCATTGCGCTTTCTTTTCTCCCACCTCGGCGTTTCAATCTGCAGCGCCGGCGTTCCAAAGTTCCATGTTCATTCATTGCTGTTATTACATTGTCACGTTGGACAAATTGATAACATGACACGACTTGTTTGCTGCCTTGTTGCGCCGGCAGTCTGATTATGAGGTCAAGTGTGTTAGCGAATGACAAACACGGGAGATTGGAGAGTTGCGATCCGTTCATTTCCAGTCGCTGCTTTTTCTCTCCTGTAATGAAGACTGTAGTGTTCTGCCAGTGGGGGTCAGGAGGGGGGGGGGGCAGATTTGGCAGTTGTTAAGAGGAGGACGGAGCAGAGGGAAAAAGCCCAGTCAAGGTCACGCAGGGCTCGTTATAGAGGTTGCTAGGCTACAATCGGTGACAGGCAGAGAAACCTCGACCGGATGAGAAACATTGAACGTGACCCCAGAAAACCGCATCACATCTGGAAGTCTCTCAAATTCAAATTAGGAAGAATAGACCAAATATCTGGATGAGAGTTTGAAATCCCCGACCCAGGAGTCGTCTTTGGCAGCACTCGCTGGGCTTATTTATTTAAAAAGTCTAATTTATTTGTATTCCACTAAACATTGGAGAGGTGCAACATTTCGAGTGACCTCTTTGGCAAATAACCTCGTAAAGAATCTGTATGCAAATGTCCGTGGATGCCGGCAATGAAGCAGCGCTCACAGAGCGACAGTGAAGACCGAGCCTTCAGGTGCGAGTCCCTCAGGGGACGACTGTACTGTCAAAGAATCCCCATTACGTATTATCATAAAGTCAAGACGGCAAAATCTTCAAAACCAATGTCTGTGATGGGCTAAGAAAGAGCTGACAAGAGAGCGCCAGCCGCCCCTCTCCTCCCCCCATTAGAGTCACTTTGAAAACTTAGCGGATCCACCTTTTAACGATCCTGCGGGGACGAATCAGCCTCTTATCTGAGGCGGTACAACCGGCACACCTAGAATTACAATGGAGGCACATCAAGGGACGGCCAAGCCTGACTGACAAGCGCCTCCCCCTCCAGGAAGGCGCCGGGGCCGCCTTCATTTGCATGGCGGGGGTTTGGACCGGCGGGGGAGAGCTAATCAAGGCTTTCCGCGGTGCCGTGGCAGGGGCTCCCGTATCGTACCCCCCCCCCCCCTGCCCCTCTAACCCGGGCACCCTGCCCCACCGGAGCTGGCAGGGAAAGCCTCTTAGTGGCAGCGGGCTAGAGGGGAAGAGTTTGCGCCCGCCTCGCCTCACGGGACAAAGGGGTGGAGGGGGCCAAGGGATGAGGAGGGGGGACGGGTGGGGGGGGGGGGCAGGTTGTTCTGGGGCTCGTCTCCGTCGGGACTGACCTCCCTCTTTCGCTGCCTGGCACCTCCCATTAAAGCAGCCTTAATTACACAGAGACGACTCCTCCAGTGCACCTCCCCCACCAACCTCCCCCCCGCCGATCTCTGTCGCTCCACAGGGGAGCACTCCTCGTCTCCTCTCCATTAAGAGTGAGAGAGTGAGGGGAGTGCAGCCTGCAGAATGCCCCACTTCCCCGCATGCAGCACGGAGCAAATACCATCTTTTCATCGTCAAATGTCTTGTTTTTCTTCGTTCCTTTCTGTCCCCCGGATGAGACAAACGGACAAACGGGTCCGTGAGGACAATTAATTCACGCGTTTGATGCGCGCCTGTCTGTTGTTTGGGGTTTTGCCTGAGACCATTCGGGGCAAACCCAGAATGACCTTCAAGTCTCGTCATACCTGGAAAACCAATCGTCCCCCCCGTCCCCACCCCCGTCCCCCCCGTCCCCACCCCCGTCCCCCCTCCCTCCCCGCACAGTAGCAATCAACTGTTATCAGTTAATTCCAGCGAGAGACGCTTGATTTACGATCTATGTTTCCTCAAAAGTACAGTATCTGTAACATTTGTGAGTTGCTCCCAAAGCGCCACCTCTGTCTCTTTGATTAATGCAGATTTAATTAAGCGGCGGGCTAATTAAGCAATAAATAATGACACGGACTGCATTTATGCAAAGATAATGGCAAACCCTGGGTGAGGTGATACCCTGGAGAAGCTGCCCAATCAGATTATTTCTTTGGCCGACAAAGGACTGAGATTAAATGCATCTATTTGACATGTTTGACCATTGTTGCGCCGAGCACTGAACACGTGTGATAATCATCACAATAAGCGTTTGCCCTGAATGATAATCATTAGGGAAATAGTCCCTCGGCTATTATTAAACACACAAGGGGGGGGGGGGTTTCTGCTGCGATCCTGCATCACGAGCTAAAGTGCGTGCATCCATATTTCACAGAGTAAGACGTCCCTCCTGAAAAGTAGGACATATATACGTTTGAGCCATTAATCAAAATCCTTTTATCCCAAACTGCACAGCCTGAGCGCCGCGGCAGAAAAATACCAATTTCCCGTTGGTAAGCGTCAGCAGCCGACATCCGCACGCCACCTTCCCCGATCATCCGGTCACACGCCTACTTCCTGCAAATATGCTTCGCCGCTGCCCCCCCATGTCAGACGCCTCCATGTACGGACTCCTGATATGTGTATAACAAGAGCGGTATTTACACTGATTAATGGTCCTCGGCTTTGGCGGGGGGGTGGGGGGGGTAAACCGCTCCAATCCAGACAGCACTGACAAATAAATCTATCAATCATAGGAGGGATTTTCTAATCCCAGAGCCATCAGGCCGTTGCAACCTCAGCACTTTGTCACAAAACGAGCCCCCACCTGCTGTAAACACGCACTTAGCGTACAGTTAACACAGCGCTGTGCCTCCAGGGGGCTACTTTCACTTTCCGTGGTCAGCAAAGGGTCTTTTTTACCGTTCCCTGGTGCCGCCGGGGAGCCGAAGCGGTCAGATATCGACCGTTATTACGGCCAAAAACTTTGATCTGGAACCAAAGCCATGTAGGGTTCTTCAGGTGGTCTCCATGGGAAAACCCTTTTTCTTGTCCCCTAGAAAACAGATGGCGATACCCAGAACCCAGAACCGTCCACGGCTGGTTCCGGTTGATATGGCTTTAAAACTGAAATGATATAAGATTAATTGGAGTGCATTAAAGCCAAAAGCATATTTCATTGATTCTCCAGACGCAAGCGGCTTGGAGATGAATGTCTTCAGCGGCACGTGGCTCTATTTAACCAAGGAGAGATGAGTTTAGGTGCGTCGCGCGGCGCTAAGTGGAGACATCAATCGCCGCGGTGAGTCCTCGCGGGTCCGTCAGCTCCAGTGGAACAGCGCGGCCGTCTCCTGCAGAACAAGCCCCCCGGTCGCCCCCAACCATCTGTGACCGAACACAAAGGCTGCCATCACGTTAAAGCGCCACACGGGGAAGAGGGAGCGCGTCAAGGCGCAACACTTCTCATAATCTGCTCAAAGGTCTCGGCCGTTGTACAAACACGGGCCCAATTCAATAAGCCTACAACTGCCATTTAATTAAACATTTGGCAGCAACAATTCAATCAGGCACCACTAGCCGGTTCCCGGATACGGCTCATGTGTTCTACACACGGATAGGACGACTCCGGGTTGATACCCTGCGTCAACGCCAATTATTTGGAGCTCTCCGTCAAAAGCTGCTTCGGCAGATTATTACGCAGCAGCTATTTCCACAACGGTTTGACCGCGAGTCGCTCGCGGCAACGTGGTGGCGGTTTCCCCTCCTTCCAAGGACGCGGATTGATGGTTGTCATGGCGGAGAAGGCGCCGCTCATTCCCACGTGGAAGTCAGAGTAAGTAATGCTGAGGGAAACCTAATAAGATCTTGCAGGAGGGGAGAGAAGAAAAAAGAAACGATGATTATCTTTAATCACTAAGCTGCCTCTGGTGGCGCCGGCACATTATCCAGCACCTTCATTCCTTATAAAAATATCTATCACACACGACGCCGGGGCGGCGGCGGCGGAATGCCAATGGCCTCATTACTTGTCATAGCACATTGTAACTGGAAATTGCTTCTTTCAGGTTTTGTTTGCTCAGGCAATTACAATAAACTCTCGGCTTGACACGTTGTTTGCACAGATGTAGGACATTAATAAACATGAGCGCTAATCTGAATTATTGAACTGCTCGCCGTAATTCTGACAATGGATCTGGAGCCCCCCGACGGACCGGGGGGACAGGAGGACAGGAGAGCCCGGGACGTCGCCCTCACCGCCGGAGGGATCCTCTGACGGAATGTTGGGGCTCTGCAGGTTTCCCCAAACTCAGAGTAACCAGCTACCGGCACAGAGAAACGAGGGGGGGGGGGCGTCTGTGAGCCGGGAGGGGAATTAGGAGGATTTTTTTACTTACAGGTGTGTTTCAAGGGGGGAAATTGTCATACATGCATTAATATTTGTAATATCTACCGTTTTTTGATGTAAAAGCCCGACAAGCAACATTCCTGCTCAAATGAAAAAAGTGAATAAAGCTAATTAAAGGGGAGGCCTCCTTGTTACCGGTTAATGCAGCATTCAAGCAGACCCCGGGCCCCCTGATCACTGCCGTACATATTGCACTTGAACAAACGCACAGACGACGGCAGGAGCTGCTTGTCCTTTGCTTCAAAGCGCCCCCCCCCCCCCTAAAAAGCGCTGGGGAGCCTTCTTCCCGGACAGGGGTGCAGTGGGAATATCTACAAGAAGACTGCAGGAATAGCGTTCCTCTCCCTTTTTTTCCTCAGGAACCTTAAGATGTTCAAAAGGCATAGCAGAGGGGGGGTACGAGAATCAAAAAGACTGTGCGCACTTTGATCGCCTTCATCTCATTCAATGCGGAACCACTGCGCCGGGGTCCTTGGCTCCTCGACACGTGAGCTTATCATGCTTTACTCAGAGCCCGGCGGCGGAAGCGAGGAGGTCTTTTGTCACTCCTTTGATTACTGGGATGCATCGCGACGGCTGAACAGAATACCAGCAATTACCGGGGGGGCGACGGGAGGGAGCAGGACATGGAGCGGCCGAGGTGGTGGAGGTAGAGAAGGAGCTGACAGGAGCTGGTCCTGAACCCCCCCCGGAAGCCCCTCTGCCGGTAAATGGCGGTAGACCCGTCGCCCGTCTGGATGTTTGCTGCGGGTAAACCTGGCGGCTTCGCCCCCCCCTTTGATTCCACGCGACGAGCGGATGAGACGCACGAGAGGCCTCCTTCCCTCCCGCCTCCCTCTTTGCAGTAAATATTGACAAAGAACGCGAGCCGTCGCATGAAAGCGACGTTTAACGTGTGTTTCCTGTCTGCGTGTGTGTGTGTGCGTGGGCATTAGCATATCAGTGTTTACTCCAGAAGTTACCGTGAAGCGGACGTTTCTCCTGGGGGGGGGGGGGGGGGGGGGGGGCGGGCGCCTGGCAAACACCTCGCAGTAAACAAGGCAACCAGTGACAATATGCTAAAGAGCTGATTCATTATTCCCCTCCAACAGGCTCCGCCTCGCCGCAGACACCTCACATCTCCCACATCTCCATCACCCCCGCGCATTTAGGGTCCGCGCTGCTCCCCCCCTCCCCGCCGCTGCCTGATTAGCTTCTCATCAGGCGCTGCACTTTCCCTTCCCCGAGCGGCCCATCGCTCACGTGGCTCAACAGACGTCTCACTTCTGACGGCATCAATCTTCAGAGATCGCACGGCGGAGGGGCGAATAAAGTTGTTCGCCTTTCACGCGCCGCTGAGATGGACGACCGACTGGAGCGCCCAAGCAGACGCCGCGGCCGCCCCGCGGGCCGACGGGGGCGAGACCGCAATGAGGTTCTGTCTTAATTGAAATGGGACAATGGATTTATAAACTCCACAAATATTTGCTGCGTTCCCCGATGGTCTCTTATGGATTTCTCCTCCTACACAGTTACTGCGGCTAGTTAATAACGGCTGCTGAGCGCCGATGATGCAGCGAGGAGACGCTCATATTGATCTGGAGCAGAAAGCTGAGGACTGTAGATATGTAAACACGAATGTGTGACTAATCTGAGCGCCGGTGCGTCGAAATGAGCCTCCAAATGTCGATTTAGCACGGACATGCATTTCCTTTGTGTGTGAAGGATCTCGGTTAGGTTCTACTCGTACCACGTGCACGTTCCAGCCATCAGCGAGCCAAAGTTTACCAAAACACGGATCAATAAGGGCTTTTTGAGAGAGCGGGAGCAGAGAAAAACTCCCTTTGTGTTTGTTTAAAAGCAGAAGCGGCGGCTTGGTTTCTCCGTCCTCCCCGTTGACTCTTGAGGGAGCCGAGGAGCGATTCGGAGATATTTGGCTTCTTCAGACGAAACGTTTCATAACAATCGCACAGATTGTAACGCTAACCCCCCCACACACGCATCTGTACGCGGCCCAGAATGTTTTTTTAGTCGAAAAGGTGAAGCCCTCCGTGTTCTAAAGACTTCCACGCGTTTTCAGCTGCTGAGACACAACTCATAACTCACGGGGGCAGTTAATTTCCCCCCCCCCCCGTACTTTAATATGTCACAGCCGAGTGTCTCTCCGCTGATGGCGCTTCACGGCGCCGAGGCCCGGGCACGTAGCCGGGCTGCCGCTGCTCGCCGTGCGGCCCAAACCTGTGGTGCCTTTCATGGTTCAGGGCCCTCTAATTTTAACGGGAAGTTGCACATATTTCATGGATACATCCCTGCTATGGGGGGGTGGGGGTGGTGGCAGAAGGAGGGTGGCGCTCTAACGGCGATGGTTTGATGTCACGTGACTGTCTGGGCGCACAGGTGTTGCAGAAGCACCGACTCCCACTGGAAAAAAACGGTTCCACGGCAACGGAAGACACCATAACTCAGGGGATGATGACAAACTTGACGTTAATAAGGACCATGATGTCACAGGGCCAGACGCTGGTGGTCTGTAAGAAGGAATCCCCCAAATGAAGCACAGTTTATTCATTTATTAACGTTGCTAAACATCCGTTTTCTGTTTGAATTCCAGGGACTTTTATCCGAATATCCGGCCACCTCCTTTGAAAAGGCTGCTCCGAGGTTTCGAGGTGCAACCATCCAACGTCCGGCTGATGTTACCAGTTACACGGAGTTGTAGGAGGGACCTCGAGTGTTATCCCAGCTGCTTGGATTGCCCCTCCTCAGGGCTACAATAACGTGGTAGATTCCAATCAATACTCAGCGCCTCCAGAAGAATAGATCACGGAGCTCCAGCTGGACTCCACCTCGCTGTCCATCCCCCTGCCGGTTATGAATCAGCATCCTCGTCCTCCAGAGGACCGAGAAAAGCAGCAAATGCGCACGCACACACATTTAGAGTTAGAGTGAAGCTGAACTTTGACCCCTGACTTTTGTCCGCTGACCCGCCTGTCTGATGGCCTATTGATTACGTCTGGCCTCGCCTGGGCGATTGTTGCCTCGTAATTAGAATCGCGGGTTGCGTGGGGATCGCGGCGGCGGTTCGTCCGTCCGAGGCCGACGGGACGCGAGCTTCAGGAGATTACACATCTGCAGACGCAGCTCCTGCAGCTGGAGTGAAAAAAAATTGGTTTAAGCAAAATATGGCTGTTATATGTTTCCTATTAGGAGTCATCGGGCATGTTTCTGGCTCTGTAGGACACATGGATGGTTCCTGCTGGCCTCATCGCCCGGGTAACCGTGAGGAAATGAGGACCCGACCTCTCTGTTTCTTCTTCCACATGAAATGTATTTCAGTGTCCTTAGTCCATAGATGGTGTGACACAAAGAGAATGTTTCAATGTGGAGAAAGTGTCCCGTCCATTGCACGTCTCAGAAAGACAGCGAGGTGTCACTCAACTTGTCAAAAAACGAAAGTCAGTGTCTCTGTTGTCTGTCAGCGACGCATCCATGAAAGATCTCCAAATGGCCTCGGCAAATTGAATTTGTTGTGTGTACAAGTACCTGCCAGATTTAATATTGAATGGATGATCCAAAATGGATTTTTGATCCCGGGAAAATGAAGGGAGATGTCTGTAACTACAAAAAAAAAAAAAACTGGGGAGTCAAAAAAAAAAGAAAATCCATAAGCCTCTGGAGCAAAGATCCCGCTCCCGGGTGTGGAATATATTATTCTCTCCCCTTGCTGTCTTTTCCCCCTTTTACGAGTTGTTTTCATGTAAAGAAAAACCTATAGGCTTGACCTCTGCGTCAGTTTGCCTTTGGCCATCAACAGATTGCAGGTTTTCCGTGCTCCATCCTCGGGGTGGTGGGGGGGGGATCCAAGTCAAACCCTATAAATATTTCAAGACAATTTCTTGCTCCCTAGACCTCTTGCTAACACACTCTCCTCTGCTGGCAAACGGATCCCGTTTGCAGGCCGCTGCCGCGTCGGCGCTTTGCATTCGGCCTCGTGCGGCGGCCTAATGAGAGCGGCGCACACTGGCACGTCGCGCGCTCAAATGTTTTGCCAACAATCGGAGCCTCTCACTCGCAAAGGACTCATGGATGCCGATCAATATTTAAGGGTTTTCAGCGAAGAGGAAAAAAGAAAATAAACACATAAGCTCGGGCTTAAAACTGATTCCAACGCTTTACTGGCCCCGCGAGAGACGCGTCGAGAGCAGAAACCCCCCCACCTCCTCCAGAAAAGAAGTAGAACGTTGAAGTGTCGGCAGTCTTTGGAGATACGTCTTGACATCTGGTCACCACCTGGAGTAAGGCCAAGGAAAACTCAGCGATTCTAAACTTTACATTTAAATCTCAATTACGTCTTTATATGGAGCCGATCGGTACGGTCTACGGTCTAGAATGAAATGAAAAACACTCCATGGGCACCTTTCTACCTACAGCACTCGTCTCCCCCTGCTTATAATATAAAGTGACAATATTTGCTTTGCATATAACGAGTGCTGCACGAGTGCAAAATATGATATTTTTATCAAGGCTCTCAAAACTCTTTGAAGTGATAAAAAAAACGCTATTAGAGGGGAAAAAACACAAACAGTGGCTGGCTTAACAGTTTTAATTGTTGCTTGAAACAAAGGGATAGAGGCGGTGTAAGAGGATCAGTGTGACAAACAGTCCCAGCGGTGCCTCCATCACACAATACTCCAACGCTAACAAAGGAGAGCACTAACCAGCACTGGAAAACTTCCAGGAATCCATTTAAACATCAGCTCAAAGATTTTAGGACACATCAGGCCCTCCTGAAGCCGGCGTCCAAACAATAGACACGGGTTTAAATGGGATTCTTTAAAATGATGGTGCTTCCCAGCTGCCTTATATCCAAGTTTAAAAGGATGAGGGATGACAAGCCGCCCGCTGAGAGCAGAATAATCACGCTCATTATTTGATTGTTGCCGGGTAGAAACTGTCGATTGATTGTGTGCACACACTAGAGTTTCAAGGGTTTGAATCTTCTCCAGCTAAGCCCCACCCACTTCATACCAAGCACTGAGAAGACTGCAAAGAAAAAACGATGCGAATGAAGAAACCTTTTCCAATTGTGGCAAAATTGGCGGAATCCCATTACTCGTCAGAGCCTTTGAGCGAAGGACTCGATCCGGCGTGCGACGTGTGAGCTGTGATGGCATAAGCGGGACAAGCGGCCCACGCGGCCCGGCGCGTCGAGCCTGTCGACGGGCCGAGGGGGGGGGATGTTCGGCCCGCCAAGTCGTGTTTTAGTGCTGCTGTGAACAGGATTAGCATTGGCAGGTAGCGGGCGGGTTACAGACAGCCCGCCGCTCCGCAGGGAACGGGCCGATGCAAACACCAGCTAATGAACGCGGCTGTTTGCGGCGGGGGGAGGGAAAAGAGATGAGCGGAGTGGGGGGGGGGGGAGAAAAACAAGTAGAGGGACGAGTGAACGGGCAGCAGATTGATTAATTTGGAAGAAGTCCAGCGGGTCGGTGTTAGCGGCTTACGGGGTATTTTCCAAGTGTGCGCAAGCTCAAAACATCATTCCGGGCTCCGCCTTTTGTCTGAGACGCAGAGTGAGCCGATGTGGCGTATCCGCATCGGGATCAGAGGGTGCTGCATCAAGCTGTCTCCATCGGGGCCGTCCACGTCCGTCCTGCACGCAGAGCCCAACAATGAGGCCCGGGAGAAAAATGGACGCCACCTGGCAGTCTGAAAGAAGGACAGCCGTTTCCCGCTGTAATCCATTCAGCGTAATCACCTGGGGGCATCACCACCCCCCCTCCTCCTCCTCCATCCTCCTCCATCCTCCCGCCGCTCCCTAAACACCATTCAGCGGCGACACAGTGATGGAGTGCAGGGTGAGGAGAAAGCCAAGTGTCCATTTTAGAGATGATCAAGTGCACGTTTGTACAAGCGTTTTCTCTCCGTCCTCCCGATGGTTTTTTCGTCCCGGCCTCTTTCTTTGTGGTGCAGCTCCTCATCTACCTGAGCACAAGAGCCCCCACCCCCCCCACGCCGCCCCGCCCACCACTTAATATTTGGTGTCACCCATTGAGGAGAAGACCCGTTGTAAATCGCGTGTCTGTGGGGACGGATCGAAAGCAATTACCATTAGACGGCGGCGAGCGCGTGGCGAGCGTGCGTGCGCCCCCCCCCGGTGGCTCACTCTCAACGCGCCCTCCCCCTTCGCTCCGCGTGCGTGCAATTGAACCGCCGGATCGATCGCTGAACGGCGGTTAGCGCCCTCTCAGGACACGCCGCGGCGTCCACGCAGCACGCACACGGCACACTTTGACCCGCGTCTGCCCCTCGCACGCCAAGTCAATTCTCATTTGGAAGGTTGTCGCGGCGGGGGGAACTAGCGGTGGGGCGGGGGGGGGGAGGTCGGCAGAGGCAGAGCTGGAAGTGGTCAGAGGTCAGGGATTGGCCCAAGGTCAAGGTGACAGCAGGGTATCACTGTGGCCTTGGCCAGGATCAATACCATTAGAGAATCAGTCTGATCCATCAGCCCTCCCCCCACCTCCCCCCCCTCCTCCTCCCCCACTTCTCCTCCTTTGACCCCTCAGTTCAGTGGCTCTAATATCTCCTTATTTTGGCTTCCTTTTCCTTACCTCAGCCCTATTGGCTCCTTGGCGGATTCGTTTAATCGCCTGTCGCCTCGCTCCCCTCGGCTTTCTCCTCATGAAGGAGCGCCTTCTCATCTTGATACCGACCCCGTCTGCCGCGCTCAACCCCCTCGACTCCCCGGCCCGGCCGAAAACGGACAGGCGGAGATAACTCGGGCCCCATATTGTTTGAACAGCATTTTATTAAGCCGAGCGCTCTCTTTAATATTTACATTGGTGCATCGGAGGCTTCAGAGACGCTTTAGGCAATTACACACATGACCAAGTCGATAGCCCCAGAAACAGCGAAAAAGCCTTTATCACGCCGCCAGGAGGGTATTGCCAATTCCGCGGGCCGGCCGCTGATGTAGTTTGCATTTCAATTAAAAAACGGCCGCCGTACTGGTCTTTTATTCAAAGTCAATGTCGTAAGAAGGATCCACAGGGTGCAGCCAGAATAGAGTATTCTGAGCGCGGTGGGAACAATGGCGGGACATCACACGCGCCGGTGTTTGGACTCATAATGCCGGGTTGCAGTTTTTCCAACGTGAAGGCGCGTTCGCGGGCCGGATGAGGTTTTTAACTAACGCTGTAAAAGAAGTTCAGGACCCGACTGTGTGACTGCTAAAAACGGGCCTCTGCGGGGAATTGGTTTGAAGCTTCTGACCTCCACTTACTTCAACTTTAAATTATATCGAACGCAACACACTTTGATTGCGACAGAAGACGGACTCCAAAAGCAAAACACTTCACCCTAAACACACATTTTCACACCGGCCTCTTCAAATTCAAATCAAAACCACAGTGTAGGTGTGTGTCATTTCCACCGCTCAATCTCCCGCCGTATTTTGCATAGTTAGTGGCAGCTGTGCTGGAAATGACCCCCCCGGATTTCAAAAGCCCGGCGAAACAAACAGATAAACAAAAGCAACAGAGGGGTTTGGCAATCAGGGGATTCTAATAAGGTATATGAGGTTGAGCAAGGAAGCGAGGGTTTGCTTTGAAGTGCTCCCAGCCATATCTGTGCACCCCCCCCGGCGGTCTGTGTATGCTTGGAGGATCATAGGTGGCTTTGATAATCACTCCCATACTCCTAAAACAAATGCAATTACTAAGTTAATTGTGTTCAAAGTGGAGGCTGGCAGTGGAAGGAGAAGTCAGCAATCATGACTGTGCTGACGGTGCAGCGAGCGTGCAGAATAATGAATGCATGCGGGGCAAAAACCGGGGGGGGGGGTGTTGAGGTAGTGGCGGTGGTGAGGGGGTGGGGTTGGGGTGGGTTGGTGATTGCAGAAGGGGCTTAAGGGGGCGGGGGGGGGGGGGGGGGATGGTCTGAGGAGAAGGGGCGAGGGGGTTCGATGACCGAGTGCGGTTGACGCGGCGCTGAGGGATGTGGCGGCGAGCGCCACCCGACTTGACCTGCCATTTGTCAAGAGGAAAAACAGCGGGTCGGCCGACCCGGGGCTGTTTGGTATGCGGGGGGCTATTGCGCGGACCGGGCGCAGTCCGCGCGCCCCCCCAATCTGCCCTATCGCAATGAATTATTGGTCAGAGGGATGATCAATTTGAATGGGCTGCCTCTTAAGCAAGGGACAGAGGAGGTGTGTGTGTGTGTGTGTGTGTTTAAAAGGAGAAGCGGGTCAGAAAAGTTGTGTATTTTCTTCCTTTTCCTTTTCTCTCTACTCCGGAGAGAGGGGGAGGGAGGGGTGACAACAGATGTGCTCCCTCCTTGGGAGAGCTGCTGGTTTGATGGTGACAGCGGAGCGTATCATGTAGCCCGAGGTGCTAACAGTAAATATTACAATACCCCAAGATGCTCACTGCAAACACCATTTCTAGCTCCCTGCCAGTCAATTTCTCTTTTTTCACCCCCGTGGTGCCGCGGTGATGGAGCCAAGACGGAACCAGGGCCCAAGAGACGCATTTACTGTGTGTGTATACCAATAATCACACCCACGTATATCTATATGGATATATATGTATATGAATCAAACGCGGAAGTATATAAACATCCTCAAACATTCAACCGTGAACCTTTCTCAAGCACATTACAGACTTAAGCCACGATGGAACAGAAAGTAAATCAACAAGGCCCCACCAGTGAGAAGAAATGGCTCTTTAAAGGCCTTTCTGCAGAATAATAGGCGATCCCGGGATTCATGGGATTGCATTTGGCTCCCTGTGGTGCCGGGGTGTCTTTGGCTCGCTTAGTCATTTCAGACGGAGCAGCGGTGCCGTCCCACCCTGGGCGCCGTACAGATGGGCTCATGTGTGGAGAAATGAGCCGCGAGCAATCACTCTCCTCCACCACCGCTCTAGCCCCCCCCACTACCCCACCCTTTGTCTCGCTCCGCGTTTGTCGACTTCTCCTCGCTTTCTGTTTACCTCTTTCTGCTTCCCCTCCCCTCGCCGCCTTCTTTCTCATCTCCGTCCCTTCATCCTCCCTCCCTCTCATTATCTGCCCCTACCCTTCATGCATCTCTCTTCCCTCCCTCTGTTTCTACCCCCCCCCCCATCCCCCGTGGTGACTGTGTCCTGGGGCTGCAGAGTCTCGAGTCTGTGCAGCGGCAGTGCGGGGGGGGGGGGACTCGGCGGGAGGGCCCCCGGCAAAACGAGCTCGGCGAGACGCCGGAGCCCATCTGAGGCTCGTGCTACCGGAAAATCACGCGGTTCACGCTCGGCCGGCCTCGCCGACGGAGGAGGCCGACACACCTGCGCGGCGAGCCGCCTCCTCCCCCCGCAGCCAGCTGCAGAGACCGCAAGCCCGACACTCGCGGTGAAGAATGACCATCAGGCTTAATCGCCGTCCCGATGAGACGCAAACAACAACAAACAGTCGCGTTCGACTCCTGAAAGCACCGATTGCAATGAATCAAACGAATTTGAAGTTGGAAGGAAAGAGGAGGCAGAATCAGATGTGGGTTTCCGCCTAGAATGCGTCTTCACCCGCATCCCGGACGCAAAGAAACTGTGAGCAATAAAAGATGAAAACTGTTTGGTTCTTGCAGAGAGAAGATTAAATAATGTACCGATCAGGCGATGGGTAATTAGTATAGTCAGCAGATCAGTACGGGGGCGATTCTCCTTCACCTTTTGTTGTGGTCCTACTCTTGTGAGGGCCTTGGTTGACGCACACGGCCTTAGCTTCACAGGTGTGTTCCTTGTGTATTCAAATCATTCATTGAGTATTTCCTCAAGGTCTTCCATAAATATATGGAAGTAGATCCTTCGGCACGGACGGAACACCGCGTGCAGCAGTGACTTAGATGGCGGTTGGCAGTTTGGATCTGAGATTTAGGAGGTGAGTCCTTTGGCTTTGAAGACCGCGAAACGTCTTCAGTTCCCGCGTTAGAAGGGAAGTTATTCTGGTCCTGCCACGTCTGGCCGCAGATCTCCTCGCTTCTCAAGGTCCAAACCTCCTCTCCCAAAGACGGAGGTACGGATTCTATTGTCTGGTTGCTTCACGATGTGTCGTGTTCCACTGCCCTTCTACATCCACGTCCACTTTCCCGTGTCTTCTCATTCTATTAATTCCACTCGGTCCGACTGGCGTTGGCTGGACGCCGCTGAAGCCACATGTGCGTGGAGGTGGCGAGGAGGTGAAGGTTTGGGCTACAGTTTGTCCTTCCCCATGAACGCCCCTGCCCCCCCCACCTCCATCTTTCACTATCTGGAAAATTCAATAGACTAACCTTAAGAATTTAATTGATGCTGCCAACGGGATTACAAAAGGGCCGGCGCAGGCCGGGGACAGCTGATTAGCAGCCGGGGTAATTGTTAATTGATTGATGTATCTCCTTACCTCTCCCCCCTCTGCGTTTTGTTTGCCACGGCGGCAGCGCCGGTGCAGCCGGTCAGCGCATTACCATACATCTCCCTTCTTCTTCTTTTACTCTACAGTCTGGGTATCTTTGTGCGCTGAGACAAAAGCTGTCCCAGTGTGGTGCGTTTAAGGTCGCCGGTGCGCGTAAAGGGCAGCAACTCCCGTCTGTCGTTGACATGCTGAAAGGCGAGCGACGCGGTCGCTGAAGGCGATTCAGTCTTTCCTTGTTTTTCCAAGTCATCCTAATTCTGCTAACCTGGACTTTTTTGATTTTCTGATAAAAAGGAGCAGTAATTATAGTTCTGCAGGGAGAAAACCAAGAGGAACACAGTGTGCTTTTGTGTGTGTGTGTGTCTGTGTGTAAAGGGATGCTTTCGGGGTAACACAATCCTCACTGGGTTCAGCAAACAGAAACAATCCGTCCATTATCCCCCTTTGCTCCCACCACAAGGCCCCGTTTCATTCCGGTCCCTCTCGGTGTGAAAACCCCGGGCTGTAACTGTCCCACCAGCGACTCCCAAAGCTTCCGCTGCCGCGATATCTGCCCAAACTCACCCGAGCCAACGCAAACCAACTGCCAAGTGCCCCCCCCCCCCTCCCAACCCGGCTCTGCCGCCCCAGCCCCAGTGCCTCAGGCGCGGCACTGGGGCTGACCATCAAGCAATTACACGGGAACTTGGCAATGGGGAGGAAATCCAGTCATTAAAAGGGCTTAACACTGGCACAGGGTCGCAGTTGGTGGCGGGCCGAGCCGCCCGCTGCCCCCCGTGTTGAATGGGACCGCTGGGGGGGGGGACTTGTAGGGGGGTTTCCTAAACCAAAGATTTGGCAGGGATCGAGTGAGTGTGTCTTTTGTGTACACGAACACGCAGCTGCTCACAAACGCACACACACACACACTCTCTCTCTCCTCCTGCGACCAGATGTTCTCATTCACACACCAGGCTTCCACAGCAGGATGCGATATCGTCGCCAGAGGGAACGAACCTCGTACTTTTAGAGCGCCAACTTTTCAGCACCTCCGGGAAACGGCCTCGGTTTTAGCGCGACGACAGCGAGATTCCCACATTGCCCGATCCGGCATCCCGAACCCGAGATGTTCAAAACTTCCCTCCACCCACAGTGCTCACAGAGAACATGAACACCAGGCTGTGAGGTGCAAGCAAGCGGCACCAACTATTCAATGTGGAATGTTTGCAAAGCGCTGCAGGAACCACACCGAGGAGCATCAGAAGCAAACGAGCCTCAAAACTGATTCCGAGGTTGTTTTTGGAGGAACTGACTGGCTGAAGGTCACGTCTCCTCCGCTGCCTCTGCAGAGAATATAGAGGGATTGCTTTGAAACTGGGCTCTGTGACGATGCCAGCAGTGAGAGGGCTAAATAAAGTTTGAAAAGCTTTGTCACTCGCTTCTGATCGAAAGTTGCGACCCTCGAAAACAGCCATCAACGGGGGCGATGCGGACATGATCGGCCGTCCTCCGTTGCTCTCTGCAGAGGCCGTGGAACGTGCACTCCACGCTGAACTGCATCTGAACTCCTCACAATTAGTCGGGAGCTTTTTTTCTCCCCCTTTCTTTCCAGAAAAGGCCGTGAGCAGAGAGCTGAGCCCTTTTCAGATGAAGGTATCCCTCAAAGATATTTAAACTCCCTCCGTGCCGGCGCAGCCTCCGGGAGAGTGGATGGGATGGTTATTAATGCATTATTTACACACACTTCCTGCTGTGTGCTATGTTGCTCGGCTGGGTGAGGAGGGATATTGCTAAGGTGGCACTTTTAGCACACACTGGGGTGGGAGAAAGAGAAGTTACTTACTTTTCGAGGTAGTGCGAGCTTTTCGGGGCTTCGGGTCCCATCGAGTAAAGGACTCCATCTGTGGTCCGTCTCCTCGGAGGACAAAGAATCAAGATTCAGCGCTACGTTTCAGTACCACGGACAACGCCGTCAACGAAGCCGTCAGGTGCTTTTAAAAGTTGAACTGGTTGAAATGGGTGCTTCCTCTCTGATATACATACCACGATATATAACATGCGTGAAGGTATTCTGTAAAACATGTTAACAAAGGCCACAGAGGTACCGAGAGACTTCTCCTCATAACAGACACCCTTCATCTTTAATTATTTGTACGTTCCTCACTTGACTTTAATGATTCATTTAATTAGAACATTGTGTTCGAGTGCGATGAAGAAGCCTGAAATGGCCTCTTCGTCCTCCAACAATAATTCCCCAGCTAAATAAATAAAGTCCTCCTCATATTAGGCGGTCACGGTGGACCATGTTTTAGTGGTCCTCTAATTGAAACACGTGATTCCGACAGCTTGTTTCTGCACTTGGTCGCAATGAACCATATCTGATTCGTCATTAAGTAATTACGAATGCTAATGCAAATAAAGCACCTTTCAGACGGAGCTGCAGTATCTCTCCTCACAAGGAAATTAATCAGTGGCTCCTCGGCGGAGGGGAAGGCGGCGAAGGGAGGCAGCCAGCTGCGGGACGGTCACTCTCTTTCTGTCGAGATATGAAAGAGAGCGCAGGCATTAATGATGTCTTGGGGATTCCACCGGGGGAAAGTGGAAGGACTCAAAAGGGAAAATGAGAGCGCCGCTCGTTTCTTTCCCTCCCCTGCTCCTTGTTGCTTCAACAAAGCAAGGAAAGGAACGAGAGGGGAGTGTGAAAGCGAGAGAGTCGCTCAGAAGTCTCCCAGAAAGCACTAGCCGGAGCATTTTGCAGCAATTACAGACAGATTGGGGATTTAGATATTAGTGCCCGGTGGTCCATTAGCTGGTAATTCGACTTGTCTTTTTTCCCCCCTCTCTCAGAGGAGGAGTGTTCCTGCTAAGATCTCTTCCACTCTAAGCCTGTAAATAATGGCTGCACGGGAAAGAGACGAGAGAGCTGCTCTCTGAGGGCCGGGTGACACCGGAGACGCTGGATGGTTAACGTGCGCCGCGGCATCGGCGAGACGCCAAATCAATTGTGATGCCACGAGACGAGCGCAGGCATAGATGAAAGTTCAGCTTTCCTAAATTAAATACAGTTTTTGCAAAACCCCGCTGACATTTACTGCAAAGACTGTGTGGGCCGTGATTCCACGTCCGCTTCGGGAGTTTTCAATCCGGACTGGACGCGTCTACAGCAGCATTAAAGAGCAGCGTGACATCAGTACAGTGATGGGCTGGTCCATGAAGCCTGTTATGATGTGTGGAGAGGGGGCAGTAGTCGTCCCTGTGGCCCGGCCCGGGGACATGCAAGCTCGGGGTGACATTAATCACGGTCCCCCCGCCATCGATCGCCCGGATAATGGTTCCGCTTATCACCTCCCTGCTTTCTAAAGGGGCAAAAGCCAGAGGCAGAGTCCTTCATCTCTTTTCTTTCTCCTCTCCCTCTTTTGTTTATTAACCGTGGTGCAGCTTTAATCATCGTCTTCGCTTGTATTCAAACCAGGACGCAAAAATATTCATCAAAAGCCAAGAAAGCAGTGGAACGCTTGTTATTTCTTTCCTGTATCGTTTACATAATGTCTTTGTTGAATTGTGGGCTCACTGTATCAGCAGTGGCAGAAAGAGGACACATCCATCTTTCCTGCCTCCTCCCCTCTCCCCACCTCTAATCTTTGCTCTCTCATCTCTCTTCGCAAGTGGAAGAAGCTTTGCCGAAATCTCAACGGATCAATTCGGAGGAAGACCCGCCCCATGCGGGGGAGGGAGAGAGAGAGAGAGAGAGAGAGAGAGAGGACAAAGTGAGTATAAGTGAAGCAGAGGAGCCGTGGAGGTGATGAAGGGAGGGAAGAGGAGGGAGATGAGGGTGGGACGGCAGATGGAGAGTCGATGGATGGAGGGGTGCGAGGAGTGAACGGAGGAGAGGACGATGTGACATTTACATGTCGGAGCCAAACTGTCTAATAAGTCAACCGCTAGTTGGCTACTTTCCTGCCTTCCCCTCGGCTCTCGGCCCTAATAGGCCGTTTCCACGGGATGAGAGGCATCCGCGCCATTAGTATCTGTCAATCTGGCTGAAGGAGGTGAACTTTGGAGGCCCTTAAGGATCAGCGGCCCTTTGGGGGGGGGACTCGGCGGCCCCCCGGAGGGACGGCCCCTGGAAGCCGTGAAAGCCAAAACCCAGATCTTGGAGTATCTGTAGTTGAAGGCAGAGGGGAGGGAAGCAGCTGAGGGATGGAGGCTAATGGAAGGAATTATATTGGCAAGAGAAGGACTAATGAAGGTCCCCTTTACCCTGAACGACGACTTCTACCCAATCGGGGGCAGAGAAAGCCAAGCGGTTTATGATTGTGGTCGAATATCTTTTTAATCTATATACAAAGGAACCAGACTGCCACCGGCCAACATTTACAGGGACACGTTGAGCCCGTTCTCTGGTTGTATTTTGGATTTCTACAAGAACACACAAAAAGTATATATTTAAAAAGTACATATGTCATGTCCCTTTTTTTAGTGCCTGTCTGAACAGTGGCCAAAAGGTCAGTAAACATCCCAGTATTATTCAATGCAAAAAAGGGTATCAAACATTATTACTTTGCAGTTAAATATTTAACATTTATAACAGTTTAACATAAGGACATCTTATTCAAAACAATATTCAGAATATGATATAATTACCATTTTGTAACTATTATAAATATCCAATACAAATATTAAAGGATAAATATATATTACAATATGAATATATTTATATAAAATCTATCAGAACATGTGTATATATACACATATAAGATATATATAAATATAATATATATATATATATATGTATTATATATATTGAGGTGAATCTATGAACCGTTTGTTGGGGAAACACCCGATCAGTGTGTTGAGTAAAGACTCAACTCAAAAGCCCCACAATGAATTATTTAGGGTAAAATGTCCCCGTCCCTGTCCCCGTGTGCCCGTTGTGTGTCCTCACCGCCGTCCTGTGCGCGTCGTAGCTCGGTAGCGACGTTAACTTTGACACGGCGACGTGACGTGAGTTTATCGCCGCGGTCAACCGGCCTCCACCGCGCGCGTGACTGCGCCGTTAGCACGTAGCTAGCTAGCTAGCTAACTAGCTACGTGCTAGCTAGCTAACTAGCTACGTGCTAGCTAGCTAACTAGCTACGTGCTAGCTAGCCAGGGTCCACCTGTTTTACCTCTAGTTTCTCCGGCAAAGTTCTTCTCTCGTACCGAGTTCGGGTCGGGTGGTCTTGAAGGACACTGCCGGTGGTCGCTCTTGTTATAACGGCGCGAGACTCAAATCTCAATGTACTACTTAAGGACGCTGAAATTATAATGTCACTCATTAACGTTACCAGTGATTGGCCGAAGTGCTTCTTAGACCCTTGGGACACGACCCGACCCCCGCTGAGACGAGCAGAGAGGACGTGCAGGAAAAACATATATGTTGCAGATATCTTCATTTACAAATATTACCGGGTATATAATTTTTTTATATTATATATAAATATACATAATATTAAAAATACATTTTACAAATAGTCAATATTTAGTCAATATTTGGGTATTTGTGTTTTTAAAATTATAATTTAAAAAAGGTATTTGTGTTTTTTAAATACCCAAATATTGATTATCTGTAAAATGTATTTTAAATATAATATGGCGGGGCCACGCCCCACTGCCCTCTATGGACCAGCCCAGTGTGACCTGATGAGCCTACCAAAGAAATACGCTGCACCTTGTCAAAGGAAGTGAAACCAATCGGATTGACTGGTTGATTGACATGTTTCCTGACAGACCCAATTCAACCTCACGCAGTTGGTGGTGCATGATGGTAGTTTTTCCACTTCTGCTACTGGTTATTTTCACCCAAACATGAATACATGTAGGCGGTTACAGAGGTATACTCGGTGTGGACGCATCAAGCTGTGTATCATCATGTTCTGCTGTCCCCATCTCTTCCTCCCCCCACGTCCCTCCATCATGCGTCGGTGATGAGGCTCGGCTTATTGATGATGGAGACATGGGTATCTGTGACAGACAACACGTTAGGGAAGCATATACGGCCCCATAGACACAAAACAATGTCTCAAGTGTCTTTGCGGTGGCCCGGACACGACTGCAGCTGGTAGGTTTGCGTCCTATTCCTCTTGACGTGAGCGTGTGATGTCATTATTCAATCCTCCCTAAAGTCTTAAAGCCGAACAAAGTGCTGATTCGTTTTGAAACCTTCCACATCCAATGGCGCACAAACCACTCGGCATATACGTGACATGCTACAATCCAATAATGCATGCTTCCTCTTATTAACGTGACCCCCCCACTGAGAGGAAACCCACCACTTGAAAAGTAAAAAGCGCTCAAAGTGTCCCGTGGAAGTGCATTGGTTGCTCAATAGAGTTGGGTGACGTCCACTCGGGCTAATGAGTTAGCTGGCAGCGTGGCTCCGTGTCTAATGACATCGTTGACACCGACGCTACATATTGTGTCACGGGGCCTCTGGCAATCGCTCAGCAGCTGATGTCCCCGCTCCGCCGACGGGGGCACGCCGCCTGGCACGGGCGGACCGCCGGCTTTTGGCAGGCCTGCGCGGCAACCCGCTGCTACCGTGGCACGGTTCGCAGGACACATCAATTTGCCCCCTCCCGCCGCCATTGTGGGAGACGATCTCTCTGGCGTGCGTCCAGAGCGCGCCGGCGGCCTCGGCCTCATCTGCATGCCTTTGTCGTCCGGTGAAGGGAAAGGTAGCGAGAGGGGAGGACGGACAGAGCGACGGCGAGGTGCGCCTCGCCATCTGGGCTCCGTTTCTTCGACGGCCACAAATTAAAACTCAACCTGTATGGGCGAGGAGGGGGGGGAGGCGTGTTGGGGGGGGGTGATTGTCAAAAGGCAACAATACTTCTAATCTCTTTCTCCCTCTGTGCATTTTCAAAAAGGGTGGGGAGAGGAAGAAAGGCGCTTTAATAATTAGAGGGGTAGAAAAGCTCAAACAGATGAAACAATGTCCCCCCCCCCCGCCCCTCCCCCCACACCCCGCCTCCCCCACCCCCCCCCCCCCCCATCGTCTGTAATGACTGGAGCGCTGATGGAGAGGGCTCTTTGAGGATGACATTCAAACGGTGACATTTGAATTATGTCTGTTTATCAGAGGGAGAATGGCCCGCCCGCTTTTGTTGTACCTCCTTCTGCGCGCGGGCTCGCCGGCCGCAGGTACTCGAGCCGGCGCACAAAGCTGCACGCGCACACGCACGCGTCGGCGCACACGGGTCTCTGAAGGGGCCGATTTTAGATGGTTTTTCTAAAAGTACGAGAGAGCGCCGAAACAGCGCACACTGAAAAACTTTAATGGGTTTTATTTCAAGCATTTGCGGCGGAAGAGCCATCAAAATTGTGCCCAGCGACATGGAGCCACTCATCGTCACTAATCCCCGCCGGCGTTGCTAGTTTATCTGCGTGGCTCAGCTGCTCGCGAGGGCGAGCACGGACGCCATTTTGTGCCTAAAGTGCTAAATGACATCACAGTCCATGTTAACCTTCAGGAGGCATCGTACACTTAAAGGGAGGCTGAATTCGCACGGGGGGAGATTTATTGTCTCTCGGCAAATGGGCCGCAGTGCAAAACAAAGGCCGTTCGGCGGCGGCGGCGGCGTGGTCCCATCTTTGGCTTCCCGTCAAGAGTCGGCATCTGAAATCGGGACGATTCATCACGTTGGCACGTGAAGAATTATGGAAGTCACCCCGAAGGAAATGAATCCGCGGCGTGGACGGCGGTCTGACAAAGGCGTCGGGAAGTCAGCGGTGAACACAGGCCAGCGTGGTGGCAAAGCCGAGGGGGGAGAGTGGGGGGGGGGGGGGGGGGGGGGGACCCGCCAATTATCAGGCTCGCCATCTGAGGGCTATTTCACTGCACGTTGAAATATTAAACCAAGCGCACACATTGAAGCGCTCAGCGGATTGTCCAAAGCAGCGCTGCTGAAGCGGGAGACAATTATCCACATTTCTCCATTAATTACTGCGAGAGAGAATTATCTGCGTCGATATAGTGTGAACTTTTATTTGTGTACACCTTCGGTCAGAGTGCATTCTTTAATTATAATATATATATATATATGTGGGCAGACTTAATGCATTAACATGCATTAATATGTTTTTATCATCAGTGTAATTCAGCTGAATCACATAATCATGTGGAGTTTTTACAAATAATTACTGGAACTGGAGTCCAATAAAGTAGCAGGTCAGTTAAATATGAATTATTTTCATGTGCATCCACAGATGTCATGTTTCCAAGTGCAATAAAACAGTACTTCTATGTATATATACATACCATATATTTTACTAATAAGTGATTCAACAAAGGCTTTAAGTCTTTGAAGAACTTCCAGGCTGAGCCGTGCTAACGACCATTTAAAAGGATTTCCACTTTCTAAACGTTTTTTTGACACATTGGGAAAATGTGCAGTATGAGTGATTATCTTTGCACGTCTTAGCATGTTTGTTATACTTGGTTGAATCTCAGTTACACGAAAGTGAAAACCATTACAAATAACGCGCCGTGTTTACTATATTCTGCCTGTTTATTGGTGCATCGTTTCGCGGCTTAAGTGGAATTCACATTTATGAAACAATTTGAAACAAAAGCCTTTTGGTATAAATGCATTTCCATTATTCCCGTCCATGTGTGTTTTTCATTCCCCTGCCCTGATAACACAGCGTCGACATTCACAAAGAGAACTCGTATGCTAATCCCGCTCCCCTCCGGTGGATGAGCGGTATGATCACCATATTGGCATGTGAAAATAATATAGATTGGGAACGTGAGAGGGAGACCAAGTGGAAAATGAGATGATTGCTAAAGTATGTTCTGCCCGATGAACTGAAATTGCATTTGTCTAAGTGCTTGCAGCAGCCGGTCCGTATAAACGTCTTGATGTCGGAACTCTTTAAGGTGGACGTTGACGGGCGTTATCCCCCAGGAGTGAATGTATTGTCATGACGCACATTCTCATATTCAGGTCTTTTTGTCCACCGTGTGCAGCTTATTCCGCTCATTCACTGCGTTTCCCAGCAGGCCTGAAGGCCCAGCGTGCACTGAGTGCCGCCTCGTGTTCCTGGTCTTTCAGGGCAGTCGGGGGGTTAAAAACATTAAGTAAGATATTTACAGCTCAGCTGACCACTCGCTGTGGACAATTTGCCCCCCCGTCCCCCCAAAGGACGTCAGGTCTCCTTCCTTCACAAAGCGAGTTCGCAGACGGACGGACAAACACTTTTTGGTCTTTTTGTGGAATTTGTTGCTGATAAGAAAAAGATACTTCAGTGAGACGATCCTTTTTATTTAAGGGGGGACAACGACCGTATTGTCTTTAATGTCCTCATTAGGACATTCACGAAGACGTCTTTTTGGACACGTTGATATATTCCCTGCACAGACGTAATTGCATTTGATGGAAACGTGTTTCTATGGATCATTAAAGAGGCAGAAGTTCCACTCTTCACATTGTACATATCAGAAGCTAATATTTAGCCACCTCTGGTGCCTAATTACATCATTGGCAGTTTCTTTCTACCGCATATAACCGAGACGGGACGCGGCGCTGTGACTGACGGCAGCTTTGTGGTCACACGCACGAGACGTAACGTGTCATTTCCAAACAAACAGCGGCTTCTCTTACAGGTTTGGATGCAGCTCAGCTCAGGTCGAGCCCCCCCGTACAACACCGGGGTGGTTAAAAACACACAACAGCGCCTTTTGTTCTGCGACTTCCTGCCCGGGCAAACACGCTCGGGGTTCAGGCTGCTGTTTTCGTTTAGCCGTTGCTCCTGGGGCAGTTTGTTCCCCCAGATTTCATCGGCCATACGCTGCGAGATGATTTTGTGAATGAAACCATGCATATCCTCGCGGCCTTTATGATGGTAATGAGTAGCAGCGGAGGAACAATGGAGGGAGAATGCTGGGATTCAATGGTGATGGTTGTGGGGAATGAAAGGAGGTGTGTGTGTCACTGATGGGTGAAAACCTCCAAAATGTCAAACAACAGCTTTCCCTTTGGCACGCCGGTGAATCTCTTTGGACTTTATCTTTCACTGTTGTCATTAACCGCCAATAAAGGAGGTTGTCAATTGATACACTTTTGGAAAAGTGAGGAATGTATGTTAATAAAACGTGGTGTAAGTGTGTGCAAGCGTGCAGATTTGTTTGTGCATCTGCATGTGTGCGTCAGAGTTCAGAGGTCATCATCAGGTCTCCCCCCCCCCCCCCCCCCCCCCCATTCTCCTGTAACACCCCCTTAATGCCCATCTGCCAAAGCAAACCTTCCTTCCTCCATGGCGCGTACCACGTCTCCAAGTGCACAGCAGAAGATGTAACAACACACAACACGTCTGGCACCGGTCCCCTTCGCCATGGCAACGGCAAGCAAGGAGAAATGTCCTCACAGTGCCGGGTAGAGCCAGACAGGGAGATGGATGCTGGGAGTTGGCAGGAAATCAAGAATGAAAAACGTTCCGGCCGCCCGCCCCCCCCCCCTAACAAACAGCTCTGACAATTAGGATGAAAAATAAGCCTGCTGTCAAACGGGGGGACAAGGGGGGGGGTCGACTGTCCTCAGCCGTGGCCCGGACCGGCCCGACCTCCTCACATCACTTCTTTAAATGAATCCCGGTCGCTCCAGAGGAATGGAGGGCGCGGCGAGGCGGAGTAACCCTGGGGTACAGGAGGCCTTTCACTTTGCTCGTCCAAACATTATTTTACATTTGAGGAAAGGTAGTTTGGAAGAAACTCAAGGGAAGAATATCAGCAGTGTGAAAAGGACAAGGACGTCCCATAAACGCCCCCACTGCGTGATTGACAGGTGGTGGCTGGCACAAGCAGTGCTCAAACACCACGGCGAGAAAGAGGGAATATCAATCATAACCCACATTAACGGATCTGATTCTCCTTCGTTATATATTGAGTATCTTTGGCTGTTGACTAAACGAATCCTTGATTAATCATCAGAATAAATGACAACTGACCACAGCAGCTCGCGTGCGTGTGTGTGTGTGTGTGAATGGATTTTTTAAGAAGTGCAGAAGTAAAAGTGTTTCTCTCGATATGAAAGTGTACGATCGAGACATCTGGCAGAGCTCCTTCCAGCAGACGGCTTTCCCCCTGTGACACCGAGGGAGGGGGGCGCCGCTTTAATCGTTATGTGATTGCTTGAGCATGTTACAGCATGTAAGTGCACAGACACGGACCACACTGGCAGAAAGGCACACACACACACACACACACACGCATGCTTGCAGGTGTTCACGCATGTACTGTATGTGAAGGCTTGTGCATGTGGCGGAAAGTTTCAACAGCTCTCACTGACTGATTAGACTGATTTCACCACGTCAAGGATTAGCCGTTCATCAAGATGTAGATCCAGCTACTACGAGCATGTGGTGGCGATGGAGTTCACACCGACGTATTATTACTAAAATATACACCAAACATTAAGCCACTGAGTGTAGAATCTGTGCCTCGATGTGTGTGTGTGTGTGCAGCGTCGGTATCAGCGGAGGGCTGAAAGAGGACCTTGCTAATCCCTCACAGTAGGTCAACCACTCAAGGAACTGCTACCATTATCGGCTTTAGCTTCATTTTACTAAATTGCCACATCCCTGTTGTGTGTTAATGGGCTAATTTGTACCGACACTGAGCAAAGGATACAATCAATGATATGGTTTTATAAGGAGGCTTAATCAGATAACAACTTTGTTCTAGCCGGTAATTAGAAACAGGAGTCAAGCTGGAAGAGGAGAGCAGACCTTTCTCAGCCTGTGCCCCGGTGCACCGTGGGAATGCAGGTCGGAGGTCAATTTCAAAATTAGTTAAGCTTGACGGGCTGCCGCTGACCTGCACAGGTGCTCCCACTTCCCCTGCTGCTCTGCACTTCCTCCCGCCACCCCGGGGGTCACAGACGTCGGGGCCCCGGCCTCCCTGCCCTCCCCCGTCCTCACCCCCCTCCACCTCGCTCCCCACGACTAGTTTGGATCTATTAGCAGAACCAGGATAAACCCCGGGCCTGCTGAGAAGGCCAAAGACCACATCGGGCCAACGCTAAGCTTACGCAGGCCCAGCAGAAGACCACATCGGGCCAACGCTAAGCTTACGCAGGCCCAGCAGAAGACCACATCGGGCCAACGCTAAGCTTACGCAGGCCCAGCAGAAGACCACATCGGGCTAACGCTAAGCTTACGCAGGCCCAGCAGAAGACCACATCGGGCTAACGCTAAGCTTACGCAGGCCCAGCAGAAGCCCACATCGGGCTAACGCTAAGCTTACGCAGGCCCAGCAGAAGACCACATCGGGCTAACGCTAAGCTTACGCAGGCCCAGCAGAAGACCACATCGGACTAACGCTAAGTTACGCAGGTCCAGGAGAAGGACACATCAGGTTAGCAGACATGCTAACACGTAGCTCACTGAAGTCACGCAATCCTCTCCTGATGGATCTCAGACGTGAAATATCAACTTTAAGAGTTCAATCTGCTTCCACACACAAACATGCAAACAAACTCCCCTCCCTCGCTTCCCTTCACCTCGTCTCGGTTCGCCGTCTGTACGCTCAGTATGTTTTTGGAAAAGGAAAGGGGGGGGGGCGGTTGTTATTGGCGCGTCCTACCGAGAGAAGAGAAGCTATACGGTCGTTGTTTTTGAGCCCCGCTGCGGTGTGGCCTCCTGCTGCTTGGCCTGCCATGTGTAATTAAACATTTGGCCTCCACAATTACTCAGCAGTGTACACTTGCCCGTGTCGGGCTCTGCAGAATATGCATTTCAAAGAGCATCGATTCCCTCCAAAGTGCTGAAACTGACAGAAGCAAGGGGAGAACCTTTGTGGTGGGGCAGGGGGAGTAGAGGGAGGAACGAGGAGGAAGGGGAGGGTGAGATCTGGCTGGTCCGCAGGGATGGACTGATTAGAAAATAAATGAAGCTTGAAGTACACTGTGTGGCAGGTACGGGCAACAGCACGCAGACAACCTCCGTCTGTCCCCTTTGATTCATGGAAGAATAGAAATGTGTCACGTCCGAATGCCACTTTTCCAGCATTGATTTTTCTTACTTATGTTGGAACAAACACGCCTGTAAAGCTTCACAGCAGCACCACACAGGGAGACGAGCTGCCCATATGGATTACATGACTTATTAGGATTCCGGCGTCTGTTGATGTCACTGCAGCCACATGGCCCAGGTGGGAACCCCGAAGCAGTGGAACATCTCAACATCACGACCATCTTGGTGCCGCCTCCGGCCTTCTGTTTACCTGCCTGACAGTAATGAAATTCACCCACATCGGCTCACAATTTATGCAGGTACATGCATTAACATTTGACATTGCCTGTGCACGGGTGAAAAGGTTCTAGGTTGTAACCTGCCACTAAGGGAAATAAATAAATAGCAGAAAACAATCAAAGAGCCACTTTGTGTGGAATGAAACTTTGTTGTGGACTACATTCGAAGCATTTAAGGAATGAAGACATTAAGTTCAACAACCAGAAAGCAACTCTTTTGGATTCTGTTTTCAGAAAATATTTTTAAACCTGACCTTCAGGAACATTGACAGTGCCGTCACACGCCCTCCACCCGGTTGTAACCGAGTAGGAGCCTCCCGGAGACACCAAAGCTGGCGCTGAAATGACAAACCAGCAGCTCAGGCACGCAGACACACACACGACACCCGCTGCAGGCACCGGGTCGTCACTCGAGGAGCATCCGGCTGTCACTCAGACTCCCTGAGACTCCCCTTTCCTTCCCCTCCGGTGTGCCAAGACATCTGCCACGTTTCTCTTATTGATATGTTGTTTTTTTTAGTCTCAAGTCAGTGCAATAAGGCGAGAAGCCGGGGACCAACGGAGCGAGAAGCAAGGTAGGGCTGTGTGTGTGTGTGTGTGTGTCTGTGTGTGTGTGTGTGTGTGTGCGCGAGACTAAAACTAAGCTGCACACTCCCAAAAAAAAACAAAAATAAACCCGGCACACAAACACTCGTCCTCTGGAGCTCCCCGAGAACAATGTGGATTTTAAGAGAGCGCTGAAAGGTAGCAGCACATCACGGAGGCGCTGGCGGCACCACCTGCCTGTGAGGCCCCGGCGTCCCCTCGTGAGCCATAGAGGTGCCTGTGTCCATGTCCCCCTATTGTGGCGTGGACTGGAGGGGGTATTGTGAACCTTGTCAACGGCGCTGCCATCTCTGTGCCAGCTGGCCGGGTGTGAGTGGCGAAAGGGGCGTGGGAGGGAAGGGGGGGGGGGGGGGGGGAGGCGAACAATGCAGAGAGCTGTGCACAATGGCCGGCCGAGGCCCGCGGAAAGGCGGCATTGTTCCCGCCCGCGATCGGTCATGCCGGCGGACTCGCCGACCACGACTCACGAGCAGCAGCGCCCTGCAGAGGGAGGACGTTTTACCCAGAAGCACCGGTTCGTACTGGAGACGTCGGTGCGTAAGGTGCCGCCGCATTTTCTCCCACATGTGGTACATCACACACACACACACACAAAGACACCCCCTTCGCCCCGCAGCCTGAGCGAGCTCCAATGTCCCTCTTTTGAAATCAAAGAGTGAAGGGGAGGGAGGGGCGGCTTCGAGGCAACGTCTGGAATCCATCTGAGATTGAGAAATCCAACCGCCGTGGTTGGATCCAATTGAATGAGGCAGGCCTGAGTAACGCGCTCCGACACGGCCTTTCTCTCCCTCCAACACCCCGGCCATGTGGTCCCGGGGCTCTGCCAGCCAAGCATGTCACAGCCCATCACAGTTGTAAATGAATATTCATGCGGCGGAGGGCGCCTGTGTGCGAAGTACTTATGTGTGGGGCCGTTTTTTTAGTGCGACGAAGATGGAAAAAAAAAAAAAAAAAGTGTGCGTACAGCGAGTTTGCCCCCCCTCCTCCTCCTCCTCCTCCTCATCCACACGCCCGGCCACCGCGGCTTCCGCAGGCCGTAAGTAAGACTCGGCGTTGGCTGAAAGGCGAGGTCTCACGCGCGGCCTGGATGCAGAAACGCGCGCGCGGGCCGCCAGCACTCCACAGATGTCCTGGCTGTTGCTGGATGTGAGGCGGCGCGGGCCGAGCTCCCTTCCATGGCGAGCGCTGGCGCGAGGTTTGAGCGGGTGTGAGGATCGGGGGGGGTGGGGGGAGAAATTCAACAAAAAAAAAAGGCAAGTGCAAAGTCGCGCGAGGCTCCCAGGATACCCGCGTGGCCAGATCGGCCCCTGACCTCTCAAACGACAGCAGGACCGGGAGAGGGACGCGCCGCGAAGACGCGCCGGTCGCAGTGTGGGACTTGTTCTCGCCCCAAAAAAAACAAAAGCACCAGCGACTCTGACGCCGCCGAGCTAGCTGTTCCCACGGCGACTACGATTAGCATTGCGCGTGGCATCGAGCTCGATCGTGGCGCGTGACATTTGCCACAGGCCGGAATCGCGCGTTTCACCACGTGGAAGTTCAGCTGTAGAAGAGAACTTCTCAGAACTTCTAAAACAATGCCTGACTGAAGAGAAGCCTCAGATGACAGAAATGCATCTCAGCGAGGATTGTCCTCACCCTCTAGTCTCTTTACTGCGCTTTAGGAGGCATACACTACTAAGATCATGATGCTTATGACAATAGAGTAATTGCCCATGGCATTCTCTCTTGGGCAATTGATTTTTGATGAGCTATGCAGGATTCACTTGTGTAGATATGCAGGTCAGCAGTTCTTAAAAGGACATTTTAGAGCCTTTTCCCTTTTCTTGTTTTGGACGTTTCAGTGATCCGCCAACAGGTGTTCTCACTTATTCTGGCTGATGAGAGCCGACTTGCTCAATGTTGTGTTGGAGATAAGAGAACTTCCACCTTCCTCGCTGCTTATTCTGACCTCAGGCCACAGCTTTTGTTGCAAGAAAACAAAATAGCTTGAGCACCGAAAGCAATGTGTACCAATTTAGACCCTTGAACGCGTATTTAAGGTAGTTGAATTAGTGAAAATAAAGGCTTTTAAAGCCTCGGTCAGAAGGGAGGTTTGATCTCGATAAGCTGCGTCGTGCGGACTCTCAGCAAATGGAAGCTTACAGGCATTCAGTACCTTGATGTGCTGGTTATACCTCAGATAAAATGCAGTAAGTATGTGAGAGACGCGGCTTGGAGTCTTTTCCTTATTTGAGAGGCAACGATAAAAACGAGTTGAATTAAGACGATTTTACGCAGAGCAAACATAATATTTTCATCTAACTGGAGGCCTCGTAGAATGAAATAAACGCTGTCGGTATTCTAGATGCCAACTCAAATCATCAGATTTGATGGTTATATCCATACAGACGGATATCTTGGTTATCAAGCCATTAGCTTATAAAAAAAAAAAAATGAAAAGACCTGTGATTGGGGACTTTTATGTTGCTGTCATCAGAGCCGTTGCCCTGGTTACAAGGCGCTCGGCACAGGGTGAGCAGGAGGACTGACGAGCCGGGTCTACAGGTGTCAGTGTGATTAATTGTACCAGGGAGGAGAATTAGCAGTCTGCTAATCAGGTCGACCAAACGAGGAGCGGAAACTCAGTTTTTAAAAGTGTTTAAAAGTTTTTCTTACAATCACAGCCCGCTGCAGCCGCAGAGCGAAGCGCGTTAATAGCTCGTAAGTCCGTCCCCGAGGAGCAGATCCTCCCCCGGGGGGGGGAAGCTCTGTGTTTGGAGAGTGCCAGCTCACATTTTGCAGAAGTATATCTCCGTCATTGCGTGACTCCCGAGGAGAGCCCAGTCCAAATTAGAAAACGTCTTAACCCGAATAGGAGAGAAAACAAACCGCCAGCTCCGGCCACACATGCGCCAGGAAGCGCTGATCACATCCAATCAGATGTGGCCGTTCATTTTTCAAGGTTGTTGCCGCCCTTCGTTTATGAAAACAACTTCCAAATAACGACTTCTGACATCGGGGTGATGAATGATATGAAAACAAGCCAGGTCCCCCGCCGCCGGCCCCGTTTTTGTGATCACTGCTTCGTGTGTTTGGGCGTTCACGCCGGCCGACGTGCGAGAACATCTGGCCGGTACCCGCAGACATGCAGGGTCAGTGAGAACGGCCCTCTGGGTGAATATTTAAATCTACTCCCTTCACACCTGCCAGTGCTTTGCTCCTGGATGGAGAAACCCGATCTGCTGCTAACATGTGATTTCACTCAGCGTCATCGCTGAGCTCAACTTCAAAGACACAATCAGACACCCTGTTGGAGGCTGCGGGTGTTGAATCCAGTCACCCTGAATGGATTCCCACTCTTTGGGTGCAGCACAGGTGTAAACAAAGCCAGAAGTGGTCGACTGCAGAATCATCTGGGTGTCGAATCCGAAAGTGTTGTCTCTGTAAACGGCCTTGGGCGGTTTGACCTCGTGGATGCAGCGAACAAAGAGAAGCTGACGATGCTTGAGTATTTAAAAAAAAAAAAAATGTATCGACTGCAACGTCTCAGAAAGAGTTGCTGGCCCTCGTCAACCGCCGTCAAAGAACTAGTTTGTGTGAAACATTGACGCCTCATCGCTCGGCGAGCTCCAGCTCGTTGCCTCGCGGTGTCCAGCGGAAGCTGAGGCGAGGGAACGCCGCTCCGGGTGAGCGACACGCTGTTTAGGGGGAGCTGGATCCCGCCTGTAGACTCCAGACCCACCATTCAAACACCAGCGGCGCACAGACCATGAATGAATCCCTCCACCGCCGTCGGCTCCCCTCCCTCAACCTCCTCTTCCTCCCTTCATTTCTCATTCATTTCTCAGGTCCCCCTCCGACCGAAGGAGAGAGAAGCTCCTTTTCTTCTGCGCAGACGAAAGTCCAACGGGCGAGCGCGGCGGCGGGGGGGGGGGGGGACGTGGACCCTGTCCCCCCCAAGCGTCTCGCCCACCCAGTGCCGGAGCCTCTCGACTCACAGGCCCTCCAGCGGGCACTTTCCAGCGCTGTGAATTTTTGTGCAGGTAAAGATTAGCAGAGAGCCCTCGGCAACAAAGCATTCAATCACGCTCAAGTAGGGCCCTGTATCAAATGCGCCCTCCACCTCCACCTACTTTGGGAGTGCAGGTCTTTCTTCTCGTCTCCCTTTTTACTCTCCTCTCTTTGGCTCGGTCGGACTCAATCGCCTTTGAAACGTGCATCCCCCCCCCTCTCCCCCATCTCTCCCCTTCATCTCTTGTCAATCTGGGAAAGCCAGGAAACGAACGCTCTTTGTGGGATTAATTAATAGCTGGAGCTGGTCAGCGGCTAGCGGAGCCCTAATTGCTCCTCGGCAGAGGGGAGGAAGAGGAGGGGAATGGAGAAAAAGTTTGGGTTGCAGTTTTTTTTTCGAGTACGAAGGAGGTGTCGGGGGGGGGAGCGGGGGTGTTCCCGGGCGCTTTGAACTGAAGGGCTCTGCTGCAGTGGATTAAAGTGAGAAGAGAGGGATAGATGCGGGAGGAGGGGGGGGGGGCTTTGAAGTCTGCTGAAAGGTCTAGGAGAAGAAGAAGTGAAGTTGGGTGGGTGGTAGAAATCCTGCCTGCCAACATCAAACAGCGTTATCGCCCACTTTCACCTGTTGACACTCAGGGGCGAAGACGCCGTGGATCCGAGCGGCGGCGAAGGCGGCTACGCCGACGACCGGCACGCGGAGTCGTCTTCCCGCGAGCGCGCTTGGGTTTCGACCGCTCGGCCCTTAAAAATAAAAAACCCCATAAAAAGTTATTTTGGTCCGTTTCCAAAAAGAAAGAAACGCAACCGGCGGAGCTGCGGGGTCAGCGTGGCGTGCATACATGAACGTGTGCATGCGAGCGTTAAAATGTTTCCGTGCTTCACTCCCACGCGGAAGCACACATGCAAGCAAACACACTTGACTCAAGTGTGCGGTTGATTGTGGAAGAGGTCATAAGGTCGTCAACTGATCACTGAGCAAGTCGGGTATATTTTATTCACAACGCAAGTTTGACTCGTTAATTCTTTGTAACTTTATTCTTCAACACCGACGGCGAGCAGGAGGATTTGCGTTTGCCCTTTGGTGGAAAGTTTAAAACAAACGCGGACGTTTAGTGAAATGAATAAATTCTGTCTCCAAATGTTGCTAATTACTTTTTTTTGGTACAAAAGCACATTTTCCAGTTCAGATACCTAATTTACAAATAGTAAAAAAAAATGATAATACTATTCAAAATAAATTATTATTATTGAGTGTTGATATGTGACAATATATGAAACAATGCACATTTATTTTACAGGTTACCACCACAAATCCATTTAAAATGTTCAACACACACACAATTCAGTCCACACCTCCTTGAAAAATGAAGGTTTATGTGATTCTTTATTTTACTTAGTAAATACACTTCTCCTGTGCTTCGGGATGATGTTGTCTTTTAAAACTGTTTTTAATAGTTTTTAATAAAGGAAAAAAGTAGATTTGGGATCATTTTCACGGGCTAATTGAGCACTGAATTCCAATCATTTTTACAGCATGAAGTTACATGTTTTTATAATTATTATTTTGGAGGTTCCTCACACGTTTTGTTATTGTTAGAAATAAAAGAATAACGATTTAAATAAAACAAGGTAAAAGCTCATACTTTTCTTTATTAAAGCCACGGATATATTTTGTGTTGCCTCCTTCATCAAGTTCCTATCAAAGCCCTGTTTATCTAAACAATTCAACAAACAACAAAAGACACAAACCCGTTGTGTGTCCCGGCGGAGGCACAACGCACCTTCTGACCTGATCTCAGCCACGCGGAGGCGTTTCCACTTCGGCGTCGGGCCTCACGCGGCACCAAGTCACTGCGTTTAACCAGTGTGAAAATAAAAAAAACGTCTGGGCCTCGACCCTTCGGGCTCAAGGGAAGGATGAGGAGGAAACTGTTTGGCAAACAGGGCTCAGGATTTTTGGTGTACAGAAAATAGGCGGATCAACTCATGGGACGAGTGCAAGTGATGCTCCTAACGTCCCAAACAGGCACCAGACGGAGGAGCGCTTCATACGCACATCCAGCGGAGTGAGCCCACATTCACTCATCCATTATACCGGCCTGGCACATTTCAGACACACACTCAGGAAAGAGAGGGATGGAGAGAGATGTGTGGTGGGGGTAAGGGTGGGGGGTGGGAGGGTTGGAGGAAAAGAGGGATCCTTGATTTTTAACGCCTGCTCACAATGCAACGCTCCTGCAGGCGCCTGAGCAACACGTCTGGAGGCCTGTAATTGTGCACACACATCCGCCATGGACCGACCGGGGCTCCTCGTCCTCCGTCGCCTCCAATCAGACGGGGGTTACCTGATTACAGGTGGAGCGTAGTTCTGGTTGATGGTGGTGTCAAAGAAGGAGAAGGGGGATCGCCACTTCTCCTTCTTTCTGTGACTCCTTCGCCCGGCCGGGCTGAGGGGGGCACGTTGGTGGCTGCGGGGAATCAGGGAGGGAGCCAAGGTGGAGGGAATGGCGGTGGGGCAGGGGATGGGGGGGGGTATGATTCGGCCATCACATCGCGCTAACAATTTGTGTCAGGTCCCTGGAGGTCCCCTAATGAGCCCCACCGCCGCGGCCGAAGGCGAGATCCCCGCGCCGGCCCACTGAAGTGAGAAGCCAGAAGATCGGCACCTCGCAATTATTAATCAGGCTTCTCCCTTTTCCTCCGTTCCCCTTTCACTCCGCCGGCTTTTGCTCTATTCAGCAGTTAGTCCAAGTCTTCCTCTCGTTTCCTGCAGATGTTCTTTGCAGCCCGACATGCAGAAGTGTTCTTATTAAAAGAGAGAGAGGGCAGATTGTTGGACTCTGGTAAAGAAACAAGTGCTCCAGTTCTCCTCCACTGAGATTCACGTACCGGAAGATGGAGATGTTCTCCACTTAAATCGCAGAGGAAAATGTTAGTAGGGAATTTACAGATCTGTACCAAAATAAAAAAAATAAATGCAATGTTTTTTTGGAGGAGATAAATGTTTTATCTGGACATTTAAACCCAAGGGTTTTAAACAACTTTGAATACATGAAGAAAAAAATGAATCCTTTTTGTGCTAATAAAGCTTAATTTTGTAAGAAATATTTGAATTATGTCCCCAAAAAGAAAATGGACCATTTTTAGTAGCCACAAAAAACGTTTTGCATAAGTTACATAATTATTATTCAGTTTGTCTTTATTTTTCCTGATTTAAAAAAAAAATCAGATTTCCTTTTTGTATTGAATCTATGTACCATATTTACTCTTTCTGTGGAGCAGTGCATGATTAGTAAGGACGAGTCTTCTCTGCCCTGCAAGTGGAAATCTAGCAGTTAAGAAAAGGGAGACGAAGGAGAGGAGGAGGAGGAGACGGAGGAGGAGACGGAGGAGGAGGAGGAGGAGGAGACGGAGAGCGAGGGTCCGGGTGTCACTTTGAGCGAACTCTCCCACGACGCCGCTAACGGCCTCTTTAGTGCACAGCCTCCATCTGCATGAGCTCGGTTTGGCCTTTTTAACACACACACACACACACGCACACACACACACGGACAGACTCTCGCCCACACACACACACACACACACACACACACACACACACACACACACACACACACACACACACACACACACACACACACACACACACTTTTATCCCTCTGTGGAGGGAAAAAGAGGGAAAGTTGCTTATCTAGGTCTGGGCTGACTTGGCCTGAGGCGAAGTCTGACCTTTGCACCACAAAGGTGAAACGCTGTGTTCTCATTGGTTTGAGAAACACGCCTCCAGAAGTAACATTTTTCCCTCTTCACATCTCATCTTTTCATCAGTTGTTGTGTTTTCTCTCCCTTCTTCTCTGCCCCCTTTCTTTGCCCCCCCGACAGGCCCCCCCGATGCTGCTGAACCGTTTGTATCACCGAGGAGCCGCGCAGGGCCGAGCGCGTTCTGCAGGCCGTGGATTTGAGTGTGTATGTCGCTCGCCACGGAATCTTCCGGGAATTCTTCCGGAACGCCGAGGCCGGGGCTCCGGGGTCGAGGTCGCGACCTCGCTAAGGTGTGGATGGTTGACCCCGACCTCGGCGGAGCGATGCGGCTTTCGCTGTGGATGAGAAGCTGCCTCCGGATAAAACACAGGCCTTGTTGTTTTCATCGTAACGTGTGACATCCTTCATGTTTGTTGTAGATTTTATTTCTCATCTTTGCATCAGTAGAAAAACACGACGTATTTGCTTTGAGACGTTTAGATGCAAAACATCTGACTGAAGCAGCTAAATGTTCATTGAAAGGCTCGTCAATGTATTCAACAAAAAAACGGTAATGAATGCTTCTCACGATCCGAAATGTTTCACTATTTTTATCTATTTGTGTTTTAATGTTTTGCAAACGTTGTTACTAGAACAGTAAAAGGCCTTCGCAGCCGTCTTACATAGTTTGCTCACTTTAACCACCATGTTCAGAGAATGTAGTCACACCCTCGTCCAGCGGGTAAATTCCTGTGTTTCTCACCCCCTAAAATAGATTTTGCCTCGTCAATAACACCCACGTTTTACTCCTTTTCATACCAAAAACCCTCTACCTTCATCTACAGACGCAATGGTGATACTTTACGCAGTAATTGTTGCTGACTTGCAGGTCTGTAATTACATGAACAAACATTGTTACGCTCTAATTGTATTTCCAGAAAGGACGAGCTCTCTGTAGGAAGGTGAGGGGGGGGGGCACTAAGAAGTAGGCCATCCACCTCAACTGGCTTGTACTTTCATGAATATATATATATATATTATATATATATATATATATATATATACACATACATATATATATATATATATATATACATACATATATATATACATATATATATAATCAACAAAAAGCCATAATGATTAATTTATTTTTCTATTAAAGTGGAAGAAAAGGATTTTAAAACATTCTAATGGCATCACACTCAATATGACACAAACACTTTTACCAGAACTTGTGTGTTATTTCCTTTTTTTATTCTGTCAGGTCCACAAATGTAAATGTAAAAATAAATGTTTAATATCTTCCAATTCCATTTTCACAGCGAGTTTTAAAACACACTACAGGCCTCTTGGCTTGAATCTGGACTAGTAGTGGCAGCAGCATAGTGGAACTGGGTAATTGGGTTTGCTTTAAACATATTTTGGGGGGTTTTGCCACCTGTGGCTCTCCTGCACATTAAAAAACACAAAAAAATGTATTTTAAAGAAAATGCTGGATTCCCCTTTACAGCAAAAACAAATGATTTGTCCACACTTTAATTTAGAAAATAATAAATAATGTACTTTGCACAATTATTTGTGTGTTGTATTAAAACGGTAAACTTTATAGGATTTCCCTGAATGAAGTCACAATAAAAATGGACTGTACATAATAGTATAATTAAAATATTATGTCACATTTTTTAATCAGCAGTAGCACCGTGCTGAAGCATGAACCCCAAAGATATCGATTCCATCCAAAGTTTCTCCTGAACAAAAAATCTCCTCGTGTTTTATCCTCTAAGATGGAATAAAAGTGCACGTTAAATAAGTCCGCACAGGGAGAGAAGAAGAAGAACATGTGAGAGGTGCGTGTGTGTGTGTGCGTGTGTGTGTGTGTGTGTGTGTGTGTGTGTGTGTATGTGTGTGTGTGCGGGGGAGTGAGAGAAGGGGTTGGAATCAGGGGTGTGTTGACAAGGCAGATATTGTGTATTGGTTTGTGTGGCTTGTGTGGGTCTGTACGTGTGTGTGTGTGTGTTCATGGGTGTGAGTGACGGAGAGGGATGAGGTGGGGGGGGGGGGATTGGGTGGCAGCCCCGCTGTTCGGCCATACGCTCCTGCCTTCTCTTGCCTTTTCAGCCTGGCTGACCACAGAGCTAATTTGCATTAGCGGTGTGTGTGTGGGGTGACGGGGGGCACGGCGGGGGGTGGATTTGCTGGAGGCATGTCTACTCCTCCGGGTGTGTGTGTGTGTGTGTTTATGCATGGAGAGGTTGGTGGGGGGGGGGGCCGTGCTCTGGCAGAGAGGACGTCCACGTAACTCCGGCTAATCAGGGCCGGTTTGAGCCGCGGCCAACGAGCCCACTGCCCCGTCGCCCACCATGTGAAGAAATGCAGGTTAATGGCGCGCGGCACGGAGAGCGAGGCATGCTGGGAAAATGCTGCATGCGCGTTGGGGTGAGGGCTGCCGGTGGGGTTTGAGCATATGGGGTGCTATAGTAAAGGCCACGTGCACCCGCTGCCACGCTCGGTTGCATCGAGCGCCCTCAGTCCTTTGGTGAGGTGCTAGTGACCCCTATGGGCAAGATGCTGCGGGTTTGGGCTATTCATGATGTGCATGGCTGAAGTTGCAAAAAAAATGAAATAAATAAACATGCACACGCCATGTTAGTCCACGGTGAAAATCCTCCTCTTACTAGGATTTGCTTTTAGAAATCCGCTCCTTGCCTTTTGGTGGAATTCTTCCAACGGGGATTTTCCGCCAGAAATATGATGGCAAATTATTTCTGGGGGGAAAGAAATGAGGTGAAAGGTCTAGTTAGACTTTTACACCTTCAATTACTCTATTTTTAAACCCTGGAGCACGGCAGCAGCATCCGGTGAACGGTGAACCTCGGAGCGCTTACGTCCCGCTTACCACTGAGCAGGTAATGATGAGGGAAATGTTTTTGTCCAGAAACCACAGAGGAAGAAAGAGTGACCACAAACCTGGCAACCCCCGAAATAGACTGACTGCTGGCAGTGGCAACGGGGGGGGGGCGCCCTCGCCGGGCAACCCCCCCACCCACCACAGCCCCCCCGAAGGCTCTTAAAGTGTCTGATCCGCATCTTAACTTAAGGAAAATATAATGTATTCCAAAGGCAGGATAAAATAATGTGACACAAAGGGATGAAAACTAGCAGGATGAGGCCTGTAATAAGCTAAAGGGCTACTTGGATAATAACCCCCGAGTACGTGGAGACCGGGTCTGCATGCGCTTCTCCTGTGCCCGCCCGGGAGCTCTAATCCTGGGCTTTGAGGAGGGGGGGGTGGAAGGGGAAGGAGCCGAGGTTGAAGTTTGGTGTAAGATGCATTAGCGTCTTCTACACATGTGCGCCCTAATCCCTGCTCTCCAGCTTCTGAGCTGCTTTTGTGTTTCATTTTTTTCTCTCCCCCTCCCCTTTACCCGCCCTCCAACCTCCTTTCTCTCCTCGCTCCCTCTCTCCTCTCCTCTCCTCTCTCCTCTCCTCTCTCCTCTCTCTTGACCGGTGAAATCCCGGCGGGGCCGGCGGAGTGACAGGCCCCATTCAGCGGTGTGCTGGGGGTGACAGCTGGTGAGAGGCCCGTGTGAAAGAGCGTTGGCCCACATGATGCCTCCACCACCCCTCCTCTCGTCCAAATCTCACACACACACACACGCGCACACACACACACACACACAGCTAAGGCAGGACTGACGGGCCGGGCAGCAGCTGAGTCGCCTCTGCCTCATCATCCCTCGTGTCCTTTCCACCCTTTAAGTCTCTTTGGACAGTCCAAGATTGGCCCCAGTGCGGAGGAGGAGGGGGGGGCAGGTTGCGGGTATTTTGAGGTGTCAATCTGGTGATCCGGCTGGGGCGGCGGTCACCGGCGCAGCGCTTCACACAGAGATCACCTGTCAGTCAAACCACGTGGGGCGTATATGGCGTCGGCCGATTGCTGCTCTCGTTGAAATCACAAACAGGAGCAGGTCCGTATTATAAATGAAGCCCTGTCACCACTGGGAGGGGGGGGGGGGGCAAAGGTTGACGCCCTTTTGGAGAAAATGACCCGAGCCGTTGGAACCGTTCCAACTTGCTTGGTGGATCTCGTGGAGGCTCCATCCCGCCCTAAAGTCCGGTAGCTGTGCTCTCTCTCTGCTCACTTCTGTTGGTGGCCGGGGGAGCGTGTGTGTGTGTGTGTGTGCATGTGTGTGTGCGTGTGTGTGTGTGAGGCCCCGTCTGGCGCTGCCCCCCTCTCGCCCGTGACAGCGTGTTCTCTCTGTGCCCCCAGCTTGCTCCCGTTGCCCCGTGTCCGTCAATCTGTGAGCCCGCCCTCACCTGCACCTCTTTGTGTGTCCGCGTGTGCGCATCACTTGTTCGCTCTCAGAGTGTGTGTCCCCCCCCCCCCACGTAACATCCTGTGTGTGTGTGCGTGTGCGAGATGGGTGGTTGTGTGCGTTTCCCCGCCCGCCTAACGAGGGTCCCTAGTCCATATGTGACTTCCTCATTAAGGGGCCCACATGACAGGGACAGAGGCGCTGGCCGCTGGCCCAAAGTTGGGCTGACACCGCCGGCCAGCGGGACTGTGTGTGTCTGTGTGTGTGTGTGTGTGTGCGCGCTCGGCCACAGATGCCCTAACCATGTGGCCCCCTGTTCTCTCTTCCAGTTAGGACCACTAATTACAGGCTGGATCTCTCCCCCCTCTCCCTCCCTCCCCCCCTCATTCTCTCCTTGTCTCTGTTTGAAGTGATAATGGCGTCGCCGGGTTCTAATTGGCCCGATGAGATTGACGGTAATTGATAGGAACGGTTCCTCCGTTGCAGGGTTGTTGGTTGAGAAGGTGTGTTGAGGAGGACAGAGGGAGATTCACGGTGCAGCGGGGGCCAATAAACCCGGAGAGGAAACCCGCCGCGGGCAGCAATGGACAGCGATGGACAGCGATGGACAGCGATGGACAGGCTGCGTCAGAGACGCCACAAGCTGCATTCTGCCCCCCCACCCGCGGAGGGGCAGGGCTTTGGTCACAGGGAGCGGTCTTCCCGTCGTGCCGAGGACACACAAACGTGGCCTGACATCCGCCGACACCACAGGCGCCTTTTCCAATCGGAAATGGATTCAAATGTGGTGACATGTGACGTATTCCTGAGGTCAAGTCTCGGATACTCATCTGCCAAACGTTAAGATGGGCACGTCTGCACTGTTGGTTCCAAATGTGGTTCTAGAGATATGAATCCAGGCTTTAGATCTGTCCTGAAACCCGTCCATCACCACATCCATTCATCCTCCGACGATGAAGCGTTCTTTGAGCTCAGCAGCTTTCAGCAAACAGCAGCTTTCTTAAATTCACTTTCTATATTCTTCATGGGGGAAAAAAGGGAGATCGGCTTTAAAAAAGGGCCGAGAGCGACACTCCAACCGCTGTGCCGTCACGGCCAGCTGCATGCAGATGTGCGGAACACGACAGCGACACCTCAAGGATTCCCGCGCTTAAAAATACTGAGAACTTTGGAATAAACAGTGCGAGCCGGTCCCGGAAGACGTCCGCCGCCCCCTGATGAGCACCAGCTGCTCCTCGCCATCCTCTGACCTCCTGGTCTGCAGGTCGGAGCGGTGATGGTGGTGGTGCTGCTCCACACACGTAGCCCTTCTCTGTTACACATGGGATTCACTCTTTGGGTTTCCTTCGTTTCCAAATGAACCTTTTCCCTCACGGGCAAACACGTCAACACAGGAGGAGCAATGACACGCGTGATTATTGACATTGTGATAGAATGTATCATTTCTCTTGTACTATTGAGGAGGCTCAGGGTGGATATTTGAGACTGAAATATGCGGCTGATGGTGTTACGTCGCTAATAAAACAGCTATCGGTTTTTTTTTTCACACTCTTTCTCATCCAGATTGTCTGTTTACTTCAGAATAATGACCTGTCACACAGACGTCGGGGCCCCCGGGGGGCAGTTTAAAGTCCTCAGCCGATATCATTTCCCCTTAAGCGGGTCTTTAACTGCCTCCTGGTGTTAAAATGAATGCCCCCCCGCCCCCCTGCCCAGACGCGGGGTCGACCCCAGACAACCGTTTGACCTCTGACCTCGCAATTGTCTTGTAGCCTTTCCAGCGTAAACAGAGACAGGAGGCCGTCTGTTGACCCGTCTGCATTAGACAGGAGCCCGGCGGACTTCATCCGGAAGGAGATTCACTTTGTTCATTAGTCTCCCCGAGTGAGTACCTGACGGACGGGCAGAAATCATAGGCGGCGCTGGGGGAGGAACCGCCGCTCTCGATAGGACGGCCCTGACGGACCGAATTCAGCGCCGCGACCCGATGGCGGTCGCTGGGCGCTTCAGGCCCAACCGAGCCGCGTCATCCCTTCACCATGATTGCCCTCCCCGGACATCTTGTGGCGCTGAACTGAATCATTCAACACCCCCCCCCCCCCGCCGCCCCCCTCCCTTAAACACGCCCTGCGGTGTTTCGGTTGGAGGAATCAAGTGAGTAGTGGAAATTCATTTTATTTGAGCTCATTCCACCTTGGGAGGAGCCCTCTGGGTCGCTGGGAGCCACCGGGGGAAGTGAGGGCGGGTGTGATAAGAGATGTCTGGCCATGCTGGCTGCTGGTGGTCTGCAGCTCTTTCTCCCCCCACAATGCATTGCTACAATGACCACTCAGGGGTGAATTGAGGCACATTAAATGCCCGTGCCCTTGGAAGTCGCTCTGATTAAACAGGAAATTCTCTGCACGTGTCGAACACTCCAGTTCAATGAGTAACAGTCATACGTTCACAAAACCCGACAAACAACAACAAACAACAAACGCACATCTGTAAATATCCACTCAAAAACAGCTGGCAGCTAGCGACATGGCTACATGACGCGACGCGAGTTGAAAGTTTGGCTTTTTGTTGAAGGGAACCACTGCGATGCAGAGTTTGCATCAACGTGCTTTAACTACATTTGTTTCCGTATCTGGTTTCAACCCGTTGCCACGAACCAACGACGTCTTCGTCGTACGCCGCCGTTGGAAACCATTTCCTGCTAGCATTCCTTTGCTAGCAGGTGGTGGCACACAAGTGTGTGTGTGTGTGTGTCCTTGAATGAAGAAGACAGCGTAAGGGGGGGGCGGGGGGGGGCTGATCGTACCTGGGGGAAGAAGTCAGGGTTTGTTAAAGGTAATGAATCCACACCTGTGTGCCTGCAGCCTTTGTGCTTTGTAATTGCAGTGGTGTTGTTCACTGGCCCTTGCTCTTATCTTACTACAGGGCCCCCCCCCCCCCCCCTCGACGGCCCCTCAGCCCTTCACCGGAGGAACTTGGGAAAAAGGTGATGTTAATTAAAATAAAAAGAGTCCATTCAGCAGCGTTTCAGATACAAAACAATAATCTTTTGTTAGACTCCGGACATCTTCTTTCATTAAAAAGCTTTAGGATGAAATGCCACTTCTCTGCCGTCTCCACCGGGACGGCTCACGCGGTGATGCCAAGTGAAGCATTACACCGTTTCATTTGATTTCCTTTGTTTGTCATTTAAGTGTTTTTCTGTTGTGTCTGTACATCCTCGACGTTGCGTTGTCCTTTAAGTCTTTTTATCCGAACGCGCCGACGTCTTCGCCTGTCATCTTTGTGGGGGGAGAGAGGAAGCGCTCGCTTTAAGGCCCTTAGGGTTTGTTTTATTACACGTGGAGAAAATCTAGATTTTTTCGTGTGCCGTATCAGTGAGCGCGTAAATACTGAGCGGCCGCCTCAAGTATCTGGGTGCTGGCGGGGGGGGGGGACACATTAAGACTGACTTCAATGCCTCCGAACCGTACATTTGACCCGCTCCTCCTCACCTGGAACCCACTTGGCGGTTTTATCGTCTTGGAACAATGCAAAGCGTCACGAGGCCTCGTCCGTCGCTGCAGCATCTGGACGTCGAGCGTCCGTCCGGACTGAAATGTCTCTGCAACTGTTGGATCCGGTCGGCGTTCGTCCCGCGGCGTGTTTGTTTTTTCTCTTCTTTGGTGTTTGATGTTGTCACGAGCCTCCAGCCTCCCTTTGTCGCTCTTTATTATCATTATTTGGTCTTCCTGATGCGTCGCAGTACAAAGACTGTATGGATTCGCTTTGATATGACAATGATGCAAATAAAATGATGGCTGCAAATGACGAGGCGCTGCACGGAGCTCTCGCTCCTCTGAAAAGCAGAACTGGGCCAATGATTATTAGCATTTCTTTCCTGACGTGGATACAGTAGCTCGACAATTAGGACAATATGATTTATCCTCAGTCGTGTTTCCGATGTGAATAGAACCGTATGCTCATACCGTATCTCCAGTTATTATTTGATCACACTCTGACCCTTTTCCTTTATTTCCGAGCGTGCTAACAGCCAGAAGCACACGCCGCACAAAGGGATGATGGACAGTAATGGCAGGTTCCATCCTCGCAGAAAAGTTACAGGGTGAAGGGAAAAGTCTACTCAGTTGTCATCCTGCCAGTCCGCTCCTCATTAGCTGGATTCGCCAAAGCCGAGCCGCCGTCTAATTACCACCTCGAAAATGAGAATGTCAGCCACCGAGCGGCCCTTCCTCCGCGCCGCTCTGAGAGAAAAGCACTACGAGCAGAACTAGAGGGAACCGACGGGGAAGAAGAGCCGCGGCGCAAGGCACCGGGCGTACCATCCGCCGGGCGTACCATCCGCCGGGCGTACCATCCGCCGGGAGAGGAGGCCGTGCCGAGGAGGCGGAGGGATCCACGTGTAAAGAAATAACCCGAGTTGCGAGGAAGCGAGGGATGACCGGCGGGGAGCTTAAGTGCTGCGGACCTGGAGGAAGCAGCAGGTGGTGGTGAACGCTTGGTCAGACACGCTCTTTTTCTCCTCCAGAGAGGAGGAGGAGGAGGAGGAGGAGGAGGAGGAGGGAAGCCCTTTTCAGCCTTTAACTCTGTGCCTTTTACTCCTTCAGGAGGCCGCGGGTAAACAAACACTTGTCATGTTTACTCGGCTGCAGTCACCGAGGTGCTTGTCAGCGGTGGGTCGGGCTCGCTGCGGCACCGGGGCGCATCTGAGTGGTCGGCGGGGGTCCGAGGAGGCGGGACGAGAGGGGGGGAGTCCACGCGAGTCCAGGCTCCTTTTTTTTGGGGGGCTCAGCTCCCCGGCTGCTTGCAATTACCCGAGAGGGAGAGCGAAAGTCGAAAAAACCCCGTCGGCGAAGGCCTCCCCTCGCACCCCTCGAGGCGCTCTAATTACTCCACCAAGAGCCTGAACGTCTGTCGGGGACCAATCAGCGGGCAGCCGGGAAGCGGGAGAGCGAGAGCGCGGCGTTCGTTTGTTTGCGGGGCAAACACTCGCCAGGTACTTAGCGCGCAAACCAATGTTTGATTTATTAACGCGTGTGTGTGTGCAGGTCAGAGCGCCGCGCTTCATCACGCCGACAAACACTGTGGGAAATAGAATTATGAGGCGCAACCGCTTTTTGTACTGTTTGGTTTCCTCACAGGAGTGAAGTTGTATTTTCCGCGCGCACAAAAAGCGCGAGGGAGGTGCTACTTACCTCCCCCCCTCGTCACCCCTTTTTCCTTCATCCCCTCTGCGGGATTGGCTCATCTGGATTCCCACGCTGCTCCCCCAGGGATGAGCGGGCGCTTCGAGTGACAAGTGATGCGAGTGCATTCGCACACTTCTCTCTGAACTTTCGGCTTGTGAGGAAATGTGGGGCATTCTGGACTTGGGGGGGGGGGGGGGGGGGGGGGTTGCACCGAGGTGTGCCTCTGCATAAACGGAATCCAAATGAACTTTGCAGCGTTGAGCCCCCCGAGGCCGGGGGCCACGTCACACTGAGCGACCCTCCTTAACAGAGGCCTAGTTAAGACCTTAAGACCACCAGGACTCATGATGCTCTCTGCTGGGACTAGATAAACATTCATGTGGGGGGGTCATTTAGGCTTCTCTAAATTACAGCTGTAATATCAGTGATAACGTATCGTTGCCTCAGGTCTGGATATGAAATGTCAGACGGGAGCTGCACTCGATGGTCACACAGGTGATCCTCCTGAAGGTGATTGGCAATCGGACCTTTACCAATCAACCAATCAGCACGCAGCCCTGCCTTTCACTCAGCGTGAGGAGCGGGAGGATTTCGGGAATCTGTCAAATAAAAGTTGAACCTTTATTTTGTTTGGAGAGTTGCCTTTTAACGGTGTAATATTGTAGTATTGGTACAACATTGTGTTTTAAAACATTGGTAGAACTTTGAAGCACTTCCCATAATGGTTGAAAGTGATTTCCTGCTCACATCCGTATCCAAATATACCTGGAACCTGTTACTCCAGATTGTGGTATTAGATTTTGTAGATTCACACTATTTACATTTTACTAAGTGAAACAGTTACAGAAACTCCGCTAGTCAATGCAGTTCCTCAAAAGGAATCTCAATCTCTAATTGACTTTTACTCCCTTTTTGAAGAAGAAAGAAAGTGAAGTCATCAGTTCTGAGGATGAAATGAGAAATGATCAATTATGAATGGCTGCTTTTAGCGAGCAATAAGTGAGATCATTTCAAAATACAGTAATGCATTACGACTCTGCCGGGGACGTTAAGAATAAATGAATGAAGTGCTCTCGCAGTAATGATCCTCCTGAACACACACACACACATTCATGTTCGAGGAGACAGTCACACACTCAAACTGTTCTGAACAAATTAGAGGCTGCGAGCAGCTCGGAGATGAAATCTCAGTTCGCACCATGCAAATTAAAACAACGCCGCCCATATTGCATTTACACACATTATTAAAAACCGCGGCTACCAACAGTCCGCTGGACCACGTCGGCGGACAAAAAGGGGGCTGAATTAACCAGCAGGCGTGACAGGCTGCTTATCGATTCAACGTCAGCGGCCGGCCGCCATTAAAACGTCCTAACTGGGGTAATTGCATTAGACACCTTTTCATACCACTTTGTGCAGCTAATCGGCATGTAATAAGGAGAGAGAGAGGGAGAGAGGGAGAGAGAGAGGGAGAGAGAGAGGGCAGCTGAGGGAGTCGCTGAGTCAGTGGCCGTGTGATGTCACGTGTCGGCGTTCCGCTTCTCGTCGTCTGCCCACGCTACACTCTAGATTTGGTGCTTCTGGCGCCGCATCCCGGGGGAAACGGATGATCCACCGGTCACGTGACTCACTCATTTGCCTCCTTGCAGCGGCAGCCAGGAGGACGCCGAGGTGAGCCGCCAAAGTCAAACCGCCGCAGCATCCTTCAGACTGCGTCACTGCCGCGGGTTCCTGTCGCTCCCTGAATGAACATGTGCAACTTCATTATGGACCCCCCCCCCCCCTGCCTCCCCCCGCCTCCCCCCGCCTCCCCACCAGGCCTGAGATGGCGTTAGGAAGGAGAGGGGGGGTGGCCAGGTGCCAGGTGCTCCCAGTGACAGGACACCCCGTCGCCACGGAGACACGGGTCAAGGGGCGTGCAGGGGGGGGGGAGGGGCTCCCAGGGAGGGCACACGCCCCCCCTCCCCTCCCCATGCAGCTTCGGCATGAATTAGCCGCCCGCTGAGCCGCTGCTTTCAGGGATGCTGGAGGAGAGGTCACGGACCCGCTGGCCCTCAGCAACAGCAACGGGGCCCCCGTGTGCGCCCAGCGAGTCACAACAGCTATTCTGCATTTAGCACAAATACAAGTGCACGCAAGCACACTCGGGGAGGGGGGAGGAGGGGAGGGGAGGAGGGGAGGGGGGGGAGATTAGGTCAGCTCCGTTGGTCAAACAGGACGGCTCCACCCGCAGCAGGGCACTAAACACAAATTATTCACACCGGAATGCTTTTAATATCAAAGAGGGAAGGGAGACAATCGGAGAGACCTCGTCCATTCAGAAGGTCCCGGCACGGCACGGCGCCACATGAGGCACCTTGTCCAGAGAGCACCTGAAGAACGCCGCCGACAGACAGGGCACAGTGTGAAAAGTGCTGCTGATGTTTCTCATGAATAACGCATCGTTTTCTGTGACGGGCAAATAACAAAAAGTTTCTAACACAACAAGAGAGTCTCAAACTAAACTCACACCTCAATGCATTTATGTTGCAACATATTTACAGGGGAGCGTTTTGCATTGCACTCGTTTCCTCATCAGCCTGATGGGTGAAGGTTTACAAATGTTGTTGCATTTCTACCGGAAATTAAACTAAACACACTAAACATACAGAACTTACCGTAAAACGATCTTATAAGCAGGACAACGACATTCTTCGTGCCAAAGCTCAACAGTGAGATGACAAACCTGCCCTCTGTTGCAGACCAGCCAAGACAAAGAGGAAGGTTTGGACGTCGGTCAGCGTCCCTCCTGGAGGTAATTCACTCCAGCCAGACGGTCCTCCATCGAGCTGACAAACGAGAGAGACAACAGCACGTGTGGCGGCGTCCTCCCGGGAAGACGGGCGTCTCCGGCGTCAATCAGAGCCTCGTCCTGTCTTGTCAGGCCGAGCGCGGCGATGAGGGCGAGAACGCAGGTCTTTAATCAAGGTTAGAATAATCTGTGATGGTAGCTGGTCGTCACCTCCTAATCATCTGCCCCCCCCGTGGAATAAATGATTCCTGAGGACACCTGAGCGCCCACAATCGATCTGCAGCGACATCACATCAAGTGCCTAGAATGCAAATAGCGGTGAGTTCCGCTGGCGTTTGAAACGTCTCGCGGCGCCGGAGGAGCGAACGCGTTGCGTCTCTGAAGGCCCGGCCTTCAAAGGCGCCAGACAAGCAACGGAACGGCTCCTCTCAAGTCGGTGACGACCTCAACTTCTCCCTGATCCGCTTTCATGTGCCCGGCCTCCTCTCTCTCATTACCTCGGGCCGAGCCTCGGCTCTCCTCAACGCCGCGGAATCGTAAGAGGCCCGGCGACGCCACTCGTTAGCAGGCTTGTCAATCATCCGCCCGTGAGGGAGGGGACGGCGGGGGTGGTGGTGGGGGGGGGAAGCAATCGGCGCCGGGGTCAGCGATGAAGATGTTCGCTCTCTATTCATCCGTCGCGTCTTCCAGGGGAATCAATTTACAAGCGCGGCGGCGTCACGGAGCCTCGACAGCCGCTCGGATACCAGAGACGAGGGAAACAACTTCTGAGAGAAGGGCGGTGCGTCCGCTCGGATACGATCTAATGATCCCCCCCCCCCCCCCCCCTCCACCCCCCCCCCATCAAATCCATTGTCCTCCACTGGTAAAAACCATCTGCTAATAACTTCTATAGAAGCTTTAAAAGCAAACCAAGGTATAGGGTGCTAGTTGTCAACATGGCCGTCCTCTTCCCACTGAAGTTTGTCCCGTTTACTTATGAATTCTCTTTGGGGGGCCGGGGGGCGGAGGGGGGGGGGGGGGAGGGGGTGGTCCTGGGACAAGGAGGAGAATCCATTTATTGTAGTAGTTTCTTTCCTGCAGAGGTCCATTGAGGGCCTTTGGTTTGGAGAGACGAGCCGGACGCGGCCGGAGGTGCGAGGTGAGAAATCTGCAAGTAGAGGCAAGTGTGTTGCCTCTGTGTGTGTGTGCGTGTGCGTGTGCGTGTGCGTGTGCGCTTCCATTCCAGCAGATGTCATGCTGTTTGAGCAAACGGTTCTCCGCCGCCTGCTGTACCCGGCCCGCCTTGTGCCAAGGCCTCCGACACCGCGGCCAGTGCCAGGAGCCCCCCTCCTCCCCCTCCCTCCCCCTCCCTCCCCCTCCCTCACCCTCCCCTGTCTCCACAGAGCAGATGTCACTCAGTTGCCCTCCACCTCCCCTGAATGCTCCACCACCGCCACCCCAACAGGCCGCCGCGCCAGCGTGCCAAGTGGTCGACACCCGGAGTGTGAAGAGAGAGGGGTGGCGGGCATTTCCACTGGAAAGAGGGGGGGGCAGAAATGCACAGCATGGGAGCGTTGTGGATTTTTCGCACTACCCCCTTTGCTCCCAACCCACTCAACAACCTCTCCCTCGCAGGAGCGCCACTCCTCGCCCCCCCCCTCCCCGTTCCCACCGCCTCGCCGAAAAGAGACACACTTTCCACTCGTTCTCCCGAGATGACACCCCCTGCAGGCCTTTGCAATATTCTGATGCTGTTTCCTGACTCTTATTGTGGGGGGGGGGCGTGTGACATGCGAATTGTAATTAGTCGCTCTGGGGGTGAGCGCAGAGTGAGACCCCTGCCTCCCCAAAAGATAGAAGGGAAAAGAACCAAAAAAGGGGAAGAAAGAAAAAACAAAACACCGCAGGGCGAATGACGCCCGTCCAATCACCACCGCGCGCTCCTGTCACACCTCGCTTTTCTCACATAGGTGCATGAACACACTCCCTCAGCGCCCCCCCCCGTCCCCGTCACCCCCCTCCCACCACAGCTCTCTTTGTCTCCCCTCCCAGTGCCGGTCCAGGTCCATTCACTTGCCTTAACGCCCCCGGTGGTGCAGCAGCACTCCACCTGCAGACCGCTGTGGATCTTATCTGCCGGCCGCGTGTCAATAACCCCGCAGCCCCCCCCGCGCAGCCCCCCCTCCCCCGCAGCCCCCCTCCTCCACTCCGAAGGGCCCGGGCGACACGGGCTGGCTGTAGGGATGGAAGATAATGGAATTGAGGTGGTACTTAAATCTCAGCGAACCACGGCAGCTCAAGTAATTAGTGGATGGGATCCATACTGGGGGGGGTGGGTGGGGGGGGGCACTAAGCAGAGCTAATGCCACCCTGGGCTCTCTGCTGCACGGGAATGTGTGCAGCGATCGCTCGGATTATCGGCGCCGCTCGCCGCCTTCTGGATCTTCGACCTCCAGCGCCGGCTCTGCGAGAAACCCGGAAGGAAGACGAGGGGAGAGAAATTGGGGGAGGAGGGTGGGGGGCAGGAGGGTGGAGGGGGGAGGGGGGGGGGGGTGCGATTTCACAGCAGTGTCAGAAGAGCCAGCCGAGCCGCTGTCCTGCCATTGAGGCCTCATTACGACGAACAATGGACTTCGCTGCCATCTAATTAGACGAGGTTAATGAGGAGCGGAGGGCCGCAGCGGGACCCCCACCGTGCACTCTGTGGGAGCGGAGGGGGGGCTGGTCAAGGGGCCCTGAGGGTGGGGGGGGGGGTCAGCTTGCATCCATTTCATGGATTATTGTGTGTTTCATAAGGAAACGATGCATGACCCCGTGGTAGAACCGTGCCGAGCGTCAGTGGGTCGATTCCTGCTTTTTCTTTAAAAGTGGACGCCATCACCTTCCCGCTCATTAGGCGGCTCCCTGTTGTCTTCCACAGCGGGACGGCCAGCTGCACTGCGGCGTACAGAGGAACCCTGTGGCCGGCCGGTGGGTCACGACAGACTGCAGCCTCCATCCCGCCGAGCGACGGAGCGGCTCAACCAAATGTTACCGACGGCTACTTATTTCCTTTTCAGATGACACGGAGCCGTGGAATAAAATAATGCTCTATTAAATATGACATCAGGCTCCATGCCATCAAATCATAATACATCTCAGGTGAATGCATTTTCAATACTGCAGTAGAATTTCAAGGTACAAATACTTCATTCCACGTTCATTACGTTATTTGACAGATTTAGTTACTTTACAGATTCAGCTTATTGATGTTAAATATGAATAAACAAACAAATGATGGTGCATTCACGTGCTCAGGCTATCTGGACTTCTTATGAGCTCCTGCAACCCTGAAGTGATGCTAACTCTGCATGAAAAAGCAGCATGAGGAATTTCACTTTTACTTGTAACACTGTATTTCTGTGAGTAAAAGCGCTTCTCCCGCCACCTTGTACAAGGACCAGTGTGTCACCCACAGGGCGAGAACAGACACGTTTCGGCCTGAAGAGAACCGATGTTGTGTGACGGGAAGGCGATGAAGATGAAGGTATTTAAAAAGGTGCAGGGACGAAGGAAGCGCACAAAGATCGTAGCGGCCGCCTCGCTCGCCGCCGCGGCTCCCCGCAGAGACGGCGTGCGCCAGCAAAATGTTAACCAAACAAACAAATATACAACAACTTCTTCCTCCACGGCTGAAGCAAACAAACGGGCCTCGACTTTCCCCCCGTCGGGATGACAGCGCAGCACTCGGCTTCATTCAGGGAACGCCAGCCTGCGTGCTGTTCCGCGGGAAACGTCAACTTCAGATGCCGAGGGGGCGGAAGGAGACGGGCGTTTTGTCTGCCTTTGTTGGTTTGGGCTTGATATGCCGCGCGAGCCTTTCAAGCCATTTGTTCGACTCAATTTCTCCCTCTGTTACATCCGCAGATTACGTTTCAAGCAAACAAGCGGCAACGCGGAGGCACAGAAGCGCTATTACGGTGAGAGAATGACAACCTGCGTATAGGTAGGAGGGAGAAAAAAACGCAAAGGGCTGATGTAAAGAAGGCAGGGGAGATTGGAAGGAGGCGGGGATAGAAGTGATGGCGTGCGTTGTAAACGACTGCCTGCACGCCATGCAAATCAACCGCCTTTGATTCCGCGGCCTCGTACGTGCTCGTATCCTCTCGTCCCCTTAGTTTTATTTTGCCGCATCGATCAGGACGTGGGAGCAGCCTGTTGGCGGCGAGCTCAGAGGTTTGTGGCCTTTTGTTTTAGGGAGAGGAAGTGACACGAGGGGGGCGGAGCCAAGTAGGCCCAAACACAGAGGTAGACGTTTGAATGAACGCGAAAAGGGCCCGAGTTCGACAGCGCCTGTCAATCACAAGGTGGCCCCCGCCCTTAAAGCGTACCTGGCCGTGTGCATCCTGCCGCTTCATGTCTGTGTCACGTGGTGGTTTCCTGTTCCATCACCTCGTCATATCGCAGGTTTAACTTTTTATGCTTCATCTTTCATCAGGATTTAATTATGTCGTTTAAAAGAAAATATATTTTCTCATCAAAAATAAACAAAATGACAGAACATTTAGAAGTAATTGGGCTTAATTGGGCTGTCCGGGGTGACAACGCAACGTTGCCCAATTAAATATTCCGTTCCGTGGTTTGATCCGACACAAGGTGACGACATTTGTGCGGCGTTGTTGTTTGTTTTTGTGCTGCCGGGCTCAGAACATAAATCCCTCCTAAGTCAGAAATCCTTCAATCCCAGCGAAAGTGAAACCAAATCCTGTCGGATGTGTCTACATGCTGGGAGCGTGTTCTGGTCCCACGCGGCCCGGGGGAGGGGGGGGGCCCCGCGCCCTGCTTTAACCTAGATCGCCATCTGGTGGGGGCGTGCGGCACGGCTCCTCCGACGCCGTCACCCTCCACTCACTTCAATGCCTGGCGTCCGCGCTTTAGATGAACAATGCGAGCGTCGCTTTGCATCGTGGTTCTTTGCATTACGGCTGTTTGTATCTTCATGAATGTGTCAGCACATTCTGTGATGCTCCACATGCTTGTTTTTGATCTTGTGTCCCAACTGTACTGTGTTTGCGAGATGAATATGTCGGCTTGTTGTTGTGTCATTTAAGGAGCTTCTTTTCTCATCTCCATGGTTGTCTGGGCTGTTGTTTCACATCCACAAACATTTAGTAGATCAAAAACCCAAATCTCTTAGTTGTTGTTGTTGTTGTAGTATTTTTGTGAGTGCTAATTTGAATGAACTATATTATATTTGTGTTCATTGGATTGAAGCGACACTGTCCATCACCAGTCGACTTGTTGTGAAGAGAAAGGTGGTGATTTATTTTATTTTTGTAGTGTATTTGTGTGTAGTGTATATGCCTCCACTGTATTCATGCACATAGCTATACTTGTACCCGTGTGTGTGTGTGTGTGTGTGTGTGTGTGTGTGTGTGTGTGCCGAGGCCTTGCGCCGCTCTGTAACGAAATCATTCGGGTGAGCGAGGCCGGCGGAGCTCGGGCAGGTCACCCAGCGGATCGGAACTAAGCTGCTTTGACCCGGCCTGGTACCGCATGCCAAACACACACACACACACGCACACACACGCACACGCACAGTGCTCACAGCACAATGGAACTACTGTACAGAAGAGACGGTGCGTGGTAGCGATTACAAGGCCGCTACTCAGGCAAACAATTGCTTTTATTTTGCTGAGAAACGAATGTAAGCTTTCAGAGAAGGTTTGAAAAATGAAAATTAAATCAACAACAGAAGTGATCAATAAAACACTGAACTGCTATTAGATTAGGGAGCAGCAAGTTGTGTTTCAGCAGGGTTATAATGGATAAAGCTTTAATCATTTCTCTTGTATTAACTGCTGCTCATATTGCCCAGGGACTTCCATTAGAATTAAATTAAACAGTGGAAATGTAAATATTGACAACATATGCATAATTATTTATTCCACCAGCAACAAGATCGGAAAATTATTGCTACAGCTTCGTGTTTGTATGAAAGCAGAAACATTTGCATTCGCTTGTAATAAAAATGCAAATCACATTTCAGAACAAATAATGACAATAGTCATAAAAGCGTTGACTGTAAGAACAATGTCAGAAATAGGCAAAGCAGTCAGTACATGTGGCCCTCCCACCCCGATCCACCTGCGACCCTTTTTGCTTTTTTTAATTTCCGGAGGTCAAAGGTCAACAACTCCAGGACAGCAGCCCTCTGGCAGCTGTCGCTTTTTCTAAGGAGATAATCAATTACCAGAAGACGGATCCCCGCCGTCGTGTCCGCGCTCCTCCAGATCACCGAGCTCCCCATAAATTAGAATGTGAAACGAGCTCAGCAGCACAGGGTTAAACACGTAATTAGCCACGACAAGCGAGTCTTTGGAGCCGACTGGGCGAGGAGCAGCGCTATGGTAATGCCCGAGACTCCGCAGCCCTGTGAGGCATCGAGACGGGACGCAGCGAGGGGGGGCCGGGGGGGGGGGGTGTGGGGGAGATTTCGCATGCAGATATTAGAAATGCAACTGTCTCCTGCGTACCGGGCGTCGGTGTGGAAATTGACTTTTTCATTATTCAGTTAGTACAATAATTAAATATTCGATGCCCTGGGTTGGTGGAGCTACTGAACCACACTGAGGATATTTAACTGGGCCTGACAGATGTTTTAAATAATGTTTATTTATCAATACTAATCTGCGCTGCCCTGAACTCGCCGCGTGTTTCTGCAGGCTCCGCGTCACGCCGTCGGAGGAACAACAAACTTCCGCGGATGACTTCTCCGCCAGTCGTGAAAACGCGCCCGGGCTCCTGTGATTGGCAGGAAAACGTTCCCATCACAGCGGCCTCGTTTGTCCAGACAGCCACCCGCAAACCACAGATACATAAATACACACGAGATGAATTAATGATACACCGGCATGTTTATTCATTATCGCCATAGCAACGCATTCGCCGGCCCAGGCCGACCTGACAGTAGTTCATCTTCCATCGGCCACTGTGAAATATTCTGTGTATTTACATGTGAAAATGTCGATGCCATTCAACGTCACGCCGGGATTCGCGGAGTCACGGAGGATAAAAGGCGGGAAAAGGAGAGAGCTTTTGCGTCTTTGCCACCCGGGCCGCGACGAGGCCGTACAAAGGTCGTAGAGAAGCCTCACGGAGAACCTCCCGAGACTTTGTGCCGCCGCCGCGGAGCCCCGCTCCACCTTTTTCTCCGTCATCCGCCACTCCGAGAGGCCATCGACACGCGAGAGGACTCGGGAACGACGCGCTCCCATTCGCGTCTCTGGAGTCGGAACCCCATTTGCATTGGCAACAGGTAGCGGCGCTCAATGGGCGCCACCCCCCCCCCCCCCCCCCCCCACCTGAAAAAAGCCTGGTTGGAAATTCATCTGCTCCTTCACTCCACAAAGTGCTGCGGTGCTTTTGTTGACAGGCTCCAACAACTTATAGCGATCCTTCATCGCCGCGTTTGATGGACATCCGAGCACCACTTGTGAAAGCGTGGGGGATGGTGCGGAGAGGGTGGCGTGAGCGGGGGAGGTAGGGGGGAGGTGTGTGTGTGTGTGGGGGGGTGGTGGGGGGGTACGGGGTGTCAGCACAGGGACTGATGGAGTGTGCGCTAAAGCGCCGGGTTGAAAAAAACAACAAAAACAAATCAGAAACAATTAAGTGTGAACTCTCATGGAATATTCATAGGCGAGCAGCCTTTGCGTGACAAGCCATCACGCCACCTCCGGTCCGTTTTTCTGTTTTTTTTTCATCCCTCCTTCTCCGTGTCCTGCGCACATGCAGACGTGCCTGCCACTTAAATCAAATTAGTCATTAGCAAATTGAATCAACAATTAGAGCAAAAGAGCTACATGGCATTAGCGTCAGTATTCGTCAGGCGTCCGTCGGAGGAACGTCTTCGTCTTCTTTTTTTTTTTCCTCCTCTCGGGGTCCGACTCCTCCGAAGTGGAGGCCGTAGCTCAGGGCAGGAGGCCCCCGCGACCCCGTCCCTGCCGGGGTCACCCGGCGTTACTGCGGCTCCAGCACACTGGGCCCCCGCTTGCCAGCTCGGTGACGGATGCGGCCTCTTCCGGGCCCTTTCCCATCGACGTCTCTCACTCTTCTGCACCGCGGCTTTTAGTTAGAGGCTGTCAGAAACGTCGCTGGCGGAAGTGTCCCCATTATGCAAATGCCGGCCGCCACTGACGGCGTGTTCATGTTTTTTTTTTTAAATAAATTGCATCCCCTTGTCAGAAGTCAAATTGTATTTGAGTAACTTCAGAGAAATTGTCACAAGGTTTCAATTCGGCTCGCCTGCAATGCCACCATCAATTTAATCAGAACAAATACAGACATGCTGCTTTACGGAGGGCAAAGTGTTTGTCAACAATCACACGTTATCATACAACTACATCGTAGGAAATAATGAAACTTCCCGCAGTTGAATAAATGCATTCCATATTCAGAGCCTTTAATAAAATATGATAAATAGCACCGGTTAGTGAATATTTTTAAATGATTTTCTGCTCACAAACTCCCGTCTAAGAGTCGACAGGGCGTCCTTGAAGAAAACATTAATAATGTTAATCGAGGGAACAAGAAAACAACAAATCGAATCGGCGCCGAATAATTGTTCATTTGTCAACGTTTCTAATCTGTACGTTTTCTTCAAAGTTACGAATCCGTGCAACGAAAATCAATCTGTAGAGTTTATTAATAAAATCTTTTAAAAAAAGGTAAGAAAAGACTTCCTTTGTTTTCCAAATAAATTTCAAGAAATGACATTAAATATTGAAACGTCCCCTTTTTTCCATCTCAGAATCTTGTTCCAAGTCTGGAAGCGGCTTCCTTTAATCCCTTAATCTTCCAGACAGAAAGTAATCAAAACTCGATCAATCCAGAAACTAATATTCCAGGACATTTAAGAAACGGCAACGCGGTCACATCCCAGAAGGAATGCCGACCCTGCACTTTAAAACTTCGAAATGTTTGCACGGCTTCCAGTCCACAAAGAGCCCCGTCAGCACCAGTCAATACGAATCTATTTCACGCCATGCAGTTTGAAAGGGAACTTCTTTAAGAGTTTCCTCAGTGAATCAAGGAAACGTCCGCAAGGACTCGACTTTATCGCCTCATGGTGTCCGTCCAGTTTCCTCCACGGTGATCTGCAGGAGCTCGAAGCAGACGATTTCCTCCGTCTGCTTCGCTCGCAAAGTGAAACCACATTCAGCCCCTTTTTATCGAACAAGCATATATTAAAGTGCCAACAAAAACTCTCACTTCGATCATTGTTTCCCCGAAAAAGCGGGAAAAGAAACATGACGCCTTAAGTCTCTGACAGCAACAAAAAAATAAATAAAATGGCGCCCGGCTGCAACTGTAGACGAGCCAAAAACAAAAAAACAGGAGAAAGTGAGAAAAAACGTCGGGGTCGATTTTAATATTCATGAATTCTCCACCAGCTCAGTTCAGCAGTTTCGATTAAGCATTAATTAGGAGCCAGAGGGGAAAGCAAACAAAAATAAGGCGCTGAATGACTAATGAAGGTTGGTTGCGATGCGGGTAGCCCGCCGCGCCGCTAATGGCTCGGGTGCTGCGGGTGCTGCGCGGGCAGCGGCGCCGGTGGCGTGGGCGGCTGCAGACGCTCCCCGGCCCACCAGAGATCACCGAGAGAAACCCCCCCCCAAAAAAAAAATCCTCCAGCGCGACGGCTCGCGTGCTCCTCCGGCCGACGGGGAAGGGGAGGAACGCGGCGCCGGGGTCGAAGGGGAACGCTATCGCGTAGCGCGGTGGCGCGAGGTCACACGCACACAGTTCACATTGTTGTTTCCTTGAAGCAAAAAATAATATACAAGTCCCGACCAAAGTTGAGAGGCGCATTGATCGGCGGATCTCAGGCCGAGCACTTTTTACAATGTTTTATTTAAAACGGGGGCCCGGACAAAAGGTCTGCGGCGAGGTTACGCTCGTGGCTCCTCAGGTCCATGCAGAAATGATTAATTCCATCTGTGCCGTCTAGACAAAGTTATCATCACTACTGTGGGAATAATTTAATCACATTGCAATGCGTACATGCAGTGATGTCAGGGTGCAAGTATTCTTCTTGATATGAACTCAAGGTTCCCTGTTTGCTATTATTTATGCTAACAGGGGGAAAGGCCAACCAAACAATGCTACAAAACACCACGTTCTTGCCCCAGTTTCTTACACATTATAATACCTAAACACTGCCAATATTATGCCTTTGTTTTAATTAATTAGAATAAATTTAATTGGCAACTTTTATGTTTTCCTAAAGCAAAAAGGGTAAAAATCGTATTCGATCCCGACTGTAACGTATTCTGTAAACAGGGTTTCAATTCTTTTGTGTAATTGAATACTAATGTTTTGCATGCTTATCGTAAAACTAGAGATCTGCTGATCAAGAGTGCGTTATAAATAACATTATTATTATTATCAAGTATTATACATTCATTTCAATTATACTGTATTGTCTGTTATACATTTGTAAGTAAATGAATTAGATAGACAAACAAATAAATAAATAAATAAAATATTTCTTATCGGATGTGAAACATGAAAAAAATTCCCCCCCAAAAGTACAGTTTTATTTAGTGGAAAATAAATACTTAATTTCGATTGTGTGAAGGTGCAGTTATTCAAAAACATTAGTTGTTGATTGAACTTAGTATTAAATGGATTTAAATAATGTTGGCTTAAATTGTGTCCAATTCTAGGTCTAATTTTTTCATAAAACAATCATAATTTTACATAAACCAAAACTACCCTTAGGTTTGTTTCATATGTCACCACTAATGTGAAGCTTAATTATCAGCGGACGTCATGCATTCACAACACAATATGTATATGTATGCTGCACTCCAACATGAATAAACAGCGTAAATATGAATCTAGCATAACATTTTCATTTATTATCATCATGACTCCAAAATGTCAGCCGGGGCAAAATTTACATCCTATAAATATTTTCCCCTGAAATATTGAGTGAAAGTTTAAAAATTATTTTAGTCAGTTTTATTTCCATTGGCACTTTTATGAAAACCACACAGGAAGAGAAGAGAAAAAGAAAGAAAAAAGGTTATCTGTCTCTCTTTCTTTTATCTGTATGAGGGCTTTGCTGCCTCCTCTCCCATAAAACAAGGATAAAGGGAACAGGGGGAATAAATGATATTATATACGGAGGTATTATCCTTAAGCCAGCCCATGATATTTGAATTGTAATCAGGTATTTGAGCTCAGCGGTGCTGGTCTCCGTGTTGAACGGCTACCATCTGGTATTGGACCGCGGTGTGACAGACAGGGGGGGGGCTGGAGTGGGAGGGAGGGGGGAACGGGGGAGAGTGAGGGGGGGGGGGGCGTTATCCAAGTGAAAAGCCTGGTGACTTTAGTTTCCCAATCTCTAAATCTACACATTGTAATGTAAGTCCACAGGACAGGAAGCGCAGAGCAAACAGCGTCCGTGTGAGCAGACGTCGGCTGCAGATCCCTTCCAATCACCAGGAGAAGGTTTGGGGGTGGCGGGGGGGGGCTTTGACCGCGCTCAGTAGGTAAGGAAAAGAAAAAGAGGAAACCAGGATACTCTTTCAATTATTTAGGATTTTTCTTAAAGCCTCAGTTTTCTTTGTTTTGTTTTGCACATATTCCATGCTTGGCTTTACAGTCTTGATATTCTCTGATACGGTTCACAAATAGACGTCTGTCACAAAGTCCTTAAACAATGTGCACGTGAGCACCACATAAACAATGATGGGGGGGGCTCATATGCAATTATTAGAAGTATTAATTCTTCTTATTCCTTGGTAAAGCCAACCTGGCGACCTCCTGGAGGCCAGAACCTGGACAGGATTCCAAAGCCGCAAACACGGGATGAATAACGTGCGGCGGTTAAATAAGAAACTCCGGGACACGTCTTAACCCTCGCTGCTCCCCAGTCAGTGAGGAGACGGACAGGTTTGACCCCCGTGACCCCAACCACACCGCTCCACAGAGACGGAGTCCTCGGGGACGGACGTGTGGACGTGCAGGTCGTCAGCAAAAGTATTTATTTTTGGTTTATTGCGTAAGTGAATCTGAGCATCGGCGGATCCTCTGCGACGGACAAACTCACCCCGCAATTAACAAAGGGAGTGTGTGTGTGTGTGTGTGTGTGTGTGTGTGTGTGTGTGTGGGGGGGAGTTTTTATTTTCTTTCTCTCTGCCTCGCCACCTATCACAATTCATTACCACAAATTAGCGTTCAATAAAATTGCTATTCAGAGATAATTAGGAGTTGGGTTTGTGGCGGCGGGGTCGGGGGGGAGGGAGGGGGGTGCTGGAGGGCCGGTAAGGGAGGAGGGGAGGGGAGGGGGGGGGGCGGTTGCCTTCCACATGTCATCTTGACCCAAACCAACAAACCGAGGGTCTGCAGCTGGGGCAAGTGAAGTGAGACCCTGATCTGCCACCGATCCCCCCCCCCACCCCCACCTCGGATGAGAAGAAGAACCGCACACAAAAAGAAAACACTCTCCCCCTCCCTCACCCTCCCTCCCCCTTCCTCTCACCTGCTGAGTTGGGAGCTGCTCCAAATTAAACAAATCATTTCAGGCCTCTTTCATTCTGCTGGTTCCCCTTCAACGAAAAGAAAGGGGAAAAAAAGTGGAGCGACTAGCGGCCCCACATGAGGGCGGCGGCTAATAAGGTCGTGTGTGTGTGTGTGTGTCTGTGTGTGTGTGTGTGTGTGTGTGTGTGTGTGTGGGTGAGGCGAGGGCCGGGGTCGTGCATGTGTACGTGCACCGAGCTGAACAAGGTTTGTCTCTCATTAATTAACACTTTCCTCCCGTCTGCGCATTTGAGAAGAAGTGAAATATTTGTGGGGGTGACGGAAAATACCCGACAGCAGTTTTATTTAATTAAGAACATTTCTTTTGTATCAACATGTTTTTTTGGAAATTATTTTTGGTTATTCAAAACAATAAAATTGTCGTTTTTATTGAGCAACTCATCAGTTTTCTAAAAAAACAAACAATTAATAGACCTGATTTAAAACGTGTGTCTGCAGCATTGCATCACTTCAACGTCGTTGTGAAGGGAATTACTTGCAATAAAAGAAATCCACGGAAAGAACAGGCGACAGCAGGATAGTTTTACATCTAAGTCCCTTTTTAAATGATTAAACATGAATCATTTTGCTGTTCCTACTCTGCATCAACATGTGTTCATTTTAAGAGGCCGCTCTTTGAAAATGCACCTTTAATTCAAAAGAAAAGCAGAGAAACGCCCATTTTAAATTACTACAAACGAATCAGCTCTTTTGAAAGAACCATTTCAAAAAAAGAGCTCGACTCCAAATGACGGAAGCCGTTACTGAGTGAACGGAGCCGCGGCCGAGTGTTCAGCCGCACGCCGCCGTGAGACGAAGCCGCCGGGAGCCGGGCGAACACAATAAAGAAGTCTTGTCCCCTCCCACTGACATTCAGCTGCTCTGTTGAACCCGTCAACTTTAACTCTACTTGTTCCCTCTCGTGGCGCTCTGCGCCCCCCCCCCCCCCCCCCCCTCCTCCTCCAGCTGTCTGTGGCCCCGGCGCCACTGGAGGGGCCGTGTGAACCGGCCAGTCCGGTCGCCTCGCATCAGCGTCGGGCAGGAATGTGCCGTGGCCGAGGACACCACTCCGGGGGGCTGGAGGGTTGGTAGAGGGGGGGCGAGGGGGGGGTCGGTAGCCGAGCAGGTGCTCGGTTAGGGCAACGCTGTTGATGTCACGTCGCCGCCGCCCATTGTGGTCGCAGGGCGACACGGGACACCGACGGACACAGGGAGCCCGTGGCTCCGCCTCTCCAGAGGTCACAACGCCAGATCGGAATCACGCTCATTAAGTGGCTCTCTGTGCAGCCGGCGGTGAGCTCGCGCTTGCCGACAACCGAGCATGGAAGACAAAAAGAGCCCCCGTAAAGAGACACCGGCCCGGCTATTGAGACCGGGGAGCCAATACGGCACATGATACCGGAGGTGTAGCGTTCCTTCTCCTCCGCCGGGTGAAAGAAGTCCTTCACACAGCAAACGGAGCGCCGCCGACTCTCTGATCAGCAATTATGCACTTTAGAGGTATTAAATACAGCTGAGGGGGGGCGGGGGGGAGGACAGGGGGCCTCCAGGGACCACCGGCGGTCCGTAAATACACTTCTCTCCGGGAAAATGAAAGCAAGAGACCTGCCATTTGTAGACATTATTCATGCATTAAACGTAATGGCTGCGCGAACCGATTACGCCGCGCGCGCTTCAGCTTTATTTACTCGCCCGCGTCTTGTCTCGCGCGGCGCTTCCCTCGCTTTCCGTTTTCTATATTTATCAGCAGCGCAGGTCAGAGGTCGGCCGTTCTCTAAGTGGTGAACTGGCACAAGAGATGATCACGCATTAATATGCCATAATAACTGGGTTCGCTTTCATTTTCGCTGCGCGCATTTTGTCTTTTAAAAGGGATCCGGGTTGGCGAGCCAGCCGCCTCCTCTGTGATGTATGCTAATGTGAGTGAAAACACTTTGGATCGTCTCTGAGGAATAAGGACCCACGACGGGATCCACACCGCCGGCGCGTTCCGCTTTTAGGGCGCCGAGAAAAGTTCTCTTTTGGGGAGCGGAGCCGGGTGAGCAGCCGGAGAGGCCCGAGGTCGCCACACCGGTTTACCCGAGCCCCACGTTGGAGGAACTATTAATGGCGATGTCATCATCCAAGGGCCCAGCTGTTGGGTCACAGCTGCGCGCCGTCGGTCCACCCCGAGCGCGGCGGCTTTTCTGGCGCTCGGGGAGGCCGACCGGACGCACCAGGAGCCGTAAGCCGTCTCCACCGGTGTCGGTGCCTCGGTGACAGGAATCTGTGGAGGAGGTTTGGTTCTTTCCAGCGACAGGACACCCCCCCACGGCCCCCCCTTCACCAGCCGCTGTCAACTTGATAAAAATAACTACTCAGGCATGTTAAACAAACTCCTGTCTCAGATCAAGAAACTGTAGCTGCCGAGCGGCGAGGCCTCTTCCCGAAAGAGCACTCGGCAGCTAGTGCACTCCAGCCCGCGCTGGCTGAAGCACCCTGGGCGCGGGGGGGTGGGCGACGGGGGGGGGACGGGGGCGGGGGCGGCGCGAGGGGCCGACGAGGAGAGGGGAAGTGACAGGAGACAGTTGCTACACAGTGCGTCGGGCTGGCAGTGTCACACCTGGCAGCTGTCAATCACGGCGCTCTCCCGAAAACACCTCGCTGCCTGATATCGCCGGAGCCGCTGCCAAACATGCCGCGAGTGGTGTCATGCATCCACACATGAGCACTGGCTCGCTCTGACTGCACTCATCTTGTCACTGCGAGTCAGAGACGGGGAGAGGAAAGGGGGGAGAGAGGCATCCATCTATTTACATATGGAAAGGTCACAAATAGCCTGCAGGCACTGTGCTAATTAGAGAATGTGGTAAGAGAAAAGACGAAAAAAAAACTCCAAAGATAAATTAAAAGACAAAAAAAAAAAAGGAGAGTTACCCAAGTATGCCGGGGTAATGAAAACGGGGGATGAGGTGACTGAAAAGGAGAAAAGGACGTGGCTGAAGAGGAGGAGGAAACACAAACAAAAAAGCAGCTTCGACTCGCGGCTGCTGCTTTGTCGGTTCCCCCTTTTCGTTTGAACGCCATCAGACCCGCCGGGGACGCGCGTTCCCACCTACGGCGGACCGGCCCGCCCGGTGGACAGCGCAGGTCTCCCTGCCGGCAGACATTGACCATATGATGGTGTTCAGATGACCGGGCGGGTGTGCGATCTCCCTTTGCCGGATAAGCGAATCAACCTTTATAATTAATTGTGACAAGCTGACAGAAAAAATGAGTGTAAAATTTTATACTTACATGAATTTTTGTGTCAGATCGCCGTCTGTGCACTTGTTTTTCTGCCTGGCCATAGCCGAGGGCGCCTTTCTCCGCGGGCGCTCCACGGACTTCCTTTCCAGGCCTTCAGACACATCGCCCCTCGCCCTAGTGAATTTGCTGATTAATTTTGGATGCTCCCCTTAATTAACACCCCAAAGGAAAGTGTAGATTTCCGAGCCCGCCTTTGCTGCGGAACAAACAAAACGAGCGAGTCTGAGGAAGGATGACCTCGGGGAGACAGACGTGCTGATGTCCAAAATGACATTACAGCGGCGATGCGAAGGCCCCGCGACGGCGGGCCCGGACCTGGACGCGGGCGATGCCTCAGGAGCTCCCAGGCCTTCTAATCAGTGGCTGGAAACGAGCTCCCCATTAGTCTCATTTCATTTGCCTTAGCGTCGGTGGAGAAGCCGGCCTCGCGTGATGCCGCCCGACGCCTGAAACGCGCTGTCCTGGTGCCAGCGCTGGTGCCGCCTCCGGCCCACCGCCGTTAATTGCTGCCACTCTTTTACTTCCAGTGAAATTGGCAGATGACGGACAGGGGGCGAAATAAAAAATTTGATTTCTTTCCCTCTTTTTTCTTCCCCCCCACTACCAACATCAGAGTGGATTTCACTAATTGGGTTGAATGGCGCCCATCTCGTCTCGTGACAGCCACACAGGATGCACGAGAAGCTGCGGGCAGCTTGGAGAGCTCTCACCCCGCCATGCCAGCTCGGGAAGACACGCCGGCAGGAGGAAAAGGGGTCGGTGGCGGCGGAGGGCGGTGTTGGTTGGGGGGGGCGCGAAGTTGCAAAAGACACGGCGAGACAAAAGAGCACGCTCACTTTTCGGGGACCTTGAACAAACTGGCACTTTGTCTCGCTGAGGGCAAGAGGACTCGCACATCATCGCTCAACCAGACGGTAGCTCACAAAAACACCGGGGGGGGCGAAAGTCCACGTCAAGTCACACATAGTCAGTGCGCCGTCGCTTCCGAAGGGTCATGAGGTGTTTGCACCTCGCAGAAGCAGACGAATGGGAGTGTGAACAAACTGACGTTCTTAAAGTGCAAATCGTCCCTCGCTATTCAGGACCGTTTAATAGTGCACGAGGGAGTCCCTGCAAATGTCCAACGCTAAAAGACCACGCGGTACCGAGATCACACAAACCTCCTCTGAAAATGTACACAACGTCAATCAAACACGCATGACTTTCATACTGCAGACTAACACAGCGTCCAATTAGGGCCATTAACAGCACATCCGATCTGCAGGCCTCCAATAAAACAGACATGGATGTTTGAGCAGGTCGTCTCAAGTCCACGATGGACAATTGTCCACTTTGTGTTCGCAGAGATTCAAGGAGGGGAAAGGGAGTGGGGAGGGGGGGAGGGAGTGGAAGTAGAGTTACCAGTACAAAAGGACAAGAAGTGCAGGTGTAATTGGGATATTTGGGGGTGTCTTGTTTCGGGGCACATTGGAGCTTCGGTGAAATGAAGCCGGTGAGACGAGAGCTTCTGCCCTTCTTATTTGCTCTACTTTCTAACGGTCTTTTCTTCCTTTGGTATGTCTTGTTTATCATTTCTGTAACCTAACAGGACATGACACCACCAGGTTGAGCCCCCCCCCCTCGATCGGACCGGTAGACGTAACAAATGAGATCAGTTAACGTGTCCGAGAGGGGCACCTGAGAGTCCGGTTGCACTAAATGATCTCCTCATCTTTTGTTACCCTTCGAGGGATTCCATTTGCAACCTCATCACTTTCCCGGCCCCAACAAAGGGGACGATTGTCCCCCCCCCCCCCCATTGGCCCCCCACTCCCCCCAACCCTTAATGGAGAAGGCCCAAGACGGCCTGGCCTCTTACCCCGGCAGCCCATGTATCTTTACCGTCAGGACTCCGAGTCACGACAGGGGGCAACTTCCAGGAAATAAATCCACGCCCCCGGACCCCCCGGACCCCCCGGACCCTCCTCACCAGCCCCTCTCATTCCTCGCCCTCTTCACAGGACATGAAGGGGCTCGATTTGTAGCAAATTTGTTCCCGCAGTTGAGCGACTGCGGCGCCGGTTGAGCTGAACACCGGATGCAAGAACAACGCAGGCCTTTTGATGAAGGTTCCTGAGGTTCCTCACAGAGGAACCGACGTTCTCTCAGGGCGCGCCGCGAGCCGCTAAGACTGCTGGGAAGCACGCGTCAAACGAATCAATCTTCCAGTCGATGTTTACACCTTTCTGCCTCATCAGGTTTCTGCTGGCGCCTTGTCCCGTATTCAACGTCCCGTCTGAGCAGCGGCTGACAACTTGACGGTCGCTTTCATCTCGCCCGATGTCACAGCCGGCGTGACGGAGAGAGACGCGGCGACGGGGTGAAGGTCTGCAGAGGAAATCACCAGAGGAGGCGCAGAAATAGGGGCAATTATGATGAGTTAGAGGGGCCGGGCGGGCCGGGGGGGCCGGGGGGGGCGCTGATGGCGCACATGGAAGCCCTGAGCGTCCGTTTAAATCTGCCTGATGAATGTGATGTGTGCCCCTCATCTGCCCGTCCCCGCCGTCCCCCGCCGTCCCCCTCCAGTGTGTCCACCCCAGTTGGACGGGACTGTTTACGATAACCTTGTAATCAACCTGGCTCGGTTGACAGCTCCCCATTACCTCTGATGACACGTCTGCAGACCCAAAGAAAATACATATATTTTAAAAAAACAGACAGAAAGTGTTCAGCCGGCCGCTTGTTGATTCCTTTATTGACGGAGCGCCGGCCCCGTTATCTTTGTGCGTAATTTGTTTTCAAGAACTGTGATTTACATTTCAGTGAGATTACACCTTTTAATGCTGCACGCGGGCGAGAAGTGGGCAGCCGCTGAATACTCCACATCTCCACCGCAGGAGGAGGAGGAGGAGGAGGAGGCGGCGGCGGGGGTAGAGAGTGATGGAGGAGGAGGAGGCGTGTGGGGAGGCAGGGTGGTGGGGGGGTTCAAACGATGCATTTCCAAGTCCTCAAGTGGAGAGGATTACATTTACAATTACAAATCAAAAGGCCTGCGTGTCCATCAAAGGACGGGCCGCAACCCTTTGTGCACCTGCTGCTCGGCGGCGTTGGCAGGCGGCGAAACGCTTCCCCGGGGCTTAATTGTGGCGCAATCACCGCGGCTCGTTCCTCGCGATGTTTTGCGCGCGACGGCCGTCGTTTCAGAGGAGGACGGCCGCGCTCCCAAATGGCGTGCTGATGCCAACGCGAGTCAGTCTTGGCAGCGGGCGCCAAAGAAGATCCACGCGTCGCATTAAAGCAACAGCAGGGGCCCGGGGTCAGAGGTCAATCATCTTGTTTTGGATGCCGCCTCGATGTCGTACAACAAAGTTCAGCCCGGCGGCCGCAGGGGGGCTTGCGCACAGGTAGGGCCACGTTTTGGGAAAAGAGACAGATGTTTTTCATCTGGTTTGAAGGGTTGTTGAAATAGTTAATTGTCAAAAACGGAGCGGATTTGGTGACACAAATGTGTCGGTGCACTAAACCGTGGGTGAAGGGAATTAAATGAATAAATAGCGCTAACACAACACCGCCCCCCCCCCCTTACACGCATCTTAATCGTGTGCATTATTTCACTAATTCAGATCACAACACTTTACATAATTCTTTGTTTATTAATTTTCTCAGACAGTCAGTGAAATTATGTAAAACACGCTCTCAATGGCACTCGGTGTGGGCATTAGAATGCAGATTTTCATGTTATTCTAACACGTTTCGCTTACTTGGAGGCAAAGTGTCCCAATTTAAATGAGAATTACACTTAAATGTCACATGGGTTTATCTAAATGTACAAACAGTGCATTTATTATTTTAAATTTGGTGCATCCTGAGCACGGCTTGCAGGAGCGACGTGCTCCGAGGGTTATGACTTACTAATGCCCATTTAAATTGTAAACGCTCTTTTATTTACTCGCCATTCTCTCCCCCAAGATGACATGGCACCCGAAGAATTGCTCTTTGAATTTTTCCCCGGCGAGCGCGCCGTTGAGACAGAGAGAAACATCATTTGCTTTTGTTGAATTAATTCACTCATTAGCCGGCAGTTTGAGACCTGCAGCTCCTTGAAAAGGCCCGAGATAATTCCATTCCTGCCATTCACAGCGGCCCGCCGCCTCCCGATAGCCGGCAATCTACTGCCTCATCATTTTCTGGCCAAATTATAACACAGGAATCCCCATTCAGCGAGGTAGAAAAGGTGCGAATGCTGCAGTGAATGGAGAGGGGAGAGAGCGCCTGAAACGCCGCTTTCACAACGGCAGCAAAACAAGCAGATTGTAGGGGAGAGCGAGTCGGTTTACCTCATCAGGGGCCTTTGTGCTCCCCCCCCCCAGTCGGCTCTGTGAGGGGAAGACGTTTCAGCTCAATCATCGCTGCCACCAGATAGCCCCTCCTCGTTCAATGCAAAACACACATGTGCGTATTAAAGGCATCGGGGGGGGGGGAGCGTGTTACACCAGATCAGGATCCATATCAGAATTTATTTGCATTTGAGTTTGACTGTGTAACAAAAACAAGGACGCGCAATGACAAAATACACAAATATATACATGTAAATAGATACACACGAGAAGTATTTAACTACTATGCAATACAGAAAGGTGTGTGAGTGTAGTGGGGCTTTTCCCATTTATTTTTTTTAGGATAAACGTAGTCTGTGGACGGCATGCATCCCTCGCTTTAGCGCCCGCCTTCTATCCAACACACGGCGAGGATTGTTTCCATATGGGACGGCGATACAATAGCAATAGGGCACATCAGATCTCTCCCATACAGATGTTCACCGCCATCTCTGCAGCAGTTTGGTCCATCTGTGTTAACAGTGAGCTGCTTAGCACACGGCCGTGTGAAGGGAGGCACATCAAGCATATGGGCATTTTACAAAAGGTTACCCTGCATTAATTAGCTTGAATGGCAATCTGTTGAGGAGAGCTGGCTCACTGCGAGCGCTAGGTGGTTCCTAGCAAATGTGGATGATAAAGGCATCTGCTTTTAATGCCCTTTATTAAACTGGCCGACACAAATGGGCGTTTGTTAGAAGATTATTCCTTAATCTAGATTTAGCATGAAGCCCTGCATATTTTAGTTGTTGAATTTAAATGTCGGCTCTTTATATAGTTTGAAAAATCCCCAAAGATATGTATAATTTGTCATCATCAACCATTTGAGTAAAACTGGGAAAAGACAAAATTACATTTGCGCTTCTATTTTTTACCTCGCCATAATGTTTTTTCAAACAAAAGTGTAAGCTGGTGGGATTTGATGAGTCTTGTACAAGTTGCTGGTGTTTCATCGGCGGATGGATGCAGGCCGAGCGTTGGCGTTTTATCTCGTCTTAGAGTGACATCTAGTGGCCGTTTGTCTCGTGACGCCTCGTGGACGACGTTCAGCGACTCGTCTCCGCCAACGCGGCGTCCGTCTCGGCTTCCTGCTGCCGTTTCCTCTAGTGAAGGATACAAAGTAGGACATGGCTGAGGGGAAATGTTCACCTTTTCTCCGTCTGTGTGCGTACGCGTATTCTAACCCCCCCCCATCTGCTTCTTACCTGCAGTCACTTCCTGCCCCAAGTGGGTCTAATGTGCTCGTGTTTGCTCTCGTGTGCTCGTCGCCTTCGTCACTGCGCGGCTGCTTAACAATGAACAATAACAGCAGCTGACCGCCGGAATAATTCACCTGAAACAAAGAGGATCACGCTTCATATGTTGGGCCTAATTAAGGCTTTGTAACGCAGATGGGGGGGGGGGGGCTTCAAAGGCGGACGTCTGCTTTGATGCGAGGGGTCTCTGATCGCGGTCGAGAGGCCTCGCCGGGGCCAACGGGGGCCTCCGGGACAAAACGGCGGTCGGGTCAACACAAGAAGAGCTGGACACCGGAGCGCCATTCATATTCATGTGGGAGGTCACACTCGCCCCCCCAGGACAGAGGCCAGCTGCATGGAGCCTATCGGCGGGAGGGAGGAGGACGTTCTGCTTTACGGTCGCCTTCCCGTCCCAGGACGGACGACGGTCTCCGGAGACACCCGGTTCCACGGGTTAATTCCATTCGGAACCCCCCAAAGAGAAGACGTTGAAGAACCGAGCTGTGAATCCAAACGGAGCTCCAAGAGCCCCCCCCCCTCACGCGAGAGGCTCTGCCGGGTGCTCCCTTCCCTCCCCGTGACGAGTCCCCGTGTAATCACACACCCCAATTAACCAGCTCGCCGCCCCGTCTTCCCGCCACGCGGCGTAATTAGCTTTCATCCCGGAATGAAAAGAACGGAGCACCTCAGCAGTCGTGCAGCCCCCCCCCCCCCCCCCTCTTCCTCCCCCCATCTCGCCACCACTCTGCTCCTCATATCATAATGGCCTGCAATTTCAATCAGATGGATTTTTATCGCTGACACTAAGGAGAATTGGCCCTCGTCCTAGTCGCCCCCCCCCCCCAACAAGCAAGCCGCTTCACTTGATAGCTTACGTGAGACGGCGATCAAGGAGAGCCCTTGTTGTGACTGGGAGCGCTTAGTTCTGTGTGTACAAAGGATGGATGTGTGGGGCATAATGGGGGGGGGGGGGAAGGACATTTAACATCTTTATTCAGTCTCAGGCCCGACCGAGGCCTTTTGAAGTCGGGTACACGCGTGTTGCACGTGAAATAGAGCGAGAAAGCAAAGGAGAGAGATGACATCATTAGGATGTTACCTCCTCACAGCTATGGAGCCCCCCCCCTCACCGGGAGCAGTTCCAGCCGGCGGCTACGAGGGAGCAGCCGGTTTAATGACACGACGCTCGACATTCGACACTTAATGAGGTCCGACGTCCCGATCGGCTTCACGTGGAACCAACGGAAGAACACGGCGGCTCTTTTTCGCCGCCCCCCCCCCCCCCCCCCCCCACGCGTTTCCTCTCCTACCGCCGCTCGCCCTGAACCAATCGCCCGCGGGTGTTCGTCGGCAGAGAGACGATTGGCAGTAAAGAAGAGGCCCCTGTGGCCCCACGTCGACTGACACACCATCCCTTTATGGGTTGTTTTCCGCCACCAGTTGGAACACCACAGAAGAAGAAGAGCGCTCGGACTCACGATCCTCACACGAGGGCGGTGTTTTCTCCATGTGGCTCCATCCAGAAGAAAAAAAAAGCTTGTGCTTCATTTCCTGATGAAGCATTTTATTAAAACCGTTTCTTCACCCACTCGCCATTTCACACGAGTGGAGCCGGCTTCATCAGGCGGGCGGGTGGGGGTAGGTGGGGGGCGGGTGGGGCCTCCAGAGCATGAATATGTATCTGAAGTCGGAGGGAAGCAAAGTGTTTGTGTGCTCATTAGTTATTTCAACACAATTTCCACTGAATGATGTTTCCACTCGGGTGGAGAAGAACATCCCCGAAACTTTGTCGGCGTGCAGACGGGATCCGGGAGGCCGGCGCTGCCGGTGATGGAGAGCGGACATGGACAGATGGACACGAGTGCTCCGGCGCGTCCTCGCACGCTCGTCATTACTCTCTAATGAGAGACAAAGCGAGGAGACGAAGCGAGGAGACAAAGCGAGGAGACGAAGCGAGGAGACAAAGCGAGGAGACGAAGCGAGGAGACAAAGCGAGGAGACGAAGCGAGGAGACAAAGCATTTCTCTCGTGACGCTCGGCGCTCCAGTGAAAGCCGACACTTGTGTACTTTTGGGGAGCGAGATTTGTAGGAGGGTCGGTCCTTGAGATCGTTGGATCCGCGGCGAGTGGGACGCGCGTGCAAAGGACGGCCTTCTTCTCTTCTTTATCTTTTAAATCCAGCCGAGACATTTGGGGTCGTTGGGGAGGTACAGAACTCTCCACTCCTCCACGTTGTGCATCTGAAACGAGATTATAACGGGAGTGGGTGTGAGTTAGGATTAGCATTCCTACGCTCATCTGGTGAATTCTAACCGCAATAACGAAAAAAGCAGCGCAGAAATCAGAGGCGTCCTCTTTATCTGACGAGGGGACGTCACCGTTACACGGGAGGTCAAAGGGGAACGTCGACGACTGAAAACCCTGAAACCGGCTCCATCCAGACCCTCGTTGGAGGGGGTGCAGGGGTCCGGGCTGCATGCCGATCAGTCGAGTCCAAATATTCAGACCGACTCCTTTGATTCTTTTGGTCCCAGTGCATCACCACCGACGGTGTTCTGGTCCTGAAATAACCACTTTCGGGGCGTCTGGTTGCATAACTCCACCTGTGGTAAGCCCCCCCCGCCCCGCCCCCCCGCGCTCCATTGAAAGCCAGGTCTGGGCCTGCAGCCAGCCCCCCCGCCGCCGCCCCCCCCCGGCTCCAAGAAGACCCTCAGAAGCGACACTTGGCAGCAGAGTGGCGCCGATGAGGTTTGCATGCAGAGGAAGGGCTTATCCTCTTAATAATTAAACCTGGAACCTAAAATCACAGGAACACAGGAGGGATCATTGCTGCACACGGCACTGCAGCCCCCCCCCCCATCAGAGAGGGATTATCCCTTTCACTTAGTGCGCACGCCGTTAACTTCTCCTGCCAGGTTCAACTCCCAGAATGCACCTGGGAGATTGGCTTCTTCCTTTCTTTACCCCCCCCGACTCGTTTTCTCTCTCTGCTGGTGAGAACACAAACGGTGATTCTTTCCCTTCATCCGCCTCTTTGATGATGTTTTACGAATTCACTTGTCAGGCTGCACAGCCCCGCCCCCCCGCGCCCCGCCCCCCACAGCTGTATGCGCCTAAAAACAAGATGGGTAACCCAGATGCTGTACTCTGACCCTTCATCCTGGCCCACCTTCATCACACACCAGGTGGCATCACCATTCAACCCCAAGGCATTGTGGGAAATGACGCCCGCCCGCCCGACGCAGAGCTCTCGCTGCAGCTTCGGCGTGCGGTAAATGATGATACCGTGCGTTCACACCAGCAGCTTTCCATCCCCGCCTCTCGCTCTCTCACCTCCGGCTAATTCTCACACCCCGCTGATGAAGTCGGGCGGCGCGGCGTAAGCCGGCGAGGACGGCGCGGGTATCGCAGCGCTCGTGCTCGCTCAGCAAGTCAGAAAGCAGACCGCAAGCCCCCCCGCCCCCCCTCCAATACCTCACCTACCTCACCAATCAGGCCTGAAGGCCCGAACCCGTGGCCCCCGCGAAAGCGACCTGGAAACGCAGCACCTCCACCTGCTGCATTCTCACCATGCCCTCGGTTGTGACTCCTCCCTCTGTGCCCCCCCCCCCCCCCTGTGTAAACCTCTGTACACCGTCACCAGTCGCCGGCCTTATCCCGTCTCCTCGGCTGCTGCTGCTGAGCTGTTTGTTTAGGAATCTGGGCCCGAAAAAAAATTGTATTCCATCGACCGCGCTCGCTATCAACACACAATTACGTGGGTTAATCATGTGGAACCGTGGCGAAGTCACCTGGGGCGCAGCAGCTAATGACATTCGCGTCTGGCCCGGCTTTAGCGGAATGGCGCCGGCACCTGCAGCCGGGGACGCCGAGATTGCCAAAGAAAATTTGGTCTCATTTCGCCCGCTCCATCCGTGCAGACTCCCCCACCCCCACCTTTTCCAACCACGCCTCCCTCCCTCCCTCCCCCCCACCGACCGTCTCGCTTCCACTTCCCCTCCCGTTTCTTCTTCTCTTAAATCTTTCAGGTTTCCTCTCAGTCGCCGGCGTCCAATCACAGAGGCCGATCTCCACACTGTATAATCAGTTCCCAGCTACCTGCGTGACACCTGAGCAGGAGACGGGGGGGGGGGGAGTGTGTGTGTGTGTGTGTTGGGGGGGGGGGGGGGGGTGATATAGACGAAGGAGACGACATCTCTGTGGTTGCGGACACTTGTGTTCTCGCTGTATAATTGAGACGGAGATTGAGTGCAGTCGGCGGGGTGTTGATGCTCTTTCTCCATCACACACACACACACACACACACTCAATCATGCGCACACACACACACTCAATCATGCACACACACACACACACACACACACTCAATCATGCACACACCAGAGTCATTTCCACCAACTTAGAGGAAATAGAGGAACTCAGTGCTCATAATTATACATCAATACAAACATATGTTTCCCAATCACAGATGCCACCCATGTGTGAAATGGGTGTCACACCGTTGGAGGTCTCATTATTTGCGAGGTGTGTGTGTGTGTGTGTGTGTGTGTGTGTGTGTGTGTGTGTGTGTGTGTGTCAACGCCTCGGCGACCACCCACTCCGGTCACAGCACCGCGTGCTACGGGATGATCCGAGGCTCTCTGCATGCGGGTTTCCCCCCCCCCCCATTTTCCCCAGAGTCCTCCGTTCCAAACCCTCCGGCCCCTCGCGGTCCGCACAAGACAACCCGGCGTGGACACATTCCCGCGCGCGGGAGACGCTCCGGAGGACGGGACGCTCGCGCTAATTGAAAAGCGTCGGGCAGAATAATCACGTTTAAGGCTCTTGCGCGCGCAGGCAGCTCGTCTCGTTGCTTTGGCGTGCGTGACGCGGTTTAACAGTATCACAGGATCCATAAAGCGCCCCCGAAGGGCTCACATAATCTCCCCCCCCCCCCCCCCCTGTTTAATAGGAGATAATACAAGTGCGCACCCCGATGAATCAATATGCGACAGCGGCTTTAGTTTGATAATTAATACCAGTGTCGGAAATAGATTTGTGATTTGGCAGGGCGGGTCTGATACGGTCTCCCCTCTGTCTCCAAAGTCTCGGCATCCACGTCCCATTGAACTAATCTCATTGGCTTTTCCTTTTTTCCAATGGCGCTAATTCTCCCACTAAAGCCTGTTATCTCATTAAAGGCCCCGCGATGGGATTCGACGGCATCCTGACGTCTGTATTCAAGGCCCTCGAAATGAGTCCTGACACTAAATTAATGAAAAAAGAAAAACAGCCCGAACAGTGGAGATTAGACGCCCGTGTCGCAGAGGGGGAGGATGGGGGGAGGATGGGGGGTGAGGAGGAGAATCATCTCCTTCGTTTCGGTACACTTTTGGAAGGGCGGATTAGCACCGCCGACTGCTGCAGTCTGTGGGTCCTCCACCTCCTCCTCGCCTCTCCACCCGAGCCGTGAGTCGGGTGGAGATATGGAGCAGCGGTGCATTGTCGCACTCGGTGACGCGGTATCAAGCGCTCCTCAGGTGGAGGAAGTGCGAGGCGAGACAAAGGCGAGATGAAGCCTGAAGCCCGACAACCGGAGGTGGGTTCCCGATCTCTCCCCCGCCGTCTCCCACTCTCTCCCCCAGCGCTGGCCGCTTTCTTTGGGAAGACGGGCGAGGAAATGGCAGCGAGGAGCCTGGAGGCCCGGGTCAATAAACGCCGCCTATACCCTCCGCCGCGTGGAGGCCTGCGGTGAAGGTAGGAACAGAGACCCAAAGGGATGCATTACAACATGGGGGGTCTGAACGGGGAGAACCGGACGCATCGCCGTCGAAGGCGCCCAACATGGCGGCACGTTGGCGCGTCGTGGCAGGACGACGGGAGCAGGAACCTCATTTATCCACTGAGAGGTGGAAGGTGGGTGAGGAGGCAGAGACAGACGTGAGGAGAAGGGGAAGGAAAGGAGGGAGGAGGGACGAGGAGCTCTCCTTCTTTGAGATCTGGTCCCAACATAACAGAAGTCCTCTACATTTTTTAGACATCCTTCCAGGATGCCCGAGATCCCGGGGTAAGGGGGGGGGGGCCCCATGTAGCCGAGCGTGGCTCCGGCCTGCTCGGGCTCATATGTATGGAAAGCGAGGACTGTGGGGGGGGGTCGTGCTAGTCAGAGAGGACGCCCGAGGTCCTGGTGCAGGTTAGAAGGTCTTGGTTCAGGAGAAGAGGCTAATTTCTTCTACTTGGCTGAGCAAAGGCCTGAATAATTGCGCCTCCCGGGTTGCCCTCTGGGTAATGTGGAGGTAGAGCAGAGTGTGGGGGGGGGGGGGGGGGGGGGGGGGCTCAGGGAGGTCCAGCTCATTATAAACCTCACACTCATTGTTTTGCTGGTTTACTGCAGTGTTTTGGGGATTCAGTGAGCCGGCGTCGTCCCCGTTACGGTCTCCATCCCCCACCCCCACCACCCGCGCTCGCTATTCGCCGTGGACGCTTCTATCTAGCGGGGGGACAAAGACCCCGTGTGATGATGTCAGCGGCGGGCGAGGTGCGAGGGGACGCGACACGCTCAGGTGTAATCCTGCTCACCCCGTTCACAGCGGAGATTAGGAGGAGAGGGGATGGAGCTGATGAGAGTGTCACTGTAACATGTCAGCCTCTCGCTTCGGGTTCGCCTTTTCCAATTATCAAGGTGTGACCGCCCCCCCCCTCCCCCCCTCATCCCTCCAACGTAATGTTAACTTTACTCAACTGGAGAAAAGAAAACTTCAGGAGGATTTTAATTATCACATCTGTCCGCCCTCCCCGGCGCCGTGAACCTTGGGCGTGGACTGCAGAGGCCGCGCTGCCCTCCAGTGGCCGCCGGGGGTCTCGCACGCAGCGCGAGCGAAATGGATTATGACAGTCTAATTTATTATGATCTGCGTGCCTCTTCGACCCGGTATTTCGCAGCTTGAACCTGATGTCCCAGTGACGGGCGGGCTCAGTCACACTCCATCTACTCCGCCCGCGGCGTGCGCACCGGGCCGCCACCCCCCCCCCCTCCGCTTTTGTCAAAATTGATTCATCAATTATGATAAAACCTGGGCGAGGATATTGGAATATTAATCGGATTTGGATCCGTTTAATGGTATAGAATAATCATTTTTGAAAAAGTCTAACTTCAAATGAAGCATTCCAATTACCCCCCCCCCTGATTTCAGAGACCACCTGTCAATCATTCTGCGGCCTTCTTGTCCGCCTGAACCGAGGTTCCGTTTGTGTCGATGAGAAAGTTGCTGTTGGGTGAATCTCATGAGGTTTCATATTAAATGAGTTGCTACAGCTCCAGAGGACGTGTGCCCCCCCCACCCCCCCCTCCATCACACAAGAGTTAAACACACTCGAGTCGCTGACAGAACGCGTTGACTCAAACATTCTCAGCGTCATGGAGAAGGACATGGACTGAGGGGGTCAGGGACGGCGACCACATGCTGGTGGCTTGGCAGAGACTCTGGGTATTCATCTTGGGGTTGGGGGGGGACGGGACGGGGAGTCCAAAAGATTACATTCATCTTTGGTCCCCTCGTCGAAATGTTTCAGTCAACTTTTGAGTGGAAATTCTGGGAAATGTTCCCACTGAAAAACGCTGAGAGAAGAGACAAAGCTCGGGGGGGCCGAGAGCTGCGAGGGACACTAACAGCGCTCCGTCCAACTGTCCAGACACACGGTGTCTCCTGCTCACGCACGCCGCGTGCTCGGCCCAACGGGGGCTTTTTAAAAGCTCTGCTCAGCTTCAGCCAATCAGAGGCAACGAGCACAATCAACACGCGTGCGTTCTTCTCACGGGAACCGAGAACCTTCTCCGGCTTTTAATCTTAAAAATACTTATTGTAGAAATACGTGACCTTTCCGTCCCTGTTGCTCTTTTGTATAAACAAATAAATGTGTCGGATTTAAACCTCATTGAGGTTCGGCACAACTTAATTTATGATGAAGATCTACAGGAAAGATTTAATATAAGCAACGTTTTGAGTGAAATGTGCTGAAAAAGATGCACGAGACTGAAGCAGCCAAAGGTTTGAATTTGGTTTTATTCATTTGAATGAAGATATTTGGGGTGAATCTCAACTCTGGGCTGGAGGATCATTCTCGGCCTCCCGAGGCGAGTCTCCTCGTTTCCATTATTTCGGCTCCACGGCACGCAACTCATCGGGACGTCCTCCGGTTCACACGTGACCACGACTCTTTCCCGTGACCCGTCGATTCCCTCGGACCAAGAAGAGGAGGTGGCAGATTGACCACCAGTGGCTCCCGGGAAGGAGCTGATTTACGTCGGCTCGTCGTATAATGACGCCCCGGGTCATGTTTAAAATCATGTTTAATTTAAACAGGAGGGTCCCGGGGGGGGGGGGGGGGGCAATGTGGGATGTTTCTGATAACGCTTAGAAAATACTGGAATCACTTCACAATATAATTCTACACTTTCTTCACCATTATATGAGAACATTCATGATGATCCCAATATTGGTTTTTTATTCATTTATTTTGTATCCGAAACCCTCTTCTGATAAATGAATGATGGCTCCTCTCACACACACCTGTTCTGCGTCACCTGACGCCTCAGCTGGTAGCGGTTAGTCCGATCAGAACACCTGTCCATCTCGTCAGTCATCACCCCCACAAAGCAGAAGGGCCCGCCCCTAAACAGCAGCTATGTTAAGGCCGTGGCCATGGGGGGGAGGGGCTCAACGACCTTCTGACCATGTGCATTAATGAAATAACCCCCCCCCCCCCCCCCCCGATAGGTGGATACCAGGCGGGCCCGCTCGCTGCGTCGGCGCTCTGCGGGACGACCCAAATAGCAGCTTCAAACACTCAAATCACACCGCCGCTCGTTTCTCCTGGTCATTTATTGCCAGTGGAACCGAGAACAGGCCGACAACAGTCATCCAAACTGCAAGTTCATATATTAACACGACGGGGGGGGGACAGATTTGATTGTTGCAAATGGAAAAAGGGCGGCGGTGATGTCGTGAAATGGTGATGTAGTAAAATGTGGCGGGAAAATAATGAGTTTTAAACGCCGGACTTGTTTTCATCATGTGAACTTATTATTATAGTTCTTCCAGACACAAGTTCAGAAAAAGAGACACAAAAAGTAGAAAATAAGGAACGATCAGTTGGTCTGCGGATTGATTTCTTTTTCTTTTCACCCATTTGATGAGCAAAGAGGTGTTTTATTCACTAGCAAAGCACTTCCTGCTCCTCGGAACAGCCAACAACATTTAGCAAGAACCCAACCCATATACACAGAGATGCATCTATACAGGACTCATGTTGATTAATTACATATTGTAACCCTGTGAGGATATTAGAAGTACATATACGAGGCACACAGAAAATTAAAGATGTATCAACTATTATTAATCTACTCGCAGTAAACACTTTGTGAGCTTCCTTTGGGCTGAGCCACCTCTTTGTGAGGACATTTCCGCTGTTTGTTTGGTCCAATGTCGCTTTGTCCGAATGAACGGGTCTGTCGGAGCATTCGTGCAAAGGCTCATGGGACATCCACAGCGTGTGAGGTGCTGCTCCTCGTCTTCCTCGAACCCTCGGCCTCCGGTGGACGCACATGCGCCCCCCCCCCCCCCCCTCCCTCCCCCTCCCCTAAGACATGACTCCGAACACGGGGTTGTGGCGGCAGATGCTGGGCCCGATCTCCTCGTAGTCCTTCTTGGTGTGGCACACTTGGTAAAACTCAGGCTGCCGGAGGGAAAAGGTCCCGTTAGTGTCAAAACGATATACTTAACATATACAGCAGTGGGGGGGGGGGGGGGGCAGAAAGTAGTGCTACCATACTCACAGTGGACGCCAGCATTGATCCTCCGAACCAGACGGCGTACCTCTGCATGTGATGAGTGATGACTTGCACATCGATGGGCTTTGGCTGCGGGAACAAATCAATACTGAGACACAAGCGCCACTTCCTGTCCCCTCTGCTGCCGGCTCACTCTACAAACACACTGCCGTTTAAAAGGGGGGGGGGGGGGGACCCACATTTGATGCCGACTAATCTCACCTTCAGCTTGCCGCCGCTCAGCTCTTCGCTCATTTTCAGCCGCGCGTCCACGGTCCTCTTGAGGTCCCTCTGCATCCGCCGGCCAAAGTCCCTGAACATGGTGGAGCCCCCGGAGAGCACGATGTTCTGCGAGACAAAGGGGAGGTGAAGGGGGGGGAGCGGGTGGCAGGGTGAGCGGAGGGGGACGGGGGGGGGGTTTCTCTACCTTGTAGAGCGGACGCCTGGTGTCGATGGGACAGTTCTGGATGACTTCGTCCACCACCTCGGAGATGGGCTGGGTGAAGTCCGGGTTGGCAAACTGGACGCGACAAAAAGAGCAGAAATGGGATTGTGCGCTCAGCTGGGTGACATCTTTGTAATAGAATATGCAACATTTCCACCCGCCAGCCAACAATGTTGGCTTTGCTTTAAAAGCTCTTAACAAAGAGATGAAAGTGGAGGCTTCTCGGCGAGCGATCTTTTGTTATTAAACGTAGATGATACCTCCGGGTGGAAGAAGATCTCGGGCCCCAGGAAGCGCTCGTAGCCGACATCGATGGTGAACTCCTTCTTGGAGATGGAGTTGATGCCCGTGTACTGCTTGATCCACTTGGAGCCGTCTGTGTCGTACTTGTTGAACTCCTTCACCAGGTCCGGGCAGACGTAGCTGTACCGCTCCTAAAGAAGGGACAAAGCCAAATGGATCACACAAAGTAGGTGAAACCATCTATTTAAGACTGCAGCGAGTGATGCCGTAGTTTCTGTAGCTGCGCTGCCCTCTGGTGGCCAGACGGAGAAGCGCATAACCACCACCGTCACCTGACGGGAGCATCGCTTCCTGTTATTGAACCGGTTTATTGCAGCTTTCAGTAGAGAAACAGCCTTGGTGTGAATACACAGGGACTCTTTCAGATTGGGCAGGAGTGTCACTTGCACTTTGCAAGGTGAGATGTTCACCCGATGGTGTAGATAATGTGTAAAGGAGCACTCCAGCACTTACCTTGACGGCTTTGGCCGTCTCCAGGGACTGCTCCGGGGGGATCCCCACCTCTCGCTCCCTCAGCAGCTGCTGGGTGAAGTACGTGATGTCCCGACCGGCGATGGGGATGTGCTTGATGCAGCTGCCGATGACGTAGCCTTCCGCCTGGAACACACACACACACACACACACGCAGTTAAGGGCCGAGAACGGAGGGGCGGCGAAATCATCCCGACCAGCCGACACTCACCACCGGGATGACGTGCGTGACTCCGTCCCCGCTGTCGATCACGGTGCCCGTCAGCGTCCGCTCGCCCACCTGTCTGGATGTCCAGGAGGCAGCCAGCGCCAGGACAGCCTGAAGCAGGGAGACAAAACGGTTACAAGGACACTGTTGTGAAGAGCAGGGGGGAGGTCGTGCACAGCTTATTATGTCACTGGAAAAATGACGCGGTTATAAATATTGAATGACAGCATTCACACACTGTGACACCTAGAAAGAGGAAGTGAGAAGGATCATTTCCTCATCGAAACGCAGACAATCTAGTTCTATTCCTGGATCTCTAGGCTGGTTTCAAATAGAACCCAAAAGTCTTTCCTACTGCCGTCAGATGAATGCATCCTCTATTCATCCCCAGGGGGAAATCTGCGCGTGCAGCAGCAGCAGGTACATAGTTTGAGGAAGGTACCTGAACAGCGATGTAGAGACCCGGGACATTGAAGGACTCGAACATGATCTCCGCGGTGTACTCTCGGTTTTCTGGTGTGTTGAGGGGAGGCTCCGTCTGGTGGGGAAGAGACACACACACACACACACACACACGTGCGCATATTTGACTACACGACATCATCAAAGAGAAACTTCAACACAAATAAATGAATAGATGCTTGCAACTCTTACCAAAAGAAAGTAATGGTCTTCAGGTTCTGCCCGCAGATACTTGAAGATGATCTGCTCCATGAATCTCTCCATCAGGTCCCAGTCCTCCACTATTCCGTGACGGATGGGCCACTGCAGATGAAGAAGGACAATGTCAGTGTGTTAAATTAACCATGAGGTCCCCGCTCGCTGGTGAAACGCTGCCGTCTACCTTTGTTGCATATGATGGTTTGTCGATGGCTTCGTCACCGATGAAGAAATCCAGGTCATCAACACCCTTCATCATCCTGCGCTGGGCCTGGTCTCCCACCTTGGCGGATTCTTTGATTGCGATACCTGGAGATGATGAAAGGATACATGAGGATGTAATATTAAAAACCGACAGACACCTGAATAAGGACGTCTTATTAACACCATGAGCAATGAAACAACTTGCTTTTCTTTTCTTTTCAGAGAAACCATGAAAACTAATCAACAACGTGGCTGAACACAATGTCGCCGAGCTGCAAATTATAAAGGAAGATTCCTCATTCTGTAACTACTGCAATACAATATATGAAGCAATGCGGTTAACAATGTAAATATATATATTAATGTGATTGAAATGCACAATTGTTATAACACACTAAAGGATGTCAGTCATAATTTGATGGAACCAAGTTGGCTTTTGTTTTCATTCACTTACATGATGGTATGATGAACTGTGGTTCTGTGTTTCCTGCATAACCGAGCTTTGTGTACCTAAAAGGGAACAAGAACAAGAGTTACAGCGGCCTCCTCCTGGACCAAGTGTTTGCTGGAAGCTAATGACAGGTTCGCCGTTGAGCAACACCCCAAATAATCTGGGTGTTATTCATTCTGCAATGAGGATTGTCCAGGAAGTAGCATTAGCCTCGGTAGCTAGCAGCGGCTAATCGCAATAATAAAACGGATGCCGACGGGAGTAGCACACTAAATAAAGACGCCGGTCACTTTAGAGTGCTAATGCGCAGCTTTAAGTCGGCTTTTAAAAGGCAAAACGCGAACAAAAATACGCGCAGATGTGGCTAAGTGACGTTAGCATCGTTCGGGCTAATCAGCCAGACGGGGCGTTAGCTGGAAGTTTGACAGCCAGCAGCTTTCGAGGCTAACGCTAGCTAGCATCGCATTGTTGTCACTCACCCCGTGCCGCAGTCAACAACGCAAGCCGGTAGCCGACCAGCCATCGCCTTGCTCTCCTTTTAATCTGTTGGCGAGCAAATCTCCGAGGCTTGCGACACCAACGGATATCTTTAACGCTATCGGAATGAAATCGCAGCAGCCTCAATGAAAAGCAGTCACGGCCGATCGGGGAACGCTTCCGGGTTTGGGTGAAATTTCTTCGAGTGCGGAGTCAGCAGCTTGGAAAGCGCAATACCGACGCCCAGTGGACGGAGACTGTCACTGCAGCCAGATGTTGATTCAAATGAGGTGTTTTGTTGTTTTTTAATAAATGTAGAAATGTCAAGTGTATAAGAAAATATGTATCGGTTAAATAACAGCTACAATGGTTAGTCGCTAGTCCTACATTTCTGATCTATTATCGTGTTTTAAGAAGACTCAAAGTTTGGAAGAATACAACGTTTATTTTATACTGTTCAATGTGCTATAAGCTACATGCTAATATGAGGAACATAAATCATTAAATAATCAGATAAGAGTATCAAAATGTTACATTTTGCAAGTTTCTTTACGTTGGTTTTCCATTGAACAAAAACCAGGAACCAACCTTATCTCGCCTCGCTGACTCCACCAGATGATATCAGTGATTCAAGTCGCCAGCCTGATGAAAGGGTCCTCGACCCCCCATGGAGGGTTGCTGATAGAGATGACAGATGAGCAAGAAGGAGCTTTACGGGCTCAATTGTGGCTTCGCTGCGCCTTACCGCATTAAGGGCAATCCCAGGGCCTGAGAACATTGGCCCTTTGTCTTCAGATGGAGTCATCACTCACATAAGAGACTATTCCCCCACCGCCCTCGGCGCTGCTGCTGATAGAAACAGTCCTTCGCCGTGGAGCCGCTTGATGGAAAAATCTCCATCGACAACTGTCGAGGGAACAATTTGCTTTCAGGATTGTCGAAATATCACGCTATCGAAGAAGGACCTTCCTCTTAGTGAGACCAATGGTAAGGGGAGTCTTTATTTTCGCCTACAATGAGCAACCCGCCATTTTAATATGGTTGTAAAGACGACCGGCCCTATTCACACCTTTTGATGAGTCGCTGCATGAATACACTTTATTTATGAGAAGACAATTAAACCAGTTCGAGTTCAGGAACGGTTGCACCAAGTGCCGGGAAACTGTCTCTTCTTCTGTCGTGATGCAATCAGCCGCCAGCTTCTGCAACCGTTCTGCGCGTGCGTGTCACTGCTCCGAATACTAGAGGGCACCAGTGCTCTAGTTTACTCTCAAACCAAAGAAAAGAGGGTGCATGAGGCCGCCTCAACCCTCCTCCCTGCAGCCCGTCAAACATCCCTACTGGGACGAAGCGGCTCTTAAGAGCAACTTCTCTTTTACTCTGCTGTTTCCTGCACACGTGGAATGTGGTCAACGCGAGTCTGATGCTTTTTTAACTTTCCCCACAGCCGCCGATTCCTTTCCCCTCTTAAACGTGTGCCGCTTTTCTTTCTATCGCCGCTACTTACTGGAATAAGGTTTGTGTCGCAGCACTAAAGTGGTTTGGGGTTGAAGACGGGCGAGGTAGCTTCTCGTTGAATGCTGAGTCATCACATTTAATGGCAGGATTCGTTTAATGGTTCAATAGCAAAATGAGCCACACGATGATGACATGGAAATGAATGAGATTAGACCAGATGCAATGCAGGGTATTTATACTCCTGAACTGGGGATAATTGAGTCTGTGGAGGTTTATGATCTGTTAGTCCAGTGCCCCCCCCCCCACATACCTTTCCAATACGCAGCAAACAAAGTGTCAGGGTTGAGGTCCCTCATCAGCTGAAGTATTTCCACTGCCGCAGCCCTAATGCGGCCGCAGTTGCACACCCGTCATTAGAGCAGAGAAGGCAGAGGTGGCCCTTATTATTTTTAATAATCTCCTGTTTTTGCTGTTTCTTAATCCTTGGAGAGCTGCAGTCGACACTTTGTGATCGTCAGTCCTGACTCCATCCTCCTCCTCCTCCTCCTCTGTGCTCAGCCTTAATGATGCTCTGTCGTACCGGCGCGCCCTCACACTGCACAATGCCGTTGCTGCTAAAGGACGGTAAAGTTTAAACCGTAAACTGTGCAGGACATTCTAAGGTGTGCAGCGGGATTCATCCAGTGGGAGCTGCTGCTTTTATGGAGTTCTTAAAAAAAAGCCCCTGCTGCGTCTTTAGGGGAATCCCTGACACCCGAACACCATCATGGCACTCACAGGTTGATCTTTGCAGACACTGGGAGGAATATTGCAGTCTTGTACGGTTTGACATCACAATGCACAGCTGAGGCCTCTGCACGTCTCTCACATCTCGTCTTTACAGAATGACCCAAATTTACTCGAAGGGGAGTGTGATACAGAGGAGGATTGTGCCTGATCTGTATTCACCCCCCCCCCCCCCCCTTCCTTCTGACAAAACCTTAATCATCGGTTTCACATGAGGCTTTTATCTGTTTCAGTGCAGGCGGATCACAGAGCTCCGGGGATTGAGAATGCAAACAGGTAGACTGGGGCGTGCACAGAGAGAACCTGCGATCGAAGCCTCTCGCACGGGCCATGCTTATTTGGGAAAACCACCGAGGTTGCACAAGATAATCAATAGGTGAGTCGTGATGTAGCGCGCTGAAATGCAGCAAAATGAACAATCGGCGTCCTCGACCGGGGCTGTGGGAAGGTCGAAGATACACCAGCCTGCCAGCGACCCCCAATGTGGCTGACTTTCATTCCCCAGAGAGTCAAATAAAGTCACCCTCTCCCTGCAAAACCAACTCTGATGCGTCATATCTGAGATGAATCCTGATGTCGGATGTGGACGATGTCTCAGTGTCTCAGTGCCACGACTTGTTCCTTTTAGCCGAGTTCGTCAAATCACGTTTGCTGTGATTTAAGCACATGTCGATTTTTCTGGGACTATTTTGGAGATTTCACAGTTTCTATTTCTTCCTTTCCTTTAAGACGAAGAGAACATGAGTTGGTTCCCTCAAGAGGACCTGAATTGGTACTAATTACAGAGACATTTCATCGGGATACTCTTGATTAATTCACTCAAGTTAACTGCTGGAATGACCTGGAAGTCTCTTCACAACCAATCAGCAGATTGAGTAGAAATGTGACGTCGGTTGTGTGGAAAGCTCACAAATTGTCCTGCTACTTGTGTTTCAATGTGAGTCACTACTACATGACCTCCTGAGACTAATAAAAGTCCAATATGACGGATTGGGCTCGTGCTACTGACGGTTGTCACGCCGACCAAAAACTCGACAGGTGAGTTGTTTCTGCAGCATTTATTTACATCACAAACCAGCAGAATACAGCGTTACTCTTCACAGAAGACCAGTCGGACCAAACTGCCACGAACGTTTATATCGGAAGATCTGGTCTTTGTTTCAGTCGAATGAAGCTCTGAAATCATATTTATCAATTTACAAAAGTCCCTCTTGGCATTCGACCATTGGACAGATTGAAGAAGAAGACGATGGAATGATAGGAGCCAAATAAAAAATGATTAACTTGGGTGGAAATATAAACCAGTTTTGAGACGATAGAATACTGATACACGCGTTACTATGATTTGATCATATGTACATAGTTATTATTTCCAAAGGAAAATGATCTGAAGACTTGCTGACTTCAGCCTCAAGCATTTCTCTAGTGAGAATTTATTTGTGCTTATAACTTGTCTATAAGATTTACACAATATCTCCAAGTTTAGCGCTAAGACAGTTCAACATCTCATTTCACAAAGTAAGACATGGAATATTAATTAATACATGTAATCAGCTGTGAGACAGAATCAACTTTATGAGGGAGGATTAAAAAGCAATAACACAAATAGTCTTTCCTAATCCATCTCAGCGTCTTTCATATCCCAAGAAGCAAAATGGCAATCAATACTCCGTGGCAGTGGAAAATGTGCACATATCGAATTATTAATATCCCCCGATAACAAGCGCTCAGAAGCCTCCAAATTCACATTCGCCTTAATCAAAGAGGCCTTTTGCATCACAACACATGAAGCCTTTAGTTGAATAATCAGTAGAACCTGTGGACTCTGAGCAGCATTAACAAGACGCAAGTCAAACCATTCACTAACGAAAGCCCACAAAGTAAAAGCTTAGAGATTTCATTACAGCAACTTGTAGCAGTACCCGAAAATAACATCAGAGCAGGTTGGTCACAAAAAGCCAAGGAGGGGAAAGTGCCTCAACGGGTCCTTTTTTGTGTGTAACAACAGCAATAAATGATTCCCCGCGCTCAATAAAGCCAGAATTAATCTCACGAAAAATGTTCATAAAAGATGAGCGTAGGACTTCCCTTAATGGATTGTTCTCTAACGTACGTTTACTCTGCTCACGCATCGGTCCCGTTAGCTTAGCGCGTTAGCACGAAGACGGAAACCGCCTGGTTCTGTCTGTGTTCCTAATGTGGAAATAACCATGAAGTCAAATAGAGATTTTGTTGCATCCAGACGGTTTCTTACTGTTTTGTGCTAAGCTAAGCTAAACAAACCAGCCACTGGCTGTAGCCTCATACATACTCATACATTAAGACGTGGTAGTAGTATTGATCGTATCATCAATCAATAGAGGAGAGGATGGGGGGGGGTATTTTTGATGCTCAGTCTACGTCACACACAGGAGCATCAGCAGGGAGGCGGGGAGGAAGAGGAGAGGCCGCTGGGACGTCCCCGCCGAGGGGGCAGGCCGCTTCCTCCGGGGCCCGTTGCACAGCGGGCTGTTGCAGCAGGAGATGCAGACCGAGTTGAGCCTGCCGGTGCAGAACTGCTGGTAGCCCGAGGAGGCGATGAGGCAGGCTCCGGAGGAGGCGCAGGACTTCCGATAATGCGTCCCTGTTGGAGAGCAGACAGAGAAGGCTTCAGTGTGACCCGTCGGGCCGCACCGTTAGGGGGGGGCGGTCATCCGGCACGGGAGCGAAATACAACCTTTACTTTACAGAGGGGTCCTTCATTTCCCCCTGCTGTAATTACAGGCCTATAACACACATAGGAGCCTGGTGGGTTGCTGCTGCATTTTATTGCACTGGAGGCCTATGGAGCTATTGACTTCCCGTCTGCTCTTATTAACTCGTGTTTGTCAGCGTTGTACATGTCCGAGCTATTTGTATACTGTCATGAAGACGAAAAACTCATATTCTGTGCGGCTGTAACTTTATTATTGCACTCGGGAGCCAGCGACTCCCTTAAAGCCAGCGTTCTCCACCTAGCAGCACTAATGCCGGTGTTATTGGGGATGTGTAGAAGCCACGGTGCATTATCGCTTGAGGAACGTTCTCATTGTGTTATCTGGTGTTTGCTGTAAATTGAGAAGGAAAAAAAACAACTTTGGATTAAATCGAGTTTGGATGCCTTCGATCTGTGATGGTGCCATTATACGGGAGCACGTGCACAGCTTCCACACACGAGGACCAAAGTTCGGCGGGTATCTGAGTATCTGTCGGCCTCATTGGTCCCGTGTGACTGATGGAGACTCCGGACACCAGGCGATGACGGCTCCCCGCCGCTGTCCGCGGTGCTGAAGGAGGATTCTCCACAGGCTGCTTTATATAACACGACACGCGAACCGCGTTCATACATGCAAACTACTCACTACCTTGAGTGCAGTACGCGAAGGACCATGACTCAGAGCAGATAAACAAGTTTTTCTGTTTTTTGGAAGGCTAAAAAGGACGCCGCTCTCCAAATCCCCGCAACCATTAAGTTTGCGCCTCAGCGGCTGAAGCGTTTTATTTTCCCTGACACGGTGTCGGGGGCAGCTGAAGGAAAGGCCCTTCCTCTCTGACGGACGAGCCGAACAGAAGGGCTCCAGGGGAGCGGGTGTTCTCCAGGACGATGCGATGTGAGCATGGCAGTGAAAACGACCCTGCGTATCTTTGTGTTCAGATCGTCACGGGAACCTCATGTGCTACTACGCGCAGGCTGATGCTGGTGTCCTTGCGTTAATACGCACGACTCTCTCCCTCTTTGAGGCCGAGCAAAGCATCACAACAACAAGACAACAGCATCCACGACCCTGAAGGGAACTCTGCGTTTGTTGTGACCTACTCCGCCTCTGCCGCGAATGTCAGGATTTAAAGGTGAGGGTTTTTTTTTTTTTGAAATGCCAACAGGTGCAAACTTCACAGATGATTTCATCGGCTGTTTGCCTTTTAATGAATGTCACATCGCGGCATCGTGATTTCCAGACGACCTCGTTAATGACCGCGTCTCCTCCGTCGGCGTCCATGCGCTTTGCTACCGGACGACGTGGCCTCGCGCTCATCTGAACGGCCGAGGACTCAAATGGAATCCTCCCAGGTGGAACAGCTGTTCTGTGTTTTAAAGAATAGAAAATACATAAATCATATATGCACGCGTCACTTACCGTCCGATTTGACCAGCACCTCCTTCTGGCACATGTCCTGCACGTTGACGGTGCAGTTGACGATGTACTCCGGCGTGGAGCAGTCATTGTGCTTCGTCTCCTCGCACTGGTAGCACTGGATCTGAAGGGCATCGCCTGAGAGAGCGCAACATATTCAGACAATGGAGCCGTCCCATCTTGGTTTCATCTGCATCTGCTGTGCTTCAATTAAACGCTGACACTTTGGGACGTGAGCAGATTCATATTCAGACTCTTTACATTTTGTTTGTCCAAACTTCTAGGCTTCGTTCTCTTTTATATTTTCAGAGATTTGTTATGGATTCAGCTTGTTTTGCAGAGGCCTCTGTGTGACACCAAAGAAGACGAATGGCGCTCCACGAGAGTGCAATGTCATCTTCTCGGTTTTTTCTTGACATCACACCCGGCAGCAGGAGGTGCAGGAGGTGCAGGAGGTGCAGGAGGTGCAGGGCCAAAAGCGCACGAGCGAGTCATTCAACATGTCTAATCTTTGGTGCTTTTCGGCCTTTTATGATGCCTTTTTCATGAGCGTCAACAGAGAGACTATAGGTTTATACCTTGAAGTGAAATAAAGCTTTTTAAAAATGTGGGAGGGGGGCACAACGGGATTGCTTTAACTTCCCTTTCAAACAATTGATTTCTATAGGCGATAAAGCTCCATTTACAATGCAAGTGTGAAGAGTGTGTGAACTGCCACCCCTAAGGTAGTTAAACTGTGAGCGGCTGACTGCTACCACATCTTCTCCTAACGTCTCTCCCTGGATGGGCTGCCCTTACTGCATGAAACCTCGTCATTATTCTGACTTTCCTACTCTCGGAATTGCCAAACATGTCTGTAGAAATGCAGCTGTGGCTCCCGAGATGGAGACAGCGCGATGTCCGTGGGCTTAGGGTCCTGTTTCTGCAGACAATGTGCGTGCTGTGCAGCGCCCCTCTGCAATATGCGGGACACATTCTCACTGATAACTCGTAGCATCATGGAAAAGCCATTCATTTGATTAAAACCTCTGTTTGTTTCACACAAGGAGCTGAATGAAAGGTTCTCTATATTGCAGTTAATCCCATCAGTCAGTATTAATCGGTACAGCACGTTGAATTAATATTTCCAAAAGATACCAGCACCATACGGATGCGTTTGATTAAAAAACTCAAAGTCCAGTAAACACGCCTGCCCTTTGTTTCCTAAATACCCCACAGAGGCTCTAGCGGCTCTAATATATGCTGGTGTAATCATGGAAACGGCACCAAACATTAATCTCAACTGCAACAGCAGCATCAGACGCGTCCGATAAAGGTCCACATGTGACATCTCAGCCACCGCCTAATTATTTCAAAGCAAGCAAGTGTGTGAAAGCTCCATCCATCACCGAGAGGAGAACTTGGAACTTATTTTTGGGAAGTATCAGTCATACTGGAGCAGCGGCCGAGCGGATCTTATCAGTTGGATCAGAAAATTGCTTCGGAAATGTGTTTATCCCCAAACAGAAAAAAACACAATTTACACCTTCATACAAAATGTGTGAAAACGATATCTTGTCATCCTAATTCCATTAAATGGAACCGGTTTAACCACAGGCACAACCAAACAATACAATAGCATCAGACAGGAACAGATCCTCAGGTCTCTCTGGTAAAAGAGATGTTTTATCTCTGTGACGATAAATATAAATATATGATAACACTTGCATTCAATAATCTCTCTTTCTGCATTAACAGCCCGATTGAAATAAGCGGGTTTGAGGCAGATATTTGATTAAACATATGATCCTATCTTTCCCCCCCTCCGTGCCACAAGCGCGCACGGGAGTCCGGCATCAAGTCTGCACCAGCAACATGATTGTTATTTATTGTCTCTGACTTCGATTCCTCAAGTTATCTTAAAAGTATATAAAGACAAAAAAAGTGAATATTTGTGTACTGCGCAGATCTGGATGGCGGATTTTACGCACAGTCTTCACGCGAGACATCAGCTCCGAGGCACTTGGATACAGTGTGTCGTGAGGTGAAATGGGTGTGCGTTAGGACGCATTAGACGCATTAAATAAGATATTTCTTTTAACATCGCCGGTGACCCTCTGTTGCGCACGCATGTGGACGTAAACGAAGCCAACCCAGCGCACCGTTGTTTTAGCCGAACGCGCGCATCTCCAAACTCGAGACAACGAGCGCACTTGAACCTACCTGCGTCGAGAAGGACTCCAAATAAAGTCACCAAAACGAGAAGACGCATTCTCTCGCAGAAGACGCTCCGAGGGGACACATCAGACCCGGGACGAAGTTGTTCAGACGGGCGCGTGCAGGGTCAACCACCGGGGGAGGAACCCGGACATCCTCTCGGCAGGCGGAGGTGAGAGCGAAAGCTCGGCCAAGTGAGCGGAGTCTCTTCTGCGGCGCAACTGGAGACAAATCCAAAGCGCAGGAGTCACCGAGCGCACCACGTGACGGGGGCTCGGAGGTCGCTTTTGCGTCGTTGTTGTTGTCTTCATGCGTTCACGACGAGAGATGGCGACAATAGATATGACAGATATTTGGCATTTTCTGCTTTTGTGACATTTGAATTATTTTTATTTGATGGAGATGGAGGAAAGTTCACTGATTCATATCCTGCCTTCCGTTCAATATGAATGTTTGCCATGAGATTTATTAGAGCTTCTGTGTGCCTCCATTCCTTTAAATTCCCTTTGAATAAGTGAATTCTTTGAGTGACCTTTAAATCATCTTTAATTATTTTCAGACTGTCATTTTAGATTGTACTTGTTTACAAATGGTAGTTGACATATAGCATCTCTCTTATCTTGTAGCAACTATTATACCCATTTACTGTTGTTTTTACTTGTAGTATTTCTTGTTTTCAATTGAATGAGTTTTAGTATTTTCCATTGCGTGACGCTTTACATTTCTATCAGTGGCCCCTAGAGGGCCATGGGGCCTGGTCCCACCTTGAGCCACAGAAAAAATGATATATATTAATAATACATTTTACAAATTGTCTATGGAAACATGGAATATACCCAGTAATGTTTGTAAAACAAGATATCCGCGCAAAATATATGCTTTTTCTGCACGTCCTCTCCAATGTCTGCATGTCTCAGGTGGGCTCGGGCCAGGCCCAAAAGAGGCGGGTCTAAGAAGCAGTTTAGCCAATCACTGATTAAAGATTTAAATGAGCGACATATCATTTAGCTAATCAGCGGCCTAAAAGAGATGGGAGATTTAGCTGGCTAGTTAGCTACGTGCTAACGCTGTGTTTAGCTTCCCATGCTTGCTTTTTAAATCAACAGGGACAGAATCCAGCGTGGAGAGATTTGTGAGTAGGGGACATGAAGGACCTGTCGGCCAAAAAAAAGTTTGAGAACACCGCGCACACACGGATGACTGCATCGAGCTCGCCTCATTGGGGAAAGCTAACATCGCTACGCAGCTGCACGGCGGACACAGGATTGGGGCGAAGAAACACAACGATTACGTGGATGAAAACAGGAACATTTTATCCAAAATAAGTAATTGTCGGAAGGTTTGTGGGGCTTATGAGCACACTGATTGGGTGTTTCCCCAACAAATATATATATATAAAAATGACCTGCACAGTAGTAATGCGTGTTCGATACCTTGTTTGCATTGAATCATACCGGGATGTTTACTGAAACTGATTCGCTCGCTCTACCACAAAGAAATTCCACCAACTGTCACTGATTTCTATACTAATGTTTGTCATTTCTGACTAAAGTCCATGTGTTGTATCATTGTATTAACTCTTCTGTCTGCTCCTTTTTAATTAACACCATATAATAGATAGAAACCTGGCTTCCAATCACATTCTGCGGTTTACTTTGAATAGTCTATGATCAATACAACATATTGGGCCCGCTACCGTCTGATTGAGGGAAGGAGAAGTCATCCACGCGTTCATAAACTAATTGCGTTTACCTACACGCACATAATTACCCATCAAGGGACAATAATGGTTATAAATCCCTGCGCGGTACCGAGCTGCAGCTCCGCTGACAGATTGCGAGGCGCAGGTAAAGCACCAGATGCCCTTGGGATGAAAGCTTTTACACACGGCTTCAGCTCTCTTTGAAATAGGAAATTTATCTTATTTATTTAGGAAATAGTTACATAAAATATAGCATTATGCCTGGCGTAACAGACAGAATTGCACACAGTAATAATAATAATAATAACATTAATAATAATTACCAAAGTAACACTGCTGGTAACCATTTCTCTTTACAAAGGAACCAGGAACATTTAAGGAGAGAGGTGGAGCATGACAATCACACTACAGTCTGACAGTACAAAATGTGGGTATAAATACTGGACACCTAGAAAAATACACAAGTCCTCTTCATACAATATTAACAATTTCATAGAAAAATTGAAACACACACTGTTGATTAGCACCAGCTGGTCAAATTCCAGTAGAAATTTGGCATTACTTCACCTAAAAGGTTCAAATATGTCTTAGTAATAGCTCTTATTGATCAAAATAAAGATTTAGCTTCAAAACAACAACCTCCAAAGAATTCTATATAATGAAAAGATACATGCTATTTCAAACAATTTACATAAATGAACGATTGGCAAACAATTTACATCTGTTATTGTTGTTGGTGTTTTCTCATTTGCATACGTCAATCAGCAATGCCCATTCTGATATTAGCTTCATATATATTTATATATATATATATATTCACAACATAATATACAACTACGAAAGGGAAAAAAAGGAAAACTGAGGTTTGGAGAGTTCCGATGTGAAGAGACTGAGAAACCCAAAGTGATCTAGTACATCTAGTCCAGCATGTTCCCTGAGCTACCAACAACGACACCGGGTACCAGTCCCGCGGGGAAGGATCCTCGCGCTACTTCACGTACCACATGGGAGCATTTCTTCAGCTGAATCCCTGCTGCTACGGAATCAGTTTCCTCAGATCAACAGTGATTGTTTAAGTCATTTGAAAAGGGTCGTTTTTTGTTTGCGGCTGCATAGTTTCCTAAAGTAACACACAAAGACAACATCCTTTGAAAGGATGCAAAGTAACAGAAATAAAAGCAAATTGGAATCATGTGATTTGTAAAAAAAAAAAGTGGCTTGAAAAAGAGAAGTAGACATTGATGAAGCAGGTGGATTATTGTGGGTGGTCATTCAATCATTGGCAATATTTGGGCGACGTTCTTAGCAGCAAAACATAAAACGGCCCTGTGGGTTTCAAGCTTCTCTCAGACAGGAATGCAAATCAGCGGCAATCAGCCGAGTCGCCCACCGGCGCCGCCCCCGAAGGCGCCGGTGGGCCCGCGCGTCCTTCACCGCACACTCCTTACAAATCGTCGCGTTTGTGACGACGAGGAGAAAGACTTCCAAAAGGGACAAAGTCCAGCTCAGCCTGAGCGGGACCATCACAAGCCCCGGTGTCGCCGTCCTCCACTAAGTGCTTCGCGCTGTGGTCCGGATCCAAACAGCGGCCGCCAGTCGTTTGGACTTGCGGACGCAAACGATAATGCTCAAAAAACAAACAAACAGGGTATTTCTGAAGGATGAGATGAGAATCATCCAGGAGACGAGCAAGTGGCCCCGAGACCCCCGCACCCTCCCAACCCCCCCGACGTGTCCAACGCGCCGGTCCGACCTCTCCGGGCCGCCACCTACGCCTCGTTGGAGCCCTGGCTGGTGCAGGAGGAGAAGCTGTCGTACAGCGAGTCGCTGAGGGAGCCCGCGGGATCGGCCGCCGGCTTGCCCGAGAAGCTGGAGGAGGAGGAGGAGGAGGGGGGGGGCCCGTCCGCCCTGCCCGGCCCTGTGTGATCCCGCTCGTTCAGGGACTCCAGGGAGAAGTGGAGGGAGCTCGCCTGGGCGCTGACGGGCGCGTTCTCCATGGCAACCTCCTTCTGCAGAGAAAGGGAGAAGCGCACGTCAATAAAGAGCACAGCGTCGGTTTATTTATGCTGTGGGCTGTCTGCACGAGCAGCCTTTTGATTAGGGGGACTTCACCAGCCAACAGTTAAGGAATTAAAATAGCGGAATGCGATTGTCATCACTGGGTTGGTGTCTCGTGGCCTTTAAGGCAACAGTGTGACCCATCTGCTCCTTTTGGCGCCGTGAGTCCCCGGACGACGGATTGGCACACGGATGAGGATATTCAGGTGTTGTTTGTGATGGAGCAGCTATTTGAGTATTCTTCCTGATAGCGTAAGCCCCGAAGACCCCCCCAACTCCCCCCTCCGGGAGCTCGTTACTGAAGCGATCAGCATCGACATCCGTCCTCAGAGGCTGAGCACGAGGCTCTCTGAGTGGCAGCGTCTTTGTGCAGAAGCGACAGCAGTTATCTGCACAGGTATTCTGGCAGCTCTGAGAACACAGAGGAAGAGCCAGAGGAAACCTCGGGGGCCTCCGGGCCCCGACCACTTAGAATGTTGCTGCGAGGTGCAACTCCCTCCAGACCTGAACCCAGAACCGCCGCCTCACAAACCCCATCCGCGGGGAATCGAAGCGGTAGAGGCTTGTTGTAATGGCACCTGCAGGCGTTCTTCCATCTGACAAGTTACCGGAGTCATGAGTGACACGTCGTTGTCAACAGAAGGAATCTTTTCTCTCATTTGCTCAGGAGAGAAATAATGTGCTCTTGTCTGACTGTAACAGCTACTGCCAACGATTTATTTCTATTTCTAACTCATTTAATGTCCATGCGCTGTTTTATGGTCCTTACCAACCAAAAAATGATCATACAAAATAAATAAATCCATTTCAAACAGCTCCAACTTTGGGTTTTCCTGCAGCTTAAGTGAACTGTCTGACATGAGGCCTGTTGACTGTCGTTATGAATCCGTGGTCTTTGCTGTCCGGCTTTGTTCGTCCCAAAGGCCGTGCTGTGTGATTCTGGTCCTTCACCTGCAGCTTCCCTGCTTTGCCCTTAATGCTCTCTGACAAGGTTCATGCAGGTGGAGAGATGTTCCTCCAGGGGCTGCAGCCCGCTTGGTTTCTTCTCCCACCAGCCGGTTAATTGCATTCACCTGCCAGTCCAGGTGTAAACCATTCAGCGAGGGGGGGGGGGGGGGGGGGGAGAGAGATTAAAGCAGCAGGATTCATTAGTATGAGAAGCATCGTCCAAGGAAGGACGACCCTTTCATATAATGTCTAATAAATTCACAGGATTCTGCTTTATTGAGGCTCAGAGAAAAAGAAAATATATTTTTGATGGAAAACGTAATAGAAGTGAATGAAATAACAATGCCAGTTTGCATAATTTACCCTCCCCTCAAACTTCACAGGTTGAATCCCAAAGTTAACTGTGGAAAAACACCTACTCATCTCATACTACTTTCATGCAGAATGGACCTTCCCTTTTTAAAATCCCAACCGAAGCCCCCTAATGTTCGCCGAGGTGACCTTTCCCTGCAGGCACGAGCACAATAAATTTGTAAAGAGGGCCGAATCAAAAGAGAGATTGTGCACAAAGGTGACATGGTGTAAAATATTGAATAGGTCTTTGCAGGTGTGGAGGTTGATCCTTAATTAAGCACAGCAGTGGAACGCTGCCCAGATTACTAGAATCCTATTTCACAACTATATTTTTAAATATTGGTGTTTTTCTTCCAAGGTGACAAATCCAAAGTCAGGAGAAAGAAGTTCCATTTGTAATAGTTGTTGTTGTTGTTGCTAGAATTGTGACCTAAAATGAATGTAATTCCATCCTATCGTGCAGACCGAGAAGGATTCTGAATTCACTTTGAAATGCAAGATGTTATTATCTTCCCCACCCTCATTCTGCAAATGGTTTGATCGCTGGCATCGTATTTCTGGGTTGATGTCACAGTAGCAACGCTACCAATCTGTTCAGAAATATATATGTTATATTTTCAGAAGCTGCTGGCCTTTGTCTGTGCACTGATATAGTTTTGGGTTTCCAGTTCAAATTGCATCTCGGCTGAAATGCCCCTGATGCTGTGCATGCCGATCACATGACCACGGGGAACCTCCCCCAGCTCTCAACGCAACTTTCCTTCTGCTTAACGCAGACGAAAGGACGCAGGCGGGAAAAATGAAAAACCGATGAAGAGACGTCTACGGGAGGGACAGGAATAAGGAAGAGAGACGAGAAAAGACACATGGGTGACAGGGAGACTCTGAGGGCTGGGACGATAGGAGTGGGGGGGGGCCGGGGGGAGGTTTGCGTTGGGGGGGGGCTGTCAGGTGCTGTCAGGATGATGAATGGGAGGCCGACGCTGGCTGTGAGGCCTCCGATGGGAGCCGCTGAGCTCCGCATCACTCTCCTGAGTGTTTGTGAAAGGTTATTAACGGCGCTTAAATCACCGGGCTCCGCCTCGCTTCCAGCCACCAAACATCCCCAAACTGCCCCCCCCCCCCTGCCGCCGCCGCCGCCCCAAGTCAAGGTTGTGACATGCAGATGATATAATGTTGGCTAAACGGCGTCATCGCTTCACAGCGAAGGAAGAAGGGTCCCCCCCCCCTGAATGCCACCAGAGAGAAGCTCAACGCACTTCTGCATTAGAGTCACTTTGCAAAGGACAAACGTGTTGAGTGACACCGCAGTGACCTTTGACCCCGAATCAATGGAGGCCCAGGGCGGAAGCTCATAACTTTGCGTATTCAAGCGAGGCTGTCTAACACCTGATTGGAGGTCTCTAGAGGGGTCGGGCCGTAGAGGCAAGGACACGAGAATAAAGAACCACAGAGAATTAATTCAGCTTTTTCTCTCCCGCTCGTACACACTTTTTTTTTTTAACTTGGATTTATTTGGATCCTTTTTTCAGGGTATAGATTTTTGTGTCCTGTTGGCGCAGCAGCAGTGTGAGAGGAAAGTTTAGCTGTCCCACACCGGCGGGCACGCTGGAGGCCATTTCATGGTCTCTGAACCTCATTTGTCATTTGGCTTCGTTAAATACTAATAAGCAAATACCCGCCGACACAAGAGGGCAAGGTGATCGAAAGCAATTAGGCCGCTTTTTTTCTTCCAAAATCAGCAAAGAAAACCTTTGGGTTTGAAGTAAAGGGAAGCTGCGTTTTTTTCTAACTCTTCCACACATTCATCCTCTTCATAACATACTGATTCACTCGAGAAGAACCCAGTCAGATGGTCAAAATAACCTGTGAGAATCAGTCAAAACACCAACGTGAGCAGCTGGTGTTGAATAAAAGCTTCTTCTCATATCGATGTCGGGCTGTAAACCTGTAAAGCGTCGTCCTAAACACTCACACTGAGTCGGTCGCCCGCTCTCCCGTCCGGCGAGCGCTCCTTGTGCAACAGGTTGTACTGGGAGATCCGCCGGCTGTCCTTCTCCACAGGAGAAAACATCTCGTGCTGGTAGTAGTCCATGATGGACAAGGACTTCTCCACGCTGCTTCTGGTCAGGGTCTCCTCGTTCTGCTCCGCTGTGAGGGTTCGGAGCATAAAGCGCCGGAAATGAGTGGAGGAACGGCCGGAATGGTTTTGGCGGTTTAAAGGACTCGGGCAGACCTGCAGAGTCGCGCTTCTTCAGTCGGTCGATCGGGCTCCTCGGTGGACGGCCTCCGGGTCCTTCGGGTTCGGTCTCTGTGTCGCTGCTGCTCCCCGAGTATGTGGCCACTTGCGGGTCTCTTTCCTGTTTATGGTAAAAAAGAAAAAAGAAAACGCCATAAAAGCTGTCAAACAATGGTGAACACATGTATACTGATCAGATTGTTGCACATCACGACGTAAGCGACGTACACGGGACGTTTCATGATCCCGGGCTGTCATCGTCCTCTCTGTCTCTTTGTCCCCGCTGGAGATCGAGTCGCTGCGTGGAGAGCAGAGACTCAACCTCTTGGTTTGGATTGAATCTGTGATTCCAAAGAGGCCAAAGAGAAAGGAGTCATGGGTTTGGCATTCTCTGTTATGACCACTTAATAATGCGCTGCAAACAAGACGGAGAGAAGAGGGAAAACATCATTTGAATTCCTGCAAAGCAACGCCTGCTACTGCACACACAACACTTCGCCTGCACATATCGAATGAGCTGCACAATAACCGGGGCCATCAAACATTAATGCTGTCCAGCCCGCCACTGTCCCCCGCCATGACTCCTGGCAGGTCAGATCTAACAGCTTTCAGCGGCACAGGCAGCGTCTGATTATCACGCCGCCTACTGCTGTCTGGGACCGCCGCCAATTCAACCGTCCCTTTTAACATTGAGCTTCATTACCATAACAGCCCGCTTTTGGCCATCATCGCCGCGTGAAAGATTCTGCATCAGTAACATAAAAGTCCCCCCCCCCGTCTTATTAGGACGCAGACTGGGACCGACGCCTCTGGTGATGATAGAAAGGACTGAAGGCCCAAACGCGCGACAAGGATGCACAGGGCCCGTTTTAATTGACTCGCACCGCGGGGGGGGGGGGGGGACACGACAGGGAGACGCAGGATAAAGTCCTGGTTGTTATTGTGGCTTATGAGCACCATCCTACGCGCCACCTTCGCACCGGGGGCCGCTCTGCGGCGTGCGGCCCGTCTGTTAGCAGACGTCAGGGTTGACGTTAGCTGAGCAAACGCGGTTCTGCGTTTTAATGAGTGTCGGACAAAGCTGACGACTTCCTCCTGTCTGGCGCCTTGTCTGGAGGGAAATGACATTTAAGATCTCCTGCTGCATCATCGTTAATTGCTTTTACAAACAGCGCATTACATTCCCTTTATCAAAGATCAAACAGCGACTGGCTGAGGACGATGATTTTAGCATTAAATGCAAAGTTTACCAGCTAACTTCCCGGTTTTATTAACGTTCTCGACGTACCTGGAGAAGCCAATTTGGGCAGGCGGCTCTGGGCGTCCCGTGCGTTGCGGGTCACGCTGGGATTGGACAGGGAGTGACCCATGCCGGTAGGGGCATGCGGGTAGGTTTTTGGGAGGGAAGGCACTGTCACGTCGGGTCGCGAGGGGTCCGGGGGAGAAGAGGAAGGCTCCCGGTGCGGATCGGAGGAGCCGGCGGTCGCCACGTCCGGGCTGGACTCTGATTTGGGGACGTGGCGACCGCCGGCCCTGGTGACGGAATCGGGGAGCGGGAAGGTGCCGATGCCGCTGTCCAGGGTCCTGGTCTGGCAGCCGGAGCCTACAGGGACAGGGAGAGGAGCGTGATGTCCGGGAGAAGCAGGGGGACGGCGACACAGGTAAAGAAAGGCTTGGATTCACATGCAACGGAAAGGGTTGTGAGTGAAGAGGGCGTCTGCAGGAGGTTCACCAACACGTGTACGGGGGAAAAAAGAGAAAAGACAGTTTTATTTGTTATATTTCAGCGATTGCAGGTAACCGTTCGTCGTGGCTCCGACTCATTCCAATGTTCCCTTTGTAGCGCTTGTGGTAGCAACAGACGCACAATTCCAATCTGCTAAGAAAGTGCCTGCTGCCAGCAAACCCTCGACAAATGAACACATTGGAGCCGAGGCCTCAGATCCGTCGGCGTGCACGCCGGGTGGCAATCGGCGGAAATAGGACAGCAAGGAGCAACAGATGGATGCGGTTGGGGAGCCGCAGTGAGCAGAGGCCTGCAACAGATGGACGGTCAGCTCAGCTCAGGGCCCTTTTTGTGCGCGTGAGAGGTCTCGTCTCTGTTCAGATTCAAATGACTCATTGCGACATCGCACACTGTTACTCCTCTGAAGCTACCGGTTGCGTCTGTGAGTGAAAGCAGACCCGTGTGGATCCATGTGGACGGGCTCTGCTCCTCAGCTGTGTCGTCCCTCTGGGAGGTCGGAGCAGAAACACAGTCTACTCTCTCTCTGAGAATCCGCTCGCCAAGGCGGATCGCATTTACATTTGAGTCTGAAGCTCAAACTGTTGATCCATTTGCACTAAAGTAACAAATGCATTCACGTCTGCACGCCAGAGCGCAGCCAATAGTTCTGCAGATGGCGTTCTGCTTTTACGCGTGGACCATACTGCGCGTGGAGGAGCTGTTAAAATGAGTCCTCAGTGTTTGCGTGTTCAAATACAACGTGATCATTGCACAGACGGACTGTTTGAAACAGCCGTCTCCCATTGATATTAAGATCTACATAATAAACATCCAGAACGGGTTAAATGAAACATGAAGGTTATCAGATGGGGGAAGCTTTAAACCACATAACAGCCCTCTTAGATGTAATCTAAAGGCAGTTTGTGGATCACTCTATTCAAAAGGTGCGTTGTACCTGTGAATGTCACCCCAGGACAGCCGGCTCGACGCCTGCTTATTATTGTGTGGGCGAGAAAAAGAAAAAGCCGGAGAGCGCCGCAGATCACGCTGCGTTATAATTGCACGCCGAGTCTGCCGGTCGAAAAGCCCCCTGAAACAAACCATAACGTGGTGCACAGTGATTCCACCCAGAGGCAACAGCAACGGGACACGAGGCAGTTCTTCATGAGCGCCCAATCACTTCTGTACACAACCTCCAGGGTGTTATTATCCGGCGCCCACCACGCCGCCTCTGTGCCGTTTCTTTGGCTTTGTCTCCTGGCTGTGTGTTTCCAAAACCGAGTAGAAAGTAAGTTTCAAATCCAGAAGCATCAGCAGGCTGTGACACAATAATGCACAATAATTGGTATTGATCAACACCGCTGTCAAACTCCTGCAGGTATATTAGGCTCATTCATCGTCCTTTTACTCCGGGGGTTCCTGCTAATATGCAATAACTGACCAGTGCAGAGAGAACTTCAAAGTCTGAGTTTGTCACTCTGATTTTGCTCATAAACTGGCTGTTGGATGTAAAGTATTTATATGATTGATGCGTTCGTCTGGCGTTAAAACGCTCTGAAAGATTTAGTTAATGTGACACATTGTTAAGTAACCTTTCAGATAAACGTTCTATTCAGCTTCTGGTTCTACAGAGATTGTTTACCTTGTGAAGAATACAAGAAAAGTGAGAATATTCTACATATGAACAGCGCCAATGAAGCGTTTCTCAAATGTCAAAATGGGTCCAGTAAACAGCGGATCCACCTGAGTTACAAAATGCGACGCACTGCAGTAACAACTGTCACCGTCCCGTCTTACAAACACCACCTGGTTGCACATCAATCATCTGATCGGGGGTTTGTTAATAGCTGTTGTTGTTTTTACGGCTGCTGCCCCCCCCCCCCCCCCCTCGCAGTAACGGTGAGTCTGGCGGTGATGGGATTCAGTCGGCAGAGGAATTGAGTCTTCGGTCACATCAGGAAATCACAACTGTAAAAAAAAACTGCGCGCACGCTCCGTTGGACTGGTTGATTTTTCCTGGTTGGTGACAGCTTTTTCTAAGCTGTTCTGGGCGAAGGAACCACTCGCAAGGGTGAAGCTCCGGGCTTTTAGATATAGAGGTAAATAGAGAAAAGCCGTAAAAAGGAGTGATGCACACAAGACGTCCCTTTAGGACCCACGGTCAAGCGAAAGCTTTACCTATCATGTGGTCTTGGCAGGACGAGTCTGGGATGCGCCGCTCTTCGTTTTCAGCCCTCAGGCTGATCTTCTGAGTCATCAACAGGGTCTAGAGTGTGATGAAAAACCTGCGTTTAGCGGCTGAGATGTAACACAATATACCGTACATAAGGCTCCTTGAACCAACGTTTATCCATTTTATACCTCTTTCTTTTGTTGAATTTGCAAAGGAAAAAAGCCAAAGGATCCCTTATAGCTCGTACAGATTTATGTCTTCTATGACTATGGGTTTCCGGAGTTGTGTAAAATGTTTTGCTCAAAAAGAAGTACTGCAATCGCAGTACTTTCCTGCCTGACTTTAATTGGGTTATTTTCTTAAGTGGTTCTGTGGTGGTAGAAGAGATGGAGCTGGTAGGTCATGAAGCGCTCCTCCTTTGTTGTATCTCCGTGGGGAGAAGATAGAGGCAAAGCTTGGAGGATGGTTTTTAAATGGCTCCTTTGTCAAATTGAGTGGCTGCGATAACAGGCTCGTCCACGTTATCAGAATCCCACATCTTCTGGATTAAATGTCCTACATTATGCAGCGAGGCTCTCTTTGTGCGATGCTCTTCCTACATTCAGCCCCTTCCTTATACTTTCAGTTTTCGAGCTGTCTGTCATTCGGCGGTTACCAAGGAATTAATACACAAGGTCACAATTCGCTCATGAAGCGCTCGGATGTGTTTCAAAGAAACGAGTCGCTGAAAGACGCCTGATTTAAGCGTCGCCGTCTCTGTGTGAGAGGTTTTAACCCCGACCCTAAGTAAACAACAACAACAACGTTGGTCTGGTTGGATTCTGAAAATAGTTGGAAATGAGTTGCAGGCCGAGTCAAAGCACGATGTGAATCAATAGCGAGGCTTCGGGGGATGCGATGGTGAAGAGGCGGCGCTGCGGTGGATGTGTTTGTGAACACGTACCAGTGTGAAAACCTGTGGGAATCAGCTTGTGTGTGTGTGTGTCTGTGTGCGCGCCAACTGCTGCTGTTGTTGTGGTGGCATGTTCGCTGACTTACAGCAGTATCTGCACAGATCTCCATATCTCCCATCCCTTCGCCGCGTTTCCTGGGTGTGGAGATGCCGGGCGGCGACGCAGACACACAGCTGCCCTTCACAGCAGTCCTGCAAGAAAGAAGAGGTTTGATTTTTTTGGCGTGAAGTGGGCCGACCGCCCGTCTGGTGCCGGCCGGAGAGCCGCTGAAAGCTCACAGGAGTGCAGTCAGAACTCGGTGACTCAGCCGCTGTTTATTTATCATAATGCATCGGCGGCTCATGTTTGATTTAATAGAACAGGGAGAAGGCTCAGTAGCAGGAAGTAATCAGCATGGCATCCGATCAACTGAAGGTAATTTGTTCTGGGTTGTACGTGATGGCACCCACCTGCCAAGAAGCTCTTTCACAAACTGGTCTTTGCCGATGAAGGCCGTCGTACACTGGATCTGACTGGCAATCTGACCCATCTGATTGTTGCAGTGATCCATGATGGTGCTCAGTTTATTGTTCATCTCAGACAGACTCTGCCCCTCCACGCTGTCCCTCTGCTGGCTATCATTCTTCTTCTTATCCTTCCTCTTGTCAGACTTCATCGCTTTTCCCGCCAGCACGGATCCAATCTTTGATTCTTTCTTGTCCTCTTTGCCCCTCGGGGGGTCTGCCTTCTTGCCACTCAGAGCTGGGAGTTTGCTCTTGCGGAGGCCGAACCAGTTTGCCAGAGAGGGGCCCGTTTTCTGCTTGGTCTCGCTGGCAGCTACTTTCACCTGTTCTTGACATTTCTGCAAATTCTCTTCAATTCCCATCATGACTTTTTCTTCGATGGTGCAGACCGTCGGGCTGGTTTTCCTCTCCTCCGTGTCCACAGAGTCTGCTTGGGGTTTGACTTCCCTGCTAGAATCCGGCTCGTCGCCGGTTGTTTGTAAGCATTCCGTCTCTCGCGCTGGATTTTCCGGCCGATAGACGCAAGAGGCGGCAGCGAGAAATTGGGGATGAGATGCAACTTTCGCCGTCTTACGAACATTGCTCAAGCCAATCCTGTCACCGCTGGGTAAGCTACGCGCCGCTTTTTGAGATGGTGAGGCGGAGGTCTCCCCCTTCGCCGCGCCCTGCGACCCGTCACGTTTGGAGCCCGACTTAGAAGTTATCTCAGGCAGGACGTTCTGGCTATTGGAGCCAGTCATGCCTCCGTAGTGGCTGAGCCTCGTCCTGGGGGAATGTACGGGGCTCTCCCCAACACTTGGTACCTCCAAGGAAGTCTGCCTTGACAAAGAGTTTCCCCGTTCCCCCGAGTTGGTGATGATCTGAGTGCGGATTTTCCCCGGCCCATCGAGAGCATTGATGTTCGGTTTCTCAATGTAGTTGGTACTGAAACTCTGGCTCCTCGCTTTGGCCCCATTCATCCCCAAGGCCGGCTTAAGATGGGGTTTGGTAGTAACGGATATGGATCTAGAGAAAAGCTGACTGCTCCTTTTCCCACAAGCCTCCTCCTCTGGCGACCCAGAAGCATGGACTTTATCATCCGCTAACCTACACTGGACATCACCCTTCGCCTCTGACACGGACGTCTTGGATGATGCATCAATACTGTACACCGACTGCACACTGTCGTACTGGGTAGAGGCATTTGAAGTCACAGTCTCCTTGGAAACTGAGTTGATATGATCTTTCTCTAGCTTTCCTGGTGTGGAGGGACTATTTTGATGGCTCGGAGGAGATTTTAAAAAAGCTTTAAACCCCATCGGGATGCGAGTTTTTGAGGCTTTTTCGGCGCTGTTGGGGGAGATCACGACTGAACTGGGCGGACTGACAACTGCTTTGCCCCTTTGGGGTTCTGTTTTACCTTGAGCGGTGTCCTGAAGCGATATGGGTAAACTAATAGAGGTCTTCTGCACGGCCTCGTGGACATTTTCATGGGTTGATCCTCTTTTACTTGCGAAGGAGTTTTGGAGCGAGGACCCTCTGAGGGCACTGTACGGAGGAGGGACATTCTTTGAGCTTTTAGGTGCATTGTCAGTTTCTGGAGCACACCCTGAGTTTGCAGAAGGGAGGTAGTCTTTCGCGGTCATCCTCTTGGAAGTGCCTTTGTTCGTCGCCTGCGTCGTGGCGGGGAGCTTTTGAAGGTGCTGAATGCTTTTCTCAACCAGTTTCTGAGGTGCGAGTGCAGTCCCGTAGCCCGCGTCCAAGTCTAAACAGTCTTTATCCTTGATGGGTAGCGTGCTTTGCATATTTGGTACAAGTGAGGTGTGGTAGCTTGGAGGAGGGCCCCTCACAGTGGTTAGCGTGGAGGTTTGAGCCGCCCATGTTTTATGTGCTTGAGGCGACGCTTCGTAATTTGGTCTGATGAGTAAGGAGGTGGTGCGGCCCGGGGGAGGGGGCGGAGAAGGGGACCTGAGTTTGTTTTTGCTGGTTTCACAGTGTTTGTCTCTGGTTGGCTGCTCGCCGTTGTCACCGTACTCCAGGTGCCGCCTCGACAGGCGAGGGGAGCTGGAGGAGGAGCCCTTCCTCCTCTCGGCCCTGCTGGGGAGCTTGGAGCTCACGGCCTTTGGGCCTGGCGTTTTGACGAACCTGGGCATTTTAACTGCGTGTGAGGAGGAGGACTTCTCCTGACCGGTGGCTCCGGAGTTTCCGCTCGGTTCGGTGGAGCAGCCCTTAGACGATCTCAGCGGCGATCCTACAGGTTTGTTTCGACCGGGTATCTTCGAAGCACTTGGCGGTGGAGCAACAGAGTCGTTCACGGGAGGAATGCAATGGCCCTTATTGGGTCGGTTGGTTGGGGGTTTGATTAGTTTCCTTTGTGGAGTCAGCTGCATTGACGCCCTTTCTGCGCTGCCCTCTCTGTTTATTAGGTATTCAGACGGCTTCTCCGGCGATTCAAGGACCGTGTAGTTTCTTGCGTTTGCTGATTTTTGCCTCGTTGGCCACAGTTCTGCGTAATCGGCCATTGCTTTGCCACTTTGCGCGTCATTCTGTGGCCCAGCACCTGCTGCGAGCTTCTGAGCACAAAGTTCAATAGGCTCTCCTTCCGCATCAAATATTGCCAAAACGCTCTCCTCCGACTGAGCAAACTTTTCCCCGTTGGGCTCCTGAACGAGACAGAAAGGCCTCGGCCTCCCGTCTGCAGACTGGGTGCGTCCCTGCTCCCTTCGCAACCACTGCTGTGCGAGGAGCTTGGCAGCGTCTCGTGACGGCCTCTTGGATTCCGTCTCTGCGCGCTCCGGTGGCTGGCTGGAGGACATTCGGATGTCACTAGACTCTGAGTTGAGTTCCTCAGAATCCTCCATGTCAGAGAGGGGGTTTGGACCCGCCGGGTCAGAGGGGTTGAAGTGCAGCACGGGTGGTTTCGTGAAAGCGGATTTCCTCCCCCCCTCGGGGAGAAAACTGTTGATGAAACTCAGGAGTTTCTCGGGACGCTCTTTTGAGCCACAGCCAGGGCGGCGTTTTAAAGCCCCCGGCCCTGAGCTGCAGTCACCTCCGCTGTCCTGCAGCCCCTCCCAGCTGCACAAACTGTCTGAGATGCTGCGGGAGAGCCTCTTGCAGTAAAACCAGCCGTCCTTCGTGGGGATGTCGTCCGCTCGACTGGAATGAGCCAATTCATCATCGGCATCGTCAGAATCGTAGGAGAACTTCTTGCCCCCAGTGGCTAAAGCTCTAACCACATGGGTAGGCTTGGAGACCCCTTTGCTGCCGCTCTTTATTCCCAGGGAGTAGATGCCCTCGTTTGAGTTCATGCAGTCCTTGTCGGCCGACCTGGAAACCTTGGACGAGGCAGAGGAGCTCCTGTGTTTCCCCCTCTGGAGCTTCCTCAGTCCCTCGAGTATGTTGCTCTCCTTGCGCCTCGTGGGGGGCAGCTGCTCCTCCGGTGGGGCACAGATGTTACTCGGCGCCGAGGAACCCAAACTCAGCCTGTTCTCCCAGGTCAGCGACGACTGCAGGATGAAAAGCAAAGCATCGTGTCACGAAGATACTTTCTTATCTCCGTCTCCACAATGCTGCCGTACTACCACGGCTACTGTGAGGCGGGTCTACCATCTTCCCACAGGAGCGTCCATCATTCCAGGTGTAGGAGCCGCTGGAGAATTCGCTGCACGCGCTCGACAGGGACATCTCGCTGCTGCTGCAGCTGCTGCGTGGGTACGCGGGCGCCGTCAGGCTCAGCTGGCTCAGGCACTTGGCCACAGGGAGACCTGCCTTTCCATTCAACTGAACCTCCTGCGAGAGAGGAGAGAGGCGTTAATACGACTTTGAGCACAATGCAGTCAGCGAGGACTCTTAACTGTGACAGTATTTGACGTGCGGCTTCTCGGGTAGCGAGGCGCGTCTAATTGTTACCTCGCTGTTCGTTTTGTGATGAAGAGTAGTTAAGAAAGACTCGACAGAGCGATTAAAAACAGCTGAAATCATTTTGACGTGCAGTCGTCGGAGCACAGCGGATGTTTCTCTCGTGCTGCAGAGGATCTGACCGCGCAAGGTGTTTTATTCTTGCGTGCAAGATGAGGAATACGATGTTTCACTCATGTCATATAAGCGTCCCTTGTGCTCGTCACCAAATGCAACCTATTTAGAGAGCTCCGATACCTTTGACATCCAGGTGAGGTGATTTATGAATCAATACATTTCTGCCTCCTCTCCCACTCTCAAAGGCACACATTAGAGTTTATCAGATGGCTTTCTCAGAGGGGTAAAAGGGTAAAATAAGTCATTTTCAAGACGTAATGCATAATACATAAGGTGACTAATGTACCACAGTATCCTATGGAGTCCTTTTTTACTGATGCCGAGTCAATCGATGGATATCTGGTAATATGACAAGGATTTATTCCCCTTAGTGCCACGCGATACTGCCAGCCCTTCCCGCAGAGAGACCAGGAGGGGCACAGCTTCGGCTAGTTACGTCTGTATTTTAATATCTCCTAATGATTTCTCGAGGGGAGTTGCGGGTTTTGCAACTTGGACGATTCATATGGCTTAAACCGAAAAAAAGAAATAAACGCATTGCCTGCTGCACGCGTTCCGTTAAGCTCACGCTGGAGGGGGAGTCGGTATTCCTGGAAAGTAAGAACGCCTTGCTTCTCTCTGGCTCCAAAAGCAAATCTGCCGCAGACAGATCCAGGATCCGAGAGTGAAGTTTCTGAAAGGCACAAGGAAGGACACACCAGATTGAATTTTCACTGCAGGGATTTCCAGAAATTGAAACGACACATCAGTCGAGTGGTCGGGGGATTTTTTTCCTTTTTTTTTTTTACCATCGACCAATATGTTCAGCACATAGTATGTTGGTGAGGTGCCCAGAGAAGACTTAGATGGTGCCGTTTATTCAAATAAAGTGATTAAATGTAATACCTGAAACATCTTTACCGTCAGTGATTCCCTACAGTAAATCTCTCAAATGGCGATAAAAATGAATTTATTTGGCCTCGTCTCAAAAGGCTGCACACTGTGTGGAGGATGAGAACGTTCACCCGTCCGATCCAGCGGCGCCCCGATTCATACGCCCAAAGTCATTAATGTCATCGGCCGGGAACAAAAAAAAAAACATGTGAAAAGGAAATAATTGCATCAGGGAGTAAGGGAATCCTCAGACCTTTTTTTAATTCATATGCTAGTCTGCAGTCTCTTCTTCAGCTTAGGAGGGAAGGATACAAAACTGAACACATCCCCACGTATTAATCTCAGAACTTAATTACAGCGGATTCTCTGCGCTCAAACGAACTTAAAAGGGAAATGTGCCCAAACATAACACTCCAACTTCTGCTACGTTTCCTGCCAAGGACAAAAACAAATCCTCACTTGGAGTCTACGAGTATGCACGTGTGTGTATTTCTAAGCTATAATAAATTCCACTCTCAGTTTCTAGCGTCAAAATGAAATGCTTTTCTGTTGAACTGCAGCAGTAGAAAAGATTTTAAAAAAAAAGAATTCAAGAAAAGTGCATGTGATAAAAGAGAAAGTCACCTTCTCCAAACGGAGACCGAGCTTTGAAAACCGATCTTCCGTCAAAGCCATAACCATTTCAAAATACACAACGGCAGATCCATCCTCCCTTTTATTGCGTTCCATGACACACCGCTCACAGTTCCTATTGATTTTATTTCCTCTGTTGTGAAAGACGTCCTCAGAACATTTGGTTAGAAAGCCCTCTAATGTTCATCTAGACTTTCAGCTAAACGCCCAAAAAAGCTTCTCCTGCGACCATGTGGACCAGACGTGTCTCTCACGTGGACACAAGGACACATGGACGCCTCTTTAATTTGATGTTGAACTTACTTACTAGTACCATCAGTCTAATTCTAAAGCTTCCTCAACATTGCTCTTTGAACCTTAAACGCTGCATTGGCTTGCCGTGCCCGTCCTAAAGTCATGAAACGGAAATCTGTGGCGCTGTGATGGCTCCCTGCTGCCCACACGGGGGGGGGGGGAGTGGATGGGGTGTCACGGCGAGGCTCTGATCTTATCGCAGGGTGCCGAGTTTCACCTCCTCAGCACCCTCATCAGGGATTCAGTCGATAGTGTCACGGGGTCGCGGCGGTGGGGAGATACGGGGAGGAGACGGCGGATGACAAGGCTGCGACCCTCTTTTGAGGTTCAAGGCCAAGATCAAAGTCATAAATGAATGCTTGCAGGACCATGGTATATTAATAACTTGGTTAATATCCATCAGTGTGGAAGACACTGCAGGCTTGTTGTGTCACAAGGAAGAAAAAGCACGAGGCTTCCTGCTTCCTCGCTGCTTTTTGGCTCCACGCCGGTCATGTTTCAAGGTAATAAATAGAAGCTCCGGATGCAGCAGCAATGTGCAGCTTCCCAGCGCGTACGTCAGCATCGCCGCCCGCTGTCAAAAACCTCGTTGAACGAATCCACACACCTGCAGTCAGAGAGAAAAGACAAGACCTCCACCTGTGTGACCCAATCCATACGTAAGGCTTCCCCAAAGGCTCCAGCTTCACCCGGCCCGGCGATGTGACAAGACGAGGCTCAGGTATCCATCGAAGAACACCTCAAGGGTCCAATTAGTTTCAATTTGCAATTTGCTGTAATTAATTGGTTTGACGTTTGTTTTATTGCACAGAAACCGTGAGCTGATGGCCGATGCAAGCAGCACGTTTGGGTGCACAAAATACACAGAGGCACCGGAGGCGACGAGCTTCGGGGCCCCGAGGTTGTTTTGAAAGAGAATGGGAGACTTTTGTGAAATGAATACGTAGCATTCAGCTGAGGGGGGAGCAAAGGCACACAACTGGTGTGGCTGCCGTTAAAAGCATCACGGTTCGTTATCAGAGAAAGTGGAGACGCCTCGGAGGAACTAATCGCCTGATAAGCAAAGAGGTCCAGATTACGCTCATGTGTGTGACCGGGACGAACTCAAAATGATGCTGCACAGCGTAATAATGGTGCAACTAATTCCCAGATATCGGCAGTCGGCTTGCGAAGCGAACCTCTAAAGCTGAACAACACATTATATTTCATCCAACTCGGACCTCCTCTCTGTATCGACTTAGATTCCTTTCATGAGTCATTTTGGATGATGATTTATTGCGGAGGAACTTATAAGCACGGGATTTAAAAGTGGTGCTTTGCAGGATTCTTTGTGTTTAGCATAAAGACATGGCGGCAAGTGGCATTGATCTGCCTACGCGCTTTGAGCCGCTGCTACATTCATTGGACGCTTTCATAATGCATGCTCTTGGTTCACAGATGGGCGGATGAAATACGGAATATTCCCTGTGTTCTGTCACGAGTTCCGGCGAGATGAAGACGGACGCTTTAACAGCTGGAGACGGGGGCGCTCATAATTGCAGAGCGTTAATGCAGCTCCAGCACCTCCTTGGTGCAGCTTCACGTCACATGTTCCCGCCCGTCCAATAATGACGGCTGATACTGCGAGAGCTTTACAACACACAGGAGCCTTATTATTTCTATTTTCTCTTTGGGCTCAGCGTTTCTTCCGTTCCTGCCCTCCTTGTTTTTAACTCGTCTCTGGTCTCTGGTCTCACCCCCCCTCTGTCCTTCCTCCCTTATCTACCCTGGCTGGCTCTCCTTTCATCCTCTCTCCTCTTTCTCCCCTCTGGCCTCGACTGGACGCACGGCTCCCTCGTCTCTCTTCTGGCAGCTTGCTATTTTCGTATCGACAGCGAGGACCCCCGGAATTTACCCCTTTTATGTGAAGCCCTCCTTTCCAGACGTGACCTTCTTGCCGTTCAATGCGACATCACAAAAGACGGGGGGGGGGGGGAATCGCATGGCGGCACAGGTCCACGTGTCTCGTAATTGCGCCTCTAAGATCCAGCTGGAACGCACACAAACATTTCTCGCTGGAGTGTTCAAAGCGGCCAATCAGAGGAGCCGAGTCACCGTGGGGCTTTGTGGGTAATATGAACGCCGCGGCTGTTGTGTGATGATTACAGGGAGGAGATGATGGACGCCGGTTCACAGAACTACAACTATACGTTTTATTGTGATTTGGGGGGGAAGTGGTTTAGTTCCGCTCGGTGGAACTAAAAAGTTAACAGTTAACCTGCTTCACTAAACCACGAAAATAAACCTCAATACGACCTCAGATTGAACCAGCAAGCACGACAAACACACACAAACAACAAGCGATCCGTGCTCTAAGGCTTCTCTTCTTTTATCTGGGTTGGTATAAAAGATCAGTTTTGTATTCAGTGTCGTCAGCTGAGAGCTCAGAGAATGTTGATAACAACCCAGAACTTCCTTCCCTGGTGTGAACGGGCGGCGTACCTGCAGGAGCAGGTCCGAGGCGGGCTTGATGCGCTGCTGGAAGAGAACTCCCAGCGCCCGATTCTGCTGCTCCAGGTCAGAGACTCGAGTCCGCAGCTTCACACATTCCTCCCTCAGGTCCTGAGCGAGGAAAGCACATCAGCACGTCATCACCGACAAGCCCGCAGAGCACGTTTCTGATGGCATTTGACCGGCGGAAACAAACCTTCTGGGTGAGAAGCGCCTGCACCACTTGATTGGCGACCTGGAAACCGACGCCGACAGAAAGAAAAACAAAGTGTTACTGAACTTAATTCAAAGCCTTTTCGATCCTTACCGGCCTCTGTGGACCAGCGCTCACCGCTAATGCTGCACCTCCTCCTCTAATGGAGTCATTGGGAAGTGGTGCGGACACACCGGCACAATATTACGGGTGTCCGGTGTGTGTGTGTGTGTGCATGTTACACACACCTCCTAAACATGTCCCACCCTCACTGCTGGTATAGCGACTGATGTAGAGGCCTCACCGCGGCCTCGCGCCTTCAGACCGCAACGCCGATGCAGAAGCGGCTCCGGTTACGGCCCATTGATTGCTCATTAATACCGCGCGAAGCCACGCGGGCTCTTTTTTGAGTGCACTCGCTCTGGTTTATCGAATGAGGCGGCGACGGGAGTAAACACGGTGAAATGAGCCCCGCCGCTGGAACCGCGAGCCACACGTCGGATCAAACGGCGGCCGGCGTCGGACGGAGGATTTGATCTCTGATTGCGAAGTGATTAAAGTACAAAATGAGCTCACACACACACGCACAGATACATCAGCAGCTGGGCTGGAAAAAAAAACATTGTTAGAGAGAAACACACAGCCTGCATCCTTCAAACGGCATCATTAACAAGCCCCCCCCCCCTCCCCCCCCCCCCGCTTTATCCCTGAGACCATCCAACGCGAGCAAAGCGCTGCAACAAAATTCCTCCACTGTTTTTCTTTTTAATCACTCACTTCCCCCCCACCCTCCCTCCCCCTCTCCCTCCCCCCCCTCCTCCTGACAGTTCTTCCCTCCCTCGGTCCGCTGAGCCTGTTGGTTCCAGGACATATTGCGCAACTCCCCCCCCCCCCCTTGAGAGTGTGCGTGACCACGGCAGACTCTCACCTCATCCAGGCAGCGTTCGTACTGTTCCCTCTGGCTCTCGTTCTCCACGGCCAGGGCGGAATTCTTCTCCTGCAAAGAGCACACGGACGCACCGGGGTTCAACAACAACAACAACAACAACAACGACGACGACGGCGACGAGACAGGAATCGCAGTCGAGCGGAGCTGCAGGTAACGGGAGCGGTGCTGCGCAAAAGGTCAGATTCCCGCGCTGGAGCAGGAGGGCCAACAGCACGGCTAAAAGGTCAAGGGGGTCGGAAGTTGTGATGCTGAACTTTGGAGTTTGGACCTAATGGGAACATCTCCTCCGCGATGAGGCGGCTTCCAATTGATCTCTGGGAGGTTTCCAATTTGTCAGCGGCAGGTAGCACGTTCGGGGCCGTCAGCCCGCCTGGCTTCTCTCTCCGCGTGCTGATGGAAACACGGGGAACGTGAATGCAGCCACTGACTCATTAAGTACTGCAGCATGACGGCGAGCGTGCAGATATCTGCTGTGTCGCAGTCGTTGTCCACAGTCGTGTATGAAGTGTCATTCGACTCTCCATCCACCATCCAGACTGGCAGAAAGCGACTTTAGCAGCGTTTTGTTGCCCAAACCCTGAATGTTATTTCTGCTTCATTGTGCAATGACAAAAGGTTGAAAGGAGAACGTCATTTGGATTTGGTAATGGATTTACTGCAGCGCGTCCCGTAACGTCTTCCTCTGTCATTGTCCTCTGGAAGACCTTGACATAGACGGCTCATGGCAGCTTAAAAAAGACATTCGTAGGTGACAGTGTGGAGGGATTATTTACATTTCTGCTGACAGGAGATTGGCACAATGCACGTTACGACAATAGATAAATGCAGACCGACGACCATGTTTACAGCCTCGGGTTATTTCGCTGATGCTGTTTTCCGGCTGCTGGAGCGTTTTTGTGCAGGAATAAACAAAAGGGAATTGAATCTGAAGCAAAGTTCATTCTGTAGAGTGCGTTGTGTAAGGTACTGGATATGGATAAGTACCGCGGCGACCACACTTCATGTGATCCAATCCGTCCCTGCAAGGACAAAGGAATCCATTAAATCACCTGAGCGGGAAAACCTTAGACCTTCGTGCATGAAGGACGTTGATAACAGAACCTCTGCGGCCACATTTATGTTCTCACCCCCTTAAAAAGGAAGACGGCCGACGGCCCTTTCGCCGAAAAAGCCGCGCGTCTTCGTTAAAGCTCCAGTCACAGACTGGCACCTTAACGAACAGCGGGAGGAATAAGCGCTGCGCGTCGCTTGCACAGTGTCCTCGGCGTTTATGCAAAGTGGGGGCCGGTGATGTATCGCCTCCGCTTGGCTCTAGCCGCACGAGCCGGCGGCGCATCCATCACCCACGCCGGCAGAATGCAATTAAATGGCAGGTAGCTTTTTGAAAAAGCCATCTAAATACGTAAAGTGTAGGTATTCTCCTTTGGATTGCAGTAGAGAGCTGAGACCGTGTGTCCCTGTGGCGGATCTCCCACCCCGAGCGCATAGGAAAACCAGAGGCCCCTGCAGAGGACGGGGGCCGCAGCGCTCACCTCCAGGGCCTTGAGGCGATCCACGAGCGGTCGGCCGTCGCCGTCGCCCTCTTCCGATGGGCCGGGATCGGCGACGGGCGCGTCCGGCTCCGTCCGGGAGCCTTTCTCTCCGGGGCCGTCGTACTGTTTACGCACCTCCTCGGAGAGCTTGTCCTGACACAATGGAAAAAAAGAAGACGGGGTTAGAAGGGGACGAGCAACAGGAGGAGGGGGACAGAGGAAGTGGGTAAAAGCGAGCAGATGGGGGGGGAAACAGCGTTCGGGAGCGAGCTTTGACAAACGTTTCAGGGCAGGACGCGAGGTAAGGAGCCGTGAACGACAAATAAAAGAGAGACAGTGAAAGGGGAGAGGATCAGACGGGCAGACGGGACTACAGAGCTGCAAAACGTCCCCTAATCCCTAATCACGTTTCACTTGTTTCCCAAAGAGTGGCCGTGACCTTGAGGGCTCTCGCCTCGATGCTCTTCTCTCCCCCGCTTGGCCTCGGCCGCGCGTCTGTCTCCCCCTTTCGTCTCTTTTTCTCCCTGCGGCATCTGCGATAATGAACTGACGGTAATAATAAGCCACTAATTAGGCACTGCGAGAAGAAAACACAACGGGCTTCCTGGCACACGCGTGTGACGTGTCGTGAAATGCTCTAAAGGGACATACGATTGTTTTCAGTGTGTCGGAAATCTTGCGCGTTTCATAGAACGAGATGCGGCCGTGAGCAGTTTAAATATGTTAAATGTGTTTCTCCACTAAAACCCTGATTCATTTGAATACGACAATCAGGTAAAACATGAAATGTCCAAAGAAAGGATTTTAATTTCATCTGCAGAACCAAATCAAGAGAAGAATTCTTCTCAGATTCAAGGAGATTTTTGTGGATTCAAATTTAGAGTTTTGTGCCAAAAGGTATTTTCTGCTTAAAATTTAATCTATATTATGTTCACACTTCAAGCAACACAAAACCACCAAGATGTCTGTTGAATGAGGCTATCTATACATATATATATATATATATATATATATATATACATATGTATGTAATCCAAATGTGGCACGAGATGCTTTGTTCTGCTAATAGGAGTTGGAGCACTTTGTTTTCTGCCTCATCCAGTATCTTCCAAAAACTATATTAGGTTTTCCATCTCGCTCGATTCCATCAGACAATTGGGTTGGAGGCAATCCTTTAAAGTCACGCTCTAAAGTTTGCTTTGGTTTGCCGTCGGCGCTCATCAGGCGGCGTTAAAGGGCTCGCCCATAATCGCCGCGGAGAGAGCGTGCCGAGGAGGAGGCGAGGAAACCTTGCACCTCGCGCTGCCCTTTCAAGTTATTGAGTTTGTCTGCTGGACACACAGAACGCGGCCGAGTGCATCTGCTGGGGATGGCATGATAATAACCCTCCCAGTTTATTCTCTGTGACTGCTGAGCAGAGGAGCGAGGTGTGTCTACACGCAGCAAATGTCACTGCGGAATAGATTCTCTTCACACATGAATGAACCCTAATTGGCCCAGTTATGCACTTTAGAATAGGCGTTGATTACCATGAAATCATTTACAGTGAGGATTTAGAGACGGGTAAATAAGACGACGCGTCATAATGCCGAATGTGTTCGTGCTCGCGGATGAAGGCATTCGCTGAGAGCCTCCACGCAACCCTTCCCACGTCGCCCCTCGTCGTCCTGCTGCTGCTCGGCCCAGGAGAGGATTACTGTGCACACAGTCGTATCTTCATCATGCAGCTTTTGCACCTCCGGACAGTTTACAGCACATTCTTCGTTTCACCGTCTCCACCTTTTTCGTCCTTTTGGTGCTTGTTTTCATCCTCTGCCCTGCTTCACCGGCACACCATTACTTTCCTGCAGGTATTTTGCTGCAAGACTCTTTCTACCCTTCTTTTTACCTCTATAATATCTCTAGTGACTGCAATGATGCACATGACGTGTAACGTCAGCACAACAATGCAACACACACACACACACACCTCTTTCTTCTGGCCCTCAGACATGGGGGAGAATAACGACCCCCGGCGCCTCAGAAATATCCGTATTCTCTCTGCTCCGTCCCGCCGGCTGTCTCTCTTATGTAACCAGAACACTCACCTTGGGCTTTGCTCCACGTGGTCTGACCTGAGTACCGGGACGAGCCCGACACCGACGATATGAGTGCACATTATATCAGTGGATTCATTTACCCTGTAGGCCTTCATGATGTCCATCGTGTCCACGGCCGCATGCTCCACCACGCCCTGGTTCTGCAGCAGAGACCGCAGCGTCTCTTCCATCCTGCACACAGAACACGACATGAGATTGTCATCACTTATGGACAATGTTTCATCCGAAGGAGCTGGTTGCACGTAAGCCTTCGGATAACAAAGGGCCAACACATTGCTCCTTGTGAGATGTTTCAGGCAGCCTGAGCTCCTCGCACCGCCTCCAGGTGTGAAAGTGAAGATCCAAAAGGAACAGACAGCAGCAGAACCTCAAGGTTCTCCTGGCTCAGCTGGAGAGGATCATTCTGCTCCGGAGTGATGACACGCGGTACAAATTAAAAACAAGGCCGATTTTCAAGCCGTTTTACAACGTTTATCCCACGTTTGTTGTTTGAAATGCATCCATTGCATATTTTTTTCCGCTTCCACAAACAAACTGATCATGAAAAGAGAGTTGGACTAAATAAGTGCCAGAGACACGAGCTGGATGATGGCATTTCTTTGGATTGAATCCCAACCTTTGAGCTGTCAGCTGACAACGCCGGGAACGCCGCGGCTCTGAATGAGCGGATTGAGTGCAGAATGTGCAAACATTGTGCTCACTGACTTTGCACTTGTGTAGGCGTGTGTCAGTGTTGGCTGGTGGCGAATACCGACCGGGTGACCTCGGCCATCAAGTGCTGGTTTGCTCCAAACAATTTTAGCGTCGCTTTTTTTTCCCTGCATAGCCATGCAAGCTGCACACGGAATAGGTGAAAAGAGGGGCCGTGTATTTCCATCTGAATAAAAGCCACAAGCCATTTCCAGCCCTCGATTTGCAACCTTTGACCCCCACGGGCATTGACTTATTCAGGGATTAGCTCCATGACATTATCTGGTACCCAGCTGGCAGGACATAAACCTAAATGCAGATAAAAGGCACATTCAGTATACTGGCACTGCCACGCTGTGATTCCCGGTGAAGCGAAGGTGGAGCATTCAGTAAGTTTGTAAAAGCTTCATTGTGCATAAATAGGGAAACATCTCATTTTAAAGTATAATACCGTAATTGATAACATCAGTGATATTAGAGGTGCTTATATGCTTATATATAATATCACCCGAGCCTAGCTCTGATCGGCCCTGACCGGGGAGGGGAGGCGGGTGGGGGGGGGGGGCAGTGGGTGAGGATGAGCGCAGGCCGGCAGAGCGGGAAGGCGCCAGCGGCACCATCTGTCCGGGCTGAGCCACAAAGCCGGCTGTAATCAGGCCGCTAGCTGCTGACTGAACGGCCCAGGAAGCGAGCGGGCAGGGCCGGGGTGGGGGGCCGGGGGGGTGCCGGGGGGGCGGATCCTTCCCCGGTTCCTGCTTTAATTCATCAGCACAACCTATAGAGCAAAAAGGGGAGGCGAGTAGGGGCAGTTCCCCTGCAGACCTCAGCCTCTATTTGGTTGACTAAAAGTCCGTAACCAGGTGGAGCCGAAGGACCCGTGTGCAAACGAACCAAATGTCACCAGGGAAGGAACAGATGGAGTCAAGATGATTCCAATGCAATACAAATGCAAACATGTGCCAAACGACCCAAAGAGGCAATTGTCAGATTAAACAAACCACATCGGGGGTTTTAGCCACACCTGCACACACACTTCCCAGGCTGACCTCCATGACCTTCGCTTACAGAGTGGCAGGCTGGTTGAGAAGCACTTTGATGCCTGCTTCCTACTGCCGTGTGTGTGTGTGGGGGGGAGTGGGGGGGGGGGGGGGGTCTTGATGTGGTTGCAGGGGTTTGTGGCACTCTGGCACACCTGAAAGGAACCCTTTGTGGTTCCAAACGGCCACATGGAGCCGCGCCGCTTTCCATACGGCGTCCGTTTCAAAGTCACATGAAGCACAGATGTGGCTCCTCGCTGGACGGACTTTGGTGCTTTTGAGGGGGGAGGGGGGGCACTGAAAGGCTTTGAAGTTGAGCAGAGGTGGGGGACAGGAGACGTGGACAGAGAGGCTAAATCCATTCGGAAGGAAGATCTAAAACATCTATTCATCGCCTCCAAATATAAACTCAGGATTGGGCCTGAACTGACAGTTATCATCTCTGCAACAAACAACAAAAACAATTCTTTGGAGAATCACCTCCCAGTAATCATTGCTATATAACAGCCCTTCTGCTCTATTGCAGCATTAATTAGTAACAAGCAATACTTCATGAGAGAACACGTTCTAAAGGCATCGAAAAGTGCATTTAAGTAATTAAATGCAAGTAGTAAATCCTGCTAAAAACTAAATGGGACCATCAAAAGAGCGCATAAAATATAGAGTGTAATTTGTCAGTATACTGTAAATTCAGACCCCTAAAACGTATCTACGCGTGTGAGAGTCTGCTGAGCGCCTGTGATGGATGGATTATTATTCTCAGATGACAGAGCATTACTTTACATAGAAATATTATCTTGTTCAGAGTGATAGTGTGATTAATCTCAAAGGGTTTGCCAAGGACCTCTTGAAAACATCATTCAGGGGAGGAGAGAGGGAAGGAAGGACAAATACTGCGTGCGTGTGTGTGTGTGTGTGTGTGTGTGTGTGTGTTTTGAGGGCACTCGCATGGAGGAAAAAGCTAATTCTGGCTTCCCTGACCCCGCCGCGCCACACGCTGAATCTAAAGCGCGCCGTTCGTCAGCAGTGCAGGAAATACAATTAGGGGTGCAATCAATTCGCAGCCTGCAGGCCTGCCGATCTTCAGACCAACCTCTGAGTCTCACACACACACACACACACACACACACACACACACACACACCAGCAAACAAGGTTTGAGGGCGACCGAGTGAGTGACGCCTCGTCAGAACTGACGGGGACAATTAGAGGTGAAATGCTGTGCTGGTTGACATCACACAGTCAGCGTAAAAAAACCTCTTCTTCTTCTTTACGGTTTAGCTGTCAAAAGCCACAATGATATCGAGACTTCAAACGAAGGAGCGTTTCATTCAGAACGACTTCTGTTCAACGAGACTGGCTTCAGCGATCAAAAGGACCCCAAACCGACACCCCGAGCTCAGAACTCACCCCATCTTCAGTCCCCCCCCTCTCTCTCTCTCGCTCTGAAAGCCAGAAGCACCGAGCAGAAGTCGCCGAGCTCCGCACGGAGAGGCCTCCGGACGCGCCCTCAGCGCCGCGGCGTGACCCGCGTGGCCAAACTAGGCCATGCGGCCATCACGTAAGAGCCTGAGAGTGCCTGAGAGTGACGGCGGATCTCATTTTCTCGCTCGCCGTGTCTCCGGTGTGTCATTACCCCGCCGGCGATCCAGCAGGCAAAGACTTCCCCGTATGTCCCGTGTTAAGCCCTCGCCGAAAGGAGGAGGGACCCCCCGCTGGCTCGGATCAGACGGGAGTCAGGGATGGACTAAGGACGGGGATCCCTCTGTTTTGTCAGGCTATGTGTGTGTGTGTGTGTGTGTGTGTGTGTGTGCAGATTGGTGATTAAGAGGCTTTGGCTTCACTGAAAACCAACACTTTCCCTGTAAGAAGGATAACGCGGGGGGCTGCGCGCCAGGACTCCCTGGTCGCTGTCACATCTCGCCGCGGTTGCGTGTCTGGGCTGCCAGCGTCCCTTGGCGACGGCAACTCGGTGCTTCAAAAGGAAAACCTGATGCTCGAGATAAAGACGACACCACGAAGCCCCTCGTAATCTATAGCCGCACAAAGCGTCAAAAGTCTGAATATGATTACGGTTTAAGGACGAGAGTCGAAGCATGGGAAGGAAAGACGCGAGATGAAGCAGCTCGTCTGCTCACTCTCACTTTATCAGCGGCTCACGTTGGCCGAGACACTCCAATCAGATTGGACCCAGTGAACAATTGGAAAACCCTTAAGCTGCTGAGATGATAGAGGGAACAATCACCTGGCTGAATGGGGGCCATCGGCGGGGGGGGCTGCATCGAACGCCTTATCTGACCTGCAGAACCGTCCGATCTGGCTGAAGAATATTCCATCCTAATCACTCGTGCACGCCAACCTCTGCCGGCCCGGCTTAAGCGGCCCGATAAGCCACTCGCATCCTCTCGGCGGACGGGAGGTCAAACCCTGCGGGAACTAAACCAGATGCCTTTGGTGGCGGGTGGCTCCACTTTACGGCCCTCGAGGACGCTTCAGATCTGTAAAAGTCGTGCACGATACGGAGGGGTAGCATTACAAAGGGTTTCGCCCTTGTGACCACGGACTCCGGTCAGCGACCTTTAACCTCCTCAACGAGACACACATGCCACAGAAAAGGAGATCAAGAGGCCAAAGCATTTGGCAGATATTTGTTCGCTCAATTCAACTTCTACATTAAAATGTGCATTTCTGCCTGAGCGACTAGTCAGCGAGGCGGGTGAGTTAAAAGAGAGTCCTCTTTAAGCAGTCAGCAGTGAGGGAGCCATTGGCTCCGTATCCCACCGGCCTTCAGGCCTTCAGGCCTTCAGGCATGTGTGTCCCACATGTGAGCCGGAGAGACAACAGACCGAGGACGACGTCCCAGCAAGGGGGGGGGCCTTGAGACTATTAGTCTATTAAAATGCCCTCCGTGTTGCTCACGTGATCCGCGCGTTCAGACACGGGACACAACAGCGGCCTTTGTGCGTTTGTGTCACATCCATACCGCGACCATGGGGCCGGTTTGGATTACATCCTTTTTAGCTCTAGGCTCCAATCTGTGAGCAGCAGCTCTCTGAGCCTGGAGGGAGCAGGCGATGTGTGGACGGCTGCCCTACTTCCACACGAGCTTGTAATCTGACCTCCTTCAGCTCGCCTGTAAACATCATAACCAGCATGTTTAATCCAAGGTGGAAGTTAGCCAAGTGCAGCGTGTGTGTGTGTGTGTGTGTGAGAGTGTTTGTGATTGTCTGACATAGTTACAAGCAAGTAATAGGATGCACTTCGACCCACAACCCAGCAGGGTGCTTAGTAATGGAACAGACTTTCTTCCCTCACTTTTTATAACTTCTTTTTTTTTTTAAGAGTTGGTACCAATACTCGTGTGGGCTGGCAATGTGGTGCAGGCGATGGAGCGACCCAAATTAAGTTCAATCACACTTAATTCCCTGCTCAAATTTAGAAGTTAAATAGAGGGGCTGAAATGAACCAATAAATCCTTTTAAATATGAGGTGCTCCCAAAATAGTCCAGACACCCATTATCTATTTAACAGCTCCTGTTCCCATTGGGCGGGAGAAAGGAAGTGACTTCAAACGGCTGACCCCCCTCCATCTTGTTAATGACCCCAGATGTGTCGTCCTGAACAGGGGCCCGATTCATCCGGCTAAATCCTCCAGCCGCCAAAAGCACCCAGGGGGTCCGTTTCCAGTGTGCCGAATCAAAGCCTTTGGCCCGGGCGCGGCGGGACGACGGGGTGATTGGAAGAGAGGCCATTGATCTGCAAACACAGGGCAATCACTCCGCTCCCTCCATGAGCATGTACGCCGGTCCAGCTGTGCAGTCCAGAGTAGTGGGGCGGGATTGGGGGTAATGAGAGTAACACATGAACGCATACAACACACACACACACACACACACACACACTGAGCTATGTAACTTTACTCTGTGGGCCGTGCAGGGACCTCAGCCTGTTTACATCCCACACTGAGCGATGTGCAGAAGCAAAACGCTGCCGGGCCGTAAATCTGCCCGGCGGTCGCTGCGTGCGGTTGATGTCAGTCCAGCCACGAGTCTCCTCGCAATCCCGCCGCGGAGACGGCCCCTCACGTCCAGGCTCAAGCGGACCGGGTCGGAAATAAAGTCGAGGGGAAGTTATTTGCAAGCCATCCCAAGCCGAGCCGCCTCCCAAACTGTCCCCGAGTTCTGTTAAAAAGACACAATAATACAAAGTGGCTCTTCTGCTCATTACCTGCCAACTGCTTCCCTCATCCTGGGGCCACGCAGGGCCCCCAGCGGCCCCCGTGGGCCCGCCGGCTCCCATCCGGTCATCCTGTCCGAGGGTAGCGACACAGGAAGGGCAGGGGGGGGGGGATGCGCCGCCGGACGCACGTCCAAACGGACCCCGGCGCACTATATTTACGCTTCTTGTTTCCTGTTGTCCTTTTGTCAAACGGGAGACTTCAGACAGCGTCTCTCGGGCTGCTCCCCCCACCCTCTCCCTCCTCCGGTCCCCTTCTTCCCGTCTCCCGGCTCCCAAATGTCTTGCCCATATGGAGTTAGAGGGACGTCCAGGGTGGGCCGAGGGGGGTGGGGGGGGGGGCTGTGGGCTGGAGTCTCCCACCAATCCAACGGGAGTTTAATGATGGTGGTGAAGCAGAGGGGGGTTGACCCAAGTCAGGAGGGGCCGCGCATGTGACCCACACCGATTGGGGGAGGGCGTGTGTGTGCGTGTGTGTGTGTGTGTGTGTGTGTGTGCACCTCTGTGTCTGCAGCCCGAACGGTCACTTGAGGAATGCAGCCGTTCTGATCTCAGCCGTGAAAACACAAGCAAATTGAGCTCTTAAGCGGATGACTGTCGGAAAAAGAAAAGCCAGTTGTTTTGTCCCTGCGTTGCATTCAAGGCAGACGCACACACACACACGCACGCACACGCACGCACACGCAGGCTGGAGGAAGCAGATTCCCCCGGAGGTTGTCTGGCTCCAGGAGAGACTGTCTGATCTTTTCCTTTTTGTTGTCGATACGCCCGTTTGTTCGCGCGTGTGACGCAAAGAGCGACTCCGAGCAGCTCGTTGCCTTTTGTCTCATATCGCCACGGAAACACCGCCTCGCTCTCCTGAAGCAAGCGCTAACAAAACAAACAAAAAAAAGAAATGCATTTAGTCAAATCGGACTGGACTCTATGCTCATTTGCATGGTTTTTGATTACTTTGCTCCAACCACTCGCCTGCTTTCATCCTTCAAGACGCTTCGCCGGTTGCCAGCTGATTTCACTTCCATCCTCGCGATTCAGAGCACAACCCCCAATTAATTAAAAGTAGGCAATCAATTGTTGCCTGGGGGCAAAACAGATTTCAGTCTATTTAACTTAACATGTTTTCTAACAACGTTTTTTTTTTTTATTCCCGATGTGCAACAACCAACAGCTCAAATCAATCAGGGGATAATTGTTGAAGGTCTCCATGAGCACAAGCAGTACAGACACCAATGCTGTCACATGGGTCAACGTGGGTGTGCAGATGCATGTCCATAAGCCAATGACTGAGATGCATGTGGGGCGAAGGTCCACGCGAAGAGCCAGTCATCTTTTCCTTTTCTTGTTGCTTGTAACTCCCTAATTAAAGTCACCTCGCTGACGTCCCACCCGCCGGCCCGGCAGGGAGCCCCCCGATCATCGGCCTCCACGTGGGCGAGTTAGACGGAGACACTGACGAGGCGGCCTGCGGAAATTACAACAATTGGATGGCGCCCCTCCTCGGTGAGGACGGGGCGGCATCCAATTGACGACATAATGGAATCTTGGTCCATCATGCAGAGCCAGCAGCAGCCGCCAATCCATCCGGGGCCACGAATTCATCCGTCTCCATGGGGACCGGTGCAGGAGCCAATCAGGGATAAGCGTTATACACTTCCCACCCTAACGTAAGTGAGGCGAATTCTCCCCCTGCGAGACATGGACTCCCGTATTGCTGCTCTCCTGTCCACCAATTCACCACTACGGTACATTTTAAAGAGGTTTACCCGAGGAGGGAATGTCCTCCACAAACATTATCACCACTTTCCTGGCGAGGGAAGTGGGGGGGGGGACCACAATGAGTCCCACACAGAGACACTACCGCGCTGCACAGTGCAGAAAACGAAGGGTCATCAGACACCGACTGCAAAATATAACCTGTAAACCGTGACTCCACAAAGGCTGCGTCCTGCATGGACCTCCAGTGACACGCCGGCTGAAGAGATGATGGTGAGATGCACTGAAGAAACCATTCGCCCCTGGGGTAAGAGCTGTGAGCCGTAAAATAAGAGAGAAACACCACCGAGTTTAATTCAGAGGCGCCAACCGAGCATTTTAAACGTGGGATAAATCTTCAGAGTGGCTCTTATCGGCACTCGGGGACGCTGGGACCATTACAAGCTACAGGATTTATAAGGAGGAGGAGATAAACAGCTAACGTGAACTCTCTGGACTCGTTTCCTCTTCTTCTTTGTTGGTAAAGAAAAAGCGCTTGAAGGCCTGTCGCCCTATTAAGTCATCAGCTGGTGATTGGCCGGCCCTCTCCGTCACACCTGGGGGGCGGCGGCGAGATGGAGCGGCAGCTCCGGCGTTGGAGGTTACGGAAACGGGAGCGTCGTTTGAGCACTTCGTTTCCAAGCATCGACCCTCCATTTGCCCGACGGCAAGGCGAAGGGAGCAGAGAAATGCCGCCGTGGTACTCGGACGATATAACCAAGGAGCGAAGGAAGTGGTAAAGGCAGGAACGCCGTATTGATTTAAGGTTAATAAGACAAAGCGGTGATTGGAGGTTAACTGCGGCCAAAAGGCCGAGACTACTATTGGGAAGAGATGGATGTTGGGACTTTTAGTTTGGATCTTTGTGGTTAATTTACTCTGCCGGATACCACTGCTGACCCGTTCCGTTACCTGGAGAACTGCTGCTGCAGTGACACCATCTGCGCCCGTCCCAGCTCCGACTCCTCCGTCACCTCCCGGAGGCGCTTCTCGCTCTCCAGTCGCAGCCGTCGCTCTTCCTCTAGCTCGTGGATCAGCTTTTCTCGCTGTGGAAAACACACACACACACACACACATCCTTAAGTCACACTTAGTTTCTGATCCGGGGGGGGGCATCGGCGCCTGGTTCCCTGGACGCTCCACGGATGTTATCGTCGCAGGAGGTTTTCGACTTCATTGTCTGACATGTGACACAGGTGGCCGGGTTCCACGTGGAGCTTCAGGGGTGAGAGGGAATGAAAGCACGAGGGCGTGATGGCATTCAAGCAGCCACAGCGGCGTTACACTTCCGCGGTTTGTTCTGAAATGTTCTGACCTCCTCTCTCTGCTGCCGTGACAGAAAGTTCACACTAAATGTCAAACCACATTTCAAACCTCCATCTTCCTCTGCGCTCCCGCGTTCAATTAGAACTATTGAGAACTGGAGTAAATGTGAGTCACTGGGATTATTATTTTCAGAATCTTGGGCTGCAGAACTGCAGAGAGTCCATTGTGATCTGATATAAGGATCCTTCGGCGTCATTTTCCAGCTCATTAGATGCTCTGTAGTGTCATGGAGGGAATGATCATCTGGCTCTCATCTTAAGCACCAACAGAGCTCCCGAGCTGCAGGGATCCACGCGGAAGCATAATGGGGACATCTAGTGGTACTCAGACCAAACACCCCCCCCCCCACGGTGTTTGTCTCTTTGGATCACTAAAGGTGTGCTGCCACGATCCGAAACCGGACGCCGTCAAATGCATCCGACTTAAAAAATAAATTAATAAAAGCGGGACAACTGGAAAAGACTTTCCATCGCAAGCTTTTCTATAAACAATCATATTTCATTACAATACACCGCTACTTGGCTGAAGTCGGTGGCAAAAGGTCCAGGAGAGAGAATATTAAACCCGAGTCAGCATTAAAAGCAGTTGTGGTCTCCCCCCGCGGCTGTAAATCCACGGCTGCGCTGCTCTTTACGCAGCGGGGAGGCTCTCCCTGTCAGGAGTAATGGCTGCTGTAAATCCAGGCCTGCAGAGGCATCGTAAAGTAGTACCCCTCCCTGCCAAGACCGCCACCTATATATCTGGCTCTTCTTCACATTCTCTCTTTATGGAAAAAAAAAAGACTGCGTTGTGGGAGCATGTTGCTAATATTTACTCCTGTGGTAGAAGGCGGGGATCGCTCCCTCGGGCCGCATGGGTGGAAAAAGCCTTTTCTCCTTCATGCAAACAACCACAAACGCCCTTTTTCTGTGGGGCTCCACGTGAACTAATGTGTTCAGTATTGTTCTGTGCGCTGGATCCTCACAAAAGCACCGCAGCTTTAGTGCTGATTCCTGTTGCCCACTCGGCATAAAGCGCAGTAACATCGCAGGATTTATGCTCTATTGCTTTATTTGTTCAATATATCATCTTAGCAATTTACCTCAGGCCATTAAATCAAACATTACCACGTCTTTATGTGGCCAGAAAACCCGAGCAATGGATTGCAATTCTTCTCAGCCGAAATGTTTACCGTCTACATGGATTTTTCCTGCCGCGGTGAAGAACATGCTAATTGAAAGCACACTCTTTATTAAGCCTTTCGAAATGCAACAGGCCTTCGGCCGTGCCCTGGGAAAAACTCCCAAAGTCAACACCCAGATGGGATGCGATGAACTCATGCTTGGCAACTTTCTGTGAGAATGTTTACTTTAGTTAATCCACAGAATGAGGAGATAATCCTCGCAGCGCCCCGCGTCTCCTCCGGAGGGCGACATTTTACTGGAGGAAAACTGGCAGCAGCAGAAGCTCTAACAAAGCACCTCCAACCAAAAAAAAAGCAATATCAAATGGAACGGGCCGAGTAATCTCTAAAAAATGTCCCGGGCGGGATTGCACGCCGCTCTGCAAGACACGTTTGACTGAAAAAGCCCGAGCGGGCGCCTGAGGATTATGTTTGACCTCCGTCACCAGCGAGGCTGCGTTCATTTCCTGGTTGATGAAGAAATCTCTCTGGATATGACAGAGTCCATCACGTCGTGCACGGCTGCGGACCGATGCACGGGGTGTGTAGCGGTAAAAGCGCGTTGTGTTGCAGCATACGGCTTCCATCCCTCTCACTTCTGTGTCACTCGCAGCGCAGCCCAAAATAAACCTCTCCTCTGTAATTGGACGCCATTAGCTTGTAATAGTATTCAGCTGAATTGCTAGAAGACCCCAACCCCCCCCAGATGCCCTCCGAGATCCACAGAGGACTGTAAATTAATTAGAGGCCTGTCTCCCGGTGCAGCAGGAGCTGCAGTTATCAGGGTAAGTGCATGTGGACAGTACGCGCGGCCATCGCCGGGGCTCCGGTTCCGTCTGTTGTCCATCTGCGGATGTGTAGTGTTCCTGCCGGGTTTGGGGTACAGTTCAGGGGGCTCAATAATCTCTTCATTACACAGTAACCCCCCCTCCCCCCCCTCCATACCTCCTCCTCCTCTGGTGGAGCTCTTTGCCTAATCAAAGGGCCGGGAGCGGCTCTCTGACTCGCCGCTAAAGCAAACATCGGGGACAACGGACACACAACACCGGTTCTCCATTCATGAATAAAACACGCCGCTCGGCTGTTTGTGTTTGCGTGCGCGCGCGCGTGTGTGTGTGTGTGTGTGTGTGTTCGTCAGCAATTGAAACGAAAGTGTAGCACGAGGAGGATCCGGTCACATGGTCACACATTAGTGATGTCGGGTCCGACCCGTTAAAGACACAGTGAAAGATGCAAAAACATCCACTGCCGCTCAAAGTATATTTCCAGTGTGTCTCCGTGTGATAACTGCGTCTCTGGAACCTTTGAGCAGTGTTTTATTCAGCGGGACCCTGTGTCCCCCGGGGGCCCCATCAATTCAATTATCACGGAGAGCCACTGCGTCAGCGTGAGCCTCGTCCCCCCGTAGACAGCCGCGAGCGCTGTGGCAAATAAAACACACGCACACCCCGGGAATATGCTAAATCTGAGGAGAGGCCCATTTATCATTGCCAGGGCCCCCCCGATCCCACCCCACCCAACCCCACTCAAACCCACGCATTCAGAGTCATTCAGTCACACGTTCGGCGGAGTGGGTGAAAGGGACGGTGTGGAGATGCGATTTGGGCCTGGCTGTCAGCGCCCGTCACCCGTCACACACACACACACACACCATCTCGACCGCCGCTGTCCACGGCTGATAAGGCCAATCGGCAGGGACGGCACCTGGGTCCCCTCCCCCCCCTCTGGTCCCCAGAGCTCCACGCTGTCACATTTCCCCTAAACAGCTGTCAGGTGAACTCTGTGAAGGTCCCTCTGTGCTGGAAGTCCAGGAGGACCGGAGTCTTTCAGAGCCGAGAGCCCCTCAAGACCTTTTATCTGCTGGGAGCACAAAACGCTCCTGAAGGGGCTTTCTGGGTTTAAACACTAATAAATCACTGTCAAACTCACCCTGATATGATTGAACTACCACTGACTAGTTAAACCACGGTGAGGTCCACCAGCATCAGCCTGAAGGATTGTCCCCCCCCCCCCCCAGTGTGGCTTCTCGGCCCGTCCAACCAGGAGGACAAGGGCTCCCTTTGCACAGGAGGAACATCTGCTGATCCAGTTCTCCGTTCACTAGAATCACTGGGAATTCATGATTTATCAAACGAGACGTTCAGTCTCTAAAACGAGCAGGTTTCCCTCGATGCAACGTTCCAACCGGAGTCATCGTCTGAATCGTGCAGCACATAAGCGATCTTCTGATTGCCATCGTGGCTCCGGGGCTTATTTACTCCCAATTTACATTCAAATGTGCAGCCGCTCCATTCTAATCTTTAGTTCCGCATGAAAGCGAAAACATGAGCTAGTTACACAATTAAGAAAGGTTTCCCTTTATGGTCGATGCTCCACTCAGCTGCATCAAACGCGCCAGTGTGTGAGACTCGTATCTGTTTAATCCCAGAAACCCAAAGCAGAATAAAGTCGGTCACGGTGAGATTTTCCCCATGTTTAGACAGCCGCTTCCGGTGGTCATAATCCAGCGGTTTCAGGAGCGGTAGCGCGGCCCCCTCAGCGCCGCCGTCACCGCCGCCTTCACCCGCCTGCGCGCCAACACCTCCGTGTGGTTTTGCCCCCCCCCCCACCAACAGGAAGCCCGGCGTCCTGCACTTCGCCATCAAACGGGCGGGCGGCGCCGCTTGGTTTTTTAGGGTGTGAGGAATTCAGGGGCCGACCTACAGCGGCGAGCAGAAATCAACAGGGAAGTCCACTGTTTCCGTTGCACCACGAGCACCACGCCGGGTCCCTCCTGAGTCCCGGCAGCTCTTCAGTCCCCCGCTTTCTGCCTCTGTGATCGCGTTACGCAGAGGACGGTAATGGATGTGAAGAGGGAGGACCGAGGCACGGAACCGAGGCTGCTAAAGAGGGCCATCAGATAGCGGCGCGGCGTGCAGCCACTTCTTCTAATCTGTCTCTCTCTAGGTTAGTCCCTTGGCAGGCGAGGACGAGGGGGGGGGGGGGAGCGGGCATTGGGGGTCTGCGGGGCAATTATCTCCTTGATGCAGAAGCCTCTTTCTCCTCTCTATTGATGAACGCCGTGCCCGCTCGCCCAAGCCTCCAAGGAGAGAGAGAGAGAGCATGAGGGACTCCGACGGGGATAATCCCAATTTCAAATGGAGCTTTGTGATATCCCCCCTCCTCCCTTTTCTCCCCCTCCCCCTCCGTCACCCTCCTCCTGTCTGGCACAGATAACTCATCCCTCTCTCTCTCTCTCACGCGCAGACGGCACCCCGCACATCCATGTGGAGAAATCATTCGCACGTCAGCCGCTACACACGAGAGCCGGAGGCCTTCGGCGCAAAAAGTCTTTTTCCTTTTGGAACCTCACAGGTGTGTAAAAACTCCCACATGACGCGGGAGGGTCCCGCAGGCAGGATGCACTGCACCGTCCCTGTGTGGAGAGTCTTGGTGGGGGGTCACACAAAGGTCAGGGAGGGGGGGGGGGGGGGGGAGGGGAAACGGAGGGCCATCGCTTGACTTCCTTTCCCTCAAAAGTCCGTGTGGAGAAACGTTAGCGCGGTAGATTTGCTCCTTCACCGCCCCATAACACATGTCAGTGCCAACGCTCCGCCTGCAGGGCGAGAGGAATCGACCCTGCTCAGCAGCCCTTGAGCAAAAAACTCAATGTCTAACCCCTGTGATGTGACCTCCTAGAGAAAACAAGCGCTCCTCCTTCAGGGATCAACAGGAGACGGCGTGAGAATCTCGCAGCGCGTCGGCCCTCGTGTGCTGTTGCTGTAGGCCTGCTGCCACAAAGAGAGGCAGCCGGGGCCACGGGGGGGGGCGAGGGGGGCGGGGCCTCTGCTGTACATCACGCGGTTCCCTGTCTGACCTCCTCCCCGCTGCACGGTGTGCACGCGTCGCTCCGAGACACGGATCAATGAAAAACGTCTCCACATTCTGTCTCCTGCTTACACAAAGTGAAAGCACAACATCAGCGATGTGCGCGATGCGGCTCCCGACCGCTCGTAATGTTCCACCAGCTGACCTCCTCCTCGGGGTCGCCCCCCGACGCATAACCACGCGCGCGCGTGTGTGTGTGTGTGTGTGTGTGTGAAGTGAGCGTCCGCGCTACTTTACCATTGTTCCTTCGCTCCTGCTCCGTGCGACTTCCCTCTGCAGGCGAGCCGCGGCCAGCTTTTCCCTGAAAGAGGAGAGAAGACGGGTGAGTCGACGGGCGAGACGACGGGTGAGTCGAGGGGCGAGACGACAGGTGAGTCGACGGGTGAGACGACGGGCGAGGGGACGGGCGATCGGGGTTTCAGGGGTAGTTTCTGTTTCCAGACACGTCATTCTCGCTGAGGGAATAAAAGCCTCGTATAGCTCTCTTCTGCTTAACAGGGGAATCCTCCCAAGCCTGCAAATCAGCCAACACACACACACACACACACAGACACACACACGTGGAGGAGACGGGGTCGTCTGCTCACCACGCAAAACAGAGAGCTCGCAGTTCTGTGCGGATAAAAATAGCTCAAAGGAAACCAAAAGCAGAGCATCCTCACACGCTGACACACACATCAGGATAAACAAAGACATTGACTCTGCACGTCCAATTCGGTTCCCATGTGAGGCCATCGCAGACTTTAACGGGATAAGCCTTGGCGCGGCAGCGAGGGTAACACGGAGCGGTTGTTTTGAGGCCCTTCCCGACGTATCGCGACCGAGAACACGGGTGAGACTCGGCTCGTGGTCCTCGGAGGAGAAACCCGCCGGCAGCCGGCTGTCGGCTGAAAGCTCGTCATCCTGCGTGTGCTCGTGGAAAGTGGAGCAGAGGAGAACACCGGGTTGGGATGTTTACAACCCGATGGTGAAACAAAACCGAGACGTCGTTATTTCTAACGTCCGATTCTGCATTGGTTTTTGTCAAAGAGGTAAATGTGGCGCTCGAGATGCCGACGCGGGGGCGCAGGGCGTTTGCCAATTGTCACACGCCGGATTGCTAATTTAGCTCATTAGCACTCGTTCAATCTAGAATCCACATGGAAACGGCGAGAGAAAAGAATCCAGGCCGCTCTGGTGTGCGCGAGGGAAACCGGCTTGTGTTGCCCGCATTAACACATCACACAGGGGGACCAAATGCAGACAGACGCCACAAACTCATGACCGAGGGGGGGGGGGGGGGTCTGCATCGTCTCAGTGTAGATATCGTTTGTTGCTCAACGGGACCAGGCTGGCATTCCTCCAGTCTGTGTTGTGGCGGAAGCGTCGGCCCTGTGAGGGGTTAAGGTTTCGGGCCACTTATGCTGCGCAGGCACGTCCCAGGAGCGCCGGAGCGCCAAACATAGAGCAATTTCACATTCTGCGTTAAAAATAATTACAGCGACCGGCGAAAGCGGCAGTCGGAGCCGTGTTCTGGCAGAAGACGCTCGCGTCATGTGGAATAATGTGATGTTTGAAGGTTTAAAAGGCATGTTTGTGCTGTTATTTAGAGCCATGTATTCGGCCTCGGGTTATTTCACCGCCTACAGTCGATTTGAGTTCAGCGGGACAAACAGGAGGAAATGAATGTTGTGTTTCGCAGCTTTTGCTGTACGCTGCACTTTGACAGGAATATGCAAAAATCAGTTACTGATTTCTACATTTCTACCTGGAACTCATCTTCTTTCACGCTTTAGTCGTTTCACAACGTGCTTAGTCCCCCCCTCGTCCATGTGAGCGCTGGCCAGCTGACAGAAGTTACTCATTTGTTGTGGAAGTTATTGTCGCCATGGTTCCCGTTTATAACGGTAAAGTAATTGTGAAATCTGGCAACACGTCCTCTAATAAACTCCGGACGAGAGACACGAGCAGTTAGACCTTCTCGGAGTTTTTCCACATTACACAAACTTCACGTGGGCGTAAAGCCCCGAATGCGCCACCAGTAATGTCTGCAATCATCCCTCATTACCTCGGTGCGCATTTCACACTTGACTGCGACTAAATGGGAATTATTTCACGCCACGGTCCGTGCTTTGGAACCAGTACATCCGAGCGATGTGATGAGAGCACAAGCTGACAGGCACAGCGACCACGCGGACCTCCAGCGGCTGCCGGTGACCCGGAAACCCCTCGATATCATCGCAGGCATCGCCCCCGCCGAGCCTCAGTGAGCAGGCCCAACCAGCTGACAGGATTCAAACTCCACACACACACACACACACACACACACTCTCTGGTGTTACTGTGTCTATGCGTCAAACGAAATGATGTCACACATACGACGCCTCCTTTAAAACGTGCACGTTTCCCTTCTTCTCCAATGCAAACGGCATCAAAAGCATCCGCGTTCTTCGAGGTCAGACGGTCGCCCCCCCCCCCGGAGCAAGTCCTCCACGCTCAGACGCGCCGCGAACCCGGCTCGCGCTCAGACGGCGCACGGCGGCGTGCGAAGACACGATCCGTCAGTGCTGCAGGGGGGGGGGGAGATCAATCAGCAGGGGAGCATTCGCCGACCTGAGCCGACATGTCGGACCCACGCGCTTTGAACTGCATTGTGGGAGGCAGACGCTGAGCGCTGTTTTCATCACTCCTGCATACAGGTGGTTTGATCCATCGTACATTGTTTGCTGTTAAGCACATAATGAAAGAGAAAAGCCCGCGCTGCACACCGTCTTATTTCCCGTGTGGTTAATCTGTCCTCATGTTAACAGAAGAAACGCCACACGATGCCTTCGGCCTGCAGTCACTCACGCCGACGTCGATGCGCACTTCAGGATGTATAAAAGATGCAAACCAGCTTTTCCAACATTGCCATGGAGGCTCGTGGCGAGATAAACATTTCAATCGTTCCGAGCCACGGATGTACACAGAGATGCACAAATGTTTGGATGCGAGTGGAGCTGCCATGCATTTATGCATAAGCGTCTGCGCTCCCGCTGGGTTAAGAGCCCCGACATGCACGCAATCCCTCTGGCCCACATAGGGCATCCTGCTCGGAGGCCGGTCATTCCCAGCGTTAATCCGCCCATGGGCCGTGTTATGTAACCTTCTGCACCCATCCGAGGTCCCATCCCCCCCCCCCTCTCCAGTGCGGGACAATGAGCGTACCGAGGCGTTTGATAAGTTATAACATCCAGCTCGACCCCGACAGGAAAACGGCAACAACTGCCAGCAGGTTGGAGGCGGGATGGAAAACGCCTTTGTCAGCTTCAGGGTTCTAAAAATGTCAGCCTCATATTTTTTCCAGATGAAACGACCTGCCAATTTATTACGTCCAGACGCCACATGGATTCATCCTTGATTTGAATGGGGTTGTTGTGACGGATCAGGACTGTTCACACGAGCGCCGCGTCCAACCTCAGCGTCCTGCATCAGTCCTCGTTTTAATATCTCGTACATCATCAAAGCGCTGCTTGTTTAACATTCAAGCCCCAATCACAGAGAGGGCATCAAAATCAGCCTGCGGGGTAAACACTGCTCAAAGGGTCTGAGGGGGGGTGGGGAGGGTCTTTGGGGGGGGGGGGGGGCTGGCACACATCTGTGACCGTTCAATCGGTCCCAAAGCATTAAGAAGGTCCAATCAATCACAGGCGAGAGGCCGAACGGCGGCCTGACCTGCCGGCCCCCGTTTCCCCCCCCCCCGGCCCACAGCTGGTCGCTGACCTCCCGCCACGGAGCCCGTCTGCACTGGAGGGCAGCGGGAGCGGCAGGAGCCACATGTCAGCGCCCCGCACGGCCAGCCAGGCACAATGGGCTCTGCCTCGCCGCCGCAGACCATCAATTATTGACGAGGCGAAATGTGATGAGCAGAGAAACAAAGAGCGCACGCACGGCCATGACACGTCTGCACTTCAGGAAAAGGGACTTTTTCCTGATCAACGCGCTCGGTTCCTTGAGCTTCAAAGTCTTTGCGCTCTGCGAGTTGTTTCTCTGGCACGTCGGATCAGTATTGCATGGATGTCGGTGTTGTGCCCTGATACAGCAGTGCACCGGGATGCCTCGTGACAACGTGGGTCATCCAACCCGTATTCCTCCGCCCCTCCAACCGATGAGGTCGTGCGTCTAGCTCTGTTTGGACAGGTGTGCGCCGCGCGGTCAAACGCGTCGAGGTGACTGCGATTAGCCCGATTAATCCAAAGTCAACGACTTGTTCAACGCTGTGGGTTGTTTGTCCTTTTCCCCTCCGTGATAGCATCAGTGCTTTGGAGGGGTCTTAATTACAGCAAAAAGGACTGGTAGAAACCAGAGGGGCGTCATCGGCGCGATCCGACGCCGGGGGGGGCAATAGCTTAAATGCATCATTTTAATCAGCCCGAGATCAGATTGACGGCCTGCACTCGACCCGCGAACTTCTGAAGCAGCGGGAATCAGACGCGAGGAATCCTCCGGGGGACTCTGAGGAATGCGCTCGCCGCGGGTCACCTCGGCCATCCCCGTCCGGACGGAGCGAAACCCCGCCGACGAGCAGATGTGTTTTAAAAATGGCCGCCGACGGAGCCGGGAACCGGCAACACGTGAACTCGCACGGGGCAAAGACGTGCGCACACACACACACACACACACACACACACACACTCTTTGAGTCTTTTTATGTTGAAGTGATAACAGAGGAGGCGCCGCCGCGGAGCCTGAACCAGCGCCGATACGCCGATGCAGGTTCCACTCCTCAGACACACACCTTGTTTTGAAATTCCCGGCCGCGCGCTCGGGGATTCCGGCGGCTAATGATCCCCGTGCGTGACTTTAAGTTGTTCCACTGACGCTCGTCTCCATTGAATCACACGCTCTGACACATAATTGGGCGTAAGTGAAGCGCACTACAATTACCTCACGCTTCAGACAAGAAGCACGAGTTGGTCCGGCACTTAAGTCAAGCGCTGATTCAGGCGCCTGGACTTAAAAAAAAAAAGGCCCACGTATACATTCAGCAAGTCACACGTTTCATCCATTGTTCAGTATTTTACGCCCTGGCTGTTCTGGTTTAAAGTAATTAGGGAACAGGGACTCACATTTACTACTGTACCATAACGCTGGAAGGTTCTGCTGACTCGTGGAGACGGGGTGTTTCACGCCGGCTGTCGACACATCGTTTTTTTTTTCGAGAGGTGGGCAAACAGAAGCCCTTTGCACATGCAGACAAACGGCCGCTCCACACACACACACAGACACACACAATAGACACAAAGGGTACAGTACACAGAAGCACTGGAAACGCCGCCGAGCCAGCCGCCCGGCAGCTGTGGAAGTCGCCCGTTTGCATGTTTCTTTGCAGAAGTCGTGCCTTCGACTTCATTTGTCACTGGATTTGTATTTGCCTTCCATTCCCTTTGACGAACAGCTGATTTGTCGACACATTTTTGCTTTCTGACGGGTGTGAATGGAGAGAGAAAAGGAAAAACACGTTCCCCTCCATGTGTTTTTGGTTACAGGAATACGACCACGGCGTTCCCGTTCTGGCACTCGGGCATAGAAGTAATTATCATCGCCATTCACTCGGTAAAAGCACAAGTCCGACCAAGTGGCTGAAAAGACTTAAAAACAAGCCGAGGGGTGTTTGGACAAGAGTTTTACTGCAGGTGAGCTTCTCCAGCAGCCTCCATCCATTTCCTCTCCAGCTGCGCCAACACCTCCAGCCGCTGGACCAGGTCCTGCATTTCTCTCCCGCTATTATCCGTTGATTTACGGCCCAGATATTGTGGACCTGAGGTTTGTTGACGTTCCCCGCCCGGCGCAACCTCAGGTCGGACACCCGACCTTTTCCAACATCGCCAACGGCTCGCTTCGCCTGAAAGCATCGCCGCGGCGAGTCGAGAAATGCGAAAAAAAACGGGGAGGGAGGAGCTTGCGGTGTTTTTTTGGCGGCTTTGATGCAAAAAAACGAGATCGAGAGAGCAGGAAGGCCGAGTGGATAACGAGCAAGAACAACGTCGCGTCATCCTGTAAACAGTTGGTGCTTCTTTTCTGAAGCAACGCAACCGAAAAACACTGTTTTTTCATCTTTGAACCCAAAATGCGCAACCTGGAATACCGTTGATATCCTTCCCTGAGCTGTTTCGCCAGCTATATTTGCAGAAACGGGTCCGTACTCGTCTGACGGAGCGCTGCAGGACTCTGGCTGGAGTTCTCACGTGCTGTTCGGGGGGAGGGGGGGGGTAATAAACGTAGAGCAGGCTGAGGGGAGGAATGCATTCAAAGCCGCCTTAATTGAGCCGGACGGCCTGCAGTCACAGCGTCTCGACGAGACGTTCCTCACACGTACACATCATTAAACCGGCTGCCCCGCGGTACCAATGACATGGGAAAGTTGTCTGGAAGGTGCACCCCCCCCAACCCCCCCATTCCGTTTAAAATGAAAGTCCCCTGGCCGTCAATGGAGGGGAAGTGCTCCCATGCTGAGGCCCACTGGGCCGGCCATTGAACAGGGGAACATTCCTCAGTAATTCAGCTTGACCTGGACCCAATATGCTGGCGGAGGGTCACCGAATACAGAGCGCCACATACGGGGGAAGGAGACGAGAGGGGAGGAGGGATCGGATGTAGAGGAGTGAGAGGCGATGTGACGGACAGGGGTTGGAAGGGGACACAAAAGCACACAACTTAATTAAGTCGAGTGGGCGGCTGTTCAGGGGGACGATTAGTGCTTTAATAACGCCGACCGGCGTCCAGAACATCCCAGTGAGCGCTCCTCGTCGCCGGTACCACGCGGCTCACGATAGCAGCCGCGGCGTGTGTAGAAATGGTCGCGCCGCGGCGGCGTCGGGATGGAGAGAATTGCGGTTTTTTAATTCCATAAAGTCAAATCCCTCCACTTGGCGATCCTCTCACGCAGTAATCCCCAGGTAGGTTTCAGAGGCAGGCGGCCTCATGCTGCCCACTGCAGCGAACACATCGGCCCCGGCTGGGGGAACGCCGCCCCCCCCCCCCCACGCAGAGGACTTAAATGGACGCCGTTGAAGTAGAAACAGCAGATGCTTTTTCGTGCTCTGCTGGACAAAATACTCAAACTAAGAAGACACTCGGCACTTTGACAACAGCAGCGAGAAGGTGACGATACCTCCCGTGCTCTCAATTTCACGTTCCCTCGCAGTTCTGTTTTTAGAGATAACAAACCCGGCTAAAAATACCCCCCCACCAGCGTCCTGCATCCTTGCTGCACTGGTTGCCAGCATCCACCCCTCTCTCTGTGGACGTTAAATATGGCCGACGACGAGGACAGACCCCCCCTGTCCCGCTGTGACTTTGACGCGTGGACACTCGCGCTGCCGAGGAGCCGCAGAGGAACTGACCACAACACAGCGGCCCCCGTAATCCATACCCCCCCCCCCAGCGTTTAGCTGTATCCACAAGCCGTTCAACGCCAGTCATTCTCGGGCGGGATTAGTGGGCCGGGTAGCAAATCTTAATCCGTCTGAGAGAGAGAGAGTGTGAGGAAAGAAAAGGAGAAGTGGGAAGAAAAAACAGGCATTCCAGCACACACTAATCCCCCCCCCCCCCCCCGGCCGATTGTTTTAGCTCTGCTTAAACGACGAGTGCTCATTTCCTCCTCTTATCAATCAGAATCATACGCAGCTCCATCCACTGTTGCTACTAGCAACGGGGCACGCGGTTCCCCCGAAACGGGCTAATCTGGCTCAGAGATAATCCCCCTGCACGTGTGTACAATACTGCTATATGAAATATGCCCCCCCCATCACCCCCCCCCCCGTCTGAGGATCACAATTCTAAAAAGTGATGCTCGGGACAAAGTGAAGACGCCGGCAGAAGAGGAATGTGCCAGTGTGCATTCGTTCCTCTGACAAAAGACAAAGTAAACGGCACGAATGAAGTGAAACCCAGGATCCTGGTTCACTGGGGACGATGGCGGTGCTCTGCGTGTCCTCTTACCCCGATGCAGCATCCTGGTGCCTTCAGGGGACACACATGGTCTCCCTCCTGCTCCGGAGCAGCTTCCCACTGATCCGGGCGGGTGATAAAGTTCCCGTCCGCACTGCTCCTCCTCCCTTCCGTGCTCCCTCTTGCTCTCCGCTTCCCTCCTCCCAGTCCTCGCTGCGTCCGTCCTCTCCTCGTCTCCTCGTCTCTCTCTCTCTCCCCCGATGTGGCAGCGTGCGGCGACCCTCTCCTCTCCCCTTCCTTCTCCCACTAAACACTCTGCGCTATGCTTCCTCTCACTAAACACACACACACACAGAGCGCCGCCTCCCCCCTCTGCCTCCCCCCGCCCGGCCCGCCTCTGGCTTTATCTCCCCTCACAGTGTTTCTCCCTCAGCCCGGCTCTTTCTCTCTCTCTCTCTCTCTCTCTCTCTCTCTCGTCCCTCCTCTCCGGGCTCGCAGGACGCTTAACGTGTGTTCGGGGGGGGAGACGGCTGCTCCGCTGGATCTTCCCTCAGGGGAGGAGAAGCGAGGTCGGGGAGGGGGTTTGCACGGGAGAGGAGGAGGAGTTTTTGGGGGGTGCGGAGTGCTGAGGGGGGGGTTTAACTCCACCAAAGGGGGGACGTGAAGGAGCAAGAGGCTTGTGATGTTGTACTAACTGGGGCTTGTGGATCGCAGGCAGATGCATCCGAGGTGACAAAACGGAGAAGAGAAAACAGAAAGGAGAGTTTTACTTCTCACTGATGTGTCGCCCAGCAGGGGGGCAAAGTTCTGCCCCCGTAGAGAGGAACAATGTGAGCGATGAAGTCATTTTGTGAAGGTCCTGTTTGAGAAATATCATTGACGTTTTGATGTCAGAAATGCTTTGTTGGAGGAACACTGAGGCCTTAAGTCCGGCTTTTCCTCCTTACAGAGCCGGCGTTTCAAAACCCAGAATATTCCTCCGGGGGGAATAAGTGTGCAAACGCTGGCTGCGACTCTCAGTGTGAACAAAGGAAAACAGAGACAGGACTTGAGACTGACAAGAGACGGCCGAGGAAAGAGAGAAGGAGGCCGAGGGAGCATAGGACACCATCTGAAAGCCGAGCATTAAAAGCCGGACGGAGGAGCGAAGCCGACTCCATCTGCCGCCATCACAATCAGTCTCAGCTGAATGGCTGACAAACTGCAGCCGACCAGGCAGGACGCCTGCAAGGGCCGAGGAGGCAGAATGGGAAGAGGGGTGGAGGGGGGCGGGGGGCCCTCTATTGTCTGCCCCCCAATAGGACCAGTGCGAGAGGGGGGCGGGCCCTGGAGGGGTGAAAAGGGGGAATTAAAAGGGTCCCGGTGACAGCAGCGCTCGGTTAAAGAGGGCAGAGAAAGGACGGCGCTGACTTGGAGCCGAGGCCGTCGCTGCCTCTTCGTGTCCTAAATGAACAATGACGCTCACCGTGTGGGAAAAGGAGTTTCCTGGGGAACAGGGTGGGGGGGCATCGAGCTCAAACGTGCAGGGATCAGTTCTCACTCATCGGGGTTTGGAGGTGGACTCTTTCCCCCCCCCGGGGAAGAGATCATAAAAAGATGCCACGTCCGGTCAAAGTGCTCGTCATCTTCGCCGCTGAAGCCGGCGGGCCACGTTTCCATTTGTCATCGTAAAAGTCGTGAAAGATTCATGAAGCCTGATTACTGCGACCGATAAACGTCCCGCAGAGGCGTAATTGTGTTTATCCTCAGCGCAGCTGTCTCGCGGGGGGAAATCTGAATATGGAGCGACGGGTGATTGGATGCGAAGAGCAGGTGGCCACCAATTAGACAGTATTGTGCCGGTTGGGTAAAAAAAAGGCAAATGGACGGCTGAGTCAGCAATAACGTGTACACATGCCGCGTAACCAAGAGGTATGGAGGGCAGTGGTCCATTCTAATTGGATCACCAGCGAGCAGCGAGACAAATGGTGTTTGGGTCAAACCTTCCTCTCTCCTCCAATCACATCCAATCAGATCCAATCCAATCGTCTCTGCCTTGTTTTGTGTTTGTCTGTTTGTGTTTCTGCATGCGTGCAACAACAAAAGTGCATGGAGGTGTCAGCATGTGAGCACATTACAGCCCACGTTTTGGGTGCATGCAGGTTCTTACAACCATAATTATGTCCAATCATATCATAGTATACTAGTCTGGATTTGTAATATTCAAAGGCGTGTGCAGACGTGTGCGTGTGTGTGTGTGTGTGTGTGTGTGTGTGTGTGTGCCGAGTGATCTGCTGGGCTCGTTAAGGCGCTGCTCATTGCTCAGCCAGGGGTGTCAGTGACAGATTCCACTGTTTGGAAACACTCGGTCGCCCACACAGTCAGCCTGGCTCCACCACTGTCGCACACACACACACACACACACACACACACACACACTCAGGCTGGGTTAGCATTCCACAGGGGGGGGGGGGGGGGGGGGTGCTGGGACAGTGGCTGCAGGGACACCGGGTCGATGTGGACTCGTAATGGGGTGCAGGGTGGTCTGAGGAAAAGGGACGCGCGTGGTTGAGGGGTGTGTGTGTGTGTGTGTGTGTGTGTGTGTGTGCGCAGTGGGGGAAGAAATGTTTAGATCCTTTACTCAAGTGAAAGTAGCAAAAGTATAAATATGGATCCTGTTGCTTTGTGTAAATAGTTTTTTTTGTGATCATCGTGTATAAGTGGAAGGCTGCTTTGCACATTTATGTACATTTTATCATTTTTAAGATCAATTAAAAGATGAATCTTGCAAAAAAAGTTGCAAAACAATGCAACAAGGCGCTTTCCGGTCCGGCGCTCCAGCTTGATCCCCTGCAGCTTGATCTCAGCTGAGCGACGGGTGGGGGGGCCCTTGAGCTCATTTATTTAACCGGTCTAGGTGTGTGTTCCGAGACAGACTTTAATCACACAGGAGGAGAAGAAGGAAAACTCTGTGCGTCCTGGAGGACGATTAGCCGGTGCGCTGTGTTTAAGCTCAGCGACGCTCCCGGGAGCCGCCATTAGGCGCGCGGCTGCAGCCGAGGCAAAGTGGGGGGTGCTGCATCATCTGGAAACACATCAGAGGTCCGGTGGGCGGGTGCAATCCATCCAGGAGATATTTAGCTGTCGACATGGCTAGACTCTTTTTGGGAGGGGGGGAGGGGCTAGACAGCGAGTATGTTTACCCAACACGGGCTCACGTGATGGGCCACGCTGCCATCGCCCCCCAGGTGTCATTTCACTGCTGTGTGGCAACATGAAGAGCGCGATACAATGCATGCGATAATGCACCTCCAGCACGCTTCATCGGGCACGGGTGGTCGGGGCGGGTCGGGGTTCTGGTCCAGTGAGAAATCGTCTACGGACCAGATTTTCCCTGCTGTGAGAAAAGCAAAATCATCTGAAACGAGCCGGATTAACGTTCCTGGAGTTAATCTTTAATTAATCTTCAGCAAATCTTTAGAGAAATACAACATTCCTCGTGTGATTATGGTAAACAAATGGGGCTATTATACCATTACTAATATTAGTGGTATCACCACCTCACAAGGACGTCTCAAGGACGTCTTTTTCCATAGCGTGCACCCAGAGAAGAGTTGTTTGTGTTAGTAACTAAACCCAACGTGGAAGTAAAGATGTTCAAACGTGTCATGGAATCCTTTTGTTGTGTCTCAGATCTCCAGCGGGGAGACGGGGAGACGGGGGGGGGGGGTTAGACACCCACTGGACCGTCGACTGACAGCCATGATCTCACACTGCTTCACAACCATCTTTTGTCCCAGTTTCCACCGAGCGACCACATGTGGGCCGGAGCTCAACCTCAGGTTTTAGAGAAAGCATCTGTCGTCCGCTCACTGTGTTATGACTGAAATGTGATGAATTTCACAAATTTCCACCTCTTCCTGTTTGCTCGGGGAGAGAGCCCTGAGCTGAGGGGGGGGGGATTGCGTGGATGCAACCACTGTGACTTCCAGCGACCAAAACCACACGGGATCCATCGGCGACCCGAACATCTCCTTATCTCCACGCCGGGGATGTTTTACAGCGCGCAGTCAAAATAACTGCACGCTTTTCACACGCACAAAAAAGGAGCCACGGCACCTTCTCACAACAATAATGCAGAAGAAAGAAGCGTCTTCACTGCACGGAGCAGAGGGGAACTCAATGGAAGTTAATAGAAGTGGATGTTTTGGGGATCCCGGTTCAGCCAGACAAAACCACGCTGACTGGAAACGTAATATTCCAAAACAAGACGTAAGAAATCTGCTTTAGCTACAGCACAATGCATTCAAATTAGTGCTTGAGAACTCACTTAACGACGGTGGTAATCAGCCCTTGTGCAAGACTAAAACCCACTCAGCTCTTAAACACAGCTAATTGCTTCTAGGAATGCAGATAATTCCCCATTCAATCGAAATGCCAAGAATACGTGCAGTCCTATAAAACAGTGTGTATGCATGTTGTGAAACCGCTAACAAAACACGCCGATTACAACGCCGTATCTGCAGGGAACGCTTGAATCCATTACGCTGAGGAGTGCGAGTTCTTCTCTTTCCAAAATAAGAGCGCAGCAGACAGCTGCTAAGCTCTACACTTGAAAGCACCAGTGAAGAAACCGGCTTACGATGAATGATATGAGTTGAGAAGGTTGTGCAGGGAGGAGGGGAAAGCGAGGGATCACGCTCGCCGTGCATGGGAATGCAGCTATGGAACGACCTTGAGGCAGCATCAGTAAAAGGCCTCATTAACCCCTTCGATTAACCTGCTCCGCTCATAAGCTCCATAAAACTGATGCATGTATTTTATGTGCATGCAGCGGCGCTGCAGCGCTCGCCGCTTACGTTACCCGGGAGACGAGTGGCCGAGCGCACTGAACCGACTTGCGGCGCCTCCTCCGCTAGCTGGAGTTCATCATTGGGTTTACCCGTCATGGAGGGTGAAGATCGACAACATGCTAATCCGTGCTAACAAGCGAGCTGGATGGAAGATTGCAGAGCAGGTTGAAGGTTTCCGTTCACGGTTTCGCCGATTGATTTATTTCCCCACGGACGGCGTCTTCGAGGTATTTCAGCCTTGTCTGGCTCATAAAGTGACCCCCAATGAAGATTAGGGGAAATCATTCACTTCAGGGGCCACACAAACATACTTGGAGGGTGTATTAGATCTCTATGGCGCTTAGCGTGATCAAATTACTGCATTAGACCGGTCAACTTATCCAATTAAAGTTGTAAAACGCACGGCTCCCGCCCAAGCGAGACGGCGGGCCCTTAGGGGGGGGCTGGGGGGGGGGCGGGGGCGTCGGAGGGTTCGCGGGAGGCGACGCGCCTTCTCGTCGACGGCGCCTCGCCACATACTTCAGCCTTTCATCTCGCTCTGACCGCCGGCCGCACATCTCTAAGGCCACAAATGCCTCGTAGTGACATCGGCGAGGAGCACATTCGTAAAGCCGTTTACGAGCTTCGTGCTCCAGCGGTCTTTTTCTCCCATGAGCACACACACACACACACACACACACACACACACACACACACACACACACACACACACACACACACACACACACACATTTCATTCCGTCCTTGTAGGAGTGCAGGGGGACACCCAAAGTGCTTTTAGAGACATTTTCAAAGACTTAAATCTCAGTTGAAACAATTGCTGCAATTTGTATTAGTTGCTCTGTAATCTTAAAAGCTTAAACAATAAGAGAATGTTGGAATGAGATCATTCAAATCACTCAAAGGGAGTTAAACACATAAAATAAACTCAGTCGCTTCCAAATTCAAGCAGTGCAGCAGTTAGTGGATAAAACTAAGTTTTTTTAATTCAACCCACATGCAAATTCACTTAAGCTCAGAGCCGTTAGTTTCTAATCCCGGCAATAAGCGCCGATCGGCCCTGACCCCCCCCCCCCCCCCCCCGCTGCTCCATGAACATGACAAATAGCTTATTGATCAGCAGATGTCGTCCTAATGTCCTTTTTTTTGGCTGGAGGCTGCAGCTGCCTGTCCCTCAAGCCCCCGGTGGATCTCCAGCCGAGTCCCCCCCCCCCCCCCCCCCCTGGACCCCCACCCCGTCCTTCAAGGTGTGAACGGCGTCACAGACAAAAACGCCATCTGCTACGGCAGGCAGAAAAAAGGCAGGTGAGGCCATGTGACCCGATACTGGCCGCGCTCAGCAAGGTCAGGGGAAGGAAATAAAAGAGTAACGCAGATGTTTTAATCCGCTGGGGCAGAATCACACAGAGGGATCACGCAGACAAACCGCCAATCATGCAGAACATCCACGTGTGCATCACTCTGCAAAAGCCTGGAACACCCTCCGCTTCCCGTCTAACCCAACGGCCGCGGCGCCAGCAGCTCCCCAGCCGCCGCTGACGCCGCCGTAGACTTTCCACGTACTTTAACGACGGCAAACAAATGGCTGGAGAGCCGCGGTCGGCGTCCTACTGCACGAGGGCGTCCGCCGCCGCCGCCAGAGCGGGATTTGCTCCATCTGATGTTGACACTGCGCCGCTGCGCTTTTGTTTCCGCCCGTCAAGGACGTGGTCACGTTGAATAGAGGGAGCAGGAAGGCCCAGCCAGCATCCCCACTGGGGTTTTGTGCTTCATTGAGCAGCGAGGCGGCGACTGAGCGTGAAGAACGGTGTGTGTGTGCGTGTGTGTGTGTGCGTGTGTGCGTGTGCGTGTGTGTGCGAGGCTTTAGGATGTTGAGGATGCAGCAGATGCTTCTGACAGACAATCAAAAACAGACAACCTTGTGCATGTATTTGTCTATTTAATATTGTTTATTTTAATTAAACACCAACCTGTTGATTTGAAATAGGCTCCTGTGTTATAAACGTCGTCTTTAAAGGCTCAGAATCCCCCTTTGGGGAGTTTTTAAGTGGCGACTGTGCTTCAGCAGCGTCAGACTGTCCCATAACACGTTACAATGAGAGATCGCCGGCTCGTGAAGCGGGGATGCGTGGAACCGGAGGAATGTGCGGCCTTCTCTTTCTCCCACTGACGGGTTAATGGGCCCCATGTTCTGAGCGGGGGGGGGGCGCACATCTATTGCGAGATGTGCGCTTAATAAGGGGGAAGAGGCGGGGTTCTTTCCGTCTTTGTCCGCGTTTCAGCGGAACAAAAGCATCCGTGGAGTCATTTTATCACTGTCGTCACTCTGAACCCACCAAAATAAATGCAGCGCCGGGTGGTTCGTTGTTTCTGGAAAGCAGTGAGGGGTTTTCAAGCCGTTGGCTGAATATGGACTTTTTTTTATTTTCTGGCGGTGAGATGGTTGCATCTCATCCGTGCTGACGTCCCGCTGTGTCAGGAGGAAGCACTGGGGCTCTACAAGTTCACGGCTTTGAAACCACTTGGTCCTCCGGGTCGCTCCCACTAAGTGGCCATTAGGTCGCCCTCCCCTCCCTCCCTTCCGTAAAGAGGGGTGGGGATGACATAGACGGGAGGGTTATTCCTTTACACATCACTTCCTTTATTAAAAGGAGCAGCAAAGGGGACGGTCAGTGGTCATCCATCCCGCCAGCCACCCACCCTGAGACCCCTTTACCCCCCGTGTCAAACCCCCAGCCCTCCTCTGCTCACTCAGGGGGAAAATTACTTTGAGCTTGGGTAATATAGCTCCATTGAGATGGAGAGGAGGTTGTACAAAAGGGGGTGAAGTTTAAAAAAAAAAAAGGCTTCTTTTTTCTAAGTGGGCCGTGCGATCGCTGCGATGGCTCCAAAGATGGGAGCAAAGAGGGGACGAGGTCACTGGAACTGGCATCTCCATAAGCTCTCCGCTCCCATTGTCTGAGGCTCCTCCGAAAGGACCTCCATGAGAAATGCCCCCGGTCAACCCCACACGGGGGGTCGGAGTCTTCCCCCTTTTGTCTGCCACAAAAAGCACTTCTCGAGAACGGCGTACAAAGCTCGTCTCCAGCTCAAACAACGACGTTCCGCTGCCGTCTGTCTGTGGATTCAACACCTCAAGAGCCTCTTACCTCCGGACGTTTCGCCGCTCCTCGTCGAGCTGCTTGAGGAGCTCCCCGATGCATTTGTTGGCGTCCATGTATTCCTGGCGGGAAGAGATGAGCAGAGCCAACAGTCAACAACGGAGCCGGCGTGCCAGCTGAACACAGGTTAATCAGAAACACGGGGTCGAGTCCACCGTCCTCCTAAACAGTGATGCTGTCAAGTCGCGTCTGGACTTTGCGTTGCGCTCAGCTTTGTTTTCATTAGATGCGCAGAAGAGAGCAGAAGTGCTTCTGAGAAGGTGCGATTAATCGGCTCGGCCTCTCGCTCTCTCGCTCTCTCTCTCAGCGGGTAACTCCAGAAGCTGCGTAACGTCAGCTGGGAAAAGCTCACACTCGCTCAACGCCGCGCTACCGAGCTACAGCGCCGACCAAATGAGCGAAGGCCCGAGACAAGGATGGAAATAACAGATGTCAGCGCTCGAGAGTACGGCCTGATGATTTGTTTTCTAGTGGTCCGACTACATAAAGTAGAAGGTAGGAGGGAGAGCGGAGGGGGGGGGGGTCAGACGTGTGAGGTCTACCTGCAGTAAATAACGGCTCGATGCTGTCGGATCGCTGCGATTCTCAGACTAATTCATTAGTTGTTGGCTTGACGGCTCGTGACGCGTCTCCTGGGGTGGAGGGTTATCTCGCTGGGACAGATGCTCCCCCATTGATTTCCAGACAGTCTGCTCACACTGTAATTGAATAATGGGGATTCCCATGAAGAGGTCACGAGTCCTGGAATCTCGGTCCACGAGGGGAGAGCGTCATCTGGGAGCCGTTTATTTCCCCCGCCCTCGGGTTGGACCCGAGAGCGCCCGTTCTAAAAACGTCTCCACGCTCCTCCCCGGAGCCTCTCTGGGTTTTCTGCGCGTCTGCTGTGATCTCAGCTCTCTAAATAGTCGATGGCGGAGATAAAGCCCACATGTGAAACACAAACAGATTTCTTTTGAAAAACAACTGTTGAAACCACAGGAAACCAAAACAAGCGCTTTGCCTGCAGCAACTTTTCAGAGGAGCCCTGAAAATGAACCTTTGTCCCGTGCACAGATATCAGGTCTACATGGAAATGTGACTTTGGCAACCGCGAGGCAAATCACAAACTGGCAAAAAAACAGAACACACAATGACCCTCACAGCCTTTCACACCCGTTATTTGCCATGTGTAGATTGGGACCTCCCTCTGAGCAGACCTGAAGCACTTCTGCTGCCACTGCGTGAGCTTTTTTTAACCTGTGGCCCTGAGAGTAACCTCGTAGTGGTCCAGATGTTCCCGAAGCACATGCTTCAGGTCTAAATACAGTAAGTGCAGTTGTTCAGTCCGCCCGCTCCCCCCCCCTCGCTCTCCAACGGCTGCTTCTCAAGCAATTATCGCACTTAAAAATCACACATCTGAGGCCGCCACTCGAAGACACCGGCCGCCGCCGGCTGGCCCCCGATGCCAGCGCGGCGTGGCGGAGGCCCAGGCGTCCCGCCGAAGCACGACAACGGATGGATGCGACGTTGAACAAAACACAACATTAAGTCTTAATCTTTTGATCCCCTTTTCCATCACCGCCGTCGTTCATTTCCACGGAACCGGTGCAATAGTTCTTTAACGTTGGAAAGTAAACCAAATGCGGCGTTAAGCGGCAGCGTCCCGAAGCCATCTGCTTGCCTGAGCACCACTCACACACGAGCTGGCAAGCCATTAACGCTCCCGCTCTCCGGTCCTCTTTATGCTTTTTATCTGTATAAGTGGTCCTGTCCTGGGTGCATGCGGGTCGCAGCCGCCGGCTTGCTGTGAGCTCTTTGTGCTGCAGATGAGACACGGTGGTGCTCATCGAGGAGCGACGAGGCCTCGTGCATTATCAAACACGGAGCACAGTCCAAACCAGCGGCCTTCAGTCCACGTCATCACGCAGACAGGAAGAAAAAAAATAAAAAATACCCGTCTCAGGGTGAAACGCCCGTCTCCGAAAAAACACCATTAGCAACACGATCCCATAATGGCTTCTGCTACCTCACAAAGGGGAACCTTCTCCTGCGAGAGCCCCATGTCAGGGGAGATGTTTACAGGCCACATCAAACGTGAGGGAAAGCCGCGTGAGTCCGTGTTGTCATCGCAGAGACCTCTCCGGATGACGGGGCACCGGAATAATCCCCGGCGCGCACATGGAGGAACGCCGAGAATGTTGTGGTGGTGAACGGGACGGCCGGATTTGAGGTACGACCCGCGCAGGTAACGCCGCGTGTTTTATCCTCGGCCAGGCGTTATCAGACGGTTTTACGGCGCTGGTGAAAGCTGCGCGGTTCCCACGGGGCCCGGCTGCTCACGCGGACGCTGGATTTATTGACTCCAGGCGTATTTCTCCAGAAACGGTCCTCTCGCGAATTGCAGCCCAGTCCAACGATTCCTCGCGGAGGTTAAAACTTCCTCAGGGCTGTAAACCCCAAAGGAGAGCACGACCCCTTTGAATCACGCTAAATCACAAGGAGGTTTTGGAAAACTCGATAACACGATATTTTCTGGAACTATCTGACCTGATAGCGCCGGCTTAACTAGGTTTGGCCCTGGCAGGTGATGTGTTTGCTGAAGCTGCTCTGCGGCCGAGGCTTCGCTCATGTTGACCCTGTGTGTTGATAAGGAGACACATGGTAGAGGAGAAGAGGATACACCCCCCACCCTCCCCCCACCCTCCCCATCGAGTCCCTTCCAACTGCTCGTGTGCCTTTCGTGACATTTTAAAATCTGCGCGTCGCCCCCCACTGCTTCGGCACTGAGGGGTGGATGGGAAAAAAAAGAACCACAAACACACACACACACACACAGTCTGACACACAAAACAAAGTCTGTTCAAGATCATTTGTCAATAAAACACCAGATGCCTTATTCCTCCACATGAGGCCGACTTGCACGCTTTGGTCTTTCACACATTCTTCAGGATTAAGATCTAGATCATATCTGGTTCTTATACACACGTCTCTTTGGAGAAAACAAAACCGTAAGCTGGATGAAAGTTGGACTCGCTGGTGTGGAGGTCAGGGATCGTTCCCTCCACCACCTTGATGTGTCTAAAGATCAGAGGCCGGCGCTACAGACAAGACACCTCGTACGCCCTGCAGCCCCTCAAGTGGGCTCTGGGGGTCATGACCCTGCCAAAGTCAAGGTGACAACCATCTCCATCCTCGGCCCACCTCTGCTTGCCATGAATTCTGCACATAGCGATGACATGCCAGCGCGGCCTCAGGGACCGTTAAGCCAAGTGCAAACCTCTAGCTGCCGGTTTGACTGAAAGCCGAGCTCCCTCTTGGGCTCCTGTGTGTCAAAGGTTGTGCAAAGAAAATGGAAGATTTCTTTCTGCACGTTTTTTTATGGCACACTTGAGAATAAATCATGACCGGGACTCTTCAAGCTGTTACACACACACACACATATTCACACGACATATCACATCTGAAACGACGTCCTGCCACAGATACGATCATCCGATACTCCAAAAGTTGATGTGCACATCGTGAGCAAAGATGCATTCGTGGCTAATTTGATCATTTGAATTTGATCAATGAAAACGTATTTGCGATATAATTCGCAACGACTGCGATCGTATCGTCGAGAGGTAATGAAATAATCAGCATGACTAATGGTGTCTGCCTGCAGATTGCTAGGAACCTGCCCCTGTTTAGCCTCGGTTAAATTCATTAGTCTTATCAGCACGTTGCGGGGCTCGGTTCAGATGATCCTTCGCTCAGAAGTCGTTACTCACGTCCCACGGAGGCGATGTCAGAGTATCCGCCCGGCCATCGAACTCTCATATCCTCGGAGCCTGATAACGGGCCGATAGCCCGCCCCCCCGCTACCTTTATCAGTGGAGGGGGCCGCTGCTCAGGTTAATACGCTGGATTTTTTAACTGTGGAAAAGGACTTTGACATCTGTGTGATCCGTGTGTGACTGATGCTGGATGTGTTTGTGAAGCTTGTCGCTGCATCACAATCATTTGATGGATTCATAAAGGAAGGACGGTCTTGGTTTTTTTATGATGAATATGCATCTATAATCACAGAGAACCTAAGGAGCTCTCAGTCACAGTCCACTGGCCCTCACCACGACCTCTCTGTGGATATTTTGCATCCATGGTTTTACAAATTCATCTCCCAATCCAACGAAGACTAAATAAAAAACAATCAAGGCTCTCACAACCTCAAAAAATGAGCGATGCAGAAACTGGGCTTATTGTACCCAGAACCTTAGTGGCCGCGGAGGCCGACACAGAAGCCTCATTGAGTCCGTGACATGAGTGCAACAAATGGTTCCAGTGAGCGGGATATTCTTCATCTGCCTACCTGCGTCGGAATGGAGTGTTGTGGGGCAATATGGATTACCTGAGATACAAAAGGGAGCCTGTTCATCACCCAGTGAGAGTTTGGGCAGTTTGGGCTATCTGAAGTTCTTCCTCCACGCAGCAGCTCCGGCCCGGCGCGGCCCAAACATCAACACCTCGCCACCGTCAGGAATCCAAATCCCCGCAGATTATCTTTCCAAACATTGAGATACGTCCAAGTCTCCAATAGCCCTGCGTCTGTTCTCCTCTGCTTCTTTGGCTTCCACAGAGTGCTCCATTCATGCCTTTTGGGAACAGTGGCAAAGCTGTTCACCGTGTAAATCTCACCGGGGAGAGTTGAAAAAGTGGCCGAGGAATTAAATACTTGGGACCTGCCATGGATCGCTTCCACGGAGCCATCTGGGTGGAGGAGAGGGTGAAGGTATGCGCCAGGGGCCGCTGCTTTTGTTTGGCTTTTCCGCTTTTTATGTCCATTCCCTCCCTGCTCGTCTCTATAATCTCTCCCCGTTCTCTTTTGCTCTCGGCCTCGGTTTTAAAATCTACGAAAACACACACCGGGGAGGAGCCGTCGAGGAATGCTGCCTGTAGGAATAAAAACAAACACACGGCCGCTGGTGCCGATGTTTCCAGACAGGATGGGAATCGAGGAAACAGGGAACGTACGAGGCACACAAATCTTTTACAAGCCTGGGGGTTGCTGGGTTTTATTATCATCTAGGGGCCAATATCCAGTCAGGTGTACTTGGAAAGGGAGGGTAATTGGTGATGACAGAAATGTAAAGGAAACCTGGACCTGGCAACGCAGAGGAGCACGGGGAAAAGGGAGAGGCCGCTGTAAGAGCGAGCGAGCGGGAGGGAGAAAGGATCTTCTGAAACGAGAGGAACAAAGGAAAGGGAGGACGTTGGGAATTGGAGGGAAGATGGATCCTCATCTGTGTCGACAGACGAGCAGCGAGCCGAAGGGTGCGCGAAATACAGGCCGGTGGCTTCGCCCTAACCGAGCAGGACGGCGTTCGCCGCTTTAATTCAATAACCTCAATCAACATAATCGGTATGCCTTTTCTAGACCCTGAGACGATGGGATCCAAACATCAGGGGCGTCACGATCCAGAGGAGAGAGACAAAGAGCACCGGCGACGGTGACAGGCGAAAGGGGGGGCGATCGGCGCGGGGAGCTGATGCCGAACAGATGTCCGTTGGTTCGCCGGGGGAAGCTGTGCTTCTGTTCATGGAGGCTCTGAGAGACAGTTCACCGGAGCCGGAGCCTTGGCGAGAGAGGGCCGATGGAGCGCTGACGACTCTGCTCTTTCACGGGAAATTAGGCACGTTACAGATTGAGCGAAAGGCTCCCGAGGGGATCCAATCAGCGCTATCGGCACCGAACAGCTCGCCTCCCGCCGTCACAGTTTGATGGTAAGCTTCGTGTCGCTGTTGCTTTACTGGCTTTGTTCCAGCTCACCGGCTTGTCAGTGGCGCACAACTACCCCCGGATACTGCAGAACTGTGGCGCACAACTACACCCGGATACTGCAGAACTGTGGGGCACAACTACCCCCAGACACTGCAGAACTGTGGCGCACAACTACACCCGGATACTGCAGAACTGTGGCGCACAACTACACCCGGATACTGCAGAACTGTGGCGCACAACTACACCCGGATACTGCAGAACTGTGGCGCACAACTACACCCGGATACTGCAGAACTGTGGCGCACAACTACACCCGGATACTGCAGAACTGTGGCGCACAACTACCCCCAGACACTGCAGAACTGTGGCGCACAACTACCCCCAGACACTGCAGAACTGTGGCGCACAACTACATCCAGATACTGCAGAACTGTGGCGCACAACTACACCCGGATACTGCAGAACTGTGGCGCACAACTACACCCGGATACTGCAGAACTGTGGCGCACAACTACCCCCAGACACTGCAGAACTGTGGCGCACAACTACCCCCAGATACTGCAGAACTGTGGGGCACAACTACACCCGGATACTGCAGAACTGTGGGGCACAACTACACCCGGATACTGCAGAACTGTGGGGCACAACTACACCCGGATACTGCAGAACTGTGGGGCACAACTACACCCGGATACTGCAGAACTGTGGCGCACAACTACACCCGGATGCTGCAGAACTGTGGCGCACAACTACATCCAGATACTGCAGAACTGTGGCGCACAACTACCCCTGGATACTGCCGAAATGCAGCAACGTCGCATGCAGCCATCTTGTGTTGTGACCTTAACGGAGGAAACCTTTGGCGACTTGGGCTAAAGTTCCGTTGTGAGGACACAAACCCCACAAAGTCTGTTCGGTGACAGTCTCGTGACTTCCCGGCGTGTGTTTTACTGACATTTCGGCGCTCCGGGCGTCGTCTTTATCACAGGTTCCCCTGATCCCAATTCCACAGGCTGATTTATTGCCGTGCGTCGAGCAGATGTCGAGGCGTCGCATTCCTGCTCGAGAGAAGCATTAATGTCAGCCTGTGATTTTCTACCGGGCCTCGGGATGGGATGGGGGGGGAGATAGCGCCAGCGGGCAAGCAACCATAACATAACCAGGGAAATGCTAATGTGACGAGAGGACGCGGCTGTCATCCCAGAACTCACCTGTGCCACTCGTCGTTATCAGATTCCCCATTTCACATCCGACCCGACAGCCGCGGCGAGGCAGAGCGAGGCGGTGAGGTGATGGGTTTTTCAACGTGGGGGAGGTAGAGGAATAATAACGAGGAAGATGAAAAGATGGGTTGCGGTGACTTTTGACCTCTCCCGCAGGACTATGCAATGCTTATATTCCCCTGGTCATGAATTAATTCCGTGGCGATGGGGGGGGTTGTTTACGCGGGGCGCATCTTCCCCGACCGACCGCGGGGGTGTCAGCTGCCTCGGGGTTAAAGCAAAAGCAAAAGGCCGCCTGTTTGATTCCACGGGCAGTAGCCCCGATGGAGATGGTGCACATTTGGGTAGCCCCCCCACCCCCCCACACCCGAGGCACTGCTGTAAATAGAAAAGTCCCGAGTGAACTTCACCCGTTAAATAACACATGAATACATTCGCTGGAGCCTTTGTGCTTTAAAACAGTGAACGTTTGAGGATCACAGGTGCTGAAAATGATTTTTGACCCTAAAAAAATAAATGCACGTAATGATGCGTTACTTTCAGCACGCAGCTTCCCCGCAGAGACAACGAGTAGCAGCTTCCCTTTGGAAGAGTTTGTAAAACGTGATGCCGCCTCCTGTTGAGTGGAAAACAGGCTTCTGCATAGACGAAGGTCCTCAAAGCTTAGTGGACATTTCATTTCATTTCATCCACCGTTTATTTCATCCCCAATGTGAGGGAGATCATCTGCGGCCGACTGCATTTATTTCATGGGTCAACGTGAACAAAGACCCTCTCTGTGTCGCGCACAGAGTCCGGTGATCTGAGAAAGTCCCTTAATTCAACAGCATTAAATATTTAAATCGTCCGTGGTCGACTTTTGAAAGGCTTCACTGGAGCACATTTCAGGGGCCTTTTTTACAGTCGGAGCTCATCCAGGTTGGGAAGGAATTTTAATATGAATCTGGAGCCAACCACACACTGTATTTACTCAGTTAATGGTACTAAATCCTTGTTATCATCTCAAGTGGAGTCTTATTTTTAGCAGCCATATTTGTTTTATTCCTTCCAGATGGGAGCTGTGGAAGAAATAGACATGAGTTTCTGCTTAAGCCTCTCAAACAAAGTGACATCAGTTAACTTGAATACTCGCTTGTCACGCCAGTGAAACATATTGGATTTCTCTGTGCAAAGAACTCTTGAGCCCCCCCCCGCCCGAAAATAAATCTCAAAAAGCGTGTCAAAGGTCCATTTGATAAATAAATGACATTTTCATCGTTGTCATAACCGAGCGTCTCAACAGGAACCTCGATTCAGATGTTTGTTTGAACAGAAACGTGGCTTTGCAGACTTCATATCCGGACACGTTGGAGATATTTTAGGATCAGAATGTGATAATTACGCTACTGTGGGAAAATGTCGCGGAGCAAGGACCCGAGTTTCCTCTGCTTAGGCCAGCTATTTGCTCCTACAATAACAACAGTGTTCCATCATTATTATTTGTTTACTCAGCTAACCCCCTTTATCTGGGGCAGGCTCCTTTTAGCGGGCGCATACTCTGAGCCCTCTGGAAGCCATTTCTCAACCGGGGGCCCTCAAACAGGCTGATTAAAGTGAGGGGGTCACAATAGATCACCCCCAGATGCCCCCCCCACCACACACACACACACACAGCCCTGAAAGCATTGCCCTCAGCGTGCGAGTCGTAGCGTTGCTCGCGTCCTGTGTGACGGCGGCATTGTGTGGGACACCCGAGAGCCTTCAGCATTGTTCCTCTGGAGAGAAACGCAAAGCCGCTTAAAAACAACAAAGTAGTTGACGACAAATATGTGGCGACACAACCGGTTCACTCACTTTTGGGCTCTCCTGCATTTTTCATGTACAAATTGTGTAAAGAAGCAGTGAGCCGGCCGCGGCGCGGGAGTGAACGTACGCTTTGAAATTCCCTTTCAGAAAAAACACCGAGGACGGAAGTGAAGATGATGGGGTATCGATCCGTTAATCGTGCACAAAGACCGTATCAATCAATACCTTTTCGTCACGCTTTTCACGAGGGAACTAATTTGTGTTTTCTGTTTCTTTGAGCTGCCGGTGAGCCGTTGACACCCGATCACGTTGTTGGTGCCGTGATGCCTGAGAGGCGCCGACGAGCTCCACGTGAATGGAAGCCTGATGGGAAAATAAAGAGCTTTCACCATCGCCTCATTCTGGCAGCGTCCCAGCGCCCTCTGCACATAAGAGGTCCATTTACAGTGCAGCCCATCGTCGTCAGACCATTTAGATGCTCTGCGTGGTCTCAGTGTGTCCCTGCAGGAGTCCAGTCAGCCAGGAACTAGTGGAAGTGGGTCAGAGGAGAAAGACCTTCTAATTCAGAGGGTTTCACTTGAGTCTCTCTGGCTTTGTTCAGCCCTTCTGACCCATTTCCTGGTAATTGATAACAACCTCAGAAAAACAAATGTAATTAAATAATCACAGGAATCATGTTTGCTCTGCATAATTTCCCGTGGACAGCCACAGCTCCTCCAGCTGTTGTGCCAGATGGACGTTAGGTCGCGGCTCAACGGCCCGCTGGCCGCCACAGGGTCCCACAATGGCCCCTCGGTGACCACCGTGACCACACACAAAGACAAAGTCGTTGACCACTGACACTTCAGACAATCAGCCCCGAGGGTCAAACTGTCCTCAGCAACGCATCCCTCATTCAATCCTGCTCACCTGAGGCTCAGTGCGCCTCATAAAACCCGAATCACTCCTCGGATGTCTGGCCAACCGAGAGAGCGTCCCGGAAAATCATTGAGCACCAGCACATCACCATAAAGTTGAGTTATGGACTCAGAGGCATGCAGATCATATTATCTCCTCAGAAAGTGACTGAGACTCAATAATGTGAATGGCTCCAGCCAGCCGGATGACTCACACAGACAAATGTTACTACATGCAGATGATATTGATTTTTCTCATGGATCTTTGGACAAAGAGCCGAGCATCCAATGTGCTTTCCCTCGAGGGTCAATTAATGATATTAAAAAGCATCTAAATGCGAAATAAACAGATGTGCAAACTGTTTCATTTGTTCCAGAGATTCTCTTGAATCCTGTTGGCCGAGGGAGGATTTTTTTGCAGCAAGTGATTGAATCTGCAGAAATGGCCAATTTTCCAGCCGCCAACTCTGCATGATGGTGCAACATCTCGCATCTCCTGCCTCTAATCGTAGCAATGGCTCTGCTCTGCAAAACTCTACATATGATGGTCATTTTAGATAATGTGTCTTATGACGGGCGCTCCTAAACCAGCGATAACGCCATTGAATGCCATGTGGCGATGCAAAGCGCTGACTTGATTTTGTGAACTGCCCGCCCGGGAAACGGTCGACAAAGTCACCTATTGGGCCCGACGGCAACCCGACTCCTCAAACAAGCGGGAGCGCCGCGAAGGTCACGGCTTCCGCGCCGCGGGGGGCGGTGCTGTAAGTGGAGCCGGCAGCCGGATGCGGTGAGCTAGACTCACCGCTCGACTCCCGCTCGACTCTTGGCTTTTTCGCCAACTGGAGACGAGACCGGCGTCAGCCTCGAACGCTTCTGACAGGGCGCATTAGCCGTGTCAGAGGAGATCAAGCTCCCTGCGGACAACACCTCATCACAACGCAACACACTGCGGTCTGAAGCTCGACGGATCTCTCGGGGTGTGAGGCGTATACGAGCGAGTCCCAGCGCAGGATGCTGTGGAGAATCGGAGGGAGGGAGGGTGGGAGGGGGGGTGATGACTTCTAGCATGTGCACAATATGAGAGAGGCAACGGGAAGCAGAAGGGACAGCAAACAGAGCTTAAAACAAAAAAAGACAGCTGTGCTGCAGGCCGTTCCCCAGTGTATAGACAATATACAGGAGCACTATTGTATTGTGTCTAGCTCTCCTGCAGGGACGGGACAGGCCCTTTAGAGCTGCAGAGCCGTCTGCACTCAGAGGCTGTCATCAATAGAAAAAGCACAAGGGACCGGAGGACGGTCAGTCAGGGCCGGGACACAACCAGCTGGAGCACCTGGTGTTCACCAGTACACACAAAGACACACACACACAGACATGTGAGGCCGCCACACTGAAGCACACACACTCAGCCGGGGTGTTATGGATGTATATATATATATATATATATATATATATATATATATATATATATAAGCAAGCATTGATAGGGCATAAATGCACGAAGAAGGAGGCACAACTTGTTTCATATCATTTGAGTATCATTTTTAGTCACTGCAGCGAGTTGGCAGCTTCTGCAGGATTAATGGATTTCACTTACGCTTTTGCAGAGCGACGCCACCCAAACCGTCATGGAAACACGTGGGCTTTATAAAGATTTGAGCTGCACGCCATTGAATCCAAATCAACCTCAACTATTAATTCAAACCCGTCTGGGGGCGAAAACATGGCCAGTTTCTTTGTCATTCGTCGTAAACAAAGCAGACAGCTCAGTCTCTGCTGAGTAACGCAACATACCCAGAACCCCGTGCTGCAACTTCAGCGCAGCACGGGTGGCTGCATGACCTCAATATTTGGGAAGTGTGTTTCTGTGTCTGTTTGGGTGGAGGCTGTTGAGGCCGTGGTGGTGGTGGTGATGGTGGTGGTGGTGTGGGGTAGATAATCCATGCAAAGCTCTGATGCTGAATTTGGAAAGCCAATAAGGTGGTATCAAAATGAGGGCAGAGTTAATTAATCATCTCGGCTTCCTTTTCATGGCCCTCCCATGACTGTCCCGGGGGCTTGTGCGAGTGTGTGTGTGTGTGTGTGTGTGTGTGTGTGTGTGTGTGTGTGTGTGTGTGTGTGTGTGTGTGTGTGTAAGCCAGTGAAGGCAAAGCAGGGAAGCAGGAGGGTGGTGCAGGTTGCAGCCGGGGACATTAGCATAAAGTAATGTGAGCCAGGACGCTGCTTATCTCCTGTAGCCGCTGATGCAAAGCGCTAACGGGGAAAACAGGAAACTACTGCCCGCCGAGCCTCAAATGGCATCAGAACCAGATCGCTTTCCGATGCTGCACGTATTAACACGCTTTCAAACGACCACGTCGATGCTTGATTAAAGCCAACCAGCCATCGCGTGGGATTGTGCACAGTTTGTTTTGTACGAACCGGCCGCGGTGCACAGACTACTTTCTACTCTTGTTGCCGCCGTCTAATTAGCGCTAATGTGGCGCGGCTGTGACTCGTCCCGCGCTGCAATGCGGCTCGGCTGCACAAACGAGTCACTCAGTCGTCGTTGCCTCCAACGGGGCGTCTCAGACGACTCATTTTGCATCACCTGTGCCAGGTGTGCTGTTGTTTTGTCCTCCTGTCCATGGTGACTGTCGGGAGACGCCTTCCCTCCAAACACTGCATGCAGGTCTTTGAAATTTGAAATATGAACGATGCAAAGTGTCGGCGTTCCTTCTATATTCAGAAAACATGTGGGCGTGTGACTGCTGATTGACTTTGAGTCTGCTGTTATCATTTAAGGATAGACTAATTGCATTTTCATGGTTAATTATGATTTTTTTTTCCGGATTTATTGCACCTAGAGATAACGTGCAGATTTCCCTTTGGTGATTTCTTTTTGTTGCTGAGCGACGACCTGCGTTACGGCCGTGAAAGAGCTCAGATGGGATTTCCTTTTGGACACACTTTGCAATGGCTGCCCTACGAGAACTTAATCCAAAATTACATGTTATGCTTTGGATTATGTACTTATTAGCTAATGGGTCCGAGCATGAAAAAAAGAGAGATTTGCTTTGCGATGACTGAGTCATGAGGAGCGGAGCCCCTCCTCTCGTCTCCTTTTCTAGGTTCAAAGGGCGATACGGAGAAACCGCTCCTGGACTTTTGCGGTGGTTTGCGCGTCCAAAAGTCGGCATGCACTTGCGGCCTCGGTGCACGTGGCGCCGTTATGCATTTCGCAAATAAAAGCAACGTTCTCAGGAGAGTCTCTTGTGGCAAAGCGTTATTTGGTTTGATCCTCAGTGCAAACAAACATCACCGAAATATGACGGACAGCCATAAGGCCGACAACCGTTGCACATAAAGACAGAAATCACTCTCAGTATTTTTGCTACATTGTCCAGGCTGGAAAAAGTGTGTGTGTGTGTGTGGGGGGGGGGGGGGGGGGGGGGGTTCTAACAGGAGCACGGGGAGCAATCCGGGCACGAAGAAAGCAAGAAAGAGAAATAAGATGGAAAAACGCAATCATGCATCCTCTCCAGCTCCTCGTGCCCCCCCTCTCTCTCCCTTTCCCCCTCCTCCAAGAGCCATTAGTCGCTATCCAGCTCCTGTTAATGTAATTAGATAAAGGATACAGGGATCCTCGGAGCTCGACCGAGACGTTTGTCTGTATGATTGTGTCGCAACCAAATCACCTGGACGGACTCTTGAAGAGTGGTGACGAAATGAAAGGGGAAGACAAAACACAAATCCCCAAAATCATCAATTTTCTTTCCTCTGGGTTTTTTTCTTTTTTTTTTACGACCTTTCCAAAAAGGACACAAATCTCCTTTCTTTCCAGACAATCCAATAAGACGAAGAAGCACTTAGGCTACAACATCATTTAAGCTGTAGCTGCTCCAAAAAAAAAAAGAAAAGAGTCAAGAATCAGAGCTATTCGGTGATATTTTTAGATCCGGCTGTTGCTACACACACACACACACACACACACACACATGCACAAACGCACACAGCTCATTAGGCAACCTGGTTATAAACTGTCGAATGTCATCATCCATCTTAAACATATGTGCAGATGGCAGGTCTCATGATTCCGACCGCGTGGAGATGTACGGGGCAAACGTGGAACAACGCGCATGTAATTAGTGGTAGTTGCAGCTTGTCGGCTACTGACCTACATATGGAACGCGGAGAGATTACTCTGCATCCACCACACAAGAAGTCCCACATTCCTTCACACTCGACAAGCACGGACACACACCGCGTCGGTCCCGGAGGAAAGCCTCGGCTCCAAATAGCGATGCCTGTAAATTCCTCTCTACGGTGTTGTTTTTATTAGACAAGTAATCATTTAGTCTGTGAAATGCACTTATTGTGTTGAACCAAGCAGACAGTAACCAAAAAGAAACCAAAATATATTCAATTTACAGAAAAGCAACCGGCAAATCGTCACGTTTTTTCCACTTTTAAATCAATCAAAAAACTCTTGTTTTACCACAACACAAACGCGTTAGCTATTGCATGCTTATACAAACTTGCACTTCACTCACTTCCTGATGCCATTTAACTCCCCCACCCCCCTCCCCTCCCCCCCGGCCTGCACCTCTCCCCCTGGGCAGTTCCTGTCTCCCGTCTGGGCCACTGGCGCTGGAGGTGGCTGTGGATTTGGCGGGACCCGAGGCCAGGATGTTACCCTGATTATCGCCCCGTCAGACCTACTTCCAGCGCCAGACAGGCCGCCTCTCGCCCCGGTTACCTCCCCGACGGATGGACTCACCGCCAGCAGCTCCAGCAGGGGGGCGTCCCGGATCCCCCCGCAGCCCGACACCGCGCCGCGGCCCTCGAACCGGCTCATCCCGCGCTGCCGCTTTTTCCTCTGTCGTCTGCTCGCCTCCCGCTTCGTTGTGCCTCTTCTTGCCCCCGACCCCCTCGCCGAGTCTCAGCTGCCGGCTGCCACTGTGTGCATGTGTGTGTGTGTGTGTGTGTGTGTGTGTGTGTGTGTGAGAGAGAGCGAGTTGGAATGATGATGCGGCACGCAGCGCCGGCAGAGAAAAGCCTCGTCTGAATTCTGCTCAGCGAGCCCACGTCAGCTACTGTCAATATTTAACCAGCAAGTCAGCTCGGATTAAATCACCTGGGCGAGAGCAGCTGTGCGCGTGCCAGCGCCAGGCCGGTGAATGCGTGTAAAGACATCATCAAACTTTTAACACGAGTCAAGAGACGAGTTTAATTCAGACTCCGGTCCAAAACTCACACTCAGTCCCGATGTGGCTCCTGAACACCGGCTGCTTTAATGCCGCTGCCGCTGCCGCTGCCGCCGCTGCCGCTGCCACTCGGGGGGGGAGATCTAAGGTAATGTAAAGAAAGACTTGGCAGAGGCAGCTGGCAGGGCGACAGGAGTTTTCAAACAGCCAATGAAAGGGCTCCTTGACTTTTGCCTCAGGAGTGTTTCCCCCCCCCCGCCGCCCCCCCTCCCTGAGACCGCAGAGCCTCGGTTTGACAGCGATTACGTCGTGTGACTTTGTGTGTTCTGGCAGGAAGAGAGAGGATCCCGATCCAGCTGCTTTGTACTGGTCAACACACTTTTCACTGGGAGGACACGTGAGGTCGGTGGGGGATAAAAGTAGGTGGGCGGGGGGGGTGGGGGGGTAGTTCTCGTCCCAGTAAAACACTTAATCTTCCATTTCGCTGGTGATTTGTTTCCAGGAACATATGATGAACAAGCGAGTAGAGACAGAGCGTCTCCCTGCACACAGAGCTTTGGCGCCTCGATATCTACTTATGAGCTACTTCGCTGGAGATTTAGCTCTCCCAGAGGACACTTCAACATATCTACGTCTTGCAGACCTCGAGTGCAAGTAATCTGCTCCTGCGGACCAACATAAGCTGCGTTTTTTGTCCCCTGGGTGGATTGAGCCGCGGGCCATCGCTGTGATTGAGTGACAGGTGGTTTGACTCATGAGTCAGCAGGCGCCGGGGTTTGGCGTGGAATCGACGCCCCGCCCTGAACGCATTCCTGCAAGTGACTAAGTGTTTTACATCAAAGAAAACCGCAATTCAATGAGAAACTATTGCGCAAGCAAAGTGCGTCTTCAAGCGGAAGTCACTTAAATGAGCAACAGAGCAGCTATTTCGATCTACGCCTTTCCCTTCGTTTTTCAGAGAGACGCGGAAACACAATAATTAATAATCCGTCCTCGGCAGCTGAGATGGCGTATTTATCAAAGCTCCAATGAGATTAATGGTGAATTAACATAAATAGAATTGAACAAATTGAAAGGAATTACCGTTGTTTGAAAAGCCTGTGAGACTAAGCAGAGGTACAAATGGCTGAATAACTCACATCATTTGTCAAGTTAGAAACTATTTACAAATTACAAGGAGCCGAAATTCCAAAGCAGTTGCGTCAAAGTCTTTGAGAATGTGCTGAGCAAAAATAGCCCCCCCGCCTCCTCCGAACCCTTTTAGCTTTGACCTCCAGCCCTGTAAAAACAAGCAGGTCACCAGGTGCCGGGACGCCCCCGCTCCTCCACCTGAACACCTGGTAGGAACTCACCAGACGAGCCCGACCAGTTGGTGGGACATTTACCCCGAGGGGTAAATGCGAGGAGCCTCTCCGTGTCTTCAGGCAACGCGCGCGGCAATGACGCCGCCGAAAACAGACGCGAGGCGAGCGGCAAAAATGGAGAGAAGCTCCGACGCGTCAACGTAGGCGAGCACGCGTCCGCACCGTCTCGGTACTCGTCGATCAGCCCACATCCAAGCCAAACAAGCGAGGCTCTGAGCGCTCGCGCGGAGCCATGCATCAAATGGTAGTTTGGTGGTTTTGGTACGTGCAGTCAGTGGTCGGAGCTAATGCGGAAACATGTAAATATTTCCCTCAGTAGGGACGTTTGTGGCGCTTCCGAGACCACCGACCGACACACATTCCGGTGGAGAGGCAGAAAAGCTCTGAGGCCCCGGAGGTGAAACGCGGGAATCGACCGATAACGCCTTGAACGTACCAGTAGTCACGTGGTCCATTCTTTATCCCGTAACATATTCCGCCGCTTCGACAAAAGCCAAGGGTGGGAGAGCCAACTGTGCAGGAGAAAAAGCCACCTTCTGCTCCCAAACCCCCCCACCCACCCACCCACCCACACCGGGCCTGCCGGGAGGCCGTCCCGCCCCAGCTGCGAGGTGAGGAGGTGGGCTCGACTGTGCCGCTGACAGATGCAGCCCCTCCTCGTTACCCGCCGTCTGCCTCACCGCGGCCTTAATCTGCACGTCCAATCCTGTTAGCTTCAGTCCGCCTGCAGAGCCAAAGACGCTGCCTCTCCTGCGTGTGATGAACTAACTTCCCATCAGATGCAACGCCCTGCGAGAAGCTCTACCGGCTCCCGTGTTTGGATCAGGTTGTTCTGCTGGGCCTCCGTTACGTTTGCATTTTAAACTTAGCGTATCGAGGATGATTTGAACAAAGATGCTTTATGGGAACAACGGACTGCGCAGCCTCACCTGTCTAGGACATCGGATCCACAGCCTTTAGTATACGATACGTTTTTTAACTGCCCTGAACTGGGCGAGTCGCTCGTCTTGATAAACAGTGTTTGATGCCGTGTGGGGAGATGAGACCTGCAGACTTTACCCCTCTCAAAAAGGACTCTTCCGATGGACACCACGGGGTTAATGGGGAACAACGCATGTGACTCCGACTGCACGTGGTAACGGTTTCAACTTTGATCGTTCATCTAAACAGGGCACAAAGGACGCGGGCCGACAAACCCCTGAGCAGGAGGACACACACACACACAATGAGCCTCCTGGATGTGTTTGGAACAGACCCAAAAGCTTTCCCTTTAATTTTTCCACCAACTATTAATGGGTCTTTGTCAGCGACGACAGGCGATGAGCCCTTAGTCACCACAGATAACGTCAAGCTACAGCAGAGCAGCGCAGTGGCAATTCATGCATTATCGTTACTGAGGCACGTACCGTACACGCAACTTGTGACACGGGTCAGAGATTCCAGTGCACGTTAGCGAGCATCAGTGTGTCATTGGCAGGCGGAGCAGAGGGTTCGCATGCCGAGATGAGAATAAGCGGGTCAGCGGCAACGCTCGGCTTCACTATTACCCAGAGGTGGGACCGAGTCATTGTAGACAAGCTCAGGCCTCGAGTCAGAGATTTAAAGGTAAGTTGTTGTGTTTAAAACAGGTCACGAAGCACAAATGAAATGCCATTTGTACCTCCGTCTCTAATTTATTTTCTGCACACTGCAATTCTTTTTTTTTTTGTAGTTTTGCACTTCAACAAAATATTCCCTGACATAATTTTTTCCAACTGTCACCACATCGGCTCTTCGTTGTTCTCTCCTGCCACTGATGGGGAACTAGGTGTTGAGTTGCTGGGAATGAATAGCGTTGATTCAGGAAATGAATATATTCATGGGACGCTTTTTAAACAACATTGTTTTTTTAGGGCTCACGGTCATTGGTGTTCATTTCCCAGTGTAGTTACGTGTCTTTTTTGACTTTGCCCATTCAAATCTACAGTCATCAAATGTGTTAGTCGGCTATCACCCGAAGCATCAAATGTGCTTTACTCTCCTGAATCAAATCCGTTCTTCACCTCCATTTGGCCAAAGAGTTGTGTGAAAAACATAAAGAGGGATTTTAATGTTTCGACATGCAGAGATTCATAAAGTATTGGATAATTGCCCTAATAAAAAACACAGGCTCGGTATTAACTGGGAATTTCCAAATCTCATTACTTGGAGGTTGGAAAAACAGACGAGTGTCTCACATCAAGACACTAATTATTAAACCGAATGGTTACAAGCGAGTGGACGCCGCTCCGTCCTGTGGTTTGGACGCCGGGCGAAGCCTGTCGGCTGTAATCGAGAGGAAAACGGTTCCCATGAGACGAGAGCATGAGGGAAAAGCGCCACGTCCTCTCGCCGTCTGCTGGGTTCTCACACCCTTTCGGCCCCCCCCCCGGGGGGCGACCCCAGCGCGGCCAGCCCGGGTATACGTGGCATGCCACCTGCACGCTGATGCCGGGCAGGAGGCCGGCACACCCCCCCGCTGGGGAACTACGGCATCGTAGGTGGATGACTACACTCAACCAGTGTGAGCTTCTCAGTGACAACATCAAACCCCACCCTTTGGCTGCCCGACGGTGTAAGGCGGAGCGTTGCTTCCCATCTGCCCTGCTAAGTTTTATGTCTCCATCCTGCATCGTAACAACCGGCTGTAATGGGCTTTGAGGGGGGAGACGGAGGGGGGGGGGGGGGGGAGAAGTGGACACCATGCTGGCTCGCCGCACATTCCTAACATTTAGCGTGAACCAATTTGTCTGTTGTGGAGCTCGTTTTCTTGGACGACGTTATTGTCTTACGGTGCGCCGAATCCAGCCGCAGCCTGACGTAACAGCGAATCAGCATGTAAAACGCTTTATATGAGGAGGAGGCTTGACAAAAGCCAGGGGGATTTAGCTAAAGCCAAATACCTCCTGAGATAAACAGGAAAAGCACAACCACATGCTGTTTATTCGATACAACTATGCAGCAGGCGTTTAATCAGCGATGTGGTGCGCTTGATTATTAACCCCTCCCCTACAGGGTGTTTTCAATTTGCCCTTTTGTTATCAATTACCTCTAAGCACTGATTGCACTGCTGCACATTATACACGTTGGCCGGGAAGAGGTTGAGGAGGATAAAACACGCTCGTGCCAGCTCGGGCATCCTTGGGTTGCCGGGTGTTACTTTGCGGTTTGAGGAAATGCATCAGGCAGAAGCACGAGCGGCTCTTTTGCTTCAGAGAGACCAGGACGAAGCCAAGAAGACGCGTTCTCGACACGTGACGGGGGCTCTCTAGTCTCCACTGCAACCGCTCAGCCAGAATGGTGAAACGTGGCGAGGGGATCGCACACTACGGTCAGAAGGGCCTTTCATCTCAGGTTGGAATTGACGTTGTGCAAAACTTTCAACAAAAAAAAACACAATCTGTGCACACAGGTGTGAAATGAGGCCGCGCTCTGCACATTTCCACGACTCTCAAGACGCCGGCTGTCCGGAAGTCCATTTGAGGGGGAAACGCACCGACCGAGTGATACGTCCTCCTCAGCTGATGGAATAATCTGTCAACGTTTAGCGCTTTACATTTGGAGCCCCGTCTGCCGTGACCTAGTTAAAGCCGGCTGGCAGCAGCAGCGGCAGCAGCTCGCAGAGCGTCCGCGGCCGCCGGGCTCACCGCGCACGCCCCCCTCCCCACGCATGACGAAGACTCTTGTCCGCGGGCGGCCTGGCAAACGGGTAAAAATAAATGGAGGCGGCCAATCAACCCGGCAACGCGGCGGTTACGCAACGCAAACTGGTGCCCCAGTTTACACGCCAGAGCGAGAAACGTGACCGGGTGCAGATTAGATGGTCCAACCTGCCCTGCGTCGATAACGGGGTCCCCTTCACTTCACGCACACCGAGATACAGCAAACACACAGCACCGTGACAATTACTGGAGCTTTGGCGCCAACGCGCAGGAAAAGGCCCTGGACGCCTGCGGACACGGAGGAAACATCCATGTTTGCACGAGGTCCTGACTGACTTTCAAACCCAAAGAAGATTGATGGGAGCTTCGGAGGAAGCCGTGTAATCCGTCGGAAATAGAGCAGACATAAATATTGTCCCTGATCCACAGATGACATGCGGTACTTTGTCTCAAGCGTTGTGTGCAGTGAGAATCTGTCGGAGGGGGCGGGGCGGCGTCCAGCAACACGGTTAGTTCATCGCCCGTGAAACGCACGCAGCGCCTCGAGGAAGCGACCGGGCCTTTCCTGTGCGGTAACCTAGAACCTGGTGTCAAAACGCAGCGGGCGGCGCCCGGCCGGCCGCGACGTCGGATCGCGCCGGGTCATCTGTGGGGGGGGTCACGCCCCCCCCCCCACTTCGCCGCGTAGAGGAGAGCGCGGAACATGCCTGTTGTGTGACGGAATGTCAGAGACGGCCTCTCGTGTTTTCTCAGATGCCTGAAAAAATAAATGTAGGAGGCTCATATCCTCCCAGGAAAGGAGTGTTTACAGGACTTAGTGGGTTTATCTGTGCCAGGGCCACAGACGTCACGTCCCCCATCAGCCCCGGAGGGCTTAAAGACCCACGTTTGAGTGCCGAGACAAACTCAGTGGCCTCAAACAACCGCAGAAATGTATGCAGGGACAATAGTGAGTAAATACACTGGAAATGACGATGAGGATCTGCGTTGAGACGGCAGGATTAAATGCTTCGATTCTTGTGATACAGATTCTAGGCAACTACGTCAATTTAACACGAATAAAACCAAGAAACTTCCCCCAATAGCAGCGTGACAACGTGGTGGACTTTAAAAAATGCACAGTGCCACCAGATCTGTGCTGGACCCTTATCAAAATGCTCTGGGCTTCCTCGTGTCCCACTATTAAAACAAGCCGGCCCCCCTTATGTCCCGGGACGCCCCCGAGTGAGTGAGTGAGTGGCGAAGCAAGCGATAAAGCAAGACAGAGAGCGAGAGGACGGACATCGGAGAGTCCGATGAGTTCACGAGAGGAGCGAGGCGAAAAGAAGGACAAAGTGGAAAGCGGTGGGGGGGGTTGTGAGGGGGGGGGGGGCATGCATGGATAGTCGAGCGGACTAACGTGAGCATGCTGAATTATAAACCCGTATCACCAAGTATGACCTACTTTTATCTCCCTCGCCGTAAAATCCGGTTGCCATGCGTCCAATTAGAGCAATTAAAGCCCGAGTGAACTGGCAGATAAATGTTAACGGCGGCGACGGCGTTCGGGAGCTTTTATGAATCACGCGGTCAACAGATAAACGGCACAGTTCAAGTGATCGCCGCCCGCCTCAAGTTACTCATTCACAAAGCTAAATCGCCGAGGAGTGTTATGAGCAAGGTGGTGTGTGTGTGTGTGATGCAAGTGTGTCGCTCCGTCTACAGTCCCTCTCACGTTGGGCCCGAATGGGGAATGATTGACAGTTGGGAGCTGGACTCCCTTTAGTGGCGGATGAATACTTGATGCTTTGAAGATGGTTTAGTCTCCGGTTAGTTAAACCGCTGATTTCCTACATTTCCCAAGAGGCCTTTTGTGCTCCAGTCAGAACGTATGACCGTGGAATAAAAGTGAATATTTGCAGACTGGAAGCAGACACAAAGTGGATGGACTATGGATAAAAAAGATGCAGTTGGTGGGACAGAAGCAGATCACTTCTCCTTTAAGCACCGAGGCTCTCCTGCGTGTCAGCAGTAGGTTAACAAAGGTCAGCAGCGAGTCATGAAGCCGGGTCAAGTCGATGTAGAATGTCGACGTCGTCGTCTTCATTAAAAGCCTCACAGTCAGCGACATGTGCCACAAACTGCACCATAAACAACCAAACTCCCCGGAAAGGCAGCTTTTAGCTGTCGCTTGCTCCGTGGTTTACGGTTTCTAATGGCGTATTTTCCTTTCAAGAGAACCATCCTTCTAATTAGTTACACAGAGAGACAGTCGCCTTTTCATTTGCAAGAAATGCCCTTGATGGCTTCAGCGTTCCCCAAATCAAAATGCTATTTCAAGACTCTTGATTTACTATTTCCTGTGCAGTGACTCCAAATGCACTGAACTGGAATCAAGCGTCTCCACCACCTCGCAGACGCAACACAGCCAACGCTGTGTGTCTGAACATGACATTTAAAAGAGAATTCACCTTCATTTAACCCTGAACCAAGAACCAAGTTTCCACTCCACGGCATGAAGATAAGCCTGTCGATCCACCTCCCTGCTGCCGACACACGGACACTGCATTTCACTCTCCAAGGTTCAATTTCTACCAAAGTGCATTTTCTGGTCTGATAGAACACAAAAGTACTTCATCCAGACTCATTTGAGGTTTCACATTTGTCTCTTCTCCAAACATTAAGTGGATGTTTCCTGGGACATTTAAACCCCAGCAGACGTGCACTAAACACAGCGTGGGTAGTTAGCGTGAGCAACATTCGCCACAAAGACGGTCCGAGCGAGCCACAGCAACGGCCGCAACATCGTCAAACCAAATGAGCAGCTTCTTCTTGGTGGAGCCACAATCTGGATCTCTATTTGAACAAATGCCGTCTCCACACGGAGCTGTTTGAGTTAGATTAGGGGAGAAAAGCGAGAGCTGCTTCCTGACTAAGTGGCCCGTGTGTTGGCGAGTGACTCACCGGCAGGCCGCCGTCAAGAGACGACCTCTCCGAAGGCTCACTCCTCTCCAGGTGTCTCTTGGTGGACTCTCGGCCCCGCGGCGATCCACGCACCTGGGAGGCCCTGCGGGGGGGGAGGACGGAGGGAGAAAGTCAACATGGAGCGCGTCATGTCCGGCGGGTGACGCTTCCGCTGTCAAACAGGCTTTCGCCTCTCAGAGGTCAGAGTCCAAGTGGAGAGCGGCGGCGGCGGCGGCGGTGTAGTTACAGCGGCCTTCTTTTGTCTTTTCTCGCTTGTCTCCCATTCCTGCCTTCCCTTGTAATTCGATTGCGGGCTTTTCCTCGGGCGTTGCAGCAAGGTCTCAATGCCGGCGCTGGGCGTCACGCAGGCATCCCACCCTTCAAACGCCGGACCCCCGCGCTCCAGCCCCCCCCCCTCCCCCTTTTTGTTGTTCCAGGCCTCTCCAAACAGGGCTGGGAACCGGTCCGACCTGGTCCCGCTGAAGACAAACACTCCTCTTCACGCACACTACTCCTTCACAAAGGGCCCGGGCTTCAGCGCCGCCGCGGTGGTGCGCAAAGCAAGCACACCGTTTCCTCGTTGGTGAGGACAAAGGTCGAAGGTCAGCTGATGGACGCAAACTGGGTCAGAGGCCGTGTCTGCGCAACACTACCCGTATTCCCACGGAGCGAGCTCGACACCCGTTGGCGTCACGCGGATACCCCACCAACGAACGCATATTCCGCACGGCAGCGACCTTGCGTTACGAGGGCAAAGGGCCGTGAGTCCTTTTACGCGACCGCTGGGAAAGGTTCACGGCGAGGCCCGAGCGGCGCTCGCCCGTCAGCCGTGTCCGCTTAGCTCACAGAGCTACTTGTGCAACCACACGCTGCACCCAAACGGCGCCCCAGAGAGCCTCGCTTGCCATCCGCTGCAGGCGGCCGCATCTGTTACACCCCGTCAGCGCCCCCCCCCCCCCACCACGCATCAACATGACAGCTCCCATCCACTGCCAATCTGCCACGTCGGAACGGATCGCCGCGGAGCATCGGATGGCGTGAAGGATCGGCTATCACTGTCTCTGCCTCCCGCTTCGCCCGCTTTCTGAATCCCGTTCTGAGCTGTGCAAGGAAGCTGGCTAATCAGTGAGGAGGATGCGGATGCACGGCCCTTGACGACACAGACACATCAGACCCCGGCCTCGGTCTGGCCCCGTAATGACTAATTGTGCGGGTGTATTGCATCAGATGAAGTCTCTGGTCTGTGTTTAGATTGCATTTGTGTTTTGGTCCCTTTCCCCTGGTGGAGGGGAAGGGATTAGAAGGGGAAGTGAAGCACATGGCCTCCCCTGGAATCAGAGATCGGGGCGCTTATAGAGATCCAGAGTAAGTGATTCAAACGAACGATAGCAGCGTGCCTGATTGCCCGACTTAGAAAACACAGTCAACATTTAGACTACAGAAAGCGCGAGAGGCGACAGATCGGAAGCGATGAAGATTAAGCTAATACATCAAAAGACAGACATCAAGGGATAAATGCCCAGAAAACTGCTGCCTTGGTTAAGATGAACCAAACGATGCTTTGTCTTAGAGCAGGGTGGTTAAAGGAGTAGTCGGGTAGCAAAGTACTGCTGTGGACGCATTTAACTTTAATATTATACAGTGTATTTAGAATGAATTACCATCTTTAACATGCATTCCTAACCTATCCAATATGTGCAGAGAACTGGTCATCTACATCTCGTCCAAAGGACTCAAAAAGGATGGATATGCACTTAGTGTGATACGCAGAGACACCGGTTCAACAAGTGAGCCGCAGAGTATAAAGTTGGGCCTTTGGATGCAGCTCATGGAATGAATTAGTGGGCCGATAAGCTGCAACGCTCCTCCATCCTGCAGCCTTTGGGCAACCCGTTGGACTCTCCTCCCTCCCTGCAGATTTCCTGCGATTTACACCAGAAGCGATTACCGACGTGTTAAACCGGCGCGGCGTTGACCTGCGCGGAGTGACGCGTGTCGGCGCCTCTGGCCGGCCCGGGCCGCCCCGGTCGACGAGCCAGCCAGTGGGGCGGAAAGGATATAATCAAAGGAGGCCAGGAGGACGCTGACATCTGGGAGTCTTTGTGCTGGAGGCCTAATTAGATGCCAGGGTGAAGGGAGGAGGCGCTGCGTGTGTGTGTGTGTGTGTGTGTGTGCGCACAACCAGAATGGGGAGGCTGTTTGAGGTCGGCGGGGGGGTCGGACACCCTTTTTTAACATCTGCTCCTGGAACAAGGGAGGAACCCAGCTGAGGTCACACAGCCCCAGACAGCTCCCAACTACGACGGGGATAATGTGAGGGGATAACAGCCTAATGATAACACTTAAAGCCATTGAGACATCGCTGGGCAGAAAACGGGCCGCGATAAATGGGGATAATAAGCCCTGATTGGCCATGAATATGGATCGTCGTGGCCCAGGTTTGATACTGTTCCTTTGTAAGCCGAGGAGAAGCAGGCAGCTGTGCGTTCACTGCAGGCACCAGTCATTCGCATCTCAAGCTGAAGCCGCACTAATCCTCCACGTACAGTGAAGGTCTGCCGAAGGGGCGCTGAGGCCTTCCGCTCTGCAGGACCACACGGCGCTGCCAGTCTGTAGCCAATACAGTCAGGCGTTCACCGAGCACACGCATCCTCGCCGGGCAAAGCCTCGCCGCAAGAGAGGAATCTCTGTCACGGTGCGTTCAAACACAGATGTCTGGTGGGTGAACTTTGCCCCCTTTCTCATGAAACACAACCTCTCATTGAGGAATGATTGCAGTAGAATCGGCGATAAAGGAACGCGGTGCACTTGCTTGTCTTCTTGTGGATTGATTAGGTCGCGGTTATCCATAAAGCTACACGACGTGGTGCAGCCAATGAAGTGACGGGAATATTTAAAAGGCCATCTGTTGGCGTGCATTGTGCATGCGTTTTCAATTAGTGCTCAGAAAACAAAAAGAAAAGCCTCGGGGGCCAAATCAGTGACTCCGCCCCTCGGTGATCAATACTCTGCCCCCCCCCCCCAAAAAAAGAGCGATGCCAGGAAGTGCCAGGGCCTGGAAATGGATGGTGGATGGGATTGGACATTGATTGGTGCAACCCCTTTTGCCCCAGGATCCAATTCATTTAGTCTCCCTGCCCTGTGAGGGGGAGCCTGAAACGGGGTCAGCGAAGAGAACAACCCCCCCCCCCCCCCCCTCCCCCGGTACACGGCCCAGTTCTCTCTCCATTTTCCTTCTGAATGATTCATCCACGTCGTGTCCGTGGGAGAAGAATGAACGAGCGGGGAGATTATAGGTTTGACTCGCTCCACGCGCGAGGGGGAAGTGGGAGGGGACGTTTGGGGGGGGGGGGTTATTACTCTCCATTCACCGAGGGGGGAAATTGAAGAATGAAAGTGTCTGATGCCGGGTTTAACGTGTCCATCTGTATTCCAGCAGCACAGATGGTCGATGCTGATCGGATGTGTTGAGTCCCTCTGCCCGGGCCGGCCGGCCGGCCTGTCTGTCTGCCTGTGTCCCGCCTCCGCGTCACGTGACCCGGTGCAGCAGTTGGCGCGGCCGACCGCCTGGAACGTCCCGACGTGGAATCACTGGGTCTGGGAGCCGTATTTTACGCTGGTCTGTTTTCATTCTGTCAGCAAACCAACGATTTGAGCTCAACGCCTTGCTGAACGCTTCCAGCGTGCGCGGCTGCTGCTTCCAGACCGTGCTGCCAATCATCACTGCGCGTCTTTCAGGCGTTTAAAGCGGGTCGTGAGGAGGACGGGTGGACTTGCGCTGGTCACCTTGTCCGCCGGTAAAAGTAGAAGCTTTGTGTGCATAAGAGGGTGTCTCTACACACGTCTTTATCCTTCCCAGGACAGCCTATACAAAGCTGAATAAACAGCACATGTGCTGCAAACACAACGAGGAGGAGTGCAGCTGTTACGGGCTTAGAAAGAAGTGTAGGTGTAGTGTTTTTTTACTCCTTTAGTTGGTTTCACAAAGGGCCCATCGCGAAATCTGAGCACATTTAAATTGTTTCGTCGGATCAAAAGGTGTTTCATCTACCATCACGCTTAAAAGGGCAGAAACGACGGGACTGAGGGCGTAAAGTTTGATCTTTGATCTAGAATTGAAATCGGTGAACAAACGGAGGTCCTCGTGGGACGAGCGGGAGCGACTCGTCTGTTACAACGTTGGCAGTGAGAAGACAGATCAGCGACGTCCCGTTCTGCTTTTTCAAGTTCGCAAACACGGCACGTCAAACCAATCTGCTGAAATCTCTTTCTCGGTTCCCTTTCACGATACAGATTCCGCCTGCCAGGACTGAGCCGCTTTAAACTTTGTGAGGGTTTAAACGGGTTGGAAGCGGGTGAAAAAAAAAGCAAAACAAGGAATACAATGTCGTCATCCTGTTCACGAGGGGAGTCCCTGCAACCCCCCCCCCCCCCCTTATCCCACCAGATGCGTAGGACGCTTGGATATACATCCTGGGGAGATAAAATAATAATAATTAAGTGAGCTTCCTGTCGAAGGCCTCTCCTCTGACACGCGGCAGGCGGGACTCCGCCCCGGGAACGGTATGCAGACGCCGGGGCGATTGACAGCGCGAACTCGATGCCTGAACGCAGGCTGAGACGGCAGCACCGTGCTGGCGTGCGTTTGTCTCCCTGCATGTTCCTTAAAAAGACGAAAGATCAATTTTTCTCCAGCTCAAAACATTTCAAACGACGTTCCCACCTGTTCGTCGAGCAGGCCGTGAACGGAGGGAGAGACAGTTCGGCCTCTCATGAGGTCAGAAGACGAACAAGCAGGACTTCCTCTGCGCTGGCCGGATCCTCTGCGCTCCAGAGGGTGTCGGCCGGCCCTCCCGCCCCCCCCTCTGACTCTCGGGGGGGTGTTTTGGTTGGGAAGACAAGCCGATGATGTGGAATGTCCTTTTGATGGCAGCTGAGAACATGCCCGTCGTAAATCACCCCGCGTAGAGTGTAGAGCGGGGAAGCCACACACAAACACCGTCCAGGCCGCCGCTGCTGGAAGTCTGCATCAACACCCGGAGAGGCTTGTAAATAGAGGTGGGGGGGGTGAGGAGAGCGAGGAGAAGTTCCACATTACATCACCAGCAGCTGTTGACGGGCCAGTGTTTATTAACCAACCGGCAGGGCGGCAGGGATCACATGCCATTCCTCGCTGCCAGCCACAAGTCAAATCAACCTTTTTTTTTTCTTTTCTTTCCTTTTTCGTTTGTTATTCTTTCTTTCTTTCTTGCGTTTTCTCTTGGCGGCGGCCAGGAATTCCCGTCAAACGCACTTTCTATTCAGGGTCCGCGGCCTGTGACCCGGGTGACCAGGGCCCCTTCAGGGCCGCTCGACATCCCTAAAACCCCACTGCGAACCCGGCGCTCCGCCTTCAGAGCGCCTCGGGTTCCCCGCGGACTCGCGACGCATTCGCCGCCCGCGTGCTTCCATTCCGCCGTCGCATTCCTCCCCCTCTGAACTCACTGCACTGCATCGCTCGCGTTGTTCGCTCGCACAGTGACGACATTGTGAGACTTTGGGCTGTTGAACAGTGAGCACGCATTCGATCTCGTTAGGAGTCGGGTCACTTTGTGCTCCTCTGGCGTGTGGAATAAAGTCGTCTCAAAATGTCAGATGCTTTTTCCTGCCGCGGCTACGAGGAAGAATACGTTTCCTTCCCAAAAATCCCTCTTCTTAAAAAACTATTTGTGAGCCGCTCTGGAGCAGAGAGCATAATTCCAAAGCAGCCTTTCATCATGGGTATTCAATTAGACCCAAACCTCCGAAGCTAATCAGATAAAAGCTGCATTGTACCGTCGACTGAAGGATAATATTATTACGGGTTAGCATTCCATAAAGGAAGCCTTTGCCTATTGCAAACTTGTGACGTATTCTTTTAATTTAAAAAAAAAATCCAGAATCAAAGAACGTCGGATCCTAAAGATGGTTTTTCCATGCAGAGACAACGGTGAATAATGTGAATAAAAAGACAACCGAGATCTTAACTGTTTCCTTTTGGTCCTTTAGACACTTACTGTCTGAATCTCAAGAAGCAGTCAAAGTATGAGGTTTAAAATGTTTTAATGTTTCAATTTGGGAGGCACGGCCCCCGTCTGTTTTCATCGCCCTCGAAGCAGAAGTAATATTAATTGAAGCTTATCAAAGGCAATGAGAGCAAAAACTCTAAAAAGTGCCTCTTAACCGACACATCCGAACACAAAGGACAGAAACACTCATAACGCTAAACGCGGCATTGATCATTTAGTTATTTGCACAAACGATCACCGGCTGGCCGCTCGGTTTAGGAAATATCTTTGTACCAACATTGGTGTGTGTGTGTGTGTGTGTGTGTTCGTGCCCTCGGAGACATTCGCCTTGACCTGAGGGACATCCAGATGCATTCCAGGCACGAGGTCCAACTCTTCCATTTTGCAGGTCAACGCTCTGCAGGAGCACGGAGGAAACGATTGGGGAGATGGAAGCCCTTTATGCATTCTGCAGCTGTGCAGGGGAGGATGCATGACTGGGGGGGTCAAAGCATTTAGCATGCAGTCCTGAACAATGCAGCCACGCGTCTCTCCGGGACAAAAAAAAGTCACATTTCTTTTCTCATCGCTCACGTGGTGCAGTTCGACGCCGGCGTTCCCCTCACAAACGCGCAGCATCCACAAAGGGAAAAGGTCAAATATGGAACGACTTTTGTGGAGGCACACCAGGAAACACTTAAACGCAAACAGATGCACCAACGTGAAAAAAAGGACTATCACGCCGTCGTCTCGCAGGCGCGCGAGGCTGCTTCATCATTCAACCACAGCGCCTCCCTGCAGGACGGCCCCGGCTGCAACCAGAGCCGCCATAAAGCAGTCAACTCAGCGCTCCGCTGCCATGCTTACAGCTCCTTCGGTGTACCCGCTTCATGGAAAACATGGCCTCCTATCGCCCGGGACCTTTTGAGCGCGAGCACAGATGTGTGATCCGAACAGCAGACGAACCCGAAGGGCCACATGTGCTGCCACGCTTCCAGGAGCGAGAGAACACAGGCAGCGGTTTATGAGGAAAACAAATCTGACCTTTCCCTCTGACATAAAAGTGTACTGCACATGGGAAAGGATCTTGTGCTGTGGGTGTATGTAAAAAAAAAACATCTGTGTTCCCAAAAATATACTGAATTGAGATATTGGGGTTACTCTGCTGGTGCTGTTTTGTAGAGTCACATAATTCAAAGGGCCTTTTCAGTTGGTCAGAGCGGCAGATAAAGCGGCTCATGCCAGCACGTCCGTACTGACTTCATTTCATTGAATCATGCTCAATGATCTCCTGACTGGAAGCAATGGCCGTCTCTTATGGCCGTTTCCTCCGTTTCTCTCCCCGAGGTGAGAGGATGGGGGAGTCAAACAAATGGGCCTCGTGTTCTCACCCCCGCGTTTGTATGCAGCGCCACGACCAGGCTGCCTGCCACGGTCTCCGCCGTCTTCCCCCAGCAAACCAGCGCCTCCCCCCCCCCCCACCCTGAGGAGGAGGAGGAGCGCTTCCTGTCTCCCGCCAGCTGGGAGGAGGAGGTGGCATCCTCCGCTCTCTCTCCGCTGTCATTGACACGTAAAGGGAGCGTGTGAGGTTTGACACCGGTCCAAAGCCTCTCTGGGTGCCATGAAAGCAAAGAACCACGTGGCCCGGCCCACATGTCTCATTTAGAGATAAAAAACAAGGCCCCCCGAGCACTCAGGGGGGGGGGCTCTGAATGCACAAATGAGACGTTCATCCGCGGGAGACTCAGGTGTGATAAGCCGACTGTGAATAACTGCTCAGTCTCCTCACACCTCATAAATCACGGCCGTGCTGCAAAGTTTCTCAATGTGTCTTAGCTCAGCTTTTCTGGACGATATCAACCCGATGTAATCCACGCTAATGCAGCTAATGCACGTTCCCATCAGTGGAACAGACCCATAACTCTTCTTCCTCACTTCTCGCCCCAGACAAGTTAAACAAAAAGAGATCCCAGCTGTCAATCAGTCCGCTACAGAGTGTTGAAAGGGTGTATTTCCTTCTCTTTGGACCGAGCCACTCACTTCCTGTCTCCACACTCGGAGAAAGGCTGATGTTGATCCGGTCACCTTTTTCTGAGTGTTGAACTTTTCCTTTAAGCCTGGATGGATCTGTGTTTACGTATAGAGATGCTCTTGAGCGCAGCTTTAAAAGGGTAATGAAGCAGATAGGTACATGTAACTCAAACGCTGACCTCAATCCTGCTGTCCAATGGGCTTCCAGCTGGAGGACAGTGGATCTGTGTGTGTGTGTTCATGAGGTACCAACACACAAGTAACCGTGGCGATTAAGCCTCCTCCGTCTCATCGGAAGGCGGGCCCTTCTCTTTGAAACAGAGGAGCTGGGCCGATGACATGTTGCCCGTTAGAAGATGAGAAGAGCCCTCCTCCTGAGGACCCGCACCGATTCCCGGCTCTCCCACGGGAATCTGTGCGAGCCCCTCGCAGCCCCCTCCCCAAGTCGTGTCTCTCTCACTGCGGCCCCCCCGTGGGAATCGAGCTGCAGCAGTGGGGCTGACTGTGGGATCCATCACAGGAGGGAATATCAGTTACAGCCTGTGAGATGGACCGTCCTCATCCGTCACTACGGAAACACAAGCGTCTGTCGAAGAATTTAAACTGTACAAAAAGGGCAAAGTGGAACCGCTTGCAGTTTGGGAATGAAGAGAAAGTTTTGAGTTTCTTACGAATTGAGTTTATTGAGAAAACAACAACAACAAAAGGACAAATTTGACATCATTTTAGTAATAAAATAAGTGTGTTGCCTTAAGGGAAGTGCCATAGTATTTCACCAAAAGAGCAAAATCAATACAAAAACAAAGTTTTAAAAGCTCAGAAAAATATCGGGCCTTTTATGAAATGTCCCCGATAAAAAGTGTTACGTCTCATTGCATCTCCTGTGCTGTGTTGTGCGTTTCTTTGTGATGCATCTCTTCCGCCCTCTGGTGGCGCGACCCCGCGGTGGAACGCGACGACGGACCCGTCAAATGTGCTCCGGGTGGTTCTGCAGACAGGTGATGAACTCTTTCACCTCTTTGCCCTCAAAGCAGATCTGGTAGACTGCAGAAAACAGCGGATACCTGTCGAACAAAGTCATACGTCACCGTTTCACTCACGCCGTTCGGTTACCACAATGGGACTCGGGTCAACGGTGACGTCTTTTACAGGTACAAGGACTCACTTGTCCACCATGTCCTTCTTTTGGAGGAGCTTGTAGACTTCGGCGGAGGTCTGTGGGCCCTGCAGCTTCTGCCCGTTGAGCATCTCTGCCTCCAGCTCAACTATGGACTGGTGGCAGAATATGTGACGCATTGGATCTAAACATCTTTTGGAAAAGTGGCGACGCGAAAAGGCCACACTCCGCTCACCTTGGACGTTCTGACAAAGGCCTCGGCCACTTTGCGGTTCCGTCCGCCGTAGCAGGTGGTGATGAGGTCGGCCACGCCGCAGCTTTCCAGGAAGGTGGTGGAGCTCACCTGGCCGGTGCAGAACATCTTGGCGAAGGCCACCATCTCCATCAGGCCCAGCCGGATCACCGCCGCCTTGGTGTTGTCGCCGAAGCCCAGGCCGTCGCAGAACCCGGCACCCACCGCCACGATGTTCTGCAACGCAACATTTGGCTTTTGACGGGACGCACTGAGGCTGGGTTTGAAACGGCGGAAGCCCTCCTATGGGAGGAGCAGCTCCTCAGCGCTGCCTTCACCTTCAGGGCGCCGCACAGCTCCACCGTGTCACTCTCGTCCACCACGGTGATGCGGAAGTTGGGAGTTTGAAGCAGCTCTTTGAAGATGAGGCCGTTGGCCTCGTTTCTGGCGCCTGCGGCAGAAAACAAGCCACCGAGAAGGAGAAAACACAAACTGTCACCGAACGGGCGCGGAAAAAAAACAAAAACGGAGAGACGGGGCGGCGTCCTCTGAAATCGGAACGGAGTCTGACCGATGGTCGTTTCGCAGAACTTCTCGTCCGCCACCTCGCTGGCGATGTTGGCCCCCATGAGGACGCTGACCTCGATCTCCAGCTTCTCTCGAATGATGTCGGAGATGAGCTTGAGTCCGTCGGGCCCCTCGTCGATGCCCTGGATGACAATAACCGACAGGAGTGAGCCGATCGCCTCGCGGTAACGGACGTCTCGGGTCTCGTTGCCGCGTTAACATCGATCGGTTGACTAGATGGCCCCGGTTTCCCCTTTTAGGCCGCGACGAGAGCGGCGGCGAGGGACCAACGAGAGGGCCTTACTTTGATGAGCGATATCCCGATGGTTCCCTCCGTGATGTGAGGCTTGATCTGGTCACACAGCTTGGCGATGAACTGGTGCGGGATGACGAAGACGAGGATCTTTGCTCCTTTCACGGCCTCAGTGACGTCTGGAATAGCGACCTGGACATAATAATTATTATTATTAATATTAGATTTGACAAAACAGAGCACGTTAAAAGCTAATCGTGTCCCAAGTCAAACGAACACCCAACTCTTACCGTGCACAGCTTGTTGGGCGATGTGACATAAGATGCATGCGATTTTCCCTCATTAATACCTCAATAATCATCATGACCACCAGACCCTCTGTGTTCCCCCACACGTGCTGCTTATTTTGCCTGGTTTCACCCTCATCTTACCACATTGGCCGGCAGCGTGTGGCCCGGGAGGTATTTGACGTTCTGGTGCTCCGTATTGATGATCTCGGTGAGCTTCCTCCCGTCGATCATTTCCTCATAAACCCACATGTTTACCATCGGGTCGAAGCGGTTGGAGGCCTTCACGTTGCGCCCGATTATTTTGGCGATGGAGGAGCCCCTGGAGCGAGAGGAGAATGAGGAGCAACTCTGGTGACACAATCCAAAACGCTGCAGAATGGGGCCGCAGTCAACGAGCCGCGAGCGGGTCACAACAGGTTCAGGTGGTGAACATGGAAAAAAACCAGAACCACTAAATAGCCACTCCCCAAAAAAGTGTCCAACGGGCATCATTACTCAGCGCCAGGACAATGTGATGTTTTATGCGAGGCTGTAAAAAGGCGTGATCGTGTTGCATCACAGATGCGCGATATGAAGAGGGAGCCGCGCTGCATCCTCCTTTTTACGCATTTCAGTGATAATGATTTTTCATCATAAATAACGTGCGGACGATCTGAATCTTCCTCTGCGACACGACTCGACCTGCGACCCGAGTTAGGAATCGAGCGCACGCCGTTTTACTGGCAGATGACCACAGCACAGATACTCCCTCGGAGATACACGTCCGCAAGAGACTTGTGAACTTACCAGTTTCCAGATCCGACGATGCACACTTTCTTCGCAGGCATTCTGAACGCAGCGAGCTTCCTTCTCACGGCCGAACTGTTGTTCTTCTTCTTCTCCTTGTTCAGCGTCTCTTACAACTTCCTCATACGCCCTGTTTCCTACAACCGACCCTCCTTCTCCTCCCCACGGATGTAGTGGGAACGAAGCACAACGCGGTGCAACAAGTATCACGTCTATTTGAGCACTTTTTTAAAAGGTTGGTGTCACACGTACCGGACGTGCGCGTTGACAAACGGGGTTTGCATGATTAAGATGAATGGATGAAGAGGAGCGCACAAAGAAGAACGGAGAACCGCTCGATTATTATCGCGGCATTGACCGTCAAGCCGGACAACGCGTTGAAGGAAGCTTCCGGTTTAGAAGCTTTTCAAAACAAAATAACTACGGCAACAATATCCGCTCCTGTTTGCAGTACACTAAAACAGAGGAAATGGCATACCCGAGTCACAGTCAATATATAAATAATCAGTCTACGTACTGCACGTCAACATATCGAACGTGTGCAAAATATCAGTTTTATATCTGTATTTTTGTGGTGACTTTAGTCATTGTTTTTCCTTTCACTCAGTTTAACGTCAAGACAGTAAGTGAAACGGGGGGATTTATCCCTCTTCTTTTCAACCTTCTTTTCCCCGTTTTAATTGTGAATCGATACGCGGAAGCTTGTGCTCGTGAGCCGGTCACGTGACTGGTTTCCTGCCAGGGCAGTAAATACTATGCGAGCTAGCAGGCTATCCGGCTACTCCCCGTTTTTAGCGGCGTTCACGATGTCCCACCGCGGGTTATTTAACTCAGCCGGTTAACAGCTCGCCAGCCCCCGGGTGGACGGTGCGTCTCGGCGGGGCATCGAACCATCGGCGCCACTCGACCGGGAGGGCTCGCACGCTTAATCGAATCGGCGGCGAGCTAGCTGAGCTAGCTCCGCGGGGTTAGCTCGACGCTAGCGAGCCCAGTTAGCGCGTAGAGGAGGCTCCGTCGCCAGTGAACATGCAAGGGGAAGCCACGGCTTTACGAACCACGGAAACCGACGGCAAGCTGGATGTAGCCCCCCAGACCAGGACGCCGAGCTCGGGGCGAGCCAGCGCCAAGAGCTGGCAGTACAGGTGGGCGGCTGTTACCTGCCAACGCTCCTAATCAACCCGGCATTTAAGCTACTTTGCTGATTTAAGGCCGTTTGTTTACCTGGCCGGTTGCGTAAACGTGATTTTTGTTTTTCTTTAAAGTAGGTTCTACTTGTGTGTTTACTGTGGATTCATTGACCGATTCGCTCTTTGGTTTTTGATGAGATCTGCTCGTCAACTGCACAACTGGCCGTAGATGCATTTTGCCCTTTAAGCAAATGATCTCTGCTCGAGGATTAGATAGTGCATACACCTGTGTGTGTGTGTGTGTGTGTGTGTGTGTGTGTGTGTGTCTCCAAGCAATCAATCAAAGCATTTTAACAAGTGCTGTTTTTGTCTCCTTGATGACCTCTCATGCCAGTGACCACATGGAGAATATTGATGGCTACTTGATGAAATACACCAACCTTGTGACAGGGTGGCAATACAGGTGAGTTTGTACACCTGTCCGTTATAATGTCAAACGTTGCTTAGTGTCCCAATTAAGCAGCTCAGCCGTGGTTCCTCGTTGTGATCCGATCGAGACGCTTTGCCCCCAGGTTCTTTGTCCTAAACAATGAGGCGGGCGTGCTGGAGTACTTCGTCAACGAGCAGTCGCGGCCCCAGAAGCCCCGCGGCATGCTCCCCCTGGCCGGGGCCGTCATCTCGCCCAGCGACGAGGACTCCCACACCTTCACCGTCAACGCCATCAGCGGCGAGCAGTACAAGCTCCGGGGTGGGTAGCACGCACCCTCACACGCACCTCACACACGCGTCTGTGTTTGCCGTGCGTGTGCCTATAGACGCCTCAGACCACGTTACATCACGCTGGCTCGCTGCTTTTGTGATATTTCTCTCTGCGTCGCCGCTCCCACAAAGTGAGCCGTTGCGCACATCAAGTTCGTACGGTATTGACCTGGATGTTTCGTTTCCATTATCTACTGCTGGCGACGCAGAAGCACACGGGAAATCGATGAGCGTCGTAGAGCAACGGAGGTGGTTCTGCTCTTCTGTAACGTGTGTGTGTGTGTGTGTGTTCCTCAGCCACCGATGCCAAGGAGAGACAGCACTGGGTGAGTCGCCTGCAGATCTGCACGCAGCACCACACGGAGGCCCTGGGCAAGGTGAGACGTTGTTCCATCACACCAGAGAGAGCGCACACACACACACACACGCAGGTTAAAAATCCCCAATCACTTAGGTCGGCGGTGCCTGATGTCCCTTTTTCACTGTTTGCTGTTTGTGTAAAAGTCCCTCTGCCACAAAGCGGATGTGAGCCGGACCGTCCTCGGACACGAGGAAGCAAAACAGGAAACCCAAGAAGTTATTAGTATAAATATTAATGTTTATCTGAATCCGCTTTTAGCTCGTCTGTAAGCACATCGATCACTAATATTGATTGACGGACAGCTCTGGTGCCCGTGTTCTATTTTAATTGTCTTGGGATGCATAGAACTCCCCAAAGCGCGTGTTCCTTTCTCTCAGAATCAGAGCCTAAAAATGGTGCCTTTTTATTTTTTATGAAGTAAAATAACACGGTGAACATTTTTGCGCCGCACAGAGCAATCCGCCCCCCAAGTCCCGGAGCTACTCGATGGCGTCCCAAGGCAGCGGCAGCTCTCCCATGTCGCTGCGCCGGCCCAGCCAGAACCCCGCCGCCTTGTTCGCCTGGTCGCAGGGCAACAAGGGCTCGTCCCTCTACTCCAGCAAGAGGTCCCTGCTGCCGGACCACCTGATGGACGCCAGAGAGGTACTGCCGGCATGTTGGGGCGACTCGCAAACCTGCCGTGAATCCCGCACCGTTAATTCACCGTGGTGCTTCCGCCAAGAATATTTGAGCTGAATTGCTTTGAAAAATGTTCCATTGGTCTTTGGACTGGAGATAAGAGTCGACATAATGATTAATTGGAATGCTGATGTCGTCACGCACCCTGTAGCGTAACACAAGCAGAAGTGACATTTCTGCAACGCTGTTAGTCTGCAGCCTGGCAGGAGAAGGAAAGGGGGAGAAATCGAGAACGTCTGAACCGATCAAGCAGCTGTTTTGGTGTGAAGTGTGACGCAACAAACAGCCAGAAAGTCCTTCAGAATCTGGGCCGAAAGTCGACATTGATGCACACAAACTGCATTAATAGCTTTGGTTCCTACGAGACATGAATGTAAAATACTTAGGACTTGGTATTAAAGTAACGCTGTTTTATTGTGATGTTCCCTTTGACCTATTTTGTGTGATGCAAATTGTCCACAAGATGGCGCCAGTGTGCCCCCCCAGCACGCTGAATCAATCACGTCTTCTTCCATCTACGGGTTGTTGTTGTTCTCAGACATGTGATTCTGTTACTAATCAGGACATGGCAGTCATTCCAAAAGCTTTGGTTATTCAAAAGTTGAACCCAACCCCTCCAACCCCCCCCATAGATGATGAGCCAGGCCCAGGGCCAACACCGAGACCTTATCCAGAGCATCGAGGGCCTGCCTCCAGCCCCCGGTTTCTCCCCTCTAGACCAGGATCTGCTGATGCTCAAGGCCACCTCCATGGCCACCATGAACTGCCTCAACGAGTGCCTGCACATCCTCCACCTGCAGCAGGTGGCCCGCCAGAGAGGCTCCCTGGGAGGTCAGTGCTCTTTGTCAATCTTCCCCACAATTGTTGGTCAATTCTAACGTTGCAGTCAAGGAGAAACGTCAACGCTCGTCTGGCGACTCTTGTTTTAGAAGTGAGCTGTTCTGTCTGCTAAATCAACCGCCGCTCTGCTGTCCCTTTTCTGTCAACTGAGGACACACGAGGTCCACAACAAATCATAGTGTTGTATATGCAAGGCTGCACCCAATCTAACAGTCAGCGTTGGCCAGACAGTGGAATCATTTTGCATTATTGATGAGGAACGGTACCTATTGTTACCACCGGTCGCCGAGGTAATGAGATCTCAAATGTTTAAAGATTCAGATTTTAAATTGGGTTCAAAAACATTCCAGTTTAAGAGAGAAGCCAAAGGAAGCTTCCAACTTGTTTTAAAACTTCAGGATGCAGAAGAAAGAAACAACCGGCTAATGCTCCACTTTGTCAAAGCAGATCTCGTTACATAATGTATTTTTCATTAGGCCTGAGACGTCGTATCAGCCGGAGTTCTGCCCGCCCTTTTAAACATACATAAAAGAAAAGGCCGTAGGTGGAGGCCAATCAGGGCTCGTCTCCTCCCGCCGCCGAAGTATCCTGATACCTGTTGTTTTTGCTCAGAGGGCTTGAGTTCCACTCGCCTGCCCTGAGGAGACGCCATCTGCCCGGTCAGCAGCCCGGTGGTGTAGCGCTGCGTCTGTGAGGTGTCAGGGGGACTCGTGAGGGAGGGGTAGGGGGCGAGGGGGGTGGGGGAGGGCCGGCGAGGGAAAACCGCACAATGACGACCTCTGACCCTGCCGCCTCGCGCTCCCCGTCCTCGACAGGACCCACCATCGAGTGGCTGGAGCCCAAGCTGCCCGACATCCTGAAGAACGGCAGCGGCTCGCTGGGTAGCTTCGCCCCCGGGGGGGGCCCGCTGGAGGGGAGCGGCCTGGAGCTCAGCAGCCCCGAGTCCTGCAGCTTCTCTGGGGTAAGACCGGGCTAACGACCCCTCTCTCCCCTTTTGGGGGGAAGTTGGTTATCACCTACTTCCCATTTTAAATCCGCCTTAAACGATGCGGTTTAAATATTTTTGGGGTTTTATTTTTTAAGTCCGTTTCGAAGGCTCACACGGCATTAACAATCACTTTCTGCCCACCGCCCCTCCCCGTCCCCCCCCTCTCAGGAACAGGAGGACATCGATGCGGAGGACGAGACGGAGGACTCCTTCACCGACAAGGAGGAGGACCTGGGCGCTGTGGAGGAGGAACGCAGCATCATCTTACACCTGCTGTCCCAGCTGAAGCTGGGTATGGACCTCACGCGGGTAGGTCGAGTTCCACCTGCAGTATCGCTGAGAGGGAAGCGGGATAAATGATTAGTGCTGTCCCACTCGTGTGGAGTCCGAACTATTTCCCATGCTGACATCCACAAAACCGTTGAGTCTTCTGAATGGAAAAGGGGGTTTTGTCACCATGAATAAATGAATGTTGGATCAGGTTGTTCTTGGTCCGTTTGTCCCATTTGTAACGACCTTACGGGCTAATCTAACTCCTCCCAGACGTACTGGTCAGTTATTCTACCGCTCCCTGTTTGCATAGCCTCCTCTTGGGTTTCAGATTTACCCCTCGGCTGACCTCCGATGGGGATGTAGACACTTTGGGGGGGTCATGTCCCGCGAACGCCACGTGGTCTCTTGTGACTCATCAAAAAGTCGCCGTCTCCTCCCCAGGTGGTCCTCCCCACCTTCATCCTGGAGAAGCGCTCTCTGCTGGAGATGTACGCTGACTTCATGTCGCACCCGGACCTCTTTGTGACCATCACGGACGGCGGCAGTCCGGAGGACCGCATGGTCCGCTTCGTGGAGTACTACCTCACGTCCTTCCACGAGGGACGCAAGGGGGCCATCGCCAAGAAGCCCTACAACCCCATCATCGGCGAGACCTTCCACTGCTCCTGGAAGGTGCCCAGGGGGCCCGAGGCCCCCAAGGAGCCCTCGCAGGGGGGCCCCGACCCGGCCGCCTCCCAGGACCCCTACCAAGTGCGCTTTGTGGCGGAGCAGGTGTCCCACCACCCGCCCGTGTCCGGCTTCTACGCTGAGTGCCAGGAGAGGCGCATGTGCGTGAACACGCACGTGTGGACCAAGAGCAAGTTCATGGGGATGTCCATTGGTGTGTCCATGATAGGGGAAGGTGAGCCCGTGAGGTTCTTGTACACTTGATTCATCCGAAACAAATGGACGTAAACCAAACTGGCCGGTGTGGTGAAGAATAACTCGCCGAACGGTTTCTCTCTGCAGGGTGTCTTTATTTGATGGAGCACGATGAGGAGTACACGTTCACGCTGCCCTGTGCTTACGCTCGCTCCATCCTCACCGTGCCCTGGGTGGAACTGGGCGGTAAAGTCAACATCAACTGCGCCAAATCCGGCTACTCGGCGGTCATCACTTTCCAGACGAAACCGTTCTACGGTGGCAAATTACACAAGTGAGTTCAAATCCAAATCCGCGGTACTTTCTCTCTCCGCAGCCTCCGAGAATAACGCGTTCATCTCGTTGCGCTGCCTTCACGCAGAGTCACGGGGGAGGTGAAGCACAACGGCACCAACGCGGTGGTGTGTCGCGTGCAGGGCGAGTGGAACGGCGCCCTGGAGTTCAGCTACGCCAGCGGGGAGACCAGAGGCGTCGACGTCACCAAGCTGCCCGTCTCCAAGAAGAGCGTCCGGCCGATCGAGAAGCAGGGGCCGACTGAATCCAGGTGGCTTGTGATTGGCGGGCAGCAGGTCCCAAGGCGGCGAGCACGGCTCTGAGGGTTTACTCACTCGACCCCCCCTCGCCCCGCCTTGTTTTCAGGCGCCTGTGGCAGCACGTGACGGAGGCCCTGCGGCAGAAGGACATCGAGAAGGCCACGGAGCACAAGAGGATGCTGGAGGAGAGGCAGCGGGCGGAGGAGAGGCACCGGGCTGAGACTGAGACGGCTTGGAGGACCAGACACTTTGAGCGAGAGGTGAGACCAGGGATGATTCTAAGTCCGGGTTACTCTCTTTTAACTGCTTATGAAACGCTGTCCATCAAAACAAGGCAAAAGTATACAGCTGTTCCTCCCGTCACCAACGCTGTAAACGTTCCCCGTTATTGAAACAACCATTCCGACTCTCTTGATGCACGTTTTTTGACGCTAGTCTCCTCTTCTCCACCAGGGCGACGGTTGGGTCTATCACAAGCCGCTTTGGAAAGCGTCTGCACCCAAATCCTAGTTCCTTCAGGCGGTGTGTGTGTGTGTGCGCGCGTGTGTGTGTGTGTGTGTGTGTGTGTGTGAGATAGAGATGGTGCGTTGTTGGGAAAAGAGAGCATGACCTGCACTGACATACAGACGACTGCACCATGGGGAGAAGGAGCGACGGCGGGCTGGAGGTGTTCTGGATTCTCCCTCATGACTTTCACTAAGCCTCCAAGTACAAGCTTTGCTTTTTTTATGATCCAATGTAAATGAAAACGTATTATTGTACAGGTATGAAGGTACTTGCACAGCCTTAAGATAGTCGGACGAGTGCCTGGAGATCTGCTGATGGGTATTGGGTCTTTTCATCTTCTTCTTCTTCAGGCGACTTTTGACTTCCAACATGAAGAAAACTCCGATAATTGGACGTCTGCCTGATAAATGTAATCCTATGAAATGTAGTAAACTTGCAGTGTTTGATTCCATCGATGTTGAAGTGTTTCTCGAGACAAAAACATTAACCAATCGAACAATTTTAGGTCCTAGCTTTTAAAGAAATCTCTCAAGAACTGTAAGCTTGTGCTTTTATCAGATCTGATTGAGAAAGAAAATAACAAAAATGTAAATGTAAAGCAAGCAGAGGGATTGTTTCACGTGGAAAGCCGTCACATCGCAAGAGAGAAAATCAGGGCCTTTTGAACCTCAAATCCACTTCCTGTAACCGGAGCACCTTCCGCTGTCATGGAAACCATCTAATCGCACGCCATCCTCGCCGCTCATCATCTTAGGGCCCGTGTTTCAAGCCGTCACGCTGAGCTGCCAGCCGACAAGTACAGAGGGGATGCGTGAGGGCTGAGGGGGTTTGGAGAGAAAGAGTCCTTTATTATTTGAAGGGGAACCGACCGCAGACGAGCGAGTGGTGATGTCACAGTAACGCTGCAACCCCCCCCCCCGCCCATAACATCCCCATTGGTATGATGTGGGGAGTTGGTGGAATGCCCCTTTAACCAGGTGGTACATATGACTCCACGTGTTCACACTACAATTTTAATATTTATTGGTATGCGGTAGCTGGTGTGCATTTAGATTCACTGATTGAAATGAAGTTGTGCAGTTTAACTGGTGTATTAAATTGTTGACTGTGACTTCACAGACGAGTGGACGATGTCTCAAATCGCGGTCGAGTCCCAATGTGAATAAATGTACGGCTGGCTGCCCCATTATTCATGTCGCTCGTCTTTGTCGTCCGGTGGACGGAAGTCCCACGTGCATGATGCATTACTTGCATTTAGAAATGTCCTGTGGTAAAAGCTTTTAACCAAATCTGCTTCTTTTGTAATGCAAATAAATATTTTCTTTGAGCGTTCAGCCCCAATGCTTTCATTGCTCGTTAACGTTTCTCAGTCCATTTTCCATGTTGATTTCGACAAACCTCAGCGCTCCTCAGAGATGATGCTCCTCCCTCTGTCTCGGTGCCTTATGCAAACTGTGTGCGTGTCTTTCATCTTCTATTGACCTGACCGAGGCGACAACGTGTGTTTTATTTGTCTGTGTGTTATTTTGAAAGAGGCTTTTTTTTTTGGGCCTTTGTTTGGGATTCTACTGGTTGTCTTGGTGACCTAAGAGATGCATGGACATGGAAGGAAAGCTTGTGTAGAAAAATGGACACGTGGAAAATAATAAAATTGCCTAGACGTTGTATATTGTGTTAAAAATTTTGTTCTCCACCAAGTTTGCCCTTTTCCAACAGAACAAAATGTATAATCAAAGTAAATTGGAAAGGCTGAATCTTTGAAAGAAGACAAAACAAGGCTTCAAATCCGCAGTCGTACATATATAAAAATAAAATCTACATACAAATCAAAAGAATGGGACCAACAGACAATTGTTTATTTGCCTGAGCCGAGATGATAAAAGGTGACCACGGACCTCCGGTTACCGACAGAGGGCCACGCGGGCCCCGATGATGTAACCGCATCTCCAGTCTTACCAAAGATCCAGACGGGAAGAGCTCTCACTCTGCGCCTTTTTCTTTCTGCAGTAGAGTAAAATGTTAAGTAGAAATTCCGTTTATCAGCGCTACAAGAAAAAGCAGCCAGTGACCAAGTCGTAGCCGCGTATCAAATCCTTTGTCGCCTCATCAAACGCCTCGTGACGCCGTGCGTTTCCGGCCGCGTGACGCCTCTCGACGTGATACACGATCTTCGTTCTTCACACACGCCCAGCCTCAGCACCAGCGCATCTCCACGGGGCTCCACGCCGCCGACCCCCACCCACCCCATCGCCAGAAGCCACGAGAGGGACGAGGCCGTGGCGCTGAGGAACCTGGTTCTTCTCGCGCGGAGCAGGCGCGTCGCGGTCCGTAATGTCTTTGGGCCCGGGCCCCCTCTCGCCATGCCCGCCGCCGAACGCTCCCCCCCGCCGAGGCCGCTGCTTCTCCTCCTGCCGTCGTTGCTTTTGATCTGGTGCCTGGATGGGGCGGTGGGAGCGGCGGCAGCAGCGGCGGAGGAGGAGGGTGGCGGCCTGCCCTCCTCCTCCTCCTCCTCTCCCTCCTCATCTCCCGGGGACAATGGCCTCGCGGTCGCGGACCCCCCCGCCGCCGAAGCGACCGGCCCGGGGCGGCTCGTCAGCCCCTCCGCTGCGATGGAAGGTAAACAAAAGAAGAGAAACGAGCTCCCCGCCAGCCGGTCATTGTTAGAGCGGATGGAAACGGCGTGACTCCGGATCGGGCTGCACCTTAACGTTTGTTTTTGAACCGGGTTCCGCACTGTGTGATCCCCTCAAATCCGATGTCAAAATGAGGTCCGCCGCAGTTTTTTTTGTGATTTGTGTGGGTCAAAAATGTTGTTTATGTTTTGTTAAGGTTTCGGAAGCTCTCGAGGGAGGACTCAATCCTTTGTTCTCGTCCCGGCCGGAAACGAGGACACGAATGAGTCAATTCGTTTAAATTCAAAAATCAAAAGTTATTTAATAACTGAACAACGTAATAGGGATTACAATTACAAAGTGAAATACTAAGCGAACAGTGGAATATTTCGCGAAATAGAGAATCCTCTGAGCAAGTCTGAAGTGACTTATCAACGCGGCTGCAGGAGAAGTTCTAACAGTCTTTTCCCCGCCATGGTCCTTTGAAACCTCTTGAGGTGTGTCTTCTTTGGTGCATTTGAATGTCATTGGCCTCTTCTCCAAAGGGTCACCTCCTCCATTGTCCCCTTCACGTCGAGGTGTGAAGCTGCAGCTGTAACCTGAAACCTCTCTGTCCTAGCTGTCCCTCAAATTCCAATGCACTCAATGTAGATACTGTGGCTTTATGCCCCAATGAGTGAACCCAACAAAGCATACATCGTTTAAGTTTTCATCTTATAACTAGTACACTTTAATTACAACAACCCATCACTAATGATCACCGTTCATCACACTTCATCATAAGATCTAAAACAGTTCATGTGGTTCAATTCTCAAGACATTTGCCTCAGTCGGCTGCCTTGAAATAAGTTGTTCATTTTATTACCTGACAGGAGAAAAAACTCCCAAAAAACCCTTTTTGGGGATAAAATTGGGAGAAATCCATAAAGAACGGCAATTGGCATCCGTCCCCAGGTTTTAACATCACATTGTGACAGAATGTTAATGTGTACAGTGTTTATATGATTTAAATGACTATGAATTGTGTTTGATTGAAATTGCATTCACTTCATCTAACATGTTAATGTAATAACTAATATCTAACATCACACAAACTATAATTCTAACACTAAACATTATTACACGTACTATAATTTCCTGACTAGGGGTGCACTTCTGGCTTAAATCCCTAACAATTCCCTCCTTGCTCACAGTTCACTGTGAGCATCTCTCAAAGACAGAAAAATTATCATACAGTCACATCCGTCAACAGTGATTGTCCCTCATCATCTACTCGCTACCGATTTCCCTGTATACTAGTCTCACTAAACACAATATCGATCAATCCCTGCAGGAATCCAAATTTATGAATCGCTGCTGGTTGTAGTATATGTAATTAATCCAGTCTACATTTTTATTGATTGTCACCCACCAGAAGAAAAAGGATTCTATGCCGCTCGCAATTTGATTCCTGGCTTTAAACTCATCAGGCACCCCTCTGGGCACCCCAATGGCATCTAAGTACACATGACTATCAAATGAGCCCGCAGGACTAGTGGATCTCTTCGCTCTCCTGGCGACGTGAGGATGTGGTGAAATCAAGTCTTGAAATGTGGTCTCCTTCACCATTGGAGCCATAGATTGGCATGATAAGCTGCACTAATGCACAAGTACCCGTCCAATTAGCTGGCAGCGTTGGATAAATAACCTTAGTTCCACACCACCACCAGAGGTCGGCTCTGGAAATCGTCTGATTCAACACACTTGAATATCGAGTGACATTAGCAAACTGAACTGTGGTACAGTTTACTCCTGCAATGTCACCTACTTTTATCCTTCCCGTTATCTCTGATACTATGCAATCAAATGTACCATCTGGAACCATAAATGGAGGTGGCGCGCTCAAGGTAGCTGGCGGATAATCCCATTGGAACTCTAGACAAGTATGGTGGACAGGCTGAGTCTGCAGGACAAAGAGCTCCAGTATACATTTGAATATAGGATTTATTGGTCTGAATCTGGAACGTACAGGAGTGGGCATAGGCCTAGGTTGAGAACACACTATACAATCTGTACTGTGCATGTTTGTGGCAGTATACTGTACCCATTGGAGCCATAGATTAGACTCCGAGAATCCAGTTTCCCGTCTTACCACACCCTCCCAAGAGGTGTCAGCTTCAGCTCCAACCTGATCAGCAGTGGATTCCTGTTTGTTAGCAGAGGGTTTAGCAACAATCTTAAACAACCCTTGTGGGCTTTCAATATCGTATGTCCCTCCTTTCAACACGTATAGTCCACTGTCCCCCAATTCTGGATTTTTCAATGTGATTATTAGTGGATTGCACAACCCTCCCCCACATTTAGCCAAATCTGGATATCGGTTTTTCCGCATCGTTAAACGGGTTTGCAGCCCAGGTTTAGGACCAGTTTTAGATGACCTCCATCTACCAGTGTGTGCGAACTTCCATTCTGCCTCCTCGCAGTCACAGCCGTACTGCTCCACTGGCTTACCAAACCTGACTCCTGGTCCACATCGGTTGGTGGTGGAACACAAGTATTGGTCCGACCTCCAAAACCTGAGGTCTTGGACTCCGCAGGCTGCAATATCACAATAATCAAATTGAACAGATGCAGTTATATTTTCCTTGAATGTCAACGTGAGAGCAATTGCTGCTTGGATGTTAGGTGGTAAGGAAACATCTTGTCGACTGGGATGGGATAGATCACTTACAGACGTCATGTCATCGTCACCTGTGTGAACAGCTGCACTTCCCCGAGCTGAACTTGAACCCCCTACTACCAACTGATACTTACGCTGTGGGCGAGACATTTTCTGCTGCTTTGTTCCCTCCTGTGTCTTTTGGCTCTGAATTAACTTGCCTGGTATTTAATCGGGTCTCCGCAAGGGTCTGGCTTGGTGCCTTAGCAGGTGCACAATGTGTGAGATGATGCCAAGTGGCTCCCGCTTTACCTTTCACCTTTACCGAGTGTGATGTTGCCAATACTACCTCCCATGGACCGGACCACCTTGGATCAATCCACTTGCGTTTATGGGCCTTAATCCACACCCGGCTTCCTGGCGGTATGACTGGAACCTGCTTCCCTTGGCTGGCGGCTGTCTCTGCGTTCGTCACCTTCGTCTCCTTCCTAGCTACTTCTGCACAGTCATGACCACCCTCAGTAGGTGGCAATCCAGATGTCATATTCACACCTTCTGATGTGAAAGAGAGATGGGGCTGGGTCAATATACCAGATATCCTAGCCCCTCTCATAGCTGTCAGAGTGAAAGCTTGTGTGTCTAAATAAGCTACAACACCGTGGTCTGTGTGGACCTTCAAAGGATGACACATTACCAAGTATGCAGTCTTATGTACCGCTCGAGCTATTGCGGCCAAATGTCTGGTGCAGCCTACTTGCCCTAGTTCTATGGGATCTAATTTAGAACTGTGATAAGCCAAAACCGCTCTCCCCTCCTTCTGTCCAAATGTTCCCCCGTGAATGTGTCTAATGCTGCTTAGTTTTATCTTGGTCATGCTTGGTCATTGCAACCGAATAGCCGCTCTGAATTCAAAATCCTCAAGTTCTGTTACTGTAATATCGTTGGCGTATGTTTGTTTGAACATTCTTATCATATGTGTTTATCAAGTGTCCCAGCAGTTCCCGTTCCTTCTCTAATCTGGAAATTGTGTGTCACATTAGCTCAGTGTTTGTGGATTTCTTCGTTGTATGTGTGTGCCTATACTTCTCCTCCTTGATGTTCCTCTGCTGGAACATCTGTTGTTGTCAGCGGTTTGGTCAGATGACACGTAGCTGTCATCCTAGACGTGTGATTAAGCTTCACGCTCCCTCCTTGAACCTCGGATCACCTCAGTTCCTGTGAGCAGACTACTCTGCTAACCGGAGGTCCCATTAGGACAAGATTCCCCAATCGGCTGTTGAATAGAGAAGCACAAGTGGTGCAGCTATGTGTGTGCGTGTGTGTGTAGGTGTGTCTAGATGTGCGTGTGAGTGTGTGTGTGTGTGTGTGTGTGTGTGTGTGCTCTCCCAATTACTGTTGCTCTTTCTTCTGGTTTACCAAACTCTTCAAGCAAACAAGTTCTACCATCTAGTGTGTGCATATTTAAACATAACTGGAACTCAACATTTTACCCACTTATTTCCCAGTTTTAGCGTTTTCTTTTAATGTGGAGTAATTGTATCATCTGTGTGTCACATCTGTCCTTGTGTCAGTGTATAAGAAGAGCAATGTCATTACACATTCGTTCCAGGAAGAAAAGTCATGTTGAATCTTCCTGCGTTGGCCATCGTCTGCTGTTATCCCTAAAATGCCTCTTGAGTAGCTAAACTCTAACATCTAGTGTTTTCCTAAAAACATTCTAATCAATTTGTGAGTTGTTTCATTGATAGAAAGACGGTATGTTCTTCTTAACACCTTAAATCAATGTCATCTACACAACTCTGTTGTTTAGAATCTTATGATTGTGTTTTTCACTGCATGCAATAATGTTCCCAAATCGGCAGATACTCTAGTTATATTTCGTTCTCCCCCAGTCCCTCATGTTGAGGTAGGTGTAAAAGCATCCCTTCACATAGCGTTTGGTGATGCTAATCACCCCCAGGCCACCTCCTGGCTTATCCAACAACGTCGTAAAACCCCCACAACGCCGTTTCTACTGGGTGTCGTTGCAGAGCTGGACCGTCTCGCATTGGAGTTGCCTGTTCCTACTGAAAAGCAAAACAGAGTTAACAGTTGCCATGCACATGTATTCGAGGAAAAATGTGTCAGTAAATTTTATCATAGTGAAATAATTGCTCTTATTCACACCGTGTGTGATTCTTAAACCTGTTGGGTGACTCTGAGATGAAATACAACCTGTGAATGGATTTTATGGCTCCGACACTTCCCCAGGATTCCTCCTCTCATCAGTTGTTGTTTTAGGGAGGTCTGCTCACTCCCTCCTCGACCATGAGTCGCCATCCCCTTTCAACCTCTGCATCCCCTTTGAAATCTATCCTCGTCCCTAATTCACTCCCATCTCAGCATCTGCCTATTGTTTCTCCTACCGGGAGCTATACTCCCAACAAAGTCATCATTTGTCCTGACTCCTGATGTTCACCTGATGGTGGAAGGAGTTCCCTAATGAACATAATAAACACACATAGCTACCTACTACTACAACTGAAGAATTAGCACCTGGATGACACTCACAAATGTTGCCTTCTCAGAAGGAGAAATCCCTTCTTTGTTCTTGCTGTTCTGGTTCTGTTCCCTCTTGTTCAAATTCACTTCCTGCAAGTCGCTTTGGATTAGAGCCTCAGCTGAATGAAGCATGTGATGCGTTGACGTAAAGAATGCCTCTGCATATCTTTATCTGCTCCTAGAGTATTTACACATTGTTTTGGAAAATTGCCTTTCTCAAACGGCCTTGTTTCCAACCGATTTGAGGAGCCATTCATATATAGAAATTTGGAATCTTCGACATAACTGATTATTGACCCCCATAGTCAACTCATGAAAAATTAACACCAATATTGCCTTCGTGTCCCCGTTCAATGATCCCTTTGAGTTTTTGCTTGTAGGTCTCACCCTCATGGTGTATGACTGTTCCATGTCCTCATCAACTAATTGACCAACCAAGTTCTCTTTGTTCATTCTAACCTCGAAGCAATCTGCTCATTCCAAGTATACACAAAATGTTACCTCACATTCTCACCCTCACAGTCAATTTCTTCTCCTTTTATCTTCAGCCTGTTTGCTCTGTCATGATGCTTCATCACCTTTGAAAACCTATGCATTACTTCATAACTCTTCAACCTGTTTTCCCCATTTTTGATTCATTACAGTCAATTTGCTGACCTTTGCGACCACTTTCACAAGTGGTCGAGCATTTGCAGTATCAGTCTCTAAAACTTCAATCAATGTATCAGAATGTGAACCTCAAACCCCAGTGATATCAACAAAAGGTTCTCCAAACCCTTCAGGGTCATAAAACAACAATGAAGATTGTGAGTCCCTTGATCCCAAAAAGTACCAGGAGATAATAAATCAACTTAGCATCAGACCCATCTGTTCCAGACCCCCCTCCAGTGTTAATCTCCACTTTTATTGCTCTTCAGCCCAAAAGCAAAGCAGAGGGTGGGAGACGTGTCTGTTACCTGCAAACACAAACTCAGCTCATGCTTAGTTTGATCCAATCCATTCATTCATTACTGATAGATCACTAACCTCTCATGGTTAGCGTGTCCAAATGTAAGGGTGTACTACTTGTTGAACATTACAGGAACATTACAGGATGACCGTCTGTAACAAATTTCCATATTTCGTGTACTGGTGCTATAAATGTTCCTTTGATCAGACATTTGCTTCCATCATCAAGATACTGTATCAAGTGTATCGTGCACTATACACTCAATAGCAGCACTCAACAATTTACCGCCCATCTCTGAATTCAGGAGAAAACTCGAAAAACTACAAACATTATTCCAAAAAATCGACAATATATACAACAACTCTCCTAATTCTTTATCACCTTCATTCCTCATTTAAATCTTACACAACCGTATCTCTTAATTTCAATGTCTGATTTCCCCTTTTCAAAATCAATCTTCCCTACGGGTTTAAGTCTAGTTTCAGCTGACACTCTCAGCAGTGTATAATCTCTAGTCTCCTCTTCCTGGAATGTGAGTCGTAAACCGTAGAGACTGAGGGTGCTTATCTGAGCTGTTGGGACGCAGCGGGGGTCGGTGTGTCACCAGTTAGTTGTTTAGGGCTCGTCTGCTTTGTCTCCATCAAAGCAAGTGGCATCTGTTGCTGTGGTCACCACATATGGGGAGGTGGAGGCTGGGGTGTGCCCAACCTCTGGTTCTGCCTGGGCTGCATTTGACGGGAAGACCGTGGAGGAGCTGCACTGAACTGCATGTTCGTTGGACATATTCTTGACCAATGACCCGTCTGTCCGCATAAGTAGCATTCATCTCCTCTTCCCCTATTATTTCCACGTCCTCTGCCTCCGCGCTGAGGTGGTGGTTGCTGGTCAACCATTGAACGGTCTCTGACCGCTGGGGCTGGATATTGGGCCTCTGGAGGAACAGGGTATTGAGGTTGTTCATCTCTCACCGACAGTTGTTTCCTGACTCTCTGTTTCTTCGTTGCTTCTGCATCTGCTGCTGCCAGTTGGATCTTCAGGAGTCGATGCGTCATCGTCCCCAGTTCTTCTTGCCTCCTTGTCTCCGCAGCTCTCTGTATTTTGTAGAAGTGCTCTCTCCATGTGCTTTCATCCATGTCGTCCAGTCCCACTACTCCCTCCAACGCTGTTTGAACAGCCTGGGGCAAGCCTTGCTGCACAGTGTGTCGCCAGATTACTGCAGTAGATTTGTTATTGTCGTGTCTTTCTCCTGTGGCCAAATGCCATTCTGTTTCTGCTCTCCTCAGATATTGAGACATGTCTTCACCTTGTTTCATACTCAGACCCATCAGGATGGACATGCTTGGCTTTGTAGGCCAGATGTTTCGCATTGTGGCCCAAAATACTCCTCTGACCTTATCAAATGGAGCCTCATTGTCGTCGTTGGTTGTTCCTGTTCTTGCTTCTAAGGCTCTTAGGTTGACTGTTCCCTCTAGACGGGCTATTAAGGCTCTCATATCTCCAAGAGCCAACTCATCACCTATTGTGTATTTTTCAAAGAGCCGGATCCATGGGTTAGCTCCTTCTCCCAATGGCGGCAGTCCCTTCTCCAGCGCTTCCATGTCCCGATGACTCCAGGGCACAAACTCGCTCTGACCGTTGGCTTTTCTCAGTAGTGGGCACTGTGGGACAGGGGAGGCTGCAGGTGGCTCATTTCTTACCGGGAGAATGTAGTCTGCATAGCGGTCTGGAGCCTTCTTCACCAGGATACAATGTCTATTGTGATGACATCCTCCATCAGCAACCTCTTCTTCTTTGTCGTTGTTTGGATGGGTCCTCTGCACGTGTATTTTGATAGACAGGAGTCCTGAAGTAATATACAGCTCCTCTGCGGCCTGCTGGTATTCACTTGGTGTTTTACGGCCATGTTCACAGCTACCTGCTTCCTCCTCTCTGGCCCTGACAAGCAGTTCCTGAGTCGTAAGAGCAGCCATCATGCAACCTGGAATACTTTAAACAACCGCTAAGCTGTCCCTTCTGTCCTAGGTGTTACTCTGTCACTAACAGCAGGAAAAACCAAACCAAGTCACCTCCAACAGCTGTCCGAGGAAATGTCAAATCGAACCATCGACTAGAATCGACACAGTAAAACAAATAACCAAATCTAAAAAGTAAGGAGGGCAATTTACAACATCAAATCAGTCCAATAACTGCCGTGTAATTTACTAAAGTATCTTGTTAGACCACTAGGTTAAATCAACTTATCAGTACCTCTAACCTCAAAATCAAATCAATCACGGAACTGTAAAAATTAGTATAATCAATGATCAATGCCAAAGACTATGATTACAATTGTACAGAGGAAAAAGAGAAAGAATTAACTATATCTCAAATCAAAACTCAATCTTCATTCAAAATTCAAAAGTCTAAAAATTAAACTTCAATAAAGTTAATCTTGATGTCTAAAAATGAATTACTCCAAATTATTAATCAAGGTTACAAAATTATTCAAAGTTATGATGATACAGTCAAACTGCCGGCAATATTGATCAGGAAGTAGAGCAGAAGCACTCCCCCACAAATGTCGCCAGAGATTATACCATAATATAAACAATGATCCACCCCCAACCCAGAGACAATGCAATGACAGTCAATCTGGTTTCAGCTAAACATTGGAGATCGAAATCAAACAATTCATAACAGGTCCACAAAAGCGCCACATCAAAATTAGCTCAATCTCCAATTTCAATCCAAAACAAATGCAGGACTATTACAAACCATATTATATCATTACAGCACTTTAATGTTTCAAATAAACGTCAACACCAATCCAGATATCCGTCAAGTTATCTTATCAATCTTTGCCCTGTCCTATTAAGCGAAGGCAAATGTGCATCAAAGTCAACGTCCGAACACGGCACACTCAGGGGCTTCCCCTCACGATGTGCACTTACTCCAACCACATGAGGCGCTGTTCAGCCGATAGCTGAAGATCGAACACAGAACTACCAAAGAGGAAGTGCCTCACACCTCAGCACATGGATCGTAAAACGCCGTGTGCCGGCGTAGCGAAGAACAGTGGGCTCAAGCTAACTGCTAACCCACAACGTGGTCAAGCTATCAGCACCCCGCAAGCCCCGCTATTTCCCCAGTGGAATTACCAATGAGACCCCGTTAGCCGCTAGCAAGGCAGCCCACGTGGTCCGGGTTGGTCTACTCACCAACACCTTAATATGCTACGGTTTTACAACCCGACGCCAGAGATGATCAGTCTCCAGTTCGGATTCTATACATATATATACACTGTTAAACAATCACATATTAAACGTATTAAAACATAATTTGGAACATCCATACATCAATCAAGCACATGCACCCCGCAATTCAAACACTCACGCACCACGTACTAACACTCACTCACACTCACACCACATGCAGATGTATATACACTATCATTTACACTAAAGCGCTTATCTGCCACCCACCCCCTTCTAGATAACCTATATACCTAATTCATAGGATTTCTAGAGGGTGGAAAATGATAAGCAGATCTTACCAGTCGATGCTGGATTTCTCCTTTACTATAACCTCCACCAGTCGCCGCTGGATTATAACTTTAAGCAGGACTCCTGGCCTCTAAATTCAAGGCAGGACTGCGGGCCTTCAACCCTTTCTTATCATCAGGACTCCAGGCCTCTAAAGCTTCAAGCTTCCTTAATCTTATCCGTAAGCCAATTCCGTAGAGCAAGCTCCCCCCCCCCAATCTATTAAATCCTGCAATACCTAATTGTGAAGGACTTTATGCACAGAGAGGGGAAATGAAGAGAAGAGTCTTCTCTAAAGACGCCGTAATTATTGTGGGAAACCTAGTGGACAACATGCGCATCGTCACACCTCATGCGAACCCCCTAACCAATCCCATACGGGTCTACTTCTATGATTTTATCCTGCTGGTCTTTATGTCTCAGCAGACCAGTTCGCCGCCTGGATTTTTCTAACGCTCTAAGTGTGTACCTGAACGCACCAAACGCGCGTGTTTGGAATTTCTAAAAGCCGGCTCCCATTCGCATTCACTTTGCAAAAGCATGTCCCCACTGTTATTCAATATCAGCTTATTATATTCACCCAAGTCATTAATGTACTAGCCTTTAGTCTTTAGCATCTAAGGCCTTGCCTCATGGCCGACTGCCAGCACCACTCTAAATTTTCCTAAGTCTACCTATCACAGAATTCATGAAAAAGTTTGTTTTACCTTGTTTGTACCCGTGGTACTTGCAGTCAAACCTCTCAGCAACGCCTTCCCCCAACGAGAGCCCCACGTTGGGCGCCAACTGTTAAGGTTTCGGAAGCTCTCGAGGGAGGACTCAATCCTTTGTTCTCGTCCCGGCCGGAAACGAGGACACGAATGAGTCAATTCGTTTAAATTCAAAAATCAAAAGTTATTTAATAACTGAACAACGTAATAGGGATTACAATTACAAAGTGAAATACTAAGCGAACAGTGGAATATTTCGCGAAATAGAGAATCCTCTGAGCAAGTCTGAAGTGACTTATCAACGCGGCTGCAGGAGAAGTTCTAACAGTCTTTTCCCCGCCATGGTCCTTTGAAACCTCTTGAGGTGTGTCTTCTTTGGTGCATTTGAATGTCATTGGCCTCTTCTCCAAAGGGTCACCTCCTCCATTGTCCCCTTCACGTCGAGGTGTGAAGCTGCAGCTGTAACCTGAAACCTCTCTGTCCTAGCTGTCCCTCAAATTCCAATGCACTCAATGTAGATACTGTGGCTTTATGCCCCAATGAGTGAACCCAACAAAGCATACATCGTTTAAGTTTTCATCTTATAACTAGTACACTTTAATTACAACAACCCATCACTAATGATCACCGTTCATCACACTTCATCATAAGATCTAAAACAGTTCATGTGGTTCAATTCTCAAGACATTTGCCTCAGTCGGCTGCCTTGAAATAAGTTGTTCATTTTATTACCTGACAGGAGAAAAAACTCCCAAAAAACCCTTTTTGGGGATAAAATTGGGAGAAATCCATAAAGAACGGCAATTGGCATCCGTCCCCAGGTTTTAACATCACATTGTGACAGAATGTTAATGTGTACAGTGTTTATATGATTTAAATGACTATGAATTGTGTTTGATTGAAATTGCATTCACTTCATCTAACATGTTAATGTAATAACTAATATCTAACATCACACAAACTATAATTCTAACACTAAACATTATTACACGTACTATAATTTCCTGACTAGGGGTGCACTTCTGGCTTAAATCCCTAACAGTTTCTAAATAGGTTTTAAACAGCATTTCTTTTAGTTAAATCCATCTGTAGAATGGCCAGTTATTCCTGCTGATGCACTCAGGGGCCAACAGGATTAAGAAGTAGGTGTAATGTGGAGGTTTGGGGGATTAGGGGGTTTTATCGGTGAGGACTAAGCAGGTGATGCATTAATGGAGAGCATGGTAATCCTGCCTGCTGCTGATACAGTAGCTTCTGTGTGTGTGTGTGTGTGTGTGTGTGTATATATATATATAATATATATATATATATATAATGATCATGGATGGAGGCACACTCTCAAGATAACTAAACACTATTGAATGCTTTCTAAGTCCAGCTACAACATTAGTGTCAGATTTCACACACCACTGGTGTTGTCTCATTGAGCTCAATGCATCCATCGCTACACACAGCAATAAGAAAACTCACACTCCTTTCTGCGACTTTCTAGTTCTTATCCACAAAATGCATTGTATTTTGCAAGAGATTAAAAGATAAGATAAATAAAATAAATATAAAGCGTTGCAAAGTATCAGGTTTAAATGCTGCCTGCTCCTGAGTGTGTGTTGGAATGGAAGACAACACGCCGTTGGGTTATGATGTATTCTCCATCCCCCCCCCCGGCTCAGCTGTGCCTGCCTCATCACTTTTTCATGGTGAGAGGAAGGTTACCGAATACCACTGAGAGGAAGTGAGGCTGCTTCTAACCCACCACGCTGACAGCTTACCAAAACCAAACTATAGATCGGATTCCGCAGAGGGTTGGTCCAAAAAAAGGCCCTCTATAGAGGGACTTGAGTGTCAATGAAAACACGCGTTTCTCTGCAGAGCCCCAGTTTGCCCTGAAGGTCCTCGTGAAGGACCAGGTGACCCGGCAGCCGCTCCCGGGGGCCTCAGTGGACGTCTACGTCAACCACACCCTGAGGAGCTCCTCCCAGACCGGGCCGAGCGGGGAGGTTCTGCTCTGGGTAGCGTACAGTCCAGGACTCAGTCTGACTCTGCTGGGCCACATGGGGGGCTACGTCCCCACGCCCCTCCCCTGGAGCACCGCCAAGAGGCCGAGTGAGTAACGCCCACGAGTACTTCTCAGACCTTCTGCCCGTCCTGACATCTCCATGTGTCTTTGTCTCTTTAACCCCGGCCCGTGTGACGTGAGAGCACTGAGGAGGGGGGCTGTGGCCTCGTCCCCCCCTCAAAGAGACGAGGGAGGGGCGATTAGAAAACACACATCAGTTGGAGCGTAAAAGAGGAGAAAATGGCATTTTGCTGAAATCTGCGCTCACTTTAATCAACTTTCTGGTTTTTGTTCCATTTTAGCCATGCAAACGTTATGGTGGTATTACGGTTTATTGCAAAAGCTCTAAAACTGATGAAATTGTACGTTTGCTGGGCTGTGCAATCATTTTCGAGTCCAATATCTCCTCTACTGCGTTACTCATGGCCATCACAGAAGAATGTCTGCAACTTGTTACTGAGGGTTTTTCCTGATGAAGCAATTCACGTTGCCGTCATTTTATTGACCCTTTCTCCAGCAGCAGCAGGTCTGTCCAGGAAACACCCCTGCATCAGCAAACTGTCTTTGTCCTTAAAGTCAGAGAGGGGGGGGGACTCGATTGTTTGTGTTCACACGTCCTCTTACTCGTCGGCGCCGTCGCCCAAAGCAGAAACAAAGACGGAGCAGGTGGGAGACGGATGATGAAAGAGCATCATCTGTGGAGACCCGCTCCGTATTCGGAGGCCCCTCCCTCAGGGGCCCTGCGCAGAGGACGGAGGCACCGTCGCCACCTGCTGGCGGTTGGAAGACCTCCAATTCATCAACAACAGCTCGTGCTGCGTCCAAACAGAGAACCCTCCTGGTTAAAAATCACTTAAGAAAGAAGAGTGTAATTTTTCATATAACCTTTTTACAGTATGTAAAATGGCAAAAAGGGCCTCGTAACGCCATTAAAAGATGTCATGTTTGTCATGTATATATTTATTTTAGTTTGTCATCCTGCAGTCTTCTCTGCTGTGACGCTGCTGCTGCTCCCTCACAGTCAGGGCGACATCTGGCTGTTTGAAGACGCCGTGCTCATCACCGGCAAGTTCCCCGGTAGGTTTGGCGCCCTTCTAACGGCTCACCGCCGTCTAAACCAGCCGAGAAGAACAACGAGTGCCGTCTTTGTCTCTGCAGACCGCTCGTCCCCGCCCAGGGTTCGCTTCCCCAAGGACCTCCTCGCCATCTCCGACAAGAGCAACGTCTCCACGGTGACGGCGTACCTGACCGTACCGCGGCAACACCTGGACTGCGCCAACTGCACGCCGGGCATCGTCAGCAGACAGTCGCGTGAGCTTTAAAGGAGCCTTACTAACAACAGTTTTTGTTTTCGTCCCATTTGTGAATGGTAATTCTAACGCATCCCCCCCCCCCCCCGCCCCGTCTCTGCAGCAGTCAGAAGCGTCGCGCTGAAGGCGGTGGCAGCGGTCAGCGTGCTGCTGTACTCCGGCGGGGAGGAGCTGCAGGTCCGGGGGCCCATTCAGATCAGCCTCCCCCTGAGACACAGCTCGCGCCTGAGGGCCTCGGACACTGTGCCGGCCTGGGCCTTTAACCTGCAGACAGGTAGAGTAACAACCGAAGAGAAGCCCCCGGGTTAAAAGAAAAACAGGAAACACACATGCTCAGTAAAGTGCCGCCATGTACACGACCAACAGGAGCCTGGGAGAATCAGGGTCTGGGGATAGTGAAAGCTGTGGGGGAGGAGCTGGTTTGGACCTACACCGCCTCCCATCTGGGCCACTGGATCGCGGCCCCCCTGCCCTCGTCGAGCGGTACACACACCTCGTCTGCGCAACATTCGCATCGACAGTGTTTCATGTCCCTAAAAGTGAGCGTGTTTATTTGGCAGGACGTGGATTCTCCATTGACTTTGTGTCCTACCACACGTACCTGCTGATGGGGATACTGGGAGCAACGCTGGCCGTAGCGATCGCATTCCTGTCCTTGCTGCTGTGTCACTGCAGGTGAGAAGGCCCCTCCCCCAATGGTGTGGCCAGGTCTGATTGGCATTTCTTGGATTCTATTTAGGAAGACTTCATTAATCGTTTATGAATGTATGTACTGCACATGTCACTTTAATTGTCATTTTTCACTCGTCACTTTGTCACCTGATTGATAGTGCACTTTATTTTTAATATTTTTTAACTTTTAAAATATTTTTAATTTTGAATTTAAACTTTATTCTCTTATTTTATACTAACCCATGCATTTTATTTTATTTTATTTTATTTTATTTTATTTTATTACTGCACTGCTGTCTTGTTGTCTATTGTTACACTGTCTACTGTCACGCACCAAACGCCAAGGCAAATTCCTTGTATGTTTGACATATTTTGGCAATAAATGTTTCCTGATTCCTGATTCCTGAAACAGGCTCATCGATTGTTTGGAATTTTAAAGGTTACAGAAGTTATATGGAAATCTCTAATAGTTGTTTTAGGGCTTCAGGCTGTTTAAAAAAGACAAAAGGAAATTCCACTATGATACTATACCTAAATAAATGCACGTAATAATTAGAAGTAAATGTCTTGTAGGTGAACAATATGGGAAACAACCATATGAAACTAATAAAATCCTCTTTCTTCCATGAAGGAGAAGTTCTCATCGACAGCCCAGGGGGAGGAGAGCCCGTTTTTCCAAACTCAGCGTGGTGAAAAAAGACCAAACCACCTCCACCCACATGGAAGAGGGTTTGTTGTTCCGCTCTGGCGACAACAGCCTCGCTTCCTGCAGCGTCCAGTGCGACCCCTCGTCCACGCCGAGGCACAAGGCCACCTACAACATCTACGTGGAGGATCCGGGGAGCCGGCCGACGGCTCCGCTCTACGAGAACATCGCTCTGGACCGCCTCAAAGGCTCCCAGCCGCCGTCGCACTACATCAACGGCGAGGAGGTGGCTCGGCTCCGGGAGAGGTCGGCCAACATGAACTCTGACAGCTTCTTTCAGGATAAGATGGTCCATCTTTACAGCCAGCCGGCGGCCGTTGCTCAGGCGCCAGGTGCCCAGGAGCCGCCGGGCTGCAAGGCCGCTACTTTCCCCCGCAACGGAGGCGAGTACGATCCCCACTCGGAGCAGACGCTGCCCAAAGTCCCTCACCACCACCCCCAAGGTGGCGGCGGCCAACAGCAGGGCAGCCAAGATGAGCCCCAGCCGCTGGAGACCCCTCCCCAGGGCCAAGGCCCCAACGGCGCTTTGTGGGGGCGCTACAACAACCTCCTGGAATCCTCCGTCTCAGTGCCCGGGACCCTCAACGAGGCGGCCGGCCGGGGCAAGTCTCACCCGCGGGCCTGGTTCGTGTCTCTGGACGGGAAGCCGGCCGCCCAGGTCCGCCACTCCATCATTGAGCTCCAGAACCGCCGCCGTCCGGCCAGCAGCAACGACACCAGCCTGGACTCGGGGGTGGACATGAACGAGCCCCTGCAGAGCATCCGCGAGATGGAGCGCGAGCGGCGGGCGACCAGGGCCTCCTCCCTGCCGTACCACGGCCGGGGGCCGCGTTACGGCGAAGACCAGGACCTGAGCAGCAGCGAGAGCGGCACCACGGCCACCTGCACGCCAGAGGACCCTTCCCTGAGGAACATTCTGGACGGGAGCAGCGGGGCCATCCCCAACATCCCCGAGGAGCGAGACGGGATGGACACGTCCAGCGCCCAGGAGGACAGCGAGTCGAGGGAAACCCCGCCCCCGCGCCGCCTGAGGAAGGTGAGGGAGAAGGGGAAGACGGACAGGAGGAGCGCCAAGCACGTCCGCGAGGCGAGACCGCTGACCAAGAGGAGCTAAAGCCCGGCGCTCTGAGCGGGGACACGCGCTTATCATCGTGAAACGTGTCCTCCAGACCCCCTTTTTACCACTCGTGCTCACGCAGGCATCGTTGTTGTTGTTGGGTCACGTGGTTGTACAACTGTGCCAAAGAATTCACGCGCTAGCTCAAGAAGCACCGCGGCATCTGTGTCACGTCGAAGCACCATGTAGCTGCACCACGTTCTCTCATCTTCTCGCGACCCGGAGGTCACCAGCTGGTGTAAAAGAATTTAGCCCAATGTGGTGAGTTTGCAGATACGGTGCGATGTGTAGTGCACTTATCCTCACCATCAATGCCTGCCGTAAATGAAATAAGGGAGGGAAGCTTCCCCCCCCCCCCCCCCCCCCCCCCCCCCCCCCCGTGTGCACAACGGAGATCTCATTGGGAATGTGTGAGATGTGGAATTTGTGGAATCTTTCTGCCTTCCACCGACTCCGATGGATTATTGGACTAAAACGCGGCCGTACGTCGTGAAGCAAAGCTGCCATTTCAAAAGTTAGTAAAGTTTTCGAGCCTATTGCTCTTCTAGAATGCATGAATGTCTCCTCGCGTGTATGAAAATATTTAGCTTTTTACCGTCGCGCTGACTTTAGATCCTCGTAGCCGTTTGATCGTCGGGTGAATGAATGTTTCATTTCGTGGTCCTGGAAGGAGACGTAACTAACGGAACAATAACACGCAGCTCAGCTCAGACCCCTTAAGTTACACATTGTCTTTCTTTTATTTTTAACAGTGCTGTCCTTTGTGATTGTATAACATTAATTTTGTGCCTGCAAACATCTTAATACTTTGACAATAATAGAATTACTTCCTGACTTCATGGTGTGTTTGGTTTTCTTGAATAACAGAGAGATAGTTTTAATAGATTTTTCAATTGGAGCTTTTTAAAATCCAATTTTGTACAGACATCCCCAGAGAATGAAGCCTGGTCTGATTTTATCCTTTTCAAGTGGTTTTGTGTCAAATGTTTCATCAACTCTTAGATGAATTTATGCCTCCTTCAGAATCAGTTCTAATAACTTTCATTTTCCACCATCATCAGCGCAACATTTCAACACTGTTAAACCAATTTGCAACAATTTTTTAATCGGAAATATTCATCTTTGTCAAACAAAAAAGCCCTTCAGGGGTCAGCAGCTTTTGTCTCAAAGTCAAATAATGCACACTACACTTTAACACTGTGCCCATTCGTCACACCGGCACGTCGCACCGTCAGAATGCATACAGTGACGTCATCGACCGTACCCGCGGTTTGGCAAAACATTCACCACAAACGTAGTTTTGCTAGCAATATTACCCATCGATCTAAACGGAACTGTACAGAAAGCGTTTTGCCATATTTAGTCTTCCATCATATTGTACATTTGTTCACTGATTAGTTCACTTTGTGAAGTCACAAGACTTGTAGTCACGTTCACGTGTTCTTTTGTATGTGTGCAGTAAAGCAGCACTACGTGTCGTGGCCGTGATTTTACTTCTTTCTTTAATGCAAAAGCCGACGTCTGGGAGCTGCGGTGAGTGATTGACAGATTACGACATCAGCTTTTTTGACTCAACATCCCCCGACTAGTTCAGCGCCGATCATTCAGACGAAGGCCGCTTTCTCCCGCTGCTCCTGAACGCAGCACACGGCTGGTGACCTCTGAGCCAATCCGAAGCCGCTGCCGCTGTCCAGCGCAGGTCTCGCTGAATGTACCCGCATTGACCTGAACGTGTTCTGTCGTGTGCTCTGCTCGTGTCTCGCCATCGGAGCTCGATGGTTTCACTTTTTCCCTGAATGGGCTCCGCTAGTGTTCACCTGTGATAATGGTAGTGTTCTTAGTCTTTTTTTGTGCACTAAATGAATAAACTCACTTGATACCAATAACTGTTCAGGCGCTTTTATTATTCGTATCAGATAAACATCTCACTGCTTAAATGCTTACACACATATCTAGTGGTTTCGTTGCTGTCCGAGTCTGTCTGTATGAGTCGCTTGCTTGTATCTTAAATGCTGTCCGTCCTTTTGGGGTTGCGTTCCGGACGGCCCGGCTACAGCTGGGTGACGTGGTTCGGGGCGACGCCCCCCCACAAAAAGGTCCGGCCGCGGCTGCCCCCTGATTTCCGTCACTGCGCCATGCTTGTTGGGAGAAGAGCTGCCTTTGGGATTCCCCGCAGGTTCCTTTCTTTGCCTCTCTTCCGTCCGAGGGTCCGCATCAGCCGTGGACCGCGGGGGGCCGCCGGGGGCGACTGCGGGCTTCCTGCCCCCCAGTGCCACTCCCGGAACAAACAGGCCCTTTAAGTCATCGCCTGGTGGGTTCGCATCGGCGCCCGACGGGGAGGGCTTTGTCTCCCCGGTCCTCCTCCGAGCACAGCGGTTGTGGAGGACGTATCCGTCCACGGGGCAGGAGTTCCACTTGCGCAGGATCTCGTCCACGCAGTCGGCATGGAACTGAAGTGTGTGGGGGGGAGAGGGCGACATTATGCATTAAGTTTGTCTATATTGCATGCATGGGCACACAATTTGTTTTTTTCATTCTAAAGATGAGATAATAAGGTTTCACCTTGTGATGGCAGGGGAGGGTTCGGACGCGTTGGCCCAGGCTGAACTCCAGCAGACAGATCCGACACTGCTGACCCACGTCTGAGAGGAGAGAGCCCGGCTTCACCCTCACAGTGGGGAGGCGGTCCAACACGTATTGTGGGAGAGGCTGTGCAGCCGCAGGTACGATGCTGCGAAGCCGGTGCGGGGACGAGCAAAGCTTCACTTTATAAAGTCAGTGACAATGTGGTCGCGGGCAACTTACCGCGACTTTGTGTCAAACGGGTGGAACAAAGAAAGGCTCCTCTTTGGTGTATTTTAACAGCTCACCTGTCATCAGCTGACTGGGACGTTGCACCCGGCGCTTCATCCTTCGGGTCTTCGGGCACAAGGTGCCACGTTCCCATCCTTTTCTGTTTGAGGTTTACTAAAGTTTATTTACGTTTTTTAGTCGGGTGTTTTAGTTATTGTGGCAGACATCGGACATTTTTATTAGAACTAGCACTGGTGTCGCGTTGTCTGAACCGTTGCTTTTCATGGGCGGACTAAATGAGCTTACTGTTCGTGACGCAAGTGGATGCTGCGGGTGGCTTCCCTTCTTTACGCAGTCCTCGCAGAGGTAAAAGTAACTGCAGACCGTGCATCTGGAAAGAGGACAACAGATGAAAGGAGACGTTACACTGAATTAAGCAGGAGATCAAATCCCTCACGTCATGCACAATGCACCTGTCGGACCAACGCGTGCTTACTTGAAACATTTGCCGGTGACCGGGCAGAGCCGGCAGCCTTGGCACCGGACTCCCAGGTGTCTGTTCGGCTTCTCCCTCTCAGAGCCGGTGAAGAGCTTCGCTGCGTTTCTCGCCTGCTCCCGGAGCAGCTGCAGGGAGCAGAAGTCCTCCCTGCACAGGGGACACTTCACCGCGTCCGCCCCGCCGGACAGCCCCTGGTATTCCGCCCACACCTGCATGCAGGAGATGTGGATGTTGTTGCCACAGCCGAACCTGCGAGGGGCGAGGACGGCGACATGAACGCTCCGTGTGTTGGATGTGGCCCCATACGTGGACTGACAATAACTCAGTAGATCGACCCCCTACGCGCCCCCCCTAAACGCGCCTGCAGTGGGACACAGGCTGCCCTTTCTCCAGCAGCAGCGCCTCGTGGCAGATGGGACACACGTCCTGGGCTTGGATGGGTCTCCGGCAGACGCGTCCAGCCTGCGGGCCGCTGGCCGCTTGGCTCAGAGTACCGTCTTCTGCCTGCTGGCCTTTGGTTTGATGCAAACCGTGGAGCAATTCCAGGATCTGTCTGTCCACGAGTCCACGCTGAAAGGAATCTAGAGACGTTTTTTTCACAGTCAATTCATTCAAATTTCCTACAAACAATAATATGCTGAGAGACATGTTTATTTCAGTATTGTGGTGTCCATATAAAACAGGTTGAGAAGGAATTGTTAGTTTAAAATGATTTGTTTGAGAATTTAACTGACAGGTATGCAACAAATTAGCATTTGATATAAGCAGCTTACATTCATGTTCTCTGGGTAGTCGGAATTTCCGCAGTAAAACCCTGTGGTGACAAATATTACAGGTTAGTTACTCTGAAAATATTTTATGGCCGCAGTTGGTGGTCGAAAAGTTTCAAAAAACGATCAGTCCGAGTCATTAGGTCCTGGAACAAAACTAATACTGTAAATCCATGGTTTTCAATAAGAAATGTTCTCTTTATGTGTGCCATTGGTACCAGCAGATGTGTTTGCATGGCTCCTGCTCCTTGGTGAACGCAGGGCAGGTGCACGCATGTGGTTCCCCCAAGGACACCTGAACACCACACAAACACAGTTGGGATTTCTGGCGTCCGATCAACGTGCGTCCCGATTCTCTGAATGACGTGACGTTACCCTGACGTCCCCGACCTCCCCGTCCTCTCGGAGTAGAAAGCCGGTTGGGCCGAAGGACTTGAGGAGGAATATGGTTGTGTTGAGGGCCTGGTCCTGGTGGAGACTCACTGATTCACTGGCTGTGCTCCTGCGAGCAGTATTCCGAAACATCTCGCCGCTGCATAAAGACATTCATCAATCATTGGAAGAGACCAACAGACGCAGAACTGTGGCTAAAATAAATCACCTAATAAACTTCAGGTCAAACTTTTAATAAATGTTTTGTTCTGTTTGGGTTTTGCCTCAGCAATGGAAACATCTATCTTAAAATGTCTGTGGAAATAGTTAAATACTGAATAGCTTACGGTTATAAAGCGAAATAAAAATAGCTTTGAATTCCTGGTACAACCCATTTTATCCGATCCAATCCATTTTATTTATAAAGCACATCGTTAAAATGAACACAAAGGTTCCCAGAGTGCTGTGCGATAAAATAAACACAATAAAACATAATAAATAAATCCACTGTCCTCCCCAGATAAAATACTTGTGCACATAAAATCAACAACCTTGTTAAAAGCCAAAGGAAAGAGTTGGAATTAGACAGTGAGGAGGTCTCATGTGCAGCGGCAGCAGAAAATGCTCGGTCCCCTCTGAGCTTCAGCCTCGTTTTGGGAACCCTCAGGAGCAGCTGGTCAGCTGACCCGAGAGACCGGCTGGGTGTGTAGGGGGTGCAAGACCATTTAGAGATTTAAAAGCAAATAAAAGAATTTTAAAATAAATTCTAAAACGCACGCGTGGAGTGAAACCTCCGTGTGCCAGTTAAAAGGCGCGCAGCCGCATTTTGCAGCAGTTGAAGACGTGCAATGGAGGATCCACTGATCCCCATATAAAGTGCGTTGCAGGTGCCATCAAAGACATTAAAATCTTATGGACTCCTCACGACGATATTGCATGTGATTGATTAACTTGAGTGAGTTTGTTAATTCATTAATTCCATGCACCTCTTCTAACTTCTCTGTCAGTGCAGCTGTGAAGAAAAGAGCCGGTAACTCGTTCAAAGGAAGCAACAAACTTACCTGGGGAGGGACTCACGTTTTAAAAAGTCCCTCTCTTTGTCGAGGAAAACCTCAGGGGCGACCGGTACCGTAACAACAACACCGTGGCCGTGGTAACCGCCGGAGGGCCGTTACCATGGTAACCCGCAGGGTGCAGGAGAGCGTTTGACCTGCAGAGGGAGCCGTTGCTAACTGATGGAATCCCTCTTGCTCACTGGTGAGTTTTGTGCCTCCAGATTCTCAGCAGCAACAAGTAATGCTGTTCTTTCACAGTAAATACATATTTATAACAGATGTGACAGTCTGCGATCTATTAGATCGAAGATTCCTTCGGGGAGCTTGTTAGGATTAAAAACTCTGAGTAACAGCTTGCACCTTATGCAATAAAGTACATTTATTAAGTTCATAATTTACAGACTCTGAAGCTAATTCAGGTTTACTGTGCATTGTATATCACATCATGCATATTACAAACAGTCCAGTGTGACTGTCAATCATTGCTTCAGTGGTTTTCACTCCCCATAAGACTGCAGGGGTGTCCCTGTATCTGCCTCCATAAAAAGCAAGGATGTGATGTCATCCTCAGCCCCGTTCGGCTCGGATCAGGACAGCTCAGTGTTGCCTTTGGCTCTGCTGGCGAACACACACTGATGGACTACCTGTGAAGAGCCGCTAAACTCTCAGACCGAAGGAATACTCGGCAAGGTAAAACTGCTTTTGTCATTTTCGCTGGTTTCTCGATTCAAGCTCTTTGGTTCAAGTTTTCTTTTTGAATGTCACATTTCTCAGTGAAATGTTACTCACATACACCAAAACGTGCAAAGGGGTAGAAAAACAGAAAAGGTACTTCCTAAATGTACTATTTACACAGTAGAATGTAATGAAAATCATCCCAGCAACAAGTATAGAATATATATATATATATATATATATATATATATATATATATATATAAATAAATTATCTCTTTGCTTCATAACATATAACACATGTTGTCTCTATGTGCTTTTGAACTTGTCATGTGGATTATCAACCACACATTCTTCCTCACAATGAAGCAGATTTGATTCTGTGCAGCAACAAAGAGGAACATATTTTTGCTTCTTACTGCTCTTCCTATTTCTATCACTTCCACTGTCACAGAGGCTGCAGACACCCAGAAGTTGCATAACTTGTATCTGTATCGGGACTTTGCAGCACATGCCTTTGCTTCATTTGCCACATTCAACCTTGGTTAAGCTCAATGTGCTTAATAATCATGCAGGAAGGAAGCCGTGGAGAGCAGAGGAAGCGAACGCACAGATCTGTAATCCCCCAAAAAGGGAGAACTGCCTTTGAAATTTCCAAAACTTTTTTTTTTGTTTACATGACTTTTGAGTCAACGGTCACACTCGGGTCTCCATATGTTTTCCTTTCCCCAGTCACAAACAATCTTCAGAGTCCCTGTGGTCATCCGAGCACTGATGGATCCAAACTGCTTCACCCGTCTGCTGGTCCTGTGCGCCCTCAACAAGGTAGCTCTGTTTTAACGGAGCACGTCTCCTTTACAGAAAGGTCCCGTGTGCTTTGGCTCTCGCTCGACAGTTGCACTGTGATTTCGTTTACTTGGGTATCTGTTTGCGTCTGCATGCTGACTTTCCATCATCTCTCCACAGCTGCTCGTGGCAGCGAGCCCCGAAGACGTCCACCAGGACCATCTGAACCATCGGGGTGAACACAAGGTGACGCGGAACCAAATCGCCACGGCCCAGTATGAATGTTTCCAGAGGATTATGAGAGAATCTCAGCGTGAGGGCAAAACAATAGGTGAAAGGACCGTCTCGTTGACAAGTTCCCAGAATTCTCATTAAGTCAGTGCAACGTTTCACCGTGTGTCCGTTGTCGCCAGGAGGGTCGGTGTGTAACACAACGTGGGACGGGTGGCTGTGCTGGTACGAGACCGAGCCCGGACCAATAGAGCAGAGCTGTCCGGACTACTACAATGACTTTGATCCTCATGGTAAATTTAGTCGCTAACCTCCACTAACATTACTGACTTTTAACATTTGCGTTTAGTTGAGAGGGTAAAATACCTCTGTGCATCCTAGTCTTTGGGTGATGTGTGGGTAAACCACCAAAGCTCTCATCCCCTCTAATCGGCTCACGAGTGGTCGCTCATTCTGCATGGACGGAAGTGTAAAACCGCGCTTGCAAACTTGCCAACAGCGATGGCGTCCAAAGTGTGCTCAGAGACCGGCGAGTGGGGACGCCACCCGACGAGCAAAAGGACGTGGACAAACTTCACAAACTGCCAAGACAACTCAATACATCACGGGACGGTAAGGAGGAATGAAGATAACACAAGCGTCTGAAGCACATTCAATGGCGGATTTGCACTCATTTTCCTTTCTTGCAGGATGCAATGACTCACTTCTACCTGGTCATGATTGGTCACGGCCTGTCGCTGGTGTCGCTGTTCATATCGTTAGGAATATTCTTCCATTTTAAGTAAGTGCGGTGGGTCAAATTGGAGTCAAAGTGGTGCAGGTGGGAATCCACGTCTAATCTGAGACGTCCCCCCCTCGCAGGAGTCTGAGCTGTCAGAGGATAACGCTGCACAAGAACCTCTTCCTCTCCTTCGTGCTGAACTCCATCATCACCGTGGTCTGGCTCACGACGGTGGTGAAGAAACAGGGACACACCAACAGCGACTCTGTGAGTGACTCCGCGGGGCCCAGCGCACCGCCGGCGCCACATTCCCAGCGTCAGTCAGTGTGATGGTGATCGGCTCCTTTTTCCCCCCCAAAGGCGAGCTGCAAGCTGCTCATGTTCGTCCACCTGTACCTGCTGAGCTGCAACTACTTCTGGATGCTGTGCGAGGGCATCTACCTGCACACGCTGATTGTTGTGGCGGTGTTTGCAGAAAAACAGCACCTCATGTGGTATTACCTGCTGGGCTGGGGTGAGTAAAGCAGCGCGTCAATGCGCCACATTTCAGTCTTTCCACGCTGAAAGGCCGTTGACGCCGCGATTCTGTCCGGCAGGTTTCCCAATGGTGCCGGCGGTGATACATTCAGTAGCACGTCAGTGCTACTACAACGACAAGTGAGCCTCCTCCGTCTGCCGCTCATCACTGTACCCCAGTCGAGTGTGTCCACCCGCTGTAATACCATGATCTGATTCATGCGTTCACAGATGTTGGGTCAGCTCGGATACTTCCTTGCTGTACATTATCCACGGACCCATCTGCGCTGCATTGGTGGTAAGCGCCGAGCCCCCGTGGGTGTTACCTCCCACACCCCCCCCCCCGTTGCGCGGCCTTCCTTCTCGCTTGTTCTGAGGGATTTGTTGAAAGAGATCATCTTGGTAAAGGAGATTAATGGCGTTTGCGTTCCAGGTGAATCTTTTCTTCCTGCTGAACATCATCCGGGTTCTCATCACCAAGCTGAGGGTGACGCACCAGGCCGAGTCCAGCCTGTACATGAGGGCGGTGAGGGCCACCCTCATCCTCATCCCCTTGCTCGGCATCCAGTTTGTCCTGCTCCCCTACAAGCCCCAGAATCACTGGGTGGTTGAGATCTACCAGTACATCATGGAAATCCTCATGCACTACCAGGTGAGCGCACGGCCACGGGGAGCGAAACCCCAGACAATAACGGATTGCCCCGCATGTGGCGTGCTATTAAAAGTGCTGCCTGTCTTGTTTTGCTCGTGCAGGGCCTCCTGGTTTCTACGATATTCTGCTTCTTCAACGGGGAGGTGAGTACTGAGCACAAACAAACAAACAGTCCCACGTTTCAGGCCTGGATTCACGGTTCCAGGGGACAGGCTTGGAGTTGTTGGGTTGCTGGTGTTCCCAAAGATGTCTCTTCCTGCAGGTCCAGAGTGTCCTGCGGAGACACTGGAACCAGCAGCGGATGCAGTTCGCCGGCACGTTCGCCAACGCCGGCTTCCTCCGCTCGGCCTCCTTCGTGGCGACGTCGCTCACAGAGGTCCACCGCTGCTACAGCATCGAGAGCCACAGCGAGCACATGAACGGGAAGAGCTACCCGGACATATTCGGGTCGGACAGCCCGTTCGTGTGAAGGCGGCGCGTCCGGCTCACTGTTTCTTTCGACTTTTTCCCCCCCGAGAAAGTTCCGAAGATCCACGTGCACCAGTTTGCAGCAACTGAGGACAAACTTTTCACTTTCACACAAACTTTTTATCATAAATATTCAGCATTATTTACATCCCACCGAGGGAAAGGACACAGAGACGATGTGAAGAGGAGCCTGACTCAACTGGCCTCCAAGCATCAACACGAGGAACAAAATGCTTTGTGCATCACGTGGAATAAACTTGAACAAGAAGCTGTTGTGTCGAGCTGACTTTCAACAAGAGACATTTTCTCTCTGAGCATTTGGAGGAGATTGATGCCAGTTAGAAACGGGTGACCTTGCTGAACTATTTCACCAAATCTAACCTTTCCTTGCAAACATCGACGGCTCATCGACGGCGGCTGTGAGTTGTGAGCTGCACAGCGGAGAAGGAGTTGGTCTTTCTGACGCGTTCAAGAAGATAACGTTACAAAAAGAGCAAGATTCTTGTTGTTCGTACTATAAAACACTAGAAAAGTATATAAAGGTGTAAACACTGAAGACATAAATACGCAGCTTGCTTCGCTAAAACTCCTGTTGTGACTTTTTGTTTAAAGGCTTGCCACGCTGAAAGATTTAAATGAAGTTGAAAACAATAAAGAGGAGCTGACATTGTGTCAAAGCTGCACTCGCTGCTCCATAAGGATCCTTATTGCCTCACAACACGTGTGTTTTTATGCTGTAAAGATGATGAAATGTGTGTGTCTGAAATAAGTATTTCATGCAGCCTTTAGCGTTTTAACTTTGTATATTTGTCCAGTCCTCTAACACAACGTGTCATATAACCTTTGTTAAAGAAACAGAAACCGTGGCTAGTTTTTAATTGTTGAAAGTCATTAGAGGTTAATCGCTTTTTGGATGAATTATCTAAAGACGTTCGTCTCCAGGAAACAAGAAACTGAGTCCTTCACTGATAAAGATAAAAGTCTGTTACCTTCAGTTTGAAATAAAAGTTGGGGAGCTGCTGGTTTCAGCCTTCCAGAACAGGAAATACATGAATTACTGAGGAGTTAGATGAGAGGAATGAAATGTATTTTATAACCTGAGTCTCCAGGAGACGGTTTGCTCAGCTTAACACAAAGACTTGAAAAAGTATTAGCTTCAGAAATGTCAAACTATTCCTTTAATGTGCAGCTGTCAACTCTTCATGACGACTTGTTGAAATGTTCATAACTGCTGCAATCACAGAATGTATGCATGCTATTCATAATGCTGTATGTGGACTATAATAATATACGAGTGATGATTTCCACGTGTTCTTATAAATATCTAAGTCAAGTCCTGCAGATAGATCAATACAAAATATAGATGTGTGCGTGTGTGTGTGTGGTTGTGTTTTCTCATTACACAATATCACGTTAGTCAAGGTCTGAATCTCATTTTGTTAATAAATCCTTGTTAGTAAAAGAAACCATTTTTTTTGTAAATATGTGTTTTAAACTGAGGTTCAGAAAAAGAGAAGAAGCGTGTTTGTTTTTCTTTCCTTAATGGATTCTCTATTGTTCTCCTCATAGACGGAATGAAAATAAGGAAAGAAAGAATGTGAGTGCCCCCCCCTCCCCCCATATTAAATGAAGGGTGGAATTTCCTTTTCTGACCGTAGAAAACGTTTCCCTCTGAAATGAATATTGTTTCCAGACAAAGCAGGGCGTACTCTCTGTTCCTCATCCAAAAAACAAATGCACAACCATTTATGTATTTATATATAAAGCGTAATCACACAATCCCAGGGGAGAAGGGCTATTTATTCTTGTCCAACGAACAGAGCTGCAGTTCACTTCAACACTTCTACCTTCACCTGCTGCTCAGAAGCACCTGGTGTCACGTGGGTCAAAGCTGCGGGGGGGGGGGGGGGGGGGGGGGTCGTGCACGCTGAGCGATGAGCTCAGTCCGCTGGGACCCTGAACATCTGACACGACTCCCAACTCGCATCCTGCCGCATCGACATAGCGCAGCATCCTGTGTGGTTTCTGGTGGCACGCGCTTCCTCCAGCGCACGGACCCCCTTGAAGCGTGCGAGGAGGGGGGGGGGGGGGTCTCTCTTGCTGAAGATGTTTGCGATGGTGCGCTGTCCCGCCTCCCTGGATTCACCTCAGTGCCAAATCCAACCAGTGGATGCATTGCATGCTTCCTGTTTCTAAGAATACATCGCCGTTGAACTCGTGCGTCCTGGTTGCAAACACTTCCTCGGTCTCACGAACAACACTTGTTTACTGCCTTCGCTTCCGCGCGCGCTCCCAAGCTTGACGCGTTTAGCCGATGTTGTGACTTTCCAGCGCACAATATTCCAGGTATTAGTCAGGGACGGAAGATATTAGCTTTGAAGTTACCCAAGTATTCAATTCTGGTAAATGGGCAGAGAAAAACTCCCCGACAGCGACACAGATCAGGTGTGATTGCATCCTTTGAAAACGCCCTGATGCACGCGATAAGATGCACAGCGGGGGGGGGGGTGTCAGGAATGCAAGGGGGTCAGACACCAGGACAGCGTTGTGCTGCAAATACTTTTTTTTCTGCATCACAGCTGCGGAAAGAGCTGCTATCCCTTTTGTCTGCGCGCGGGAACAGTGACTCAGTTTCCAGTAACTCCACTTCGCCACACACGCACTCCAACACGACGAGCTGAGCCCACGCACGCACGCACGAAACGTCCGAAGTGATCGATCCGACCGCGGGTGCGCGCCGGGGGACGTCTCGGTCCCCGAGAACAATGGGACCATTTGTGGGCCGCGCGCTCGAGCTCCTGCGGCCCGGCCGCGTGGAGGGTGACCCGCGCCTGGGCGCAGCCCGCGCGGGAAGCCTGCAGGAACCACGCGGGAGTGACGTCAACACGGGGTCGTCTGGTCGGGACGCCGCTTTGGTGTTTCTGAGGGCTCGTCATGATCCAAAGTGAGAACGCACCAGGGGGAGAGGTCATTTGTAGGGTGCCAGGGGCGCAGCACTTCCACCGCTTTCCTTGTGTTGTTTGGCGCTTCAACAGATGTTAACACCTTTCCCTCCCGCTGCACCCAAAGCTTCTTTAGAGATCCAAGTACATGTTTTAATAACATCTCATGTTATTTTCTGCTGTTCGGGTGGCACCACGTTCCCAGTTCCCAGGAATTAAATGGTTGATTACAATATTAAAACCAATAAAAATATGATTAATGCAATAATTGCATCGGGCCACTTTAGGCTCATATGAGAAAACGGCCTTGTGGGAGTGAAACAAAGTTCACAATGATGATGGTTACACCTTTATAAGTGTTTTTTTTTAAAGAAATCCCGCCCATGAAACGTCAGACATCTGGAACCAAACGCTTGAAAACATCTCAAACAATAAGCTTATTCCAGTTTTAAAGGGCCCGATTCCTCCGGCCCGGGGCGGGGGGCCCCAGCGGCCACTTGTAACGAGGCGCGCCGCCGCTCTCTTCTTCGGCATCGTCCTGCCAACAGGAAGTCTCTCACTCCTCTCCCAGTTTCCTGCCATTGTTCTCCCCCCTGTGCCACCAGGCCCATGCAGGCTCCGCCCAGGGTCTGGGAAAAGGTGGGACGTTAGAGCGGCCCCATTTCCCCTTCGACCTCATCGGGGTGGAGGAGGGGTGTGTGTGTCACACAGTGTGTGTGTGTCTGTGTGATTAGAGAGGCAGCAGCGCCCATCTGACTGACTGTCCCGCGTGTGAATTGTCACTTAATGTTCCTTTTTTTTCCTTTTTATTAGGAGAGAGTTTCTTCCCCTGATCTTCTATGTTCTCGTATTTCTCATTGAATTAAAAGGTGTGCAGGCAGGTGTGTCCTGAGCCGGCAGTGCATGCAAGACGAGCTGTAAATGTCTACATGTAAGCTGTAAAAAGAATTCTTCAAAACCTGTGCAAAAAGATGGCAAACCTTCGATGGAGGCGAGTATGTGTTCCAAGAGAATCTGACGACATTCTCCGTACTGCATCACTATAATGAGCCGACTCAATCTCTTTGACGTCAGTGAAAACTCAAAGAACTTTCCCATAATTGTCCCCTTTCGTTCCACAGAGAATAATTTAGGCCAACGGTTTGATCCCGTCCCGTGATCCGTCCCCCCGTGGTCTTTAAGTGTTCTGCATGGGCGTCAGTGAGGTGGGGTTGGAGGGTGCACAGGAAGGAAAGGGTGTAGCTGGGAAATCTCATCAAGGCTCCTTGGCAAACAAGAGACGCCCCAGTCACGGTCTGGGCGTCGCTGCCATCTCAGGGTCGCAGAATCCAGCGGCGCGCGTTGCAATGCGCCTCTTTTGACCCCAATTTGAGGCAAAATACATCGGAACACATCAAAGTATACGTGCGAGCAGAAGGCGGCGATGTAGGAAGGGATATTGAGGCTAGTGTATACACAAATACCCTTGGTTTACCCCCCCTGACCCTTCATTGTGCACCATTAACAGGTCTACATTTCTATTTGGTTTATGCTCCTAAGAACATGACCGCTCTACTACGCAATTTAAATTAAGTCAATATTGAAAAATGAAAAACAAATGTATCGCCTCTTTTATTTTGCTCTGGATTTGTTGTATTGTGGTTTCTCTTTCTCGGCTTGTGACCTTCTGTAGTCATTTGGAATTCTGCGTTTTTTATTTTTTTTACTTTCTTAGAAGCAGCGTTTCAGTTTAGTTGTTGTCATTCAAATGGCGGCGACATCCAGGAAAAGAAAAGCGCCTTCGATGTGTATCAGAAACACTGGAAAACCAACTTCTACCTGCTTAAAATTTCCGTTCTCAAAATGAAAATAGCAGCACCGTCTAAAAATGACCACCTCGACAGATGTGCAGAGGCCGGGCTGCAGGAAACGGTGAGAGTGTCACGTCTCTCACCGAGCGGAGAGAACAGAGGTCGACCCCGAAACATGTGCTGCCTGAACTCTGGCTCTGCTTCTTCCTGCAGGGACGCCTTCTTTCTCCCTCTCGCCCATGTCCTCGTGCACCCAAATGCAGGCAGCCCTTTGAAGCTGAAGGCTTCGGGAGATAGTGTGATGTTATCCTCTGAGAAACGGGCACCACTGCAGGGAGAGTTTGCCATGAATCCATTTCTGTTTCAGTTTATTGTTTTGCGTCTATACTCTGACTCTGACTCTTTAGAAGGTGTTCGTCTCCCTCTAGTGGTGAGATGATTTAGTGTCATCATTCCAGAGAAAGACATTTATTCCACATCCATAATCAACAACAAACAAATAATGTGTAATTTACAGTCATATGTTGCATTTACAGTTGGGTTTTTAAAAGGAGATACAAAGGTTTTCTGTTGAGAGAGTAAATGAAATCCTCCACAGACCTTAATAATTTAGGTTCAAGCTTGGTTTAAATGTTTAATTCCTTTAATGTCCAGGCCTCTGCATGTGCATTTACTGGGGAAAAAAGCCAAATGACGACGGTTTGATTGTCTGCTCTGAGACTACATCGCTTTAAGCTTTAATATTGGCTATTTTCCCAGTTTGTGCAACTTCACAATCCATCTAAACTCTACTCAGGGTTCATGTTAGCACCTTTAGCAACAACGTTAGCAGACTTTATTTTTTCCACCCACGTGCATTGCCCTGTAGAGGTCTGGTGCTCCAGATTGTACATTTATTGACAAAGCGAATAAATTACGTCAGCGTCCTGCCGGTCGCCCAGCAAGCACGCCGTACTTCCACAGCTTTGGGGAAATGCAGCCATGTGTTGAAGAATCTAACCTCCATCGACTTGTACGCTCACTGAAAGACGAGTCCACATACTCTAATTTACTGGTGATGTTTCTTCTCTAAAAAAAAGGGCCTCTTCTGTCCATCTTGTTCTTGTTGTTTTATGAGAAGCACACAGGGCCGATGTCCAGGCCGAACTCCTGATCAGCTTTCCCAATGTCCATGGGGGCCACGTCCACGACGGGCAGCCTGGCAGCAGTTTGGGTCCTGTACTCGATCACCGTCTCGCCCCACTCCCCGTTGGAACTCTGAGGGACAAGAGCGGCAGGCGAGTGAGTAGATGTGTCTCCATACCGGTAATCGATTAAATCAAGAGTCCTGAGATGACTCACCGCGCAGCCGTCCTGGAGGACGGTGTACCGGAGGCGCAGGTTTCCCTGCGCTCTCAACTCCTGGCCGTTGGAGCCTCTGAGGACCAGAGCTTTCTTCAGGTGGGTGCTCCTCACGTCTTTATACGCCACGCTGTTCCTGCAGTGGTAGGTGATGTTCTGGTGCGATTCTTTGGACAAAAGCTGCAGCAGCTTCATCTGAACCGCCACCACGTTTGGTTGCTCCTCAGCATTTCCGTAGCGGAACTGAATGAATTGGAGGACAGTTTGACATGATTAAGCCCCGGATTCAGCAGATATTACTGTTCAGGTATGTTTTTAGATTTCTTACTTTAGTTCCACCGTTCATGTCTGCCTCAAACCAGACGGGTTTGTTGATGCTGGGACTGGATTTGGTCCACCAGGCTTTGCGGGGAATGGAGGCCGGGTTGGCGGAGATGCAGGTTTCACCATTTTCCATATCACAGAAGACCTTAATAGCATCTTTTGTGCTTCCTTGATTTGGATCAATCCAGTATTCACCTGTTTCAAATGTGCAATAAATGAATAGATTGAGTATATTTGGTACTGGTCTAAGCCAAACCAAAAGGAATGTGCGAATAAGCAGAACACCGGAGCCTCACCGCTCTTCTTCTGAGGGTAGCACTGCTTGATGTCCTGGCAGGTTTTGGCCGGGTTCCCCTTGCTGCCGTCTGGACTGCGCAGGTTCTGCATGTGCCCGCTGAGGGTCTTCAGCGTGGCGTGGACTCCAGTGTCTGCACGCAGGACGGCCGACTTCTTATTGGGAAGCGCTTCGTCTTGATTCATCTCCGGGAGGAAAGGGGGGTCGGCGGCCTGGTCGTCCTCGACAAACTCGTAGTCGTGATGGACAGCGAAGAGCTCCTCCAGAGCCGTGGTGGGAGGACCCGGGGGGCCTGGAGGGCCGGACGGTCCCGCATCACCAGGTGGACCCTGACAGGGAAAACGATAAAGATGAGGTATGTTTTCCATGTGAAATTCATGAGCCCAAGAGGTTGATTGCTAATTATTGCAGCCACTGAACTGATCTTTGTTTGTAACATATTTAAAGTTAATGTTGCGTCACCTGTGCCCCGATGTCCCCGCCGGAACCCCTGCTTCCAGGAGGCCCCATTGGTCCCGGATGGCCAATTTGTCCTTCCTTTCCCGGAGGACCAGACACACCTGGAGGTCCCTGTGCGGTCCAAGAGTGAGTCATTCACGCTGTTAATTCGACACAGCTTCAAATGTAACCGCACGGGGCTGTTACACACTTACCCTCGGCCCAGCTGGTCCGACAATACCCGTCGACCCCGGATCCCCTGTGGCGCCCTGAAATAGTGAACATCTCATTGTCAGAAGCATTCAGTGTTACTGTGTTTCATTCTCAGTTATCAGTGTTTTCCTGAGCTAACTGCTAATTACAGTAGTATGTAAAGTATTTTAAACATTTTGCTCACAGTCGTTCCCGGCAACCCGTGGAGCCCAGTGAAACCTCTGTGTCCTTTCTGACCCCTTTCTCCTTGTTCTCCAGCTGCTCCCTTCTCTCCCTGTGGTCCTTGGGGGCCCTGGAGTTGGAGCATGGAAAAACAAAGTTTAACATTAACAAATTGAGATATGTCTGGGTGTCAACCACGTGAACCATTCTCATGCCGTGCTTACCACTTTTCCCCGTACTCCAGTCGCTCCGAGGGGTCCAGGGGAGCCTCTGGCGCCCTAAGCTCGAAACAAACAAGCAGAGATGACGGAGCCGACTTGCAATCGTGTTAACATCGACATAGCTGTGGAAATGTTGGTAAGCGTGCTATTATTTTGGACACTCACAATCTTGCCTCTTTGTCCTGGAGCGCCTGTCAGCCCCACAGAACCCTCAGTTCCTGGGGACCCTGAAACACCAGCTAAACCCTCTGGACCGGCCGTACCCCTGTCTCCCTGGAAAGCCCCACACGTGCCAACAGTCAGCACGCACAGCCGTATGCATGGTAGCATTAGCACATCTTACCCACTAGAAGTCTTACCCTGTCCCCTACGAGACCGTCCTTCCCAGGAGACCCTTCTGCTCCAGCGATACCCTGAAAAAAGTAGAGAAGAACCACTTAAAAGCTGAGCTGAAGCAGCAGTTTGTGTGCATATCGCTCCATGTGAAATCATGAAGGTTTAACAGAAGCTGAGTAGGAACTGAGATGGGCTCAACAAACCTCAGGCCCGGCGTCTCCTCTTGACCCGGTGGCTCCAGGTAGACCGACTCCACCGGCAGGCCCTGGGCCGCCCTGAACCCCGGATGCTCCGGGTTTCCCAGGTGGACCCTGAGGAATTAATGCATGAATGTTTCCATCACCGAAATCCCAATAGTCTCTGTGTGTGTCCGAAACAAAGAACCACAAACACCGTCAGAAGAATACGTACAGCGGGGCCTGGCAGTCCCAGCATGCCCGCCTCCCCTCTAAGTCCAGGCTGGCCCACGACCCCTCGCTGTCCTGCTGCACCAGCAGGTCCTGGAGGCCCATCGGGACCCTGGTGGAGAAACACAAGAGCAGGCAAGCGTTTGAAACATCTCAGGATATATTCGCGTAGCACCGCTGTAAGATCTGCGCGGCTGACCACACATAACCCAGTCATGTTACCCCGGGGCCGTCCTCTCCAGACTCGCCCTTCTCTCCAGCGGTGCCCGGTGTCCCTCGAGCTCCCCTCTCTCCTTGACGTCCTTGAGCTCCGTTATCCCCGATGATCCCAGCAGGTCCCGACTTTCCTGGAGCTCCTATAGGCCCGTCTGGCCCAACGGCCCCCTGAAACACACACACGCAGGATCAGGCCTCAGTCGTGACTTTGGTAAAACGCCAGGGACCTAATGAATCCACGGTATTGGGATCTGAACACATTTGATGACCAATTAACTCACCTGAGAGCCGACTGCTCCAACTCCTCCAGGCAGCCCAGGAAAACCAGCAGAGCCCTGTGGGAAGAAAACACTCCCAATTTGACTCACTTTAATAATAATAACCAAAGGTCGAAACAAAGAAGTGATGTATGGAGCGTTCTTACTGTTGCACCCTGTGTTCCTCTGCCACCTTTCAGTCCCGTCACGCCAACAGGTCCCTGTGAAACACACACAGTAGCATGTAGGCATGTCGGTGGTTTATTATATTTGGTTTGTTGCTCTGTGTTTACCTGTCCTCCTGAGATCCCAGCCATCCCATGTGGTCCAGGAGCTCCCCCTTCTCCCTTCAGACCTGCCTCACCCATGTCACCTTTAGCCCCAGGTTGACCATCAGGACCCTGACAGAAACAGAAAATGAATTAAGCCTATATTAGTTTATTCATCTATAGGTTTCAGACATGTTTTGCTTTAGTGGCCACTTACAGCAGGTCCAGGGAAGCCAAGGGCACCAGTAGGACCGTTTTCCCCAGTAGAACCCTGTTGATAGCATCACACAAATGCACATTGTGTCTAAAAGAAATGGAAGTACAAACATTCAAAGGAAATCTCTCATTAATATCAACTGTGGAGTATAAGTTGTACTGACAGCGATTCCTCTGGTGCCTCGGCGTCCCGCCGGTCCTGGTGGGCCGGTTTCACCCTGGAATAAAGGAACAAGTCAGGTCAAGGATCCTACTACTACATGAAACTGACACCAATATGAAGTCCTTCAACATCCTGGATGCTATGAATTTAAGTTCAAAAGAGGACTTATCTAAAAGTCTCTTTTTTACCAAGATCCTCTTCACTATTTGCATATTATTTTTATTTTTTTGTAATTTAAAGAAACAACCATTTGGCTTATTACATGACCATAGGTTTAACACACGTTACATGTGTAAATCTGAGCTCACCTTCTCTCCATTGGGTCCACCGGGACCAACCGGTCCAACAGGACCAGGAAGTCCCTTTTTAATAAAACAAAAACATAAGAAAAATAATTTATAAGCTTGTCACTCAGTGACGGTTTAACAGAGAAGGAAGTATGTCGCCATCAGAACTCACGACTCACCCGTGCTCCGTCGGCTCCGGCGTTCCCCTCCAGTCCTCCCTCCCCAACAGAGCCCTGTGAGGAGAAATCAGCCTCATCAGTGCCCGGGTCCATCTGTCAGTGGTGAAAATGGTTACTCTAATATTCCACATACAGCTTCTCCCTTCGGCCCCGAGGGTCCGGGTGTGCCTCTCTCTCCTGGCATCCCCTGGAGTCCCGGACCCCCCACCTCTCCAACAACACCCTTTGGACCGCTGCTACCCTAAAAAGCACCAAACATAGAGCTTATTGACAACCCAATTGGCAGCCAACAAGTGTCAGAGTTCTGCATGTGTTTATGGTCAAAATACCTTCAGCCCATCTGGACCTGGTCCACCTGGACTACCTTTGGGTCCCTGTAGCCCATTGGGCCCGACTTCGCCTCTCCCTCCCGGAGGACCTCTTTCTCCCTGCGACGACAACCAGGGAATTAAGTCACGCAACAATTCCTCATTGTACTAAATGAATTCATTTGAGTGCCTCAAATTGAATGAGTATTGAAAAAGAATGCGATCAATAATGGGCTCACCCTTGGACCTGTACCTCCAGCAGCACCCACTTCTCCAGCAAGACCCTGGGAGGTGGGGGGGGGTCGTAATGCATAATGATTGTAAGAACTTCTAAATCAACATTTATTTGACTATGATCTCAGAAAATAAGTTGTTTTGTTGTCTTACCTCAACGCCTGGTTTTCCTGACTCTCCGGGTGGTCCTGGTGTTCCTGGCAAACCCTGATAATCACCAAACATGTTTGCTTTAATGCTAATAACGTTGAAAATGAATATCTCTAAATGAATCAATATCCTTTGTATTATTTTGGGAAGCTGTGTACCTGGAAACCATGCAGTCCCTGTGGTCCTTGCTCGCCTCTTTTTCCTGTAAGACCCTGAAGAAAAGCCAAAGAACATATAAATCATCAAAAGACATGATGTCAAATCACTGGCGACGAACAGCTGGATGCTTACAGCTGGACCAGCTGGACCGGCAGCGCCTTCTTCCCCATCTTTTCCGTTCACCCCCTAAAAGAAAAACGCAGTCTCTATCAGGACAGTATTTATATGTTCATGATTTATTATGAAGTATAAATAAAGTGAGGGTATATGAATAGTCATGGTAACTTGCCCTTTGACCTGGAGCCCCGGAACTGCCAGCCTCTCCGATCTTTCCAGCGTCCCCCTGAAAGTCAGGAGCCAAAAAGTCATCATCTGTTGCTGCACCAGATACAACAATGCGATGATGACATGTGTTAAACATCCAACATTTACTGACAGCGAAGCCTTTCGGTCCCGGCAGGCCCATCGCTCCGGCTAACCCTCGGCTCCCCGCGGAACCAGCCGGGCCTTGTTTACCATCGTCTCCAGCCGAGCCCTGGATGACCCGACAGAAACGTTAGCACATGTCGTCTACCAATCTCACCATGGCGAGTGATTAAAGTTACCATTGGACCCTGCTTCCCCTCTGATCCCTGGGCACCCAGAAGTCCCGCCAGCCCCTGTGAAATCAGACAGTTTCAGGCCAACCTTAGATGCAAGTCTCTGACGCTGCATCTCATTCTCTGAGGTTATTATTCAATAAATATTGTACAGGGGTGCAGACGTGACAGCAGGCTGAACTTTCAAATATTGACAATGAATGATATGTGCGGTGTACCCGAGCTCCTGTTAGACCTGGCTCTCCAATACGCCCTGGGTCTCCAGATAAACCTTTGGCGGCGGTTGACCCCGGCAGTCCTCTCTCACCCTGGGCTCCCTGTTTGGTTCCAGAGCACAGAAACACACATCATGGTCTGTGGGTAGTCAACGAGTAACGAAAAGCTGCCATTGAGTCCACTCGCCTTCTGTCCTGGTAAACCATCTGCACCTGGGAAACCCCGGTTTCCTGGAGCTCCCTGAAACCAATGAACAGTTGTTTCCAGTATTGGGATTTGCTGACATTTGAGATCATAAGACTTCCTCAGCTTAATAGTATTGAAAAATGTAGTTTTCTTTCTAAAAGTTGCCTCACCGTCTCCCCTGAAACTCCTTGAGGCCCGGGAGATCCAGCATCGCCTCGGGGTCCACGTTTCCCGTCCTCTCCCATCGGACCCAAAGCACCCGGCATTCCATGGTCGCCCTAACCCAGCGATCACAAATCAGCCAATCAATCATCCCAGTCAGTCAACCAATAGAAACTTCAATAATAACTTTTCTCGGCTCACCCGTTCTCCCTTGAATCCATCTTCTCCTTTAAATCCGGGCAGGCCACCTTCCCCCTGTGGAAGAGGATCAGATCACCTGGAGGTCAAAACGTTAAAGCTCCAGAAACAGACGCAGGGATTCATCAAAGACAGTTAAATGCAATGGCAGCTTGTACCAATTGGCCTTTTGGTCCTTGTGTCCCTGTAGTGCCCTGGGGGCCGGGAGGGCCGGGTTGCCCCAACAGCCCTGCTGGACCCTGGGCACCTGCTAGACCCTGAGGAGGAGATGGAGCGGAGATGGATTAGAGGTAGAAGCAGGTTGAGATGTGCTCCATTACTTACGGCGTTACACTCACCGAAGAGCCGCGACTACCAGGAGCTCCGCCGGGTCCCGAGGCACCCTGATGAAACAAAATATATCAGAGCTACTCCCCCAAAGCCAAATAAAGTCAACCAATATCTCACTGTCCAGGTTTCAGGAATGAAATCCCAACTAAAGTCCTTCCTGACCTGCTGTCCTGGTGGTCCAGCTGGTCCCACGTGACCGGCATCCCCTCGCGGACCCTGGCGTCCGGCACTTCCTCTGACCCCTGGCGGTCCTGCTTCACCCTGCAGCCCACATTCAGGTCACATTGAAAAATCCCGTTTGACATTTCAACGCCCCAATTTGAAGACAAAATGAAAAGCCTCGTTCTCTGCAACATCAAATGGGAAAGCGTCGTAGCATCCTTCAGCTTAAATGAATACTTTAGCACAGTCATCCAGTCCAGGTTTCATTAAACAGTCGTGTATTATGGGATGTAATAAACTCTGCGGACTCTAAATCATTTCGGTAGGCCGTCTCACCTTCAGTCCCGTGTTACCAGGAAATCCAGGAACTCCGGGGATTCCGATTGGACCCTGTAGTGAAAGTAAAAGGTATTTCAGTTTGTTTTGGTCACAATGTGTATTATCTGTCGAAATAATAACCGATAATGAGTAAAACATGAAAAGAAAATTGTAAAGCAATAATTTAACACTTGGTGTGGATATTGTAAAACCCAGTTTTTTCTAAATGATTTTCGGAACTATTGCTATAAAGTACATTAATACTTGGTGTACTTAGTGTTAGAGTTAGTAGATGTAATTCCTTACCAGAGGACCGGGTTTGCCTACATGGCCGTTTTCGCCTCGTTTTCCCTAAAAGAGAATCAAAATGTCTCAACCCTCCACCTCCATATATCACATTTTTCCCAAAGGAACAAAGATGCTACGTGTTTCTTTACCGGGGGGCCAGTTGTTCCGGCTCGGCCTCTTTCTCCCTGCATGCCCGCCGGCCCCTGAAACAAAACACTGGCTCAGCATCTGCGTGACTAACAGCTGGACGGGATGGGATCTCTGCACCTGACGCCTACCTGCGGCCCTGGAGCACCCATCCCACCGGGAGTGCCAGATTTACCCTGCAAGACACAACGTAGGATTAAAGCTATTGTAAAAACAAATCAAATGCTCTCACGGAGAAGAAAGATAGTGGTCCCTTCAATAATACGATGAATCGTCCACTTTGACCAGCACATCGTCATACCTTTGTTCCGACCGCTCCAGACTCGCCTTTCGACCCAGCGAGGCCGGCATTTCCCTGTCGCAGAGATTTAAATGAACATTGAGGTAATCAGTCGCGATGTTTGTCACGTTAAAGCATATCATGAGAAGTGAGGCTTGGTAGAGGATGAGATGAGGGGGCATGCGTTGCTGGCTAAAAGGGATGTTTCTCGTGTGACAACCTTGTGACCTTTCAGCCCCGGATGACCCGGAAGTCCGGGGAATCCTCTGGCACCCTGCATGGAAACAAACACACACTCTCTGCAAAGTCTGCGTGTATGGATCCTAATTGCGTGCATGTTTGTTTATGCTTCTAATAGAATGTTTTGTGCTTCTGGTTTATAAAGAGGACTGAGAGACTACTTACCCCAGATCCAGGGAATCCTGGTTCCCCTGCAGCACCGGAGGCTCCAGCTTCTCCCTGAGCAGGCACAGTTAAGCGTTATTTAAAGAGATCATGACTTATAATTACTGGTTTTAACAACGGTGTGCTCTCCATCTCCATGTTTGACTCACATCTTTACCAGGTTTCCCAGGAGGCCCGTCTGGTCCTCGATGACCCGTCTCCCCCTGTGAACAAACGCGTGGAATCAGGAACACAGTCTGGACCAGTTTACATTTACTCCTCACAGATGGTGTGGAAATGAGTATGAAGAGTCAGACACGTCCTCACCATTTGACCTGGATCTCCAGCCTCTCCTGGAAATCCCTGAGCCCCCGCTGGACCCTTCAAATAGGGGACAAAGGTAGTAACTTTTGATGCAAGAAAATAAAAAGGGTTCATACATCAAGTTTTATGAAAATAAGCAACAGTCCTTTAATCTTTGCTTGGAGGAAAATAATTACTTGCTGTCCAGGCGACCCTGGAAGTCCTCGTGGTCCTGCTTCACCCTGAAATAACCACATTTCATACACTGTGGGTATGAACATACCTCCAAACGCTGTGTTCATGTGAAATGAGTAGTTTATTTTTACACTCACCCTGGTTCCCGACACCATCCCAGCCAGACTAGCCTTCTCCCCGAAACCTGCAGCCATCTGGGACGCCAAGTTGCCCTTTTGGGAAGAATGATGCGTTCAGAGAAAAGTTTAAATATTTTCTCTGAAAGAAGCAGATTTCTTAATTAATTGAGATGGACTCACCCCAGGGTGGGCGGGGGCTCCGGGGGGTCCCGCCTGTCCCGGATTTCCCGGCACACCGGGCTCTCCGTCAAATCCTTGCGGCCCGGCCAATCCCTGCAGGGAGAGCAGCGATACGTTCATTGGAGGCGTGTTGCAATGAAACACAACACTGGTTTCCACCAGCTGATGAGCTTTTAGATTTATAGCGTCCAGACTGACCCGTCTGCCTTTAAAGCCTCTTGGTCCGGTCTTTCCTTGAGCTCCTGGAGGACCCTGAACCACAAACACAAGCGAAAGAGATGCTTTACACACAGAGATTTGCTGTTAGATACCGGTTAGCAATGGATACCGGTTAGCAATGGATATCGATCCAAAATAGGTATAATAATCTTTGTACGGATACAAGTTATCGCTTTATAATCCTTATCCTTCAGTTTCTGCAGGTTGTTTCCAATCAAAAGCACAATTATGACTTTCTGCTGCCCTCTAGTGTCAAAATGACTGAAAAGCTAGTATTATAAAGGCGATCGTTAAAAGAGAAAGCCTTCAGTCGTGTGTATCCTTGTTCATTTCTTTAACCTTACATCATGTGCAGAATATCATTCAAAAACAATTGTAGGAGTAAAAGCAGTAAAAACCCACCGAGGGGCCTGAATGTCCAGGAAGCCCCACTGCCTAGCAGCAAAAACAAGAGACCAGTATGTAACAAAACATTAATTTATTAGATGTTTAAAATACATACATGCGTCCATGCATCCACTCATAGAAATGTCAATTACTTACATGTGGGATGTCACCCGGTTCACCTTTCTGTCCCTATGAAGGAAACTTGTTTTAACTTTTTAAACTTTAAGAACAACTATACATTTGGTATTTGTTTTGATTATTGATGAATGTCAGAATTAATCAGGACTTACCTTGAAGCCCCTCATTTCTTGGGGAAAAACGAAGAAAAAAGAAAATTACTTTTTTAATTTTAATTTTTTTAAATGTTATATTATCAACGTTTTCTCCAAAGAGAAATACTTTACTTAGGCTTTAATTATTCATGTCATTTAGATCATGTTTGTGTTGTATTTGTATGGTTCTAATGACACCACCATGTTTTTTCTGCGGCCTGAACAGGTGACATGCACTCACCTGTCGCCCTGCTGGCGCTGGCCAAGCCGTCGCTGGCCAAGCCCTCGCACACGGGGCAGCACCCCCCCTCCGGTGTGACCACCTTGGCGCAGTTGGTCAGCAGCTCGCACTGCACCTGGTCGCAGACGGCCACTCCGTCGTCACAGACGCACCGGAGGCACGGCTGAGGGTTCCACGTGGCGTCGTGCCGGTAGACCTCCCCGTCCACCGCGCAGCTCTCCGCTTTCTTCTCATCTGCAGCTGGGACAGGAGGACGGATGATCCAGACGAGCACACGCTGAGCGGCCTGCAGCACCCAGGGGGGTCGCGGGTAACCTTACCTGGGGCGGGGTCGCCGCCGGGAGACGGTGCCGGAGCTTCGGACAAGCACACGGGGCAGCACTCCCCCTCCGGGGTCCCGGTTCTCTGACAGCTCCCGAGGTCCTCGCAGACCACGTCCTCGCACACGGCGGTCCCCATGTCGCACACACAGATCCGACACGGCTCTGGGTTCCACATGGCGTTGTTAGCGTAGACTTCTCCATTTTCTGTGCAGGTGTCTTCAAGAAACCCAGATCACGGGATTGGATTAGTATCTGGAGCTGGTTTTGGACTTGACAATTTCGGTCAAGAGTCATGAGAAGATTTCCACTATCCTCATGTCTCCTGGGATCATAAGTCCCTCGACAACACAGTTAAAGGGAAGCGCTGGACACACAGTGGATTATAAGAGAAATGAGTCACAGGATTGAGCCTGAAGAAGAGGCCTTCATGCCGGGTGGACAAAGGGCACCGGCCGTCCCCACGCAGACGGGAGGATCGTCCCACTGCTGGAGTCAAACCCTGCGTGAAGCAACAGGGATGCATCTGCAGTTTCCAGTTTCCGTGTCGGGCCGCTCTGCTGCAGCCGAGCCCCTCGGGGGTCTCTGAGGTCTCGCAGACGCCCACACATCCTCACACGCCGCGTCTTCACCATCCGTTTGGAACCGACGGTGAACATCCTCATGGGGTTCTGCAGCCGAATAAACACGTGGGACTTTCCTCGACGACGGTCCACTACTTATTGCATGAGACCACCCAGCTCATCAATAAAAACCTTTCACAGTTATAGCGGCCTATTTTAGCAGAGAAATGGTCCAAATCCAAACTTCTGCTATGATGGAGCTAAACCGCCTCCTCCTGAAGTTGAAACCAATCAAGCTTCTTGTGGATCTGTAATTGCTTAAAAGTGAGGAGTTGTTGCACCAACTGAGCAGTGCGGATTACATCATTAGGGAAAGTTTGTGTGGTAGTACATCAAAATCATGTATTACTCTTTTATTTAACAACATACCTTTATACATCTGGAAGGACACACTTAAATACCCCAAGATGCTATTTTAACTGTGCTTCCCCCCTTTAGTCAGTATCAGTATCAGCAATGCAACACTAACACAGACAAAAAGACAAAGTTCACAGAAAGCCAATAAACTGAAGCCTCATATCTATCATTTCATTTACGATGTCAATACTAAATAGAACCAATGCCACATATAAATACACATGCCTTTATAGCACACGCTGTCTGCCATGCTCCTCTCTAGATGGGCATTTGAATAACACCTGAATTTAAACGGCACTCACACAATTACACGGCGCTTCTGATTTGCACATTCGTAACACGAAGCAGAGCAGAAAAGCACCAGATTAAGAGGATGTATTTCAGGTTGAGTTCCCGTTGGGCAAAAGCTGACAGAAAAAACTATATTTCACTGTGAGAATGATGACAGGCAGTTTCAGGCAAGTTGCCACAGAGCTGCACTTGAGCAAGGCACTCATGAGCACCAGTGACTAGACTGTGGTTGGACTCGACAGCTCCGAGCTGCAAATGCGTCTCTAAATGTGTCTGCGTGCAACTATGTAATCATAGTACGTGATCCTAGTTGCACCCGCAGATGTCTCCGGCTGTGAACGCTAACAAGATGAAACCCGTAGTTCATGTTTGCACATCATGCTTCATTAAATCCACATGCCATCTCATCACAAAGGGAAGAAGCTTGTTCTTCTCATGTTGTCCTACTGACACTTTATCGACATAATGTTTCAAACACAGATTTTTCTCACAGACAATAAAGTTTAAACACATGTAGAGCTGCAACTAATTTGATAATCAAACGATTGCTTTTGTGGTTTCAAGTATTTGTTTGATTTTAAAATCTGATTACTTTACTCCCTCATGATGGTAAACCGAATACATTGGACCAAAATAAGACTTTGGATCTTTTAATTGAGAGAATCATTTGGAATAAAACTAATTGTTAGTTTGTCCCTCAGTCTTAAAAAAGAAAGAACGAGAAGCATTGGGGAGAAAAAGCTCAATTTGGCCACCTGCTACGAGCGCCGAGCGAGTATTTTAAACCTGGCACTTGTGTGACGTCCCAAGTGCTGATTATGTGGTGCAGCCGCTCCCCGCGAGGGAGGCAGCTTCTCAACAGCAGGAGTTATTTCAGAGGAAACCACCGCGGCTGTATTATACGTTTGGCTTGGGCAGAACTTGTGGTCTTTATTCGGGAGAGCACAGAGCTGCCACACCCGGAGGACTCGCGCCATGAAGCCTGCGGCACCCTGAGGAGCAGCTCACAGGCTCGCTTTCAAAATGCATTGTTTTCCTCATGCTAGCGTTTTGCACACAGAAGGCAATGTTGAGAGCAACACGAGAGCAATTATCGTGACTAACTGTGAGCTTCTTTTGATGTGGAAACTGTCTCTGACATCGTGGGTTGGCAGACGCCAAAACCTCCCCCGCTCAGGTTTATTATTAAACGATATTCAGGCCTGTGGTTCCCAAACTGGCGATTAGGACTCGCTAAAACAGTCCAGGAGATGATTAAAACGCTACTTCCATCTTATTTATGTTAATTGTGCCTCACGCTGTGCAGCCAGGTAACTAACATTCAGTCACACTCGTACATGACCACGAAGACCGCAAGGTTCACAACTAAGCCACAAAGGTTTTATTTCCCAATAAATGGCCCATTAAATCCAGTATTGTGTGGAGAGCGATCCAAATAAAGTCTGCTGATGTTACTCCCGATGAAGGTCTCAAACATTTCCCATCCACGAAGCCAAGAAGAGCACACTGAAATGTTCAATGACCAGTCGACGCTTTTGGAGGTCGAGCCAGTCTCATAAATCTCAGACGATTTCTTCACAACAACCGCAAAGCAGAACAACGTCTGAATCCAGCTTGAAATGAGCCTGGAGCTCGAGGACTGCCATGGCGGAGAGGCTTTAGTTATCGTCGTGGTGCTGCTGGTTGGCTCTTAGGCTGGTGGTGGTGGTGGTGGCAGGTGGTTAGCTTAGCATTACGACCACGAGGAGACCAAAACAGCGCTGCTTTCATTTGACTCATTTTCCACTTTTATTTATTGATAGAATCCAACCTTTCCACAGGTCGGGGCCTGAGACCTGTGAGAGTAAAGGCTTGAGGGAAGTCTTTCTTTCTCCTCGTCAGGCTCCAGTGGAGGAGAACTTGAATGGAAGCGAGAAGGCGTCTCTCACATCCAGCGTCCTCTCTCTCTGGGTGTGTCTCCTCTGGCCTTTCGCCCAAAGTCTGACCAAAATTAGTGGCCTGCTTTTGTCCACCTCATCCGCGAGGCCACATCATTATAGCTGTGCCACTCATCCTTCTGACTGCCACTGAAATAGCATTGCTGCCTGCAGGGGGGTATTTTTGACCCAGGATCACATTCACCAGGAATTTCTATTTTAGAATCAGTTTTTGGTGCATTTCCTTCTACAAGATCTTGATTTGGAGATTTTGTCTAGAGCATGAATTTGACTTTTCTTGCAAGAGACCGAAGCTTGTTATCATCTGCTCCATCTCGAATGGCTTCCTCAAGGCGTCGCAGCTTATTGATCACGTCTAATGGAGCCTTTCTGACCTGGGTTGTGAGTTCAACCCTTTAGTCCCCAGACCAAAGCGCCGTTGCCATGAGGGTTAGAGTTGAGTTTAACGTAGAAAGTAAAACACAAAAATATGCATGAGGTGAGAAAACTACCAAACCACTTCCTCATAGGAGAAGAGCATAATGGGAAAGACAAACACAACTGTCACGTTGATTCAAGGTTTCAGAGGTAAGGTTTTCCAGGGCTCGGTTGCACCGTCATGAATCATTGGATGACAGCAGATCAGCAGGTTGAGGAAACATTAGATGTTCAACATACAGGTGATTAAGGCCAAAAGTAACTTTTCCAGAATCATTTCAAGAACATAAAGTTCATTTAATTTGCCCAGGGAAAGTTAAACTGTGCGACTACGGTAAAAAAAAAAAAACGGGGGCGGGAGGCAGCTGTCACTCACCATTCTTGGCATCTTCTTGGCAGGTCACAGCGATCACCTGAGCCAAGGTGAAGAGCAGGCCGACGGTAATCCCAGAGCGCAGCGAGGGGCCCATGTCTGCACGCCAGACATGCAGCGTCCTCTAACACAGGCGAGGAGGAAGGACAGACGGAGATGGTCCAACGCCAAGCTACAGCATCCGGACTGAGAACCAAAATATCCCTGTGTAGAAGAGGCTGGTGGTTGAGGGATTACTGAACACTGAAACGCGCTCCCTCTTTACCTCCCTGGCTTCCTCCCTCCTCCTCGGACTCTCCTCCTCCTCTCTCATCATCTCTTCCTGCTTCATTTCAGCGACAACCTCCTCCTCGGGCTCTACAAGTCGCCTCAAAGGGTGCAGCTAATTAAAGGCTGCATACAATTTGTCCACGAGGAAAGAAGATGATGATGTTTGAAAAACGACCTTTAACCAATGCACTTTAATGTTTTGATTCAGGTTTTGATCAATAATCTATTTAAATTAATGGATGAAAAGGTAAATAGATGGAAATGTCTCATTTGCCCAATATCGGTTTTCATCATCCTCTCACGATTATGTTTGCTTTAATTAAAGCTGCTCTCATCAATATTTGAATTATGTATTTTTCAAAACATCGATGGTAATCGCTTGTTATCTATACGTAGATAACATGTTGGCTATGTGCTAGCAGCTTGTTGCGCTGCCCTCTAGTGGCCAAAAAAACTACTGCAGAGGAAAATGCATACAAGTATAAGGACGATGTTTGTTTACCAATTATTTCACACAACTAAAGCTCAACTAAAGATCTTCATAACTAATTAATTGTTGGTATTTGTGCTTCCTAACTTGTATCTGAAATCGTTTTTTTGGCAAATTCACCAAAGACAAAAACAAACGTTCCTTTTGCCATCTTCCTGAAATTCTTGTCGACCCAAATCCGTGCGGTCCGGTTTGAGCGGTTTACAATGTGCATGTTACATCTGATGTGTTTTCCAGTGCAGAGCTCTGCCAGGTCGGTGTCCAGGAGAACAAAACATCTTTGCAGTCGTCTCCAGTGGTGAGACGGACACTGAAAACCGTGTTCTTAACAAGAGATTTAGAGTCATCTAAGCCTTCCTGAGGTCCTCGGTGGATGAGGAGGATCTCCCTCGTTTCCTTTGCTGCGACATCGTGGTTTCCGGAAGCTGCGAGCAGACCGATTTCCCATTAAGGAGTCGGAGAGCCACACGGGACAGAAAGTGAAGCAGATGGGAAGACAGTTCCTGCCTCAGATGGGACCTCAGCTTCCTCACCTTTTCCTGAGGACCAGACCGTAGATAGTTCCTGCAGATGATTCCAGGTGAAAGCTGCATGTACTCACTGATTCACTTAATACACTTTGGCAAACTGAAGACATTCAATATTCGATCCTAAAAGTCCTGGCTGCGTGCCTGGAGTAAATTGCAGTGTGATGATGTCTTTTATAGCTTCTGAGGAACTACAAGCGCTGAAGAATTACAGGGAGTGTGATGCTTCGAAAACTGACACTGACCGTAGCTTCTTACATGTGGCATTTACAACCTAAGGACATACGAGCTATTTCTGGAGGTACAGACTACGCTGTTTAACCACAGCACAGCCCATCGGCCCGCGGCCACACACACACACACACACTCTGCATAGACAGACCACCAGGACATTATGTAAACTGAACTAAAGGGAAATGCAATGAAATGTATGGAAGCTCAGAGAGACGGGGGCAAACATTTGGATAAACTTTCTGTTTAATTATAGAAAATACCTGGGAAATCCGGGCCTAATCTCTCTGTTTAATTATATGTCTTTGCTTAATTCATTTAATCTCTGAAGAGAAGAAAGAGCTTTTAGCAGGTCAGCAGTTTGAGGTAAGTCTCCCCCTCCTCCTTTGGTCATGTGACAGGAAGCTGCAGGCCTACCTGTCAACACACACCTCGTCCCGTCTCCTCTTACACGCCACCTGCATTATTGAATCCCTGCAGAGAAGATCGGGCTCCGAGCTCACCGGACATGGACCCGGCAGCGACTTAGAGGAACTACTACGGCTCGACATGTTCGCCGCGGCCACCAAGAACTTTGTGAAGCAGGTCGGGGACACCGGGAGGCTGATCCCCGTCCCCAGCCTGAGCGAGGCCGACCGCTACCAGCCGCTGAGCCTGGTGACCAGGAAGAGGAAGAGGCACTTCTGGAAGAAGAACAAGTACGCCTCCACCGCCTTCTCGCTGAAGGACGTCCTGGTTGGGCGGAAAGAGATCACAGCAGGTACAGGAGACTTACTTTAAATAGTCACTGATGTTTAATGTGTGAGCAGATTTGACTGAAGCGCTTTTTCTTGCAACTTTTTTCTACAACAGGAGTGTCTTCTTATCAGCTGCTGAACTACGAGGACAAATCCGACGTGGCCCTCAGCGGCCGCTTGGGAAACCACCTCATCAACGACGTGGGGTTCAACATCAGCGGCTCGGACTCGGTGGCCGTCAAAGCCTCCTTCGGCATCGTCACCAAACACGAGCTGGAGGTGCCGACCCTCCTGCGGGAGCTCAACTCCAGGTGACAGCTGTTTGGATCCCCGACCTTTGACCTCCTCGTGGCAGAGGTGAAATGACGGATTCCCCTTTTTTATCCCCGTCTTTTAGGAAGGTGGACCTGGATCACTGCCTGGTCCGTCAGTCCAAGGGGAGCGGCCGGACCGTCCTCTGTGTGGTGGTGGAGAGCATCCGGACCACCCGCCAGTGCTCGCTGAGCGTCCACGCCGGCATGAGGGGGACCACCATGAGGGTAAACGCACATTCATCCCAAAATGCACCAAACGTTCTGCTTTGAAAACCCAGGTACCAAAGGTCAAACTCTTGATCTCATGAGACAGATGGCTTTGATGTCATGAGACGGTTTAATATTTCACAAAATAAACCCCCAGCTTTTACACTAACCGCTTATACGGGTCAGTTAAAGTTTGGCGTCACTCGGCTCTTTCTTGTGCTGCAGTTTCAGATCGACGACGGCAGGAATCCCAGAGGCCGAGACAAGGCCATCGTCATCCCGGCGCACACCACCATCGCCTTCAGCGTCTGCCAGCTGTTTGTTCGACTGGACGGGCGCCTCGGTAAGAAGGCGGAATCCGTCCCTCCAGCTGATCCACACGACGGATGCTGCATCTCACGGATGCCGCGGCGTACTAAACGAATGTTACAGCGCAGGGACGAGGAGACGACCGGGCTTCGCTCACTCTGACTTTTAATCGGCACTTAGAGGAGAAATGAAAGGCTTCAGTCTCTCCGTGGTTGAAATTGTGTCCCAGATGAAGAGCTGTGGCTGCATCACTTGTGGTTGACACCTTCAGGCTACATTTCTAGCTCACTATGATCATTTCTCCACCTTTAGCCATGGAGAGTTATGCTTTCATTATGTCTTATGATCGTGCCACCTCAAATTACAACGTGCAGGCGGCTTGATGTTGCAGATACTGAATTGTTAAGTTTGAGGAAACATGGGGGAAACAAGTTGCTGAGCACAATGCAAAATCTCCCTCTGTGTCAGATATCTGCGTGGCTCCAGGGTCTCAAGGTGGATTCGAGCGGGAGCAGATCCGGGAGCAGCTGGGTGGTTACATCGGCCACTTCTCCATGGGCCGACTGCGCCGGTTCCTGTCTGGAATCATCTATGGAAACCCCTTCAGAGCAGGTACAGTAGTGACCTCCACTGCATTCTAAAAGCCCCGGTACTTCCACCGCATGTCTGCCTTTTCCCCTCGTCCTCGCCACTGAGCAGAAAACCAAACATTCGAGGAGCTCACCCACTCCGACACGTACATGGACGACATGGTCACCGACTACTACGAGAAGGCCGCCAGCATGACGGACGTGTCCACCGCCTACCTGAGGGACAGCTCCCACACGCGGGTCAACCTGCTCAAACACAACATCCCCAAGGGGCCCTGCGCGCTCTGCGGCATGGGCAACCAGCGGCGGGAGACCGTCTACGGCTGTCTGGAGTGCACCCCCGGGGGCCAGAAATACGTCCGGCTCCACGTCGTGCCCTGTTTCGACCTCTGGCACAAAACGCTGAGGTGATGACGAAAAGCGCTGTGTTCACGTTCCGCTGGTGCAAAAGAAGTGCGACTGTTTACCAAGCTGCTTTTTGAGATGTTTGTTTGTCTTTCAAATAAAACTCACTCAAAGACTAGACTCTTGGTATCATCTCTGACTTTGCGGTACAAGATGTGCAGTATTGTTTTTCAGTGTATCTTTGGCATGGAAGCATTCGTACACATGTGCTGTGTGCGTACTGCACCTCCCAGATGCTGAATTATTCAGCGGGGCTATTGGGTGAAGGACAGCGTCAGCCTGCTTTTGTTATGCTCCAGGCGTGTCATTTATTTTGAGCACGGCTGCTTGCTTGCACTGTGTCCAGTATGCGTGTGTACAGGACGAATGGCTCTTTCCACCTTCGTTCACCTTGATAAAAAGAATTTGATTTATAACACTAGCTAGGTGTTGTAATTTGATTAAATAACTTAACTTAAATGAATTTGGGAAAAATTTTTTTACCAAAGCCGCTTTGAAAAGAATGCCTTTGTTTTAATATTTGAAATTTGCAGTATTTTTTTCTGCAATATTTGCAGTGTAACTGAATTTGGTGAAAGATATATTAGTTCTAGTCTCACAATATAATCAATGACACCACCAAACGGTAAATGTGCTGTAATACTCGGTATGCAATACACATTTATTAATGTGAATTTGTGAACGAGTAAATATTGCATGTTTTACACAATAAATAACCGGTGGTACACGCGCTGTATTTTATTCGCAGTCGTTTGCCCGCCGGGCCGCGAGGGGGCGCTGACGTCACGTTTAACTCAAACCGGATGTGTGGAGTGTCAACAACATGCTAACACGTGTGAGCTGAGCCGGCGGGGGAGGAAGAAGAAGCAGCATGTGTAACATTAACCGCATACTTATACTTCTGAGGAGAAACATAAGTAGTTAAACAGGAGATATACGCGTTGGGTTTAAGGCTCATTGAGTAAAATGAAGTTCGCGTATAAGGTAAGTAACGTTACGTCACTGCTGGCCAGCAAGTTAACGTTACATCTGTAGCGCATCGTTGGAGTCACAGCTAACCTCGTTCACAAAATGTTATAGCAGTATGTCCGTTCCTACCGATCAAATAATAATTATTATTATTATTTAGCATTTTAGATTGTTTCGTTTTGCATTCATATCCTTTTTACATTCAACCAATATAATAACTTTTTATTAGATGACGGGCGAAGGAGCATTTAAATAAAGTGCTGAAGTTCTTTTTATTAATCACGTGTCTTCACTGTAGTTTTCCAACCTGCTCGGGGCGGTGTATCGTCAGGGGAACCTGAGCTTCTCGAAGGACGGAAACGCGGTGATCAGTCCGGTTGGAAACCGAGTCTCTGTGTTCGACCTGAAAAAGTAAGTCGTGGTTAAACCGACAACGTAGTATTTCATCTTCTGTTTGTTGTGCAAACGACCTGTTTGCAATTCTAGTTGCAAGAGAGAAAAATCTAAATAAAGTCAGATTTTTTTTTTTTTAAATGTGTTTTTGTCCGTGTCCTCCAGCAACACATCGGAGACGTTACCCGTCTCCACCACCAAAAACATAACAAGCGTGGGTCTCTCTCCTGACGGCGCTTTAGCAGTCCTGGTGGATGAAGGCAAGATGAAACCTCCCGTCTCTTATGTCTGAACTTGAGCCCCGAAGCATCGAGTTTAAAACCCCCCCAAATCCCGCCTTTTGCGTCACACAGATGGCGCGGCGCTGTTGGTCAGTCTCGTCACCCGAGCCGTTCTCCATCACTTCCACTTCCACAAGCCCGTGAGCAGCATCCGCTTCTCACCCGACGGCAGGTGAGGACGTCTTGACGGCGTCGCACGCCCCCCCCCCCCCCCCCCCCGTTTTTCGGCGCGGTTCAAAAATCGAATCGCCGGCTGTAAAACGGGTCTTTTGTGTTCTCAGGAAGTTTGTTGTGACGAAGGAGAACGTCGCCCTGATGTACCACGCTCCCGGAAAGCAGCGCGAGTTCAACGCCTTCGCGCTGGACAAGAGCTACTACGGCCCCTACGACGAGACCACCTGCATCGACTGGACGGACGACTCCAAGTGAGCAAGAGTCGATCAGACGCCCGAAAGCGCCCCGCGAGGGCCCGAGCGAAACCAACCGCGTCGCCCATTTCTGACCTTTGCCCCCGCAGGTGCTTTGTGGTGGGCAGCAAAGACATGTCCACCTGGGTGTTTGGTGCCGAGCGCTGGGCCAACCTCATCTACTACTCCCTCGGGGGACACAAGGACCTCATCGTGGGCTGCTTCTTCGAGAAGGACAGCCTGGACGTGAGTTCCAGAGGGCAAATGTGGTTTTCTGGATAAAAGGTCGAGGGCGAGCGTGAGCGTGTCGGTCGCTTGTTTCCAGCTGTACACGGTGAGCCAGGACGGGACGCTGTGCGTGTGGGAGAGCGACGCCGAGCTGGAGGACCTCGTCCTGAAGAAGGACCGGGACAAACGCAAGCCCCCGAGTCAGGGGGAGGAAGACGAGGAGGAGGAGGAGGGGGACAAAGCGGAGGGAGAGGTCATCAGGGGGAAAGCCGAAGCTCCCAAAGAGAAGGACGGGAGGAAAAACGTCCGATACCAACAGATTAGCAAGTAAGTGACTCCTCAAAAAATCACCCAAAAGGCCGACGATCCAAAATGTTAAAGGAAACGTCCACTTTCTTCTGCTCCTTCAGACACTTCTTCAACAAGGAGGGCGACTTTAACAACCTGACGGCGGCCGCCTTCCACAAGCCGACTCGCATCCTGGTCACCGGCTTCGCCTCGGGAACCTTCCACCTGCACGAGCTCCCGGAGTTCAACCTGATTCACTCGCTGAGGTGAGCGGAGGGAACGCAGCAGACCAATGGGCTCGGGTCTTCGAGGACGGCGGCGACTAAACGTGCCGCTTCTTCTCCCCAGTATTTCCCAACAGAGAATCTCGTCCGTGGCCATAAACGGCTCCGGGGACTGGATCGGCTTCGGGTGCTCCGGTAAGAACCCTCGCGTTGTGTCGATGTCCCGATGAGCAGGCTGGTTAAATGTGACGCGTGTGGTCGTGCGCCCAGGCTTGGGTCAGCTGCTGGTGTGGGAGTGGCAGAGCGAGTCGTACGTCTTCAAGCAGCAGGGACACTTCAACAACATGGCCTCGCTGGCCTACTCCCCAGACGGACAGTACATCGCCACGGGAGGCGACGACGGCAAAGTCAGTGGCTCCGCCCCCCTCTCACGACAGCAACGACGCGGTAACGACGCGGCGGTCTGAGGGTAAAGAGGCTGCTTTCGTCCCCGCAGGTCAAAGTGTGGAACGCCAACAGCGGCCTGTGCTTCGTGACCTTCACGGAGCACACCAGCAGCGTCACCAACGTCACCTTCACCTCCAGCGGCTTCGTCATCGTCAGCGCCTCGTTGGACGGGACGGTCCGGGCCTACGACCTGCACAGGTGACTCTCGGGAGACGCCCGCAACGTCCAAAAACAAAACAAAAGAAAATGAAAATCAACGCGTGTTCGTCTGCGTCTTCCAGGTACCGAAACTTCCGGACGTTCGCCTCGCCTCGGCCGGCGCAGTTCTCCTCCCTCGCCGTGGACGTGGGCGGGGAGCTGGTGAGCGCGGGGGCCCAGGACTCCTTCGAGATCTTCCTGTGGTCCATGCAGACCGGCAGGCTGCTGGAGGTGAGCGCACGACGCGAACACCGATGCCAACCCGGCCGGTGTTTTGAAGAGGCTCTTACACGCCGCCCCCCCCCCCCCCCCCCCTCTCTCACCAGGTCCTCGGGGGCCACGAGGGTCCGGTCAGCTGCCTGAGTTTCAGCCCGGTCCGCTCCGTCCTGGCCAGCGCCTCGTGGGACCGCACCGTGCGGCTGTGGGACATGTTGGACAGCTGGCAGGTCAAAGAAACGCTGCTGCTCACGTCTGACGGTAAGCGCGCTCTCAGCGCGGATTCCACGCCGCTCTGTCTGCGGCGGGGCGTGTGGAGTAACACCCCCCCCCCCTCCCCCTTCCCTCAGGTCTGTCGGTGACCTACCGGCCTGACGGTCAGGAGCTGGCCGTGGCCACTCTGAACGGGGAGATCTCGTTCTGGAACCCGGACGCCGCCACGCAGACGGGCTCGGTGGTGGGACGCCACGACCTGGAGACGGGCCGCAAAGACACCGACAAGATCTCGGCCAAGCAGCTGGCAAAGTGCAAGTGGGTGACGCCGCGTTTGCGTTTGTTTTTGGTCCCGTGTGTGTTCAGCGAGCCAAACCCAAGCGTCCCCCGTCTGCTCCGCGTCCAGGTCCTTCACGTCGCTGTGCTACTCGGCAGACGGCGACTCGCTTCTGGCGGGAGGCCAGTCCAGGTTCGTGTGCATCTACAACGTCAAGGAACAGATGCTCATGAAGAAGTTCGAGATCTCCTGCAACCTGTCCTTCGATGCCATGGAGGTACGGTGGCTGAACGTTGTTGCTTTGCCGGTTTCGTACCTGTTCCCTGCAAACGGGGTCCGTGAACCGGTTTCGTGGCCCTCCAGGAGTTCCTGGACCGGCGGAAGATGACGGAGTTCGGCAGCCTGGCTCTGGTGGACGAGGGAGCAGGAGACGGCGACGGGGTGAACATCAGCCTCCCCGGAGTCCGGAGAGGTAGGAGGCCGTCCCTCGTGTCTTTTTGCTCGGCTCTGTCCTCCTCTTTTTTCTTTCTTTCTTTCTTCTCCGCTCATCCGAACGCGCTGGTTCTCTCTGCAGGTGATATGAGTTCCCGACACTTCAAGCCGGAGATCCGAGTGAGCTCGCTGCGCTTCTCCCCTACTGGTAGGAAAAAGAGGCCGATGTTTATGTTTCATGTTTTCAAAGTGAACCCCCCAGGAAACCAGCGGCACCAAAGAGGTCACATGACTTTGTCACCGCTCTGTAACTCCGTGATGTTGACGGCAACGCGAGGCTCCTTCTATTCTTCTAAGTGGTTCCATCCGCTCTCAGGTCGCAGCTGGGCGGCCACCACCACCGAGGGCCTGCTGGTCTACTCCATGGACGGATCCATGGTCTTTGACCCCTACGACCTCGACCTGGACGTGACGCCGGCCAGCATACGCAAGCAGCTGCGGCTTCAGGAGTGGGCGTCGGCCATCGTCCTGGCGTTCAGGCTGAACGAGAAGGCCCTCAAGCAGGAAGTGCTGGAAGCGATTCCACACGAGCAGGGTGAGTTGTGCGTATTCGGGCGGAGGACTCGCTCCCTCCCGGGGGGGGGGGGGGGGGGGGGCGGCCGTGTCTGAATGGTGCGGGTGGTTCTGGGTTCCAGTGCCGGTGGTCTGCGGCTCTCTTCCCGACATCTACGTTGAGAAGCTGCTGGGCTTCGTGGCGGCCAGTTTGGAGAAGTCTGGTCACCTGCAGTTCTACATGACGTGGGCCCAGAGCCTGCTCATGCTGCACGGACAGAAGCTCAAGAACAGGTCGGCTCCCAGTCCGCCACATCTGGATGATCGATATCGTCGGTGTCTCTGTGTGTTGCTGAGTCAGTGTGACTGATTGTATTCACCTCGTGCGCAGGTGTGGAGCCATACTGCCAACGCTCCAGGCGCTACAGAAGAGCATCCAGAGGCACTTTGACAGCCTGTCCAAACTGTGAGTCTCACCGTTTCCCCGCGTCGCTTCCGTTTAATGTCCTCTGTTACTTGATCTTGTCGTACAAGTGAGTGAAGCCTCTTCTCTCCGCAGGTGTGATTTTAACATGTATAACATTCGTTACGCGGAGGCCCTGTCGAAGCAGAGGGGCGTAAAGAGACCAGCCGAGGAAGAGGAGGAGAAGGAGGAGGAGGAGGAGGAAGATGATGGAGATGAAGATGAGCTGTCAGAGGAGATGAGCGTGGCCTCCCTGGAGGATGCAGACTTGATGCTGTAACCCTGAAGCCAATCCAGCATGACAGATACCACTGCAAAAAGAGGACAATAATGAATTACTTTAACAGCAAAGCAAAATATCTATCTACTCAACTGTTATGTTGTTTTTTAATAAATACATGTTTGTTATTATGTCTTCTTTGGCCTGTATACAGTTTGGATGCTCTGCACACACTTATTTCAGACTTTAATTTCATAATCCTAGTTATCGATTTAAAAAAAGACTGCATTTCATAACTAGAAAAGGCATTTCCTGCTGAAAATGCGTTGGAATGCAAAAAGCTGAAAGCTGAAATGAACTTTTTAAAATAGCTGAAAATACAGAAAGTTGAAGGGAATTTGAATACATTTGCTGAAATTATAGATATTAGAAAAGCTGAAATGAATTTGAAATTGCTGAAAATACAGAAATGGGAGAAGCTGAAAGGAATTTCAATAGATTTGCTGAAAAAGCAGAAATGAAAACAGCTGAAATAAATTTGAAATATTGCAAAAAAATACAGAAATGAATATTGAAAAATTGCTGTTGATAGAGGCATAAGAATAGCTGAAATTATTTTAAAGAACTGCTGAAAATACAGGAAGTGGGGAAGCTGAATTTCAATAGATTTTCTAAAAACAGAAGTTGCAGGAGCTTAAATTTGTTTAAAATTGTTTGTAGTAATATTAGTAGTAGTATTAGTTATAATTGTGGTATTAGTAGTACTAGCAGTAATAGTAGGTTTAGTATCAATAGCAGTAGAAACAGCTGTAATACTATTAGCCATAGTCGTATTTGTAATAACATTAGTAGTAGTTGTAGTATTAATAGCAGTAGAAATACTAGTAGTATGGTAGTAGAAGTATCAGTTGTAGTACTAGAAGTACGAGTAATATTTGTAGTGGGAGACAGAATGTTTGTTATTCAAACTAAGAAGTTTTTAATTAATAGGCCTCATCACAAACATTACAGTAAAAATTCCCTCCATGTGGCTTTTATTTTGAAATTATTGGATTGGGTGGGTTGGGGGGGTGTAGATAGAGGGAGGGAGGGTGAGAGGGTGAGGAAGGGAGGGGTGGTGAGGAAGAGATAGAGGGAGAGAGAGAGGAGGAGAAATAGACAGACATACTGACTGACTGAGTGATTAACAGTGAGCAGAGGTCAGGGGGGAGGGGGGAGGGGGGGCGAGTGTCTTTATCATATTGGTCTGTTGACAGAAAGCATAGCTGCGTCATGTGACTCCACTAATCACGTCATTGGAGCAGCTGTGAGTCACACACAGAGATACTGCAGCGTGTTTACGAGTAACCACGGCAACGGCGCACCTATTGCATTGGGTGGGGTGGGGGGGTGTAGATAGAGGGAGGGAGGGTGAGAGGGTGAGGAAGGGAATGGTGGTGAGGAAGAGAGGGAGAGGGGAGGAGAATTAGACTGACTGACTGACTGAGAGTGATTAACAGTAAGTAGAGGTCAGGGGGGAGGGGGGAGGGGGGGCTAGTGTCTTTATCATATTGGTCTGTTGACAGAAAGCATAGCTGCGTCATGTGACTCCACTAATTACGTCATTGGAGCAGCTGTGAGTCACACAGAGATACTGCAGCGTGTTTACGAGTAACCACGGCAACGGCGCACCTATTGGATTGGGTGGGGTGGGGGGGTGTAGATAGAGGGAGGGAGGGTGAGAGGGTGAGGAAGGGAATGGTGGTGAGGAAGAGAGGGAGAGGGGAGGAGAATTAGACTGACTGACTGACTGACAGTGATTAACAGTAAGTAGAGGTCAGGGTGGAGGGGGGAGGGGGGCGAGTGTCTTTATCATATTGGTCTGTTGACAGAAAGCATAGCTGCGTCATGTGACTCCACTAATCAGGTCATAGGAGCGAGCAGCTGTGAGCCACAGACAGATCCTGCAGCATGTGAGTGCTCGTAACCACGACAACGACGCACCTGTGCGGCTGCAAAAGTGCAGACACAGGACAGCGAGTTACACAGAATCCACACCTCAAACAAATGGGAACCAGCGCAAAACTATAACAGCTATCTAAAAAATACTACGTTTGTATGAGACCCAAGACTCTACCGAACGCGTGGATGTGTGTTTTATGTCTGTCCGGTAATAAATACGGCTCCTATGGCCGTTCACAAAACGTGTACCTTGTGGATTTTTGTGAGAAATATGTCGGCAGATTTGTATTGGAGCCTATGGGGCTTTTGGCAGAGGTTGTGTCACTCAAACACTCCTTGCGCCAAAACTAAAGAACTCTGGGATTCCATGAACACATTAATCCAATCAGCACAACCATACCCTCATTAATCTGAAGAAATGAAGCCTCTAGAGTGTATACTTTGGCTGCAAGGACAGAAGTTCCATCTTTTTTTAACCAGATTCCTGCGATGCCCCACACTCTAGCCGTCGAGCTCTCCACTCTAGCAGACGCAATACACACTCATGTAAAAGTCAGAAACGGAGCGAAGAACTAGTGAAACATAATCAGTGATTATGAAAAAAGTACAATAGATATCAAGAAGCAGTTTTTTTCATAAAATAGTTAAGACTTGTGTCAACATTTGAAAGTTTAAATGGTGTCTGTAGCTGAAAGATTTGCGAAGCTGAAAAATCTGAAAGTTGAAGAAGTTTAGGAGGATTTGAATACAAACTCCATTTGAAAACCATGTTAAAATATTAATGATTATTGATTTATATAAATTCAAGCATAAGAGGTAGAAAGCTGAAAAGTCATAGCCCTCAAGCCAGAAAGGAGCTGAACATTTTAATATTTGAACGGTTTTAATAGCTGAAAGTGTGAAGGAGTTGAAAGGTGCCGCGGAAGAAATAGAAGAAGTTGAAATAAAGATTCGAAGAACAATACTTGGAATGCATCGTTAATGCATTCCAACAATAAGAAGTCTAACTAGAAAAGGCATTTCCTGCTGAAAATGCGTTGGAATGCAAAAAGCTGAAAGCTGCACTGAATATTTAAAAATAGCTGAAAATACAGAAAGTTGAAGGGAATTTGAATACATTTGCTGAAAAGCTGAAATGAATTTGAAATTGCTGAAAATACAGAAATGGGAGAAGCTGAAAGGAATTTGAATAGATTTGCTGAAAAAGCAGAAATGAAAACAGCTGAAATAAATTTGAAATATTGCAAAAAAATACAGAAATGAATATTAAAAAATTGCTGTTGATAGAGGCATAAGAATAGCTGAAATTATTTTAAAGAACTGCTGAAAATACAGGAAGTGGGGAAGCTGAATTTCAATAGATTTTCTAAAAACAGAAGTTGCAGGAGCTTAAATTTGTTTAAAATTGTTTGTAGTAATATTAGTAGTAGTATTAGTTATAATTGTGGTATTAGTAGTACTAGCAGTATAAGCAGCAATAGTAGGTTTAGTATCAATAGCAGTAGAAACAGCTGTAATACTATTAGCCATAGTAGTATTTGTAATAACATTAGTAGTAGTTGTAGTATTAATAGCAGTAGAAATACTAGTAGTACGGTAGTAGAAGTATCAGTTGTAGTACTAGAAGTACGAGTAATATTCGTAGTGGGAGACAGAATGTTTGTTATTCAAACTAAGAAGTTTTTAATTAATAGGCCTCATCACAAACATTACAGTAAAAATTCCCTCCATGGGGCTTTTATTTTGAAATTATTGGATTGGGTGGGGTGGGGGGGTGTAGATAGAGGGAGGGAGGGTGAGAGGTTGAGGAAGGGAGGGGTGGTGAGGAAGAGATAGAGGGAGAGAGAGAGGAGGAGAAATAGACAGACATACTGACTGACTGAGTGATAAACAGTGAGAAGAGGTCAGGGTGGAGGGGGGAGGGGGGGCGAGTGTCTTTATCATATTGGTCTGTTGACAGAAAGCATAGCTGCGTCATGTGACTCCACTAATCAGGTCATATAAGCAGCTGTGAGCCACAGACAGATCCTGCAGCGTGTGAGTGCTCGTAACCACGACAACGACGCACCTGTGATCATTAACGAGCGGCTGCAAAAGGCAGAGACATGGCAGCGAGTTACACAGAATCCACACCTCAAACAAATGAGAACCAGCGCAAAACTATAACAGCTATCTAAAAAAGACTACGTTTGTATGAGACCCAAGACTCTACCGAACGCGTGGATGAGCTTTTTATGTCTGTCCGGTAATAAATACGGCTCCTATGGCCGTTTACAAAACGTGTACCTTGTGGATTTTTGTGAGAAATATGTCGGCAGATTTGTATTGGAGCCTATGGGGCTTTTGGCAGAGGTTGTGTCACTCAAACACTCCTTGCGCCAAAACTAAAAAACTCTGGGATTCCATGAACACATTAATCCAATCAGCACAACCATACCCTCATTAATCTGAAGAAATGAAGCCTCTAGAGTGTATACTTTGGCTGCAAGGACAGAAGTTCCATATTTTTTTAACCAGATTCCTGCGATGCCCCACACTCTAGCCTCGAGCTCTCCACTCTAGCAGACGCAATACACACTCATGTAAAAGTCAGAAACGGAGCGAAGAACTAGTGAAACATAATCAGTGATTATGAAAAAAGTACAATAGATATCAAGAAGCAGTTTTTTTCATAAAATAGTTGAGACTTGTGTCAACATTTGAAAGTTGAAATGATGTCTGTAGCTGAAAGATTGGCGAAGCTGAAGAATCTGAAAGTTGAAGAAGTTTAAGAGGATTTGAAAAACGATCTCCATTGGAAAACCATGTTAAAATATTAATGATTATAGATTTATATAAATTCAAGCTTAAGAGCTAAAAAGCTGAAAAGTCATAGCACCCCTCTCCTGAAGGAGCTGAATAATTTAATATTTGAATGGTTTTAATAGCTGAAAGTGTGAAGGAGTTGAAAGGCGGCGCGGAAGAAATAGAAGAAAAATAATAAGTCGGAATAAAGATTCGAAGAACAATACTTGGAATGCATCTCAATGCATTCCAACAATTCTGTAGTGCTTGAGGGCTCTCATTCGTCTTTGTAAAACATTTCTGTAAAAAGAAGCCCGAAAGAATTTCCCACAATTGATTGCAACGTTACGCAGCGTAGCCAGTGGAAGAATGGAGACCTACACAGAGGTAGCCTGTCATAATAAATCTACACAAAAACAAATGAAATGCAATGGTAATCTTATTAATTGTAGACTGTGATTTATTTTGGGATTTACAGAGTACTGGGACCGATTTATTATATTTAGTCACTACTTTCTGATAGTGTGTAAATATGTCTTGCATGCTTTTGTTTTGAATGCTTCAACCGAAAATATTCGATGTATGTAATATATAAATAATGAGTCTTAACTGGTTTATGATACGCGTGTAGCGGTTGATTGTGGCCACTAGAGGGCGTTAAAGCTCAAGCTTTATATGACATTACTTCGATCTCTCTTGATCGCTGTTGATAATGTTACCAAATCAATTACTCGTTGGTCTGTAGTTTTTAGAATTTTCTTAACGTGTGATCACACTGATGTATGTATCATTCATTTGCAGTTTTACAGAATGGAGCTACAGTTGTATCCCTATCGTCAATAATTGTTAGCATACATCGCCCTCCTGTGGTACAAGTGCTTAATTACATCTTAAACGCTTTTATTCTAAAAATTCAACCGAACGTCTTGATTGTACGCAGTTTATCTAACTATATAACACAATGATTTTTATTCGTACGGTAGAGGGCGATAGAAAGCCGTGCTCTGAATCTACCAATATTTAATATACATTTACAAACTTAGTTTGGGTTAGATCATTAGTTTGAACATGCTAATTGTATTAACCCGTTTCTCCTCTTGTTGTTTATATAATTTACTTTCATCTTTACAGACTGCCGTTACAGTTGTATCACTATCGTTTTTAACATGTATTCTCTGGGGGTCAGAGTGAGTAATTACAGCACATGCGCCTTTATTTTGAATAAGTTCACCGGAAGTGTTGACTGTATGTAATATATTTAGCTTGTTTAGAATTCTGTCGTTGCATAGGGTGGCCGCAAGAGGGCGCTAAAACAAATACAAATACAATACAAATACTTTAAATACAAATTTAAAGTTACTATATACGTGACGCTTCTGTATCGCTGTCACTAATCGTCAATATTAACGACTATACACTTCCTTCTGGTGGTAAAAGTGCATATATGCATATTTTAGATCTCATCATCCACTATTTTTAATAGTTCAACCAAAAGTATGAATTGTATTGAATTTAACCAGCGTGATAGTACCACTGTTGTAGTTGTTCACAATGGCCACTAGAGGGCCTTAAAACTCAAAATCCAAATCCAATTTGTATTGAGTTTCACCTCAATACAAATGTATTACTCGTAACACTGTTATATGTTTAGTTTATTTTTATATTTATAGGAAGCAGTGACAGTTGTATGACTATTGCTAATGATCTGGGGTATACACGTCCCATCTGGTGGTCAAAAACCTAATTAAATACAACGGGCTGTTATTTTTCAACAATTCCACTGGAAGTATTCATTTGATGTATATGACCTAACTGGTACCACAGTTGTAGTTCCCGACTGTGGACACTGGCTCTACTTTTACTTTGGTGTAAGATTGTCAAACTACCATACCCAGCAGCCCTTGCGGCCACAGACCGGAAAAGGTGGAGTTTGAGCCAAAATGAGGGAAAATAAGAACATGTCCGAGTCCCCCTCTCAAGCGGGAAAAGATCTACCGGCGAAAAAACAAAAACTAAGCAGTGACGAGAACAGTAACCCTGATTTATCAGGGGACGAGAATGTAAGCATTTAAAATGTGTTGTATATTTGGCAAACGCTGACTCATAAATCGCCCCAAGTGAGTTAGCATCGTGCTACGGTAGCCAACCGGCTACAGTGTTTAGCTAGCATCTTTGTTCATCTGTGCCGGCTGGATACATTTAAGCTATGATCATATTAGCCACTTAAGTCCGACCGGACGCCCATAGACATTAGTTAGCTTCGTGTTGTGTCCTTAAACGCGTTGTTTCTATGCTCGGACTACTGTCATTCACGTACAATCAGCCATTAGCCTTAGCACTAGCATCTACTATCAGTTAATAAGGAGTGATGACATGAGATCGCTGCTGAATTCCGGTTCGGGAGGTGAAGAAAAGTAACTCGAGTTGATAAGTGGCTCGCAAGCAGTATCACGTGTTGCACTTCTGCAAATACGACTGATCTCCTGTCAGCCGGTGTAGGCTACAAAACATGTTTATGTTGCTGCATTAAATGGTGTGATGCATATTGAGGTGTAGTGCACATAAATATAACGTCATTCCTTTATTTACAAGATAACATTCCCCGTGTAGCTTTGTCGCACGTTGGTAATGTGACTACAGGAGTGTGAAATCCGCTTCACTCCTGGTCAAAGTAAACCATGCTATCATGCATCCGGTGAAGCATAAATGCCGGTTGCACAAGGTCCCCATCACAGACGGACATCCCTGCAGGAGAAACGTGCAACTGTCCTGCACATCACGCGTGTGTTTGCACCCACAGGATGATGCTGTCAGTGTGGAGAGTGGGAACAACGCGGAGCGCCCGGACACACCCACCAACACCGCCAACGCCCCGGGCAGGAAGAGCTGGGGCAAGGGCAAGTGGAAGTCCAAGAAGTGCAAGTACTCCTTTAAATGTGTCAACAGCCTGAGGGTGAGTGCAGACGCCAACAAAGAACCGCGCGTGCTCATTTGTCGTACTGAAACCTGTATGCGTACAGTGTTAACAATAACGTCACAATTTCCACAGGAGGACCACGGGCAGCCGCTCTTTGGGGTCCAGTTCAACTGGCACAGCAAGGAGGGAGACCCGCTGGTGTTCGCCACAGTCGGGAGTAACCGGGTGAGTGAAGATCAGGGCTAAACGTGAGACTCATAGCTGCCTCCATTGGTGGATGTTGCTTTGTCATCACCGTTTAAATGTGTTGATTTTCATTCTGCTGTCTTTTCCCCGCCAGGTAACTCTGTATGAATGTCACTCTCAGGGAGAAGTAAGACTCCTGCAGTCTTATGTCGATGCAGATGTATCCTTTCATTTCCGCTTTGTCACTTGTTGCTTTTGTTTTAAACCGCTATTATTCAGCTGTACTGTCAACAACAGATCAGTGTGTAAGTGTTTCTAGAAAACCCCTTTAAATCAAACCTTTGCTGTGATGCATCTCTGCTCGGGGAGGGAGATTATAGTTTAGTTTTGAACGTCACGGAGCGTTTTTTTTTCTGAGCGAGTTCGTCTGAAGACGGAGGAGAACTTCTACACGTGTGCGTGGACCTACGACACCAACACCAGCCATCCGCTGCTGGCCGTCGCCGGGTCCCGCGGCATCATCCGGGTGATCAACCACATCACGATGCAATGCATCAAGGTATCGCTCGCCTCACGCTGCGGTTGTTGATTAGAGAAAAGCGGTCCGGTATTTACCTGAATTGTGTCTCTTAATTTCCCCCTTTTTCTGCGTTGAAATCCAGCATTACGTCGGTCACGGGAACGCCATCAATGAGCTCAAGTTTCACCCGAGGGATCCGAATCTCCTTCTGTCCGTTAGCAAAGGTAAAACCCCTCCAATGATTACATCAATGTCATTAACTGTGATAAGAGGACGGCGTGATGCAAGACTTTAATGACTCGTCCAAGGTTTGTTGCTTCCTTCTTTATGTCACAAACACATCTACAAAGTTTCTAAAGCAGTGGTTCTTAACCTTGTTGGAGGTACTGACCCCCCACTAGTTTCATATGCGCATTCACCGAACCCTTCTTAATTGGAAAAATACAATTCAAAACATAGGTATATATTTTACTGGTGCACAAAATGAACCGTGCATCAACATCAGTGTTCAAAGAACAAAACCATTAAAACAATTTTTAATACTTCTGCCAGTTTTGTGTGGTGCATCGGCTTTCACCAGCGCACCAAAACCAGACTTTCTTCCCAGCATGACTGGAGCTCCGTCCGAACAAACTGCAGAAACCATATCCCACGAAAGATTGTTGTCTTTGAAGACGTCATCCACAAGTTTCTTCACATCGGCTGCCTTAGATGTTGTCGTAAGAGGCTTACAAAATAAAAAAGTCTTCCATTATCACGTTGTCTTTCACATAGCGCACAAATACAGCAAGCTGGCTTAGATTGGGAACCTCTGTGGTCTCGTCCAGTTGAAGGCTGAATTTTGCCGGGCTTGAAATCAGATCTGCAACTACTTGAGCCAAGATGTCTTTGCTCATGTCCTCTATTCTGTCGCTAATGGTGTCATTTCAAAGAGGAATTTAGGATAAGGATCGGTTTGTTGATGGGTACAAAGCCGAGAACAGGCAGAGTAGCCTTTTCATCGAATCTGGCTCTGTTCACCTTGAATTCAGCGAGCGTTGTGTTCTCGTATTGTCCATCTCCATGCAGCTTAAGGAAGTGTTCTCTTAGTTTTGCCGGTGCTAGACTAGAATTGCTCAACTTGGCATTGCAAATCATGCAGTTAGGACGCTGACTCCCATCACGTTCCGTTATACATGTGAATCCATATTGTACATATTCGTCCGACCACTTCCTTTTTTTGCTCGACATAGTTGGTATGAAGGGATTAAAATATTAAGAAATAAATCCCACGACGTACCATCACGACAGTCACAATCTGACTACTGAGCGCGCCAAATTCCCTGCAGCACAGATAGGCCAAGCGATGTTGCGTGATCACCTGCAGCCAATGATGGCCAAGCGGGGCGTGTGATCACGAATCATATGAGTCGGGAATGTGTCTGGACCTCCGCCGAACCCCCGAGACTGACTCACCGAAGCCCGGGGGTTCGATCGAACCCACTGTTCTAAAGTATCTTCACGGAGGATCGTTCCTCCGAGGTGCCCGGAACATCTCCTCGCTCTCTTTATCATTGTTTTGATCAGCTGCTTCTTCACCTCACTAAAGGGCAACAGCAGTTGTTTTGAGTTGAGTTCAAAGTCTGCTGATGTTTTGTTGAACCACAAAAACAATTGTGATCCAAGTTAATCCTGAACTGTCAAACAAGGATTCATCATTTAACCAAATAAAACGTGCCTTGATTTGTTTCCCCAGATCACGCTCTGCGTCTGTGGAACATCCAGACGGACACTCTCGTGGCAATATTCGGTGGAGTGGAAGGTCATCGAGATGAAGTCCTGAGTGCTGTGAGTTTTTAGCTCCATCAGAACAGCAATTGATCTCAAAGTAAAACCGGATTTGCTGATTTCTTCTATCCACCCTGCTGCAGGATTTCGATCTTCTGGGTGAAAAGATAATGTCATGTGGGATGGACCACTCCTTAAAGCTCTGGAGAATCAATTCAGAGCGGATGCAGAAAGCCATCCGGGGGTCTTATGAGTACAACCCATCGAAGACCAACCGGTACGAACACACACGCCTCCTCACCACGCCGGCGTCCACTGACGTAGGCAGTCACGTCTCCCATGTGCTTCCCCCCCCCCTCAGGCCTTTCGTCTCACAGAAAATTCACTTCCCCGACTTCTCGACACGAGACATCCACAGAAACTACGTGGACTGTGTCCGGTGGCTGGGCGACCTCATTCTCTCAAAGGCAAGTGAGCAGCGACTGTAAAGATCATCGGCTAGTTAGGATAACTTAACAAACGGCTACACGAGGCCGGCGCCGCTCTGAAGGTCCAACTTGCTCCTCCCTGCAGTCCTGTGAGAACGCCATCGTCTGCTGGAAACCGGGAAAGATGGAGGAGGACCTCGATCACATTAAACCGAACGAGTCAAATGTGACGGTTCTGGGCCGCTTCGATTACAGCCAGTGTGACATTTGGTACATGCGCTTCTCCATGGACTTCTGGCAGAAGGTGAGGTCCTTTTTATTTATTTCCATACAGTCGATAGACGGCATACGTTGTTTGATTAGAGGAGAACGTTCAGCTCCGTTGTCTCCTGTGCTGCTCATCTTTTAGATGCTGGCTCTGGGAAACCAGGTGGGCAAGCTTTATGTTTGGGACCTAGAAGTGGAAGACCCACACAAAGCAAAGTAAGTCGAATCCATCTGCAGCGGACGGATGGAGCCTCTGACCCCCGCCGGCGTCACAAAACGCGCCTTCCGTCTCCGAGGGGGCGTCGTAAAAGCAACACCAACGCTACGTTTACGCAACGTTTTTATTGACTGAGCGATCTTCCGGCCCCCAGGTGCACCACGCTGACCCTCCCCAAGTGCACGTCGGCCATCCGGCAGACCAGCTTCAGCCGGGACAGCGGCATCCTGATCGCCGTGTGCGACGACGCTTCCATCTGGCGCTGGGACCGCCAGCGCTGAGCCGCCTCGCGGGAGGAGAGCCGACGGGCTCCCGATGCTTCCTGACTTCCTGGATTTAAATGTACTGTAACAGCATGTTGGTGAAGTATTGGACTTCAGGTTCTTGCCCCGCGTGTGCCTTCTAGATTTCTATGCAGCTCCTTCGTGGAAAGTGAATCAATAACACCCAGACATGAGGAATCTTCTCAATCCACAGGCAGGTTTGTTTTATTAACACACAACCGATGAAACGCCCAAAGAAGGACTTTCTTTGCAGTGGGGCACGTTTTATACTCACTGGTACACACACGAAATGAAGACTTGTGTCCTTTTTATTATCTACATTCCTTTGTTTGCTTTGATGACTTCTTCCCACTTCCACACACACACACACACACACACACACTTTGACTGGAGGCTTTGAGGACACTCAATAAAATGTATTTTATAAATATATATATACACGCAAGAGTCAGTTTGTGCAGCTATTTGGTATTGATCCTCGACACTTTCATATGGCTACAAATCTGATGGAAAAGTGGGATTTAGTCTTTCTGTAATTTGGCTTTTATTTTGAAATTTACAACTTAATCCCGCTATAAAATAAAGTGGCGTTCTTCTAACTTTATTCACTGCTTGTAATTCAAACTTTTTGGATTTGAATAAAATTATTTTTCTACAGATACCGTGGTTTGTTTGTATCCCCAGCTTTTCCACCAAAGCACTTCAAACATCCTGTAGTGCAGATAATATTTTTTTTTGGAGTGTTGAATGTCATTTATTTTTGCATCGACTCTGCAGAATTAATGTGATTGCGGTTTTTGTCCATTTCTCAATCATAAACTCCCGTAAAAAAAAAAAGCTCTTAACTCTTGTGAACTTAAAACATGACGTTTTCCCGGAGTGCGCACCGGCGCTGCGCTGCGCTCTCCTCCTCCTCCGCCTCCACACGACGCGGCGCTTCGCCCTGCGCGGACTTTTGCCCCCCCCGACTCCCCCAGAGGTGAAGATAAGCCGAACGGCGCCGGAGCCGCGTCGACATGTTTTCACCGAAGTCGCCCAAAAAGCCGCCCAAGCGCGTCCCCGAGTCGTCCGCGGAGCGGATCCGCATGGTGGACTGCGCCTGTACGCCGGACTGCACCTGCGGGCCCTCGGAGTGCCCCGGCGGGGGGCTGTGCGCGCGGGATCCGCAGGTAGGCCTCCCCGGGGGAGCAGCTCTCCAGAAGGTTCAGGGGTGGAGGTCTTCTGAGGGGTTCCTGGGGACACCTGCTGAAGGGCTGCAGGGGGTTTGAACCAGTTGAATTCAGCAACAAGCCCGTGAGCTTGACACCAATATTCAGTTGGGCTGTAGGTGCGCATTTTGCGTAAGAAGTCTACTTGCGACGTACTTCTACATTCCCGGATTGCTCATTTAACTTAAGGAATACTTTCCTTAGCAGTTGATTGATCAATGGACAGAAAGAAAACAAGTGAAATGTATTTCTCTCTCAAGCAGGAGCGTAAAGTAAAAGTAATCAGGTGAAGTACAATCACCTCCACGATTTCCTTCATTCACGCAGTAAGTTCACTTCGTTGCCACTACTGGAAAACAAACCGCTCTTCTTGTCTTTCACGGGTCCGGCAGCCTTTAGCTCTTGTGTGTCCCATCGTTTGGTTTGTGTGGGACAAACCGCTCTTTGTCAGCAGGTGAAGGGAGTCGTGATCGTGATCAGGTGTCACACGCGGCTCCCGTTTCCCTGCGGGTCGAAGGCTCTTATTGTCTGTTGTGGGGACATTATTCAAACCTGCAGCAGACTGGTTTCTTTCCAAAACTCCGCAGTACTTTTCCTTAACTAAGTCGATTAATGTTAGAACTTGCTGTTTCCTTCATTCTCTGCAGACAAAAGAATATAGAATTCAAAGGATGTTTGATCATTCTTGTTAATACAATTAGAACCCGTTCCCTTAATTGCTTTTTTAAATTAGATTCGATGTGACTCTTGTTATTCCACTTAGTTCTACCCGTACACGATGAGGAGTTGTCCCTGGATGCGTCTGTCTCTTGGACCTCCTGACACACCTTTTATCTGCCCCTGAACCTGCACCATTTATGACTTCCGCTTTTGCACCGTGACGTCATGCGGGTCGCCCGCCCGCCCGCGCGCGCGCTTGTAACGGAGGCCGATGTACCTGGGGAAAGGTCTGTGGTGATCGGCCGAGGTCAGGCGCTGAACTTTGAACAGGTGACGCCACTCGTGAGCCCAGATGTCAACATGCCAGTGTTTGACTAAGTCGCCGTAGCGCCCGGCTCGTGATTTGTTATTGTCATGAAGGATTGTGTGTCTCCTCCACTGTGCATCACTTTCCAGACTCGCAGCCTTTTAAAGGAGTAAAAGTCTGCAGAGGTTTACGAACGTCCTTTTCTTTCCCCCCTTTGGTCCCATCAGATCTACCTGTAATAAAGTGAAACGGGTTTAAATGTGAGTCGCTGTTGTTTTTAAGTCTTCCAATACATGAAAGTGTAGTAATCTGTGACTTTGCAGCAGGAAAGTAACGTGTAGCTCTCCGTGTTGCTGACTTGGTCCTTCAGTTCAGCGAGGTGCTTTTAAGAAGAGTCACGTTGGGAGATTATGTGAAGGGCCGGTCATGTGGAATTTACGCCCCCGGACCAGTTCAGTTAACCCCCCCCCCGCTTTTCAGCTGACAGCCTTCTGAGAGGTAAAAAGTGTTGTTTTAACCACTTGAATTGAATTTACCACCTGATCCTTTTCCAGTCCAACGCCTGCGGTGGATTGTGGAGAAACCACGTCTGTGCTTTAAGAGATGCCGTCGCCATGTTTATTCTCAGGGAGCTGAAAACTCTTCACGTGACAGAGCTTAAGTCTGACTTTGTGACTTTATTTCTCTTCCCCTTTCCAGGAGAATGGCCTCCGCGTCGACCAACGCGGCCTCGACAACTTGGCCTACGAGTACGGGAGTCAGCGCGAGCTCCGTCCTCCACCCAAAACGCCCTCCACCGCCACATTTAAACTCCTGGGACTCGGCGCCGGGCACCAGGCCCGGGCCGTCGAGTGCGGAGTCTGCGGCCTGGACGGAGTCCTCGCCGCCAGCTTGTCGTCGCCCAGCGGCTTGGCCAAAGTGCACTACGACGCCTCCGCCGTCACGACCAAAGACATCGCCCTGCAGCTCCAGAGGCTGGGACTGGACGCGGAGTCGGCGGCGCGGGTCAGGGTGGACGGGATGCGCTGCCAGTCCTGCGTGCAGTCCATCGAGGGACGGATCGGCGCTCAAGGCGGGGTGTCCCACATTCGGGTGTCCCTGCAGGACGCCGCGGCGCTGATTGTGTATCGACCCCTTCTGGTGAGCCGGCAGGAGCTGAGGGGCGCCATAGAGGAGATGGGTTTCGGTGCCTCGCTGTCAGACGACGACGACGACGACGCATCTGCGCGTGACGTCGCCTACTGGCAGCGTGACGCGTCCATCGCCACCGTCACCATTCGGATCGCGGGGATGACTTGCAACTCGTGCGTGCAGTCCGTGGAAGGGAGGATCTCCCAGGTGACGGGAGTGCAGTCCATCGCCGTGTCACTGGAGGAGGGGAAGGGAACGGTGACCTTCGACCCCGGCCTGACGGAGCCGGAGCTGCTCAGGGCAGCTGTCGACGACATGGGCTTTGAGGCGTCGCTGGAAGGTTGGCAGACGTTTGCGTTTGGGATAATGGAACAGAAGATGAGCTCAAAGTGTTGTAGTGTGAGGGCAGGCGCTTTATCTTCAAAGACAAAGGTCTCGTTGTTGTTGTTTTCTTAAAATATATTGTGTGACCAGAGGGATGATTGCACCCTAACCCCTAACCCACTCGTAAAAGAGTCAGATGTTGTTGCGCAACATGATCCATACGGCCCACTGGTACCCAGGTGGCCCCCGTACGTTACGAGCAGGAATACTTTGATTAAATTCTTTCCAGCCCCCCCCTTACATTCACCTCAATTCAATTTCCTCTGGTTGCCCGGGAAACCAGGCAAAGCATGCTGTAGTGCGACATGAAGGGCTCTTACACCGGCCGAGGCTTTCTTCTTGGATTTAATGACGAAAGCAGCCTCTCTAGTTTAATTTACTCACACCACGAATGTCTGTGTGAAGGTAAAAAGAACTGAACTGTGCAGTAGAAGTATAAAGCACTTTTTGTCTAATGGAAAGCTCCTAAAAAAAGTCGTACTCGAGTAAATGTGCTTTGCAACGTTCCTCCAATGAAATGCGAGAAGCGGCAGTGTTCATCCTGCAGTTTTAAGCCTCGTTGTGCCTCTGACTTTGTTCTACAGAACCTGCATCTGCAAAGTTCCTCCAGCCACATCCAAAGTCCAGGCCCGTTGCCTCCGGACCTTCTGGCCTCTCGGACTCGCAGCCGCCCGTTCAGGCGCCAGTCAACAGCGGCGCCGGATCACAGGCGACGCCTGGAAGCCCGACCAAAGCGCAGAAATGCTTCATCTGCGTGACGGGGATGACCTGCGCCTCCTGTGTGGCCAACGTTGAGAGGAACCTGCACAAACACAGAGGTGACGCCGGCTCGGCTGTCGCGATGCGCTGCGCGTTTCTGTGCACACGCGCAATGTTTCGCTTTGACTTCCAGGGATCCTCTCGGTGTTGGTGTCACTCATGGCCGGAAAGGCGGAGGTGAAGTACGACGCGGAAGTCCTGGACGCCGCGGCCGTGACTCGGCTCATAGAAGACTTGGGCTTTGGCGCCAAGCTGATTGAGGACCACGCAGGAACGGACGGGAAGCTGGACCTCACGGTGAGTCAGCCGAGAAGAAGACGCATGCCGTTCCTCCTATCTTTCCCGAAACGAAGTCCCTTAACGCCACCATTCCTCACTCGTAGATAACGGGCATGACGTGTGCATCATGTGTGCACAACATTGAGTCCAAGCTCGCCTCCACCAAAGGGATCATCGTGGCCTCCGTCGCCTTGGCGACCAAGAAAGCCCGGATCCAGTTTGACCCCGAAGTGCTGGGAGCTCGAGATATCACCAAGATCATTCAGGTGGGGATCGCGTTCCCGTTGGCAACCTCCGCCGCTGTGACGCCGCGCACTTCACGGCACAACCTGGTTCTTGTGTTTTCGTCGTCCAGAGTCTCGGATTCGAGGCCAGTCTGGTGAAGGCGAGCTTCAGAAACAACCTGGATCACACCGAAGAAATACGACAGCAAGTATCTGGTTTTAAAATGTCTTTATTTTTTTTTAGAAGGAAATGTGTTCTTCGAGGATCATCTTTTAAGGCCTTCAGGCGCCAAAGAATTTCACATTGTGTAAAAAAAACCCGCGGAAACCCGGTAGAAAAGACGTCTCATCACCTCCCACGGGACTCGTGTTTGTCCAGGTGGAAGAACTCCTTCCTTCTCAGCCTGGTCTTCGGCCTGCCCGCCATGGGCCTCATGATCTACATGATGGTGATGGACAGTCAGCACCAGGAACACGGAGGCTCAATGCCGCAGGAGCAGAACCTGCTGCCCGGCCTCTCCCTCCTCAACCTGGCCTTCTTCCTGCTCTGCACGCCTGTGCAGGTGGGGCCACGCGTCTGCGTCCGCGGCTTCTTTTATTTATGTTTCCTTCCTCCAACAACGGGGTTGTTCCCCTTTTTTATTTTCTTGTTCGCCAGCGACGTTTGTTCCTTTTTTTTTAAAGATCTTCGGAGGCCGATACTTCTACATCCAGGCGTACCGCTCGCTGAAGCACCGCACCGCCAACATGGACGTGCTCATCGTGTTGGCCACCTCCATTGCCTACATCTACTCCTGCGTGGTCCTGGTCGTAGCCATGGCCGAGCGAGCCGGCCAGAGCCCCGTCACCTTTTTCGACACTCCGCCCATGCTGTTTGTGTTCATCGCGCTGGGCCGATGGCTGGAGCACGTCGCAAAAGTAAAAGGATGTGAAGCACTGCGGTGCAATGGCTTTTAGTTTAAAACTTACCATGTTGATTTAATCATGACATTTGATGCATTGAACTACGCAGTACGGCTTTAAAATAAGTGAATAACCCAGGATGTGTTTGAAGGATTGGCTGTTGTGTTGCTGTTTCTTAGGGTAAAACCTCCGAGGCGTTGGCCAAATTAATGTCACTTCAAGCTACTGATGCCACTGTGGTCACTTTGGGGCGAGACCACTCCGCCATCAGGTGAGCACGACGCCTGCGTTCGCCTCTGAGAGGTTAAAATGGTAGATGTGGGATCTGTAACGGTCAGCGCCTTGATGCTCCAGTGAGGAGCAGGTGGTGGTGGAGCTGGTCCAGCGGGGAGACATCGTGAAAGTCGCTCCGGGAGGAAAGTTCCCCGTGGACGGGAGAGTGATTGAGGGAAACTCCATGGCTGACGAGTCCCTGATCACAGGTAGGAGGATGGGACCGGTGACTTTACAGAGGACCGGTGACGCTGAAGGATGTAAACTTGTTTGATTTAGTCTTCAGGAGTATTTTTTTGAGAAAGAGTTTTTAACTCAAATCATTTATTTTTCAAAATAGAGGTCGGCAGCAATCGTTCTTCTTTTGTCAAAGCTGTAATTGCATATAAAATACTGTGAACTCTCCATTTATATTTTCAAGGAATGCATCACATCTGATTCAACAGCCTTGGAAAAATATGTCACCTTAGTTTGTCCTATTTGACAAAAAAAGGGACCCTTTTTTGATTAAACATTTTCATTTGCTCCGTCTCTCTCGGCCTGCCTCTCTTCTTCTATGGTGGTCAGGGGAGCCGATGCCCGTCGGTAAGAAGGTGGGCAGTTTGGTGATTGCCGGCTCCATCAACGCCCACGGTGCTCTCCTGGTGGAGGCCACCCACGTGGGGTCCGACACGACTCTGTCTCAAATCGTTAAGCTGGTGGAAGAGGCCCAAACCTCAAAGGTGGGGTTGTGCTGGATTTCTCCTTTACTATCTTACACATTCGCCGTTCAAAATAAAATTAAAAAAAATAACGTGTTTCTTCAGGCCCCCATCCAGCAGTTTGCAGACCGCCTCAGCGGCTACTTCGTGCCCTTCATAGTTCTCGTCTCGCTGCTGACGCTGGTGGCGTGGCTGGCAATCGGGTTTGTCAACTTCGACATTGTGAGGGAGAACTTCCCGGTAGGTGCGGCTCACGTTTGGTCCCGCATGCAAACAAAAGGTGCTTTTGTTAAAACCTTTGGCGTCACTCCAATGACACATTCTTCCCCCCCCCCCACAGGGTTACAACCAGAACATCTCCAAGGCGGAGGTCATCGTCCGCTTTGCCTTCCAGGCCTCCATCACCGTTCTGTCCATCGCCTGCCCCTGCTCTCTGGGGCTGGCGACCCCGACAGCCGTCATGGTGGGCACGGGGGTCGGAGCTCAGAACGGGATCCTTATCAAAGGGGGCGAGCCGCTGGAGATGGCCCACAAGGCAATGCTCTTTAATCTGAAATCTAAACGAAATGGTCATTTGGCGCGCAGGTCGGCGTTGGACTCATCCCTCCGCCTTTGTTCTTCTGCTCCCTCAGATCGACGTGGTGATGTTCGACAAAACCGGCACCATCACGTACGGCGTTCCTCGGGTGACCCGGGTGCTGGTGCTGTGGGAGGTGGCCCGCATGCCCCTGAGGAGGATCCTGGCGTTGGTCGGCACAGCGGAGGCCAGCAGCGAGCACCCGCTGGGCGCGGCCGTGGCCAAGCACTGCAAACAGGTGCCGCTGATGCTTCCGCGTGAAGGCGTTCTTAAACGCCGGCGCCACCGGTTGATCGTCCGTCCGCCTCCTCCTCTTCCTCCCAGGAGCTGGCCAGTGAGCTGCTGGGCTGCTGTCAGGACTTCCAGGCCGTTCCCGGCTGTGGGATCAGCTGCCGGGTTTCTAACGTCGAACATCTGCTGCCGCACCCGACCGAAGAGCGCTTCGCCGTGCCGGGGGCCACCACCGACGAGAGCAGCCTGCCCGCCGCCGCCGAGCCCCCGCCTGCAGGTCCGATGGCTGTTAGCGGCCGAGCTCGCGCTCACAAATACGATACACTAATAATTTAAGGCGTTACTAGGATTCAATTTCAGGGGCGCTGAAAATGTATTGGTTTTTTTTCTCTTTTTAATTAAGAAATATCAAATAAATCGTTAGTGATTCTTAATCAGCATTTATGGATTTAATTTGGTTACCCTAAATATAGAGGTTTTAATTGTTAAACACTCCTCGATTGATGAAATAACATAATCTTTTTTATTATAATATAATTAATATTTACGCTTTAATTAAAATGTTTTACTAAGAACTCCTTAAACTTGATGATCTGTTAAAATTCCAATCCATTCATTTCATTAAGTTAATTATCAAGTATAACTCTAATTAATAGGACTGAATGAACAACAAACTGCGTCTTCTCTTCCAGGCGAGCCTCCGTCCTACTCCGTCCTCATTGGGAACCGGGAGTGGATGAGGAGGAACGGCCACCACATCGGCGAGGACGTCGACGCCGCCATGTCCAGCCACGAGACGAAAGGACAGACCGCCATACTGGTGGCGATAGATGGTGAGGATTAAAACGACAACCACAGTCGGCATCCCTGTCCGATCGCTCGTCTCACGCCCCGCGACGTGTTGCGCGTGAATCCCCGCAGGTGTGCTGTGTGCCATGTTGGCCATCGCGGACACGGTGAAGGCGGAGTCGGCGTTGGCGGTGCGCACGCTGCGCGGCATGGGCATCGAGGTGGTGATGATCACGGGGGACAACAGGCGCACCGCGAAAGCCATCGCCGCACAGGTACACCTCATGCGCGAAGCCCCCCGGAGGAAATGAGTGTGACGCGTGGAGTCAAATGACGTGGTGGATCGCAGGTGGGCATCGGGAAGGTGTACGCCGAGGTGCTGCCGTCGCACAAGGTGGCCAAAGTGCAGGAGCTGCAGGAACGAGGCCGGCGGGTGGCCATGGTGGGGGACGGCGTCAACGACTCGCCCGCCCTCGCCCGGGCCGACGTGGGCATCGCCATCGGCACGGGCACCGACGTGGCCATCGAGGCGGCCGACATCGTCCTCATCCGAGTAAGTTGGCGCGACGTCAGAGCGCCGGGTTCCCGAACCCTTCGGACTGAGGTGTTTTTTCTTCTCCACCCCCTTCAGAACAACCTGCTGGACGTGGTGGCCAGCATCGAGCTGTCCAAGAAGACGGTGCGGCGGATAAGGACCAACTTCGTCTTCGCCCTCATCTACAACCTCGTAGGGATCCCCTTCGCCGCAGGTGAGGTCGGACGAGACGACGCTCTGCCGCCGCGGTCACAATCGCCGCCTGGAGATCGGCTCTGTGATTTGATTCTGCCGCTTGCAGGTGTGTTCATGCCCGTCGGCGTGGTGCTGCAGCCCTGGATGGGCTCCGCCGCGATGGCCGCCTCGTCCGTCTCGGTGGTCCTGTCGTCTTTGATGCTGAAGATGTGAGTTCAAAGGGAATTTGACTGGGTGGTGTGATATTAATTGTTTGATTTCTGCCAGATTTTCCTCTTTTACAGGATACATATTTCTATACGTGCACGATAATTGTCTTTAACGATCTACACATACATTCCATCTCACTCATTCGCTGTTATTTCCTCTTATTTTCCGCCACATTTGACGTCAATGTCAACCAAACGGCCGTCTCGTCCCTCCAGGTACAAAAAGACCTCGGTGGAGGTGTACGAGGTGCGAGCGCTGGGCCTCGCGAGGAGCCTCCGCTCGTCGCTCATCAGCACACACGTGGGTCTGGACGCCAACCCGGCCGTCCAGGTGCCGACCGCGAACTCCGTCCAGGGCCGGGGGCGCCACTCGCGCCTGGACCACCAGGCCGCGGACGACCTGAACGTGCTGTGAAGGGAAAAGGGGAAGAAGCGCTCCGGCGTCGCGCGGTTTCTCCTCTGGAGGAAGTCGTTTTCTGTGTATTTATGTAAATACTGCTACGGTCGTCTCTGGGGACAACGATCCAGATTTTTATAAAGGAAAATGTCAAAGAATCAAGCTGCTAAGGGGAAAGTACCATTGAAGCGTTGTGTCATTTTCTGCATTTTTGTCTCCTTCTTCCTCGCCAGCAGCAACATAAATCTCGCGACGTGAAATGGGTTTATTTGCGTGTACAAATTGCTTTTACAATATAGTCAAAGTAAAGCCAAAGTGTTTGGAATAGACTGTCGTTGTGAGAGAGTCTGGTTATAAATAATGCATAAGCACATGTCCACACTGTAGACTGGGTGTTTCTGTCTGTTTCAGCGAAACTGATTCTGCGCTTTGTTTTTTGGAAATCTGTCTTTCCAGCAGAGAGGGAAGGAATTCTTGGAAGATTCATCTCGGCTGTTATTTATAGACGTGGACGTTCTGGACTTTTCTTACCAATGTATTTTGAGCCGGGCCAGAGGTAATTAATGGATTATATTAATCAAATGATTCATGGACCAGAAGCATTAGTTCCCTAAAAGATATATAGCTTTTTGGGGTATAAATATGACTTGTTCTAAAAGACCTTTTTCACTGCCGGCAGTTTTTCACACGTGGAAGCAGGTGTGATTTATCTTTATAGATCTGCGAGCACTTGAAGCCCCTTTTGAGCTACGCGTTGTCTCTGCGTCGAATGGCTCTTTGCATTCCTTCTAGTTCTACCGAGGCTGCGTGTACATTGTTGCACAGCTTCGTTTTGGTTCTGTGGTGCAAGGTTTGAAAAAAAAAGGGGATGCAGAGTGACAGATTGAATGTCTGCTGTTGTCGTCTCTGTTTCTTCTGGTTCGTGTTTTGATAAAACTTTTGTTTTAGAGCTTTTCTGTTTGTGTTTTAGGATGCAGATCATAGAGTAGACATGAATGAAGAACATCTTTGAATGAAGATCCCACAGCAAGTCCAGTCTTTATTTAGCTCACTGAGAATCTATTGGTCGGCTTCTTCTGTTTTTATTTGATTCATGAATGTGGATTTAGCTCTAGAACTTATTCTATGGGGACAGATTTTACTGTTGGTTTGCATTGTGTAAATCACGACTTGAGCCTAATAGCTTGTCATAATGTATTTTACAGCCGTGTTCTATAGGGGCGCAGCACCCTGGGGAGTCCTTTGACGGCTCCGCTATGAATCTGTAATTCTGCTGCCTGCATCGGAGAGCATCCTTACAAAAATAACCCCAGACAAGTCCGACAGTCAGACGTCTAGAAAAAAAACCTGACAGAAGGTGTTCGCTTCGTTTATTTATTTAGTTAGAAGAATATCTAAGACAGGGAGAAAACAGAGAGAACGCACAACTGTCCAATCCGTGGAGGTGCGTGCCCTTGACTTTGACAGCACGAGGGTGCAAATCCTCTAATAACCGGGAAAGTCAAAGAGGATCAAGTCAGCCCTCCACCTAAGCTGACGATGCCCAATTAGAGCTCCGGAGGGAGGAGGACTTTTCCTGAGGGCAAATATAACAAGAGGCCTTGAACCGGTCCGGAGGAAGGATGCATCTCTTTCTGGTTTGTGAGCTTGAGAAAGGGTTTGTGTCACTTAATTTAAACATCTGCACACATGACGCCACAGGAGTGAAAACACCTGCCTTGGAGATAAGACCCGAGAACAGCTGGAGGAGGAAGGGGTTAGAATCCTATAATACATTTTACTCTGCAGAGGAAACTTGGCACTGATACCGTTGTATTTGATTCCCACAAATATAAAGTGGTTTATTTGCCCTCAGAGACCCATATAGAGGGACGGGGGGAAACGTTCAGCTGTGTGATCACAGCAGCTTGGAGCCTTATGACAGAGGCACCAAATGCCCACTAATGTATCACACGTTTACAACCACATCGAGGACCGGAAAACTGCACCTGATCCAATCACGGGGGCAGCCGCCGTGCTCAATTGCATCAGGTGTGTGCGAGCTGCTCTAAATCAGTGAGGACCCCACACGAGGAACACCACGTCATGAACTTCCATCGGGGCGTCACCTTCAGCAGGAGGTGATTCACGCGAAGCGTCTGTGTACCTGTTGCCTTTTGACGCTTTGATTCACCGCACGGTAGTGAAGGAAGAAATGAACATTGAAAGCTGCTGTTGGTGGTGAGGTTGTTTTCATTTTCAAAACTACTTTGTCATCGGGTGTTTTAGGGAAATGAATCTCACTGGCGTGATTTGTGTTGTTTGATTAAGTAGCTGACATTCTGCCCACGAAATGAACCATTTTATTTTGTCTGTGGTACCGTGTGTCTCACAACACTTGTGTCATGGCTGAGAGCTAAATTAGACACTAAATAATGACTGAACCTTGAAAAGAGGCCCGATCCCGACTGGCTTCGGACAGTGAAACCTACTGGGGATGTTTTCTGGTCATTGAGGGGAGACGGCGGATGACCTTGGTGTAATATGCAAATGCACTAAATCTCCATAATGATTGCACACCATTAATCACACTCCGCAGATTCCAATTAGCATGCTGAAAATCAACAAAACCCTTGAATCATTTAGGGGGAGATTTTTGTTTTTGAGAATTGAGGAGGAGGTTTGCGATTGCTGAGAGCTGTGGCGCCAATCTGCTTTAATCAGCGGCTCTATCCTGCTCTGTTGTGTTTCAATATAATAAACAGTCATATCTCCACATCTTGCTTCAGCAACCTTTTTTAAATTGCGTGTTAAAGAACACACATGCGAGCCTTTTCTCTTGGTGCTTATGCAACGCTCATGAAGGGCCACTGTTTTTTTTAAATTTTTTAATTTTAAACGTGGAGAGACACCGTGACCTCAACCGCACCCGGCTAATTAATAGCATTTGGTTGATTAGGATGTGTGCCACGGCCCTTGGGACTTGGAAGACGAGTGATGTGGACTGTAATTAAAGTTCGACCGGAGAAATGGCGTCGAAAAAAAAGAAGAAAAGCCAACTGGACGCCACAACGGCGCTTATTGTGTCATTAGGAGACTGCAGCGTTGGCCAACAAAAGTGTTCTAACTATTGGGTTTACTTCCGGTGATCTGGTCTCTCTGTGTCTCTCTTGGCAGTTTTGTTTCATTTTGAGTTTCCTTTTCATACGCGTCTCTTTTTGAGGAGACATTCTGGCACCTGCCACTTCAGGCCCGTGTGACTTCACCGATAAAGTCAAGCAGCTATTTGTTGTTGCTTTTGTTTTTTGCCGAGATTCGTCCACAACAAAAGACTCGTTTGTCATTTCAGAGGTAACGTAATGTTCCTCGACGGCCCTTTTGTGTGCAAATCTTTTAAGACTGCCGGCTCCAAGGTCGCTCTATCAGCCCCCAGAAATGCTTCCACAAAGGCTCGTTAGATTTATGGATTTGAACTGTTCGTCGAATAAAACTATTTTTGGGATGTGAGAAACGTATTAATATTCTGCCTCATCACGATCTGTGAAGACGTGCGGCTTCCATATTTGGAGCTGTGGCTATTTTTCTTCGGAAGGATCTCATTGTGCTGATTGTGTGTGTGTGTGTGTGTGTGTGTGTGTGTGTGTGTGGTGTGGGGGGGGGGGGGGGGGGGGGTTAACAGTTCTGTGGCTTATTTGTTCATTTCACTCATTCAGCAGTTTTCATACATATTATTGCATCTACCTTCTGTTAAAAACAATGTACACACACATCAGTGGGGCTTTAAGAATGAACTCCACAAATAGTTTATTTTTTTTGTACTTTTTTTATTTTATAACTAGTCCACCCTGAGAAATGTATGTCGCCACACGTCTTTGTCTTTAAGCTCCTGTCTTTAATTAGTTTTGTGTCGTTATTTGAACATTTTGCTAACAAGACCCATTGTATTTGTGCTAAAGTAAAAAGTATAATATTTATAAGGAAGTAAACTAGTTTTCTTAATTTTCGATAATTATTATCAGGGAAAGGTGTATAGTACTATGAAACATATTTTCCCTCGTCCTGGAAACTACGTAGAGAAGTTATACTGTAAAGCTTAGTCAGGGTAATGTGGTTTTACTGTAAAACAAAGTAAAAATACAATAAGTTCTTAAACTACACTAAAACACACTGCTGGCTGTTTCGTAGTCTGTGCTAACGCGGGGAGCGCTGGGCAGGGACTTGAGGTACTCCATGTGCCTCCTGGCGTCCTCCTGGTTGTGTTTGATGTAGTAAACGATGTACGCCGTCACCATGGAGAACCAGCAGAACATGGCCACGAACATGGCCACGTCTGTCGTCTTGTGGTGGAAATTGCAAAAGTTGATCCCAGAGTCCAGGACCTGGGTCACCGCCTGTCCCACGTACTCCCCCTGCACCGACGTGGAGCAGCCGACGTCGTTCGCCGTCTCCGGGTCGAGCCGCAGCTCCCTCAGCACCTCCTGCAGGGAGCAGTCGCAGTGCCAGGGGTTGTGGGACAGTCGGACGCGGGCGTGGAGCTTGGCGAAGGTGTCCTTGGGGAGGCTGCTGAGCTGGTTGTTTGACAGATCCAACGTCCGCAGGCTCTCGGAGAGGCCTTCAAAGGCGCCGACGTCCACGCTCTCCACGGCGTTGTGAGATAAGTCCAGCTCCCTGAGGCGGGGGAGGCCCGTGAAGGTCTCTCTCGGGACCTTTCTGATCCGGTTGGACGAAAGCAAGAGAACGACGGTGTCCTTGGGCAAGTTGGGAGGGATGCGCTCCAGGTTGCGCGAGGTGCATTGCACCACCACGCCGTTCCGGTCCGCGCAGTGACAGTTGTGAGGGCACGCGGCCGCGGTCACGGCCGCACACAGAAGCCACAAAGTTCCCACAAACCAAAGAGGAGCGCCGGAGGGGAGTTTGGGACGTGACCTGCGAGAGGCCTCCATTAGCAGACTGAAACAACTGAGGAGGGTTTGCATCGGTGGGGCGTGTTGCTTTAGGTGTCAGTGAGACACGAATTGGCATCCAGGTTGCCTGTGCTGTGGTTTCTGCTCTCCCCAAAACGCCCTTCGTGTCAGGCTACATGGCTACGGTTAGATACTCGGGGGACCTTTCAACGGTCGACGTGACCTTTCTGCCCATCATTCATCCGCAGTTATGGGAAACAAGCCCTGATGCAACTCAAAAAGCAGCAGATGTCTAAAGTTTTGCGTACCAGCTACACGCCTGAGGGCCACCCGGCCCGGAGCCCGGTCATATTTGTGTATCCGGGGAGGGAGGAGCATGTGTCCCTGGATGACAGAAAGATGGAGAGACAAAGGTTGAGATGCAATAAATGTCAAAACTTGTCATGATTCAATTAGTTTTGTTAGATGTGCTGCCAACAACCTCTAAAATGTACATGCTACTCTTTTCTTGAGGTGCTTTTGATCATTTTGATGTTCTTCTTGGCATGTTTTATAACACATACTCAGTGAACATTTTACACCATCTCCCCGTTACGGCAACTCGTTTGGAGGAGAAGGATGGTGAAGTTCAACATTACCAGAACAATTGCATGTATGAATCCTTTAGCTGCTCAGCATCTGTCCTTATTTTAAGATGGTGTGCGTCCATCAATCTGCAGCGGATGAACTTTCAGGACTGATTTGGCATTAAATAAAAACTACTGTAGTTTACATGGACATGTAGAGGTCTGAATCAAAAGTGCAAAACAGAAAAGGAAGCCAAGAGACAGAGCATCGGATAACTGGTCGGGTAATTTGTTTCTAATTACTTCAGGAGTCGTAGAAAAATAATAAGCTAAACGTTGCTGTTAAAAAGCAGCAATGGAATATTATAGAAATGTTATTGTAGGTGCAAAGTACAGATAATAAAGGCTATATAAATAAAGGATTGTATTTATAGAATGTATGTAATACAAGCAGTGCTTTCAATAAAACATACATCTGTTGGGTTTCGGCTGTTTTGAAGATGTCCCTTTTAGCTCTGATAACATCCCAAATCAACTGGAATAAGTGATTAATCTAGAAACTAATTGGATTATTAATCGAAAAATGAAAAATGATTAGTTTTTTTTAAAAATTCACTTAAGTATATTAAAAGATCTTGCACAGCATTTTTTCACCGTCACTAATCAAGAACTACAAAACATGATCTATAATCCTGAAAATACTTTAATTATAAATCTATCAGCCAATGATGCGGTCCATTAACTTAATTAAAGTCCGCCGCAGCAATACGTCGTACTTGGGTCGACACCTACCTGGTGGCTCCACTGTCCGGTTCCCCTCACCGAGCGTTCACGGGAGGAAGAGTCCTGCAACAAATGAATAAACCGGAGAAAAACCAAAACAACGTCCTTTGCAAATAGACGCGGGTGCGCGGGACTATCCGGAGATCACGTCCGGGACTCCGGATCCAGCTTCGTGACCTCCTGCAGCTGCAGCAGCCGCGCGCGGATGTGAGCAGATGTGCGCAGCGGGCGGCAACGCGGGGTCCCGTTTCTCCCTCTCACTCCGTTCAACGGGATCTGAACCGACAGCGCACAGGCTGCAACTTTAACACCGGGAAAATCTTCGGTCCTGCAGTCGGAAGTCTTTAGGAAAAAGTTTAAAAATATTCATCATGCATAATTAGTGTAATTATAGTGATGTAATCTTTGCCCCGTTCACATGTTCATCACTTTTAAAGATGCTCTTGGCAAAAGGGACTTAAGTTCAACTTAATACATCATATATTGATTAATAAGTGCACATTATTATACTAATTACCTTTTGCTGCATGCATTATGCAACCGACGATGTTACAGATGATTTAATTCCTGTTGGATTATTTTTCTCAGATGTTTTAGACCTTGAATAAAACTGAATAAGATTTGGGAAAATATTGTCCACAACAATAAGCATTATAGTATTTTCTTCAATTGTCAAATTAACGTTTTTTGGGCGTTTTTAATGGATTTAAACTTGACTTACTTATAATGAGCATCTTTCCTGAAGTTCACAAGACCAAATGAAAAATGTCCCTGGTAAATCCGCTCTGCCTCCCACGCTCCGCAGCCCGATTATTTTCCCCTCCTGTCACATCATCATTCTTCATAAAGCTTGATCTATAAATTGTCCTCCCCGATGGAGGTCCTCTATAGGAAGCCGTGGAGACAAAGGTACTCTCGGCCGTATCGCAGGGACACAAAGGTCACCTGAATGCAGCGAGCTCTTTGCAAAGCCACCACATGATTAAATGTGCAGAGTTCAGCCCAGTCAATTTAGCTGAAAGGCACAATCATTGATTGTATTGTTAGCTGAAGCATTTCGGTTTGCTTTTTTTGTGACCGCATGCAAAGTCCTGGAGTCCGCTCCTAAAGGGGTCCGTGTCCCAGCAAAGACAATTCCTCCTCCTACTCTTTGACATTTGAGATATTGAGACTTGACAAGCCACTCGTTTAACACCCTTACTAATCTTACTCTGACTCCTGGCAGACTTCCTGACCCATCGTCTGTCATCATTCTTTCCAGATGTTTAACATCCACGGCCTCCCTCTGATTACAGCCACATCTTCGACATCCCTCTTCCCCATCTGCAGTTGACGGCCTGCGTTGCTGCAGATGACATTGTGAAGGCGCTCTGTGGAAGCAGCACTGCGCTGCCCCGCGGTACACATTGACCTCTTCAAAGCGGCGCTCGGTACATTTGATACTGAAATGCTTCCCCGGCTGCGGAGACAATCTGACATTGCGTCGCTCCCTCTGCTCACAATTGCTTTGGATGCCAAGCGATCCGAGAGCAACGCTACTCGAGGTGTCGCCGTCACTCTTTGACTCTCTCGGCGACCCCCCCCCCCCTCGTTGCTTTGACATCAGTCTTTTGCATTATGGAGAAGGTCGTCTGTAAGTAGCTCACGGCGTTGCTGAGTGATGGCATGGACCCGCTCCAACGTTGATGCCAAGCCAGCGCAGGGGAGGACGACGCCTCTGCGTTGGGTGGTGAGCCCAGTCGGTCAAACCCTTTTTGAACTGGTATTGGAGGTGAATTGAGAGCTGAGAGCTGATATGACATTGACCACTTCATTTGAGAGCATTTTTCTTTTAGCTGCTTTCTTTTTTTCAAAGTTGAATTGGGTTTGAAAAAGTAAGTTTGCCTCTATTGGCCGAGTGCATATGGTCGCATGTACAACAAAAGATGGATCACACACTTTAAGGCAAAAGTTAGTCTCAATCAAAGGCCAAAACCCCATTGACTTTGATCCCGCATAGCTAAATGATGGTGTAACACATTCTCTAATGGGCATATAATAGGGATCTTATATTTATTCCTGATTTTGATGTACTTCCACATAATTCTTATAAGACCCTGACAAAGGACCCAAAGTCCTTCTTTTGACAGCAAATTCTTTTTGCTGACAACATGGTAACACTTATTTTCCCTTTTCATTCAATACTAGTGTATCCAGCACAACTACACATCTGTCTTTCGCTTATAAACATTTAAACCTCATCATCGTGTTACCATAATCACTTTGCCATCCCCAAATTAACTGTATTCCATAAATATGAGAATTTCCCCTATGGGTATTTTAGCTTTTTGCTGGCTCACGTTAGCTGATGGTTAATCCGGCCTCAATGTGTCCACAGGCATCACGGGGAAATAATCTGAGGTCGTTCATATTCTCTAAGAAGCAGCGAAAAGAAACGAGAAAAACAAGTCGCAGAAAGAAAAGAAAAATGAAACTTTATTCGTTTTAATACTTACCAACACTTTGAAATTAAAACCTATGTAATTACTCACAACTAAATATAGATCTGCACAGAGCAAATAAATCAATCAATAATAGTTACGAAGTTCTATCACTTTTTCCCCCAAACTGCAATACACACAAACAAAATCTGAAAAAAACATGTCTTCATTCTTTTTTTCCTGCTGTTGCTGCCACATGGAAAGTCTGTTTAAAAAAAAAAGTCTTCCAAATAAGCTGCGCAGCTCTCCCGCATCCATGCTAATAACTGAATCAATAATTGCACATTGCACCCTATTATTGCATTAATTGCAGTTTGTTTCAAAGTTGTAGTATACTCAGGCATACACAAATATAAATACAGTTTTCAAACACTGAGTAACACATGAATATTGATGTTATTGAAATCACACCGCCATAGCGACCAAATTCATATCACACAACAAGATCTTTGTCAAATGCACGCACCAACCGGGCTAATTGGAATTAGCAATCCTTGTTTTTCTATGTTTTTAATGCTTATAAAATGTGTACTAATTTGAGTAAAGCGTTTCAATGGTACACATGCACTGATAACAGTTGTATAAAAGCCATAATACCCTTGAGGATGTTCTTTACTGTTACAGTACTGTTGGGAAAGAATGCCCTCTTAGGTATTAGCTAACTGTTCTTAAACATAGTTTAATTGTAGTCATTTGACAAACATTCCCATTGAAGTACAAGCTATGACAACTCAAAGTTAAAAGAAACACAAATTCGTAATTTCAATGCTAGCACTACTACTTGAGTTCACATCAAAATGTAAGAATTATTGCAGAATAATCATTGACTATGCATGGTTCAGTATAGCAATACAGCATTTACCAATTAAAAAATAATAACATGTCGTCAAAGCGCTTCAGACCCAAAGGTAAGATTGAACTATTGGAAAATATGTTGATTGAGTTTCTTGCAGAATTTTAGATGATTGATACTATTCTCATACCTGCACTGTATACTGTTAGCAGCTGGCTAACTTAGCTTAGCATAAAGGCTAGAAACAGGGTCTCCGTTCAAAGGTAACTTAAGTTAAGAGTTTTATTTCCTTTCTTTGCGAAATATGAAGCTAAAACCGGGGGACGGTGAGCTTAACTAACAGGCTGGCACAAAAATGTTAATTTTAATTTAATAAGTGCTGAAAAGTCTCATCTGACTTGACAAGAAATCAAAGGAGCATATTTTACAAAATGTCAAACATTTCCTTTCAAACTCAACATAGACTACTAGAAATCAAACTGAAGCGCCGGAATTGAGACACCGGAGTTGTAGAATGTTGCTGTGTTGGACAATTGGACAATAACATTCAACAGCTGTTTGTATTATGTCAAAACTTGATTGACCTCAGTTGATTGGAAATGAGAGGCCTCAAGCTGTCCAATAGTATTTAGAGCGTCGTCATTCTTAAAAGACACGAGGGATGGTTGAAATACTGAACCATACCAAACGTCACCCACACCCCCTTCAAATTATAAGCAAACGACAAAACTAACTTAGCTTAAGTTTCATGATCAACAACTAATAAGTCATATGTGCACCACCATGAATAAATACATCCTGGTTTTTACTGAAAACCAGTGAAGCAGGAATTGTCATCCAACCTGTCCTTTTTCAAACGAAAACAATGTAGTTGCTGACATAGTCGTGACAATAAAAAGACATTCAAACCTAAAGCGTCAAATCAACCCTATGACAAAAAGACGAGATGAACAATCTTGAAAAAGAGACTGAGTGATCACGTCCGCCCAGACCCTGTGGCCCCCCCCCCCCCCCTCCCTCCCCTCCCCCCCTCCTATGAACCCCTGAACATTCCATGGCCCAAAAAAAAGCCATCCGGCTCCGTCCAAACGCTCCAGGCATCTTCGCCGCGACGAGTCGGCTTCTTCCCCTCTCAGAAGGACCTCAAGAGGATTCCACTGCGAGGGGAAGGAAGCCGAGCGGTTTGGACGCAACACTCGGCTTTTAAGTCCAACTAATTCCTCCCTCGCCAGAGGCGGTCCGGAGTAAAGTGTTGAATAGTCTATTGCATGAGCGCCGCGTAGTCGACTGATGTGCTAAATCACAACAGTCCTCGTACAAAACCAATACAGTATAATAACAAGTTAGCAAACAATCATTTTAATTTCAGTTGGTGTTTTAGCCACTGATTTTTCACTAATTGCCTTTCATGCATCTAAAAACTAATAATCGGCGTTGATAGAAGGAGGCTACGTCGGAAAGTTTCTCATTCGGGCGGGAAGAAGTAGGACTAGACGCGAATGGCCAAGAATGTTGAAAGTTTTTCGGAAAAGAACAGGAGCACGGAGGTATAACGCTAACGTGAAGGAACGCGTACACTCAACGGGTTTACTGAAATACCCAACGACACGACATTGAAAACATGCAATATAATCAATAATGTAAATATGGGGAATGAACAGCAGAAGGGAGGCTCTAGGAGTGATACCATTGGCTTGGAAAGGTCATGTGATGCAGCAAAGAGTCGTGGGTGGAGATTGGATTCGTGAGTCGACGGAGATGCAAATTGGGACAAAAGAGAACGGTCCAATTTTTTTTCTTTTCCAAAATATATTATCAAAATTTGATACTTTGGCTACATCCCACCACACACTCTGCCGATAGCATCACTGCGCAGCTGTAATATGCAAATTACTACGTCCTACAAAAATGCTCAATCTTACAAGATTATACTTTTAATGATGACTCAGCACTGACAGTGAGAAAGAGAAAGCAATAAATAGAGAGAAGAAGAAGAAGAAGAAGAAGAAGAAGAAGAAAAATATGAACACAAGTTGTTCCTAATAAACATTCAACATGCTTTAACATAACAGAGAAATCCTTTTTTGTAATAATTTTTTTGTTTGGCTCTAATCTAATTTGGCTCTCCGAAACAAAAGTGGTCGCACAACCCTCCCTGACTTATAAACAACTTTTGAACCAGGGCGGGAAGGCGCTCAGCGTTTTTGGAGAGCCAGAGCCAGAGTCCGAAGGGCTTCATCAGGGTTGTCTGCAGGAGTCTGTCATTGGAAGGGGCCAAACGAAGGAGCCAGTCAGCGATCTCAGGATGTGGTCATGGAAGTTGGGTCGTTCCACATGGCCGCCACGTCTCTGAACCTGTAGGAGGGCCGTTGGGGAGTGAGCGGTAACGTACAGACGCGCGTTGGGTTTTCCGACGACGAGGGCCAAGACGGCAACTTGTCATTTGGCGCCTTTTTTTGGAATGTGAGCCGGCTGGACTCGAGCGGCCAATGACTTCTTACCTTGCATTGATGAGGTACTGGGCAAGGCTGATGTTGGCGGGGGTCCCTGTGATGGTGATCTGGCGCTCCGATGACCCTTCCATGGCGTTAGCAATTTTGATCTGTGCCCCAGACATCTGACGGATCTCGTTGATTTTGGTTCCCTGGCGTCCGATTATGCAGCCTATTAGCTGGGAATAAAATGGGGATTGGATTTAGGATGGCCATGAATACGAAAGAAACTCATTGCATTGACATCTGACTCGACTCACTAAGTGAGTGCCAGCCAGTCCAAGCAGGTCTTTCAGCTAAAACTTTAAAATGTCTTCCTTTTGGTCCAACACGTCTTTTCCATTAAGGACATTCACTCTGACTGCCTTTGGTTGGTCCCTATCTGAGAGGGAGTTCTCAGCGGTCACAGCTGATCTACTGTCGGATCGTATCGCTGGAAGCTTCAACAGGAAGCCACGCGAAGACAAAACGGAGTCTTTGGACATTCCGGTTCTGTGACATTTGTGCTCTGATGGCAGTGAAATTTGGATCGCTGTCTGATTTGTTTCTGTTCCAAGCAGCAATTCATGGATTCGTCTTTGTAAGCTCTCCTTAGCTGACTTAATTGAAGGAGTTGCATGATGCCACATTGCCCTTAATGGATTTTCTGATAAGCTCGCTGCTGAGATGTTTGGAAATAAATGGTCTATTGTAAGGTACAGTTGCACAGCCAAATTGATCCAGTCAGTTGTTTGGCAAATCTTTCGTGTTTGGTGACAAACGGGGAAAATCAAACGTTTAAATAACTGCACAGATCCTGACTTAATGTACTCACATCATTGGGAATGGTGAGTTCATGAGTACTGGCCTGGTTACTGGCATCCAGACCTGCTGCTGAGCACAGGTTGCACACAGAGAGAAGAGGGGTGGGGGGGGGACAGGAGGACATAAAATAGAGTTTGGCACAGTGATCAGCTGTAGTCCCGGCGTTTTCTTTCATTCCCGTCATCGCGACCAGCAGCATTTCTGTACCACTGGAACGTCTGGCTCAGCCTCGAGCAGAACGTGCACGCACTCTTTAGAACTCGCATCGCCTAACAAGTCGAATTGTACCTCCTGAAAGGGGGCGGGGGGAAATAAAACAACCGGAGGCATTTGCTTTATTAAAAGTAGGGTACTGAGGGAACGCCAAAGAGAAAAAAAAACCCTCAACATCAACGAGAGCAGACCACCAGCAGGCCATGTCAAAGATGGCGGTGCACCACAGAGACCATTAGGAGGAGAAGGACGAGAAGAAGAAAAAAAAAAGAGTAAGGACAGAGACAGGAAGAGCGAGAGAGAGAAGAAAAGGAGGTAGAGAATGTGTTTCGTCTCTACAGGTACAAACGAGAGAAGGAGCTTTGGTAAAGAGGGTGGTCGTGTAGGTGGGTACGTACCGGGGAAGGCAGGGGTGGTCTGTCCGAGGGGGTTAAAGGGGGTTTGCTGCATAGCCAACTGGTGGAGCTTGCTCAACTGCTGAGGGGGGGAGGAGGAGGACAGCAGAGCTATGAGGTCATCGTTAAAACACGCGCACACACACACACACGCACACACAAGCGCGCACGCACACCCAGACAGACGCACACAAATGCACGCTGGTGTGTCCGAAAACGCTACAAGAGTAGAGAGAGGATCTGAGGAGAAGTAACAACACAGACAGGTAAAGGACAGCGACACAGAAGAGGTTCATGGAGGACTTGAGGACTACGTCTGCATTGAAGTCACGCTGCAGCTCAATGGCGTTTACAGGGAAACGTGTTCCTCCCTGAACACGGAACGTGATACAAAGGTTCCTCTCGTAGGCGACAAGCGCACCGATAAAAGCGGCCTCACTGTTCTTTTCGCCCGTCCTCCACCTGGACCTCCTGCCCTCAGTGACTTCCACAAGCTCATGTCAACCGTGTTTGTAACGTGTCAAAAGCAAACGTAATCCGCTGGGAAATGAGTTTACGGAACGTGGGTCACGATGCAGTTTCGTTGTACGCGAACGTGGCGACACCGGCTGCACCCTCACCAGCTGACAACCAGTGTGCTGTTTAAAAGACTAAAGAAACCGCTGCAGACATCCTGCACACGCATGCAACCAATTCTGGTTGCTAAACCGTGATGATCAAATGTTTGTTTGTTGGTCAGGAGAGCCGTCAAATTGAACCATGTGACCACATCAGCCTGTCGAGGGTATGTAGTCTGAGCGTTTGCCTCATTGCTGACAGCCTCCGCTCATCTCATGTAGTTTTTGAAGACATTGAAATGAATCCTCCTAAAGACGTTTTGTCACCTTGCGACTGTGAGTTTTTAAGAAGAGCGACTCCAACACCTCAGACCTGCTGCCAAAGCAGCTTCCGACAGCTTCACTTCCCGCATTACGCTTTGGATCTGAATCAAAGTGCTTTTCGTCAACAGACGTTTAAATCTGGAAGGTCGGAACATTTTTAAAAGCGGCAATGAAGAGAACTTTTCAAATTGGCTCAATTTCCACCCGCGTTGCTAAAAGACTGTAACGTTCAGGTCACTTAAAGCACGTTTCGTGTTGGTTGTTATTTCAAAATTAGAGTGAAACCAGCATGAGGTTTGATGGCAAACAAAGGCTTTGTTTGATAAAGTAGGTAACTAAATCAGAAAAAGAGATGTATATTCATATTAACAGTTAATATTAGAAGAAGAGAGTGAAGCGGCGGACTCCAGGAGGGGAATGTGGATGCAGATGTATGTAGTGTGCAGTGTTAACTGCCTGTTGGGGTCAGCACTCACATCTGGATGAGGGATGGCGTACTGTCCTTGAATGGTATAAGCCTGCGAACACGAGGAGAAGAGCTTATTATTATCGCGTTACGTCATCAAAGCAAGCACACAAAAACACTCTGGTCATGTGATTGCGTTAAAACCAAACCTATGCTGTATCAAATCAATTCGGTGCGAGCCAAACTACACAAGAAAAGACTAAATGTGAAAAAAACTGACATTTCTACAACACAAACGTGCCAATGCAAGTTGTATTTATTGTATGACTAGAAATTCATGCACTACGTGACTCCCTGTCACACTTTCCTGCGCTTCATCAATCAGATCCAGTTGAACTAAATCAATTAGGGGCACCAGACGGTGGGAAGGGGACAGGGGGGGCTGGAGCGGTTGGACTTGAGTTTATTGGATGTGAGCTTCAGGGCCACAGAGGTCAGAACTGAGGTAAATTGTGCATCGTCAAATAGTCATGTAGACATTGATGAAGACTTTTCAGGTTAAAGTATATTGTTTTTCTAAAAAAAGTCTGATCCAGAAATCGAGACATGAAGTGAAATATATGAATTAAAATATGGGCTGGCCTTGCCTGTTAATTGGTGAGAATAGTTGTGGTCATTCTTGGCAAATAAAGGTTTGGGTTCTTCTCTTGTGTAGCAGATTAGATAAGAGATGAAGCAGCTGATAAGATAAGAGTGGATGAGAGGTTCAATTTGCAACAAATTAAAAGAAATTTCATGTTTTACTTTTTCTAGGAACTTTTGAGAAGTCTCCAGTCAAATACCTCCCGTCCACTGGTTGTCCCACTGGTTGTCCACTGGTTGTCCCATCCTTCTTTTCAGCTGATTTAGGCCGCTTCCCTTTCGCCTCTCTTGCTTTTCGTTTACTTCCTGGGTCACTTTTACATTCGTAGCTGTGTTTTTAGCTCAACAGATGTAACGTAAAGCTCCGTCCTGGTGCGTTAAGTTGTTTTTATTAGGTATGGTTAGTAAAGTTGTTTAGAATTATCCCTGACTTGTATTAAACGGTAACCAGATAATCTTTCCACCACCTCTGTTCTCATCAATTAATGAGTAAGTGGTCACGCTCCATTTAACCCATTTCTGCTCCCAGTGGCTGCAGGTGAGGGGCGACAGTGATGGTTCATGCTAGTCGGAGGGTGTGGGGGTTTGGGGTGGGGGGGGGGGGGGGCAGTGAGGGAAAAGTGAATAAAACCTGGTGTGACTAACAGGCAGTGGCTGGTGCTGCAGTAAGAGGCTGAGGTTGGCCGTGGACGCCCCCAGTGGGTCTGCTCTTACCTGGCCACCTGAAAAAATGACAGGGGTGGAGGCAGGCTTGGGACGGTAGGGGATGGTGGCACCTTTCGGTGGGGACTGAGGAGGAGGGGGGAGGAGGGGGGGAGAGAAAGTGGGGGGAAGAAGGGGTGAGATGTGGAGAGAGTGTTAGAACAGAGAGAGAGAGAGAGAGAGAGTTGCATAAAGTGAGACCATAGAGGGGCGGTGCCTTTGGGGAAGACGTCCTGTGACACAAAGGTGCTCTTCACTGTGCGTTCATGCTGACATCGAATGTCCAGATCGTTGGTTCAGTGCGCGACTAAACTTGGATTTACCTGGAACATCACTTTCAACTGGATAATGATGACTACTGTTCACACTGTGCTTTTTAAATATCCACGTTCTGCAGACTTACAGTCATGTCACATATGTCCTAGTGTCCATGGCTGGTGCCATCATGCAGGCCCAATGGAGAACTGGCTGAGCAGATAGGTCAGATTAATGGTGCACGAAAAAGAGAGACATCTACAGCGTGGAGCTCTTTGATTAAAACATTTTGACTATTTGTGGTGTGACATGTACCTATTGGACTGTCTTCATACTGTAGTTGGGAAAAGTGTGTGTGTGTGTGTGTGTGTGTGTGTGTGTGGTGCAGTACAATGGTGTTTCCAGATGGACAAATAAAGACATCACACTCTGAAAGTAAATAATCAAATCCATCATATATGAAATGATATTACAGAAACATGTATTTGCCAGAGAGTTACATCCCTTGCTGTTGAAAAGTTAAAAAGTTGAAGAGTTCTCTGTTCAAAATGAACTTCACACGGACGAGTAAGTCAGAGGATGCAATTTCTAATCTTGTGTTCATAACATGGATTGAATCAAAGGGAGTTTATTTCACTTAAAGATGTATAAATAACGCTTCCTCTGTTTCCCCTCCCTTCTGTACCTCAAGCATCACCACACATATCTGTTTGACACACTGGATGATGGCCTCCGGGGCGCCTGAGATCGTCACCGCTCTCTCCGTGGAGTTTGGCAGCATGTCACCGGCAACCTGGACCTGAGCCCCTGTGGACTAAAGGTAGGAAGAAAATGTGTTCAATCTGAATATGTATTAGGAAATACGCACAAAAGCACAAGTCTCTAAAATCCTGTAATCGTCAGATCCTCAGATTACCTCTCTCATTTCTTTGATTTTGGAGCCTCCTTTGCCGATGAGGGAGCCACACTGGCTGGCCGGCACCACGAGCCTCAGGGTCACGGGGGGTTTACTGGTGGCTGGACTGTTGCTCATGGAGTTGATTATATCCTGAGGGCACCAAACCACGCGTCCAATGTGTTTTTAGAGACCAGATCTGCTGCTTTGACTTAGTTCTGCTTCCTTTTGTGTTTTTTTTATTGAGACTGTCAGCTATCTATACGCTGCCCAAATGTGAGTACTTTCTGGTTTAGGTTTTTTTTTTTAATTCATTTTAATTATCAGAAATATCTAAAAAATATATTTTTTGTATAATTTTGGAGTGGGACAAAACAATCATTCATCATTGTGAAAGTGTCACAGGAAATGATCAGCAGATCCCTTTGTCTGGTAAACTATTAGTTGCTGTCCGATACAAAATAACGACAATGAAAATTAATTTGTATTAATAATAATCTAATTGTCTTTGTCGGCCCCGTTGACTGGGTGCAACTTGGTGGTGTTTAAATGATCAATGTCGTACCTCCTCGAACTTGTAGGCTATCATGGCGAAGGCCTTGAAAATGGCGTCCGTAGGCCCGGTGATGGTGACGATCCGCTCGGGGCAGTTCCCCTCTGAGATGTTGATGCGGGCTCCGCTCTGCAGGAGAACGAAGGTGCATCGTTACGGGAGGGAAGAGGCAAAGCGTGTCAAGCGTCGCTGCATGAAGGTTCCACTTACGTCTTCACGCATTTTCTTCACCGTTTCTCCTTTCTGGAGGGGGAGAAAATGAGACATTATGAGCCACTTCCCACAGTCGAGACGACGCTTTACGTGGTCTGCTTGCTGTGTCTGTGATAAATACCTTTCCTATGATGCTTCCGACCTCCTGCAGGAACACAAACAAACATCGTTCGACGAGGAGCCTTAAAACCATCTATTCATTTATAATTGGAAATCAAAGTGTCAGGAGAGCGTTTTCGTACCTTGCCGTGCATCAGCAGCCTGATGGTGAGGGTCACATTCAGTCCACCTTCTGATTGGACCTTGATGGGCTCCATGTTGGGATTGGATGTGAAGGAAGGGGCGCGGTGACGTCAGAGAGGAGTTCAAGGGCCAAACGCGGGTGTGATGGTGGAGTCGGCCAACCGGTCGCCTGCCAGAGAGATGAGACACAGATACATCATGTTATAGTGAACGTATTACCACGCGGGGGCTTACATCGGTAAAACGGCACAGAAAGAAGGAGGAGGTTCAGGGGCTCAGCATCAGATTTCTTCCAAAATGTGAAAATGACAGTCAGTGGCAATGAGGAGCACAAACAAAATCCACTGGATTATATGTCAGGCCGTGTCTCTCCATCCATCGAACAGGGAGCGCCATATCCTTTTTTTTTTTTTTCATCAAGCCCATTGCAGCTGAACCCCTCTCGTTTTGGCAGAAGAGTGACGTAACTAGTCGAGCGAGGCTGCAGTTGGGGAAGCGACCGCAGGGGGGCGCCGCGCTGCCGCCCGCGCATCCGTCACCCACCGCTGTGACAGCTGGATGCTCTCAGTCGGCTGCACACGTCAGGCCACAGTTGAGACCCTTTGTGATTAAATCCCACAGGAACGTTTTTAAAACGATGGGGCATTTATGTTGTCAGATTTCAGATTTTGCCCAGTTTCAGTTGCTCTTAACGACAAGGAACCAAATTTCAATGTTTGCCAGGACGTTTGAATACAATTTTCTTTTATATTAGAAGAGGAAATGCATTTATAGTGAGACTGCTATTTAGTCAGTTTATAAACTCAAATAATGTTGCTTCTCAAAAGTATACTAATGAATGAATTAAATACGTACCATTTTTGCCATATTGTAAAGGCACAGAGGAGTGAAAATGAGAATTAAAATGAATTCATGAGAGATTGTCTATTTTTATTCTGTGCCAAGTAAATAGGTAGGACGATGTAGAATACCAGACCATGTTGAAATGTATTAATCGTGCTCTATTTCACACCATGAACCTTCACATCTAATGCAACTGTTAATAACTGTTGGTACGATAAAACATACTGAGGAAATGGGAACAAATATGAGTGAATATGTGGAAAAGAAAAGCGGCTGAAGCCGCTGACCTTGACTGAAGAGACAGATAATGTCACCATCTGCCAATCAGAGACATTGTTGCTATGTGCCGATGGAGATCTTTTTTTTTGTTCCTCCCCTCTTTGATATCTAATTAGCTCAGGTCTCAAACGAACAGGAATAATTGGAATAATTGGAACTAGTCCATAGAATGATGGGCCTGATTGCTCCATCGTTTCATAGTAGTGAAAAGGTAGACGTTCCGGTCTCTGACTTCCTCCACTGCGAGGCCTGGATCTCATTGAGTCTGATTTAACGTCTCGCCGCCCTGAATGCGGCTCAGACAGCACTACTTCTTCGCCGCATGGCAGGAAACGCTCTGATTACCGGATCCTACAGAGTGATCCAGAATGTATTTATTATCACGAGGAGATGCTGATTAATTGTCAGGTGGAGCTTTGAGTGAGTAAAGCATCACGTTTAGATGTCTGTGTATTTTGGTTGAACATTTAGGAGCCGTTTTAGGACCTCAGCATTTTTGTCAAAAGCAACAGGCCTCATAATGATTTCTATTCTATGTAATTTTCTTCAAAGCTTCATGACATCTAATTTTTATTGAAGCTGAACTTTCACAAAGATCACCTAACATAAACAACGGTTATAGTTCATTATTACACTTATTCTGCGGTAATTCTGTGTATAATTAGTTAAACCTTAAGCGCTTCAATAGTTGAATTTCTGGTGATTAGCTGTAAATATTTGTCCAGTTTTCTGGTTGAATTTTAGGTTCAATGCAGCTTTATTGCTAAACTGATAAGATGATGAGTCCGACTCAAGTTGAGCTGATTTTGGGGGCTAAATAAAGTGTGCGTATCTCAGGAACATCTGAATTGTTGCCGTCAATCCAACATTATTGTCGATTCTTCAACTGTTTAAAGGTTTCAAATGAACCCACAGATGTGGTTAAAAGGGTTTGTTTTTCTCTTTGCAAGAGTGCGGCCCATCATCCACCTCTGGCCGCAGACACCACCGCTCCTCTAATCCGCGCTGCACGCAGAGCTGAGGGATGTGTTGGTGGGAGGCCAGGGAGGTCCCGGAGATAAGGACAGAGATTCTGTCGCCAGCTGTCTCTCCAATCTCCCAGAGGAAACCAGATTACATAAAAAGCCTTAATCCGGATTTCAGGCCCAAGCCAGCGGTGCAGGTCCTCTCCGGGGGAAAGGGGGGGGGGGGGCGTGGTAAAAAAAAAAAAGCCCTCCAAGATTTACCAGAGGATTCGGGCGGCGTTGATGACGCAGTATTCATCCCCTTTCAAGGCTGCAAATTGAGGTTTTAGAAGGATCGGCGGAAGATTTCTTTTTCCCTGTCGGGGGTTACGCAACATTTAGTCCGTGCTTCCTCACATCTCAGAGACACTCGTGCTCGAACCGACCTCCGCTGTCCACGCTAAGCACCGTATAGGGACGAGCAAATGTCTTCGCGGAGCCTCCGTCCCCGTGGCTTAAACACAGGAACTTCAGATTTAGGTCAGCAAGAGCGGGATGGACGAGGTCAACGTTGAGAGCTGTGTTTGAACAGTTGTATTCTGCTCGTACGTCCCGTAGCATAATAGAATTAGGTCAAGGCCCCCTGAATCATTTGCCCCAATGGGCTTAAACCTCCCAGCAAAAATGTCAGTTTTCGTATTTTAATAATAATAATTTCTTTTCCGCAGTGTATAAGCAGCCATCATTCCCCTGAAAGCTCATATTTTTACTGCATTTGTCACCATCATGTCAAACTGCACATGATTTTGTAACGCGGCGGCAGTGTGTTAATCAGGCCGGAAGTGGGAGAAAGGCAGAGAGGGGAAGCAGGGAATCTTTCATGACATCTGACGGGGAAAGTGGGTCATGCTCGGTGTTTGTGCTGCTAGCCTCCTCCTCTACGCCGGCTATTGAATTAATCACGCTTTACGCTCGGCTGGACAACGCAGAGCACAAAATGGCTCCCCCCTCCACCCCCCCCCCCACCTCCCCCCCTTTTCTCCCTTCCGTCCGCTCGGCGCTCACCACAGAATAAAGAGGGACTTGTGCATCGCTCCTGGAGAACTTGAATCTAACGGCTCCTCTGTTTCGATCCCTTTATGTGATCCTCACAATGAGGAAATGCAGTTTTGTGCCGAGCCACCGATGTGTAAACGATGCAAAACCACTCAAAGCCAAGTTAAGGGCAGTGATACATGCGTGCGCAAGATGCTTTGGTGGAAAGTGCTCGGGGGATTGATGATGCCATGTGGGTATTTTTAAAAACCATGGAGGCTCGTCTGCCTCTGTTCTCTCGCCTTTCAGAGGAAGAAGATTGCTTCTTCTCATTAAAGCCCATCGTTGGATGTCGGGGCCGAGAGCCGCTGCACAGCTAAGTGGCCATCGACTCGGTTTCTCCTCTTTTAAACGATTTACGAAAGAGATTTAAGAGGTGAAACACACTGTGGCGTGTACCTGAAAATAAAGATAAAGACAAATAGGTCAGGACTCTCCTTTGGCGGAGTCACTCCGCCAATTAATTCAATTCAGTCATTTATGATGATAAATGCTTATAAATCATCTAGTAGCTCAAATTGTAGAATGATCAATTAAGAAGCGTTTTTCTTTGGATTTTAAGAGGTTAATAATGGACCATTGTTCTAAACGGCTGGTGTGATTCACATTTTGGGACAATTTTAAATGAGATTATGTTTTGTATTGGATGCTTTTTTTAGATTAATTATGAAGTAAATAAGTCAGATCTGCAACAGTATTTAGAAGACCGCACGTCAAACTATTGACACCAAAAAGCAGCAAAAAAGAGGCATTTTCAAGGGAGGAAAAAAGGTTAACTGAATTAAATTCTTAAACTATTTATACAGTTGCATGACAAGTCTGTCTTGTGTAATAATTGAAAACGTTTTCACAGCATCATGTCGCTACACAATCTGCTTTGCCGTCAATAGAACAGCCGACCGACAGACCGAGACATCTGAAATCCTGTAAGGAAAATCATTAAATGGATGACCGTCCCTCTAATCTAGGCCAAATCCGCTGTCATCTGTTCCGTCCTAATCCACATATCTACAGATATGTCATTATGATGTTTTGATATAAAACCCTCCATGACTACACCGGAGCCTGAGCTGCGAGGCCGAGCTTTCACAAAATGAATCTGTGTTGGAGGCCATTCTTTTGCACGTCGACAAGTTTTTGTGTGACCTCTGTGACCTTTTAGCAGCCGACTTTTTCATGATTTGCTGTTTAACTTTTTGCAAGAAGCCTTTTGTGCTGAAGGTGAAAATGGCTGCTGTTTATTGAAAGTTGGTGATTGCAGAGTGTTGGTTATTGCAAAGCAATGCAAGGCTATTTCAATTAATCCTAATCAAGAAAATTTCAGAAGTAACGGAAGACTTGAAGCAATGCAGTGGTGGAGTCAAACATCTGGAGCCAAACAGAAGCCAATATGTTTGAAATGAGATCTCCACACGTACGTTTGTACTCCAATTAAGGGTGAACAAAAGGGAAATTAGCGTTCATGTGTAGCAGCAGAGGGGGCGCGCAGAGGGTGACCTCGTGATCCATATGTTCCTACGAGATCTTATTTCCGCGTGAAGGAACCTCTCGCCTTCAGCTCCCTCACCACTCGGTGAGAGAGCGCCCGCCTCTCTCTGAGAAGTTTGTGGCAAGGGAGGCCACAGGGACGACGGCTTGGAGGAGCCGGGGAAAGAAAGTGACGAATGATTGGCGGCGACAGTCGCTCTTGTCAGAAATGCTAACTGCAGGAATGTGGAGCAGCGGAGTTCCCCCGAGTCCCGAGGACCTGCCCCCCCCCCAGTTTACCGGTATATGAGCAGCTCTGGTCTCGTCTGGCGCAGGCTTTTGTTGTACGTGGTGCGATGTTGCGGGGATGGGGGGGTGGGGGGCTGGGGGGGGGGCGCGTCTACCCCGTCGGCCTTCCTATACGCCGCTATGACAGTGCTCTCCAGAGCTGTCAGACCACATCAGCAGCCCAGCTCCTGATAGCTCAGCCTACATCACGATCAAAACCACCGAATCCTCACCGAGTCAAATCCCAGTAGCAAAGACGAGGCGGGGGGGGCGGGGGGGCAACTATCACCAAGTATCTCACGGGGTTCTACGGGCCCGAAACGGCGAAAGTGTGGGGGCGCCACAGCGCGGCGGCGTAAATGGATTCGCGAAGCAGGCGCTCCATGTTGCGGCCGCGAAGAGGCGAGCGCAAAGTCGGCCATTTTAGATTTGCCACAATTTGTAATGTGAGATCACGGCTTGCCAACAAAGCCCTGGCTCCTCCAAAGGCGGAGCCACCGCCGAGCGCTCGCGCAGAGCGCTCCACCGAGCGCGGGCCGGCTCTTCTGCGGCTCGGCAGCTTCGGCTTCTCGGCCGCTGCTCTATTTAGGCATCGGCGCCCGCAGAGGAAACCATAGCTTTTTACCAAAACAAAGGAGTATTTCGAGTGAGGAAATGCCCAATGACATCTTTGGTCTGTGACTAGTGGAGAATGAGGCCATCCGCAGCCTAAGCGCTAAGTGATGATAATTGGAATAATGACCATGGCGGCGGAGGGGGGGGGGGGATGTATCAATTGCATCGTGTTATCGTTCATATTGTGAAAAAGGTCAGTCCAGCGCCGTAGTTAGCGTTCGATTCAACAGCATCGGGGGTAATTCTTCAACAATGAATCTGTTTCGTTCTTGAATCGAAGCCACAATGACGAACACCCAAAAACAATGGTGATCAAGAGAACCCCCGAAAGCCAAAATCGACAAGGCATGAAATTGACTATTCTCCAGGGAAAACGTCCACGCCGCATGCAGGTGCCTGAAGATGACTTTGGAAAATGTTAACTTGATCTAATCGAAACTACCACATTAGATAACGAGTCAACAATGTGTGTGTGTGTGTCACGCCTCATCATGCGCAAAAAAGATGATTCTCTGCCGTTGGTAAGTTCTCAGGGTGATTAATTATTAATCGACGTAACACGGCTCGGAACTGTCGATCACGCAAGTTTTCAACAGTTTGACGCTTTGAACATTAGAGAAGTCAAGAAACAAGTCAAGAACAACGTGTTTAAAATAATAATAATAATAATAATAATTTTACATTTGACCACTAGCGTTCCGTGGAAACACGGCACCCCTGACCTTCCATCTACCAAAAGGAATCTTCATAAAAAGAGAGTTTACCTTAATGTAGCGCAGGACACAGTAGATGAGGACCACTTTCGGCGTTGCAAGATTAAAAATCGCAAAGGAAAAAATGTTTTTTTGCCCCTCTTCCTTTCGCTCTGCCCAGGACAAACCGCGCAACCCTATTGGTCGGCCCCACGGGGTCACGTGGGCGACCCGAGGAACACGTGACTGAAATGATCCGACGAGATGAAGCCGACTGGCGTCTTCAACGAGCCCAGTTTGTGTCGCCGCGGTGAGATGCCGTTTGCCGTACTGTTTGGTGTCGCGTGTAAATAGGCCGTATGATGTGGCATAATCTGGGTGACCCTCACCCACCGCCGCCCCCCCGCCTCTCCCCCCTCGGCTGGAACAAAAGGGGGGCATGCCCAGTGAGGCACGTGGGCATCGTGGGGGCAAGTCTGGGGACGGGGTGGTCTGAATCCGTGTAGCCTGCGGGCCGCTCGTCTGTCCCCGGGGGGCGCGGGGGGCGGGGGGGGGCGGCGGTGGCGAGCGCCCCTGAAATCCTCCATCGTCATCGTAGAGGTGACAATTGAAGCAAAAGCAACGGAGCTGCGTCTTCAGATCATCTGAACACAAGTTGGGGAACTTTTTGACGCGCCCCTCAAAGAATTCGAGGTCAAAGGGTCATGTGTTTGTGCACATAGGCCCAGGAGTGCACAGACACGTCACTGTGGCCTGCATATCCTCCCCGGCCTCCCGGCTCCTCTGCTTTTTAATCTGTGAGTGTGTGTGTGTGTGTGTGTGTGTGTGTGTGTGTGCAGAATTACAGGGCTTTGGAGACATCCCATCCAGATTTTCCAATCCAGCTCAAATCCAGCCCTCATGTCAGATGGGCGCTTGTGTGCAGAGCTTAATCTGACTATATTAGGGTTGGACGGCTCCCGGGGAAAGCAAAGCGTGGGGTTATGCTGCCTGGATTAGGGGCAATGCAGACAATGAAGAAGGCGTTTCACCTCATGTCTGACTGTTCTGGTCTCGATGAACAATCGCTGCTCGGTCCTACGGAACAAAACGAAGGCTCCTCGATGTGCATGTGATCTCGATTTGAACGTATAACGACACAAAATGGTTAGCGAGCCTCCACCTGCCCATCCGGGCGTAAACAGCCCGTGGGGTGAACTGCAAATAGAGCAACCGCTCCACAGTAAATTATGGGAGGCAAAGGAAAGGAGGTAAAATAATATCTGTTTTGTATTCTAACAACGCTGCATGATTTTATTCAGAACCCAAAAGCAACACTGGTGGCAGCACTGGGAAAAAACTGGTTTACATAACATCTTGTATAATTGAGTAAAGTCTAATCCTTATTAGTCCTCAGTCTTTGAGAAATGACTCCTAAACTATAAGAGCAGTATTAACGGTTTAGAGAATCCTAAATAATTGTCCACAATAAACATATATTTTATTTGATGGCCAAGCATTTTCACTCTGGCACTTCCTGACTCCTTTTAGGTCAAAGGTCAAGCAACTTTTCCGGGTTAAGATGTGGGAAGGTTCCTTATCAAGAGCGAAGAGGTGCATTCTGGGAGTTTAGGACCAAGCGGGCAGATTGTGGACCCACTGAGGGCAGCTCCCAGGGCCCTATAAGTTGATTACCCCCCCCCCCCCCCCCGACCCACCTCACCCCCTCCCCCGATGGCCTCCAGCAAGGTGATGAACTGGTCCAGGGTGCGCAGACTGCCCCATTACCCCCCCCCACCCTAACCAGAGCGTGTCCTCATAACCACGCGCGTGTCCCATCAGGGTGCCAGAGTCCTAATGGAGGCAGAAGGGCGTGAAGGAGCGAGATGGATCCCAGTGACACTCGATCCGACTGATTGTTGGAGGCGGGAGGGGGGGGGCGACAAAGGGCGGCCGGTTTGACCCCGTTAGGACCCGTGTAGTAGTACTTTACGTAATTGTGGAGGTTTCATGACATTTTGGGAGGTGAATTTCATACAGAAGGTATTCGAGGGGAGAAGTGCATTTCTGGCATTAGTTGGGGAGAGTTGTGGAAAGCGATATTAAGTTTAAAGGGAGAGAGCAGGCGGAGTAGGAGAGTGACAGTTCATATTGACTTTAAGCTATTTCTGCCAATGTTGATTTCCATTAGTAACCAACAGCATGTGATCATTGACCGGAACAGAGACAGCCAACGTAATGGGCATCAGTCCAAAAACAATTCATATAAATTGCTTTTATTGGTTTTCGCTGATGCGAATGAATATCCGTGTTGCTATTTCGTCCTCATCGGTGATCAATGATGAAGAATCCACCTGCCGCTTTTGAAAATGTGGATCCATGTCTGTATTACTATCACCTTGGAATCCACGTGGGTATTTGAGAGCACATTTTGGTAAATCTTCTCTTCTAACCCACATTACATCTGTTAATCCCTAATCCTAAAGATTTTTTTCGGATTTATTTAGAAACATCAGAAACTCATTGCATTTTTAACTCCCTTTACATATTATATCCTGCAAATATTGTACAAATGTCAACAATGTACTTAATCGTATTTGTGCGGTGGTTCCATTGTTTTAGCTGAGATTTAAACCCTGCATCCTTTTGCACAAGCTGGCTTCCGTTTTCAGCCACTGCTGCACATCACGTGGATCTCATGCTGGTCCTGGAAGAGCAGCTTTCCTACTCTGGTTACCTTTCGTGTTCAAACAAGTCAACTCCTGGAGTTGAGATATTAATTCTGGATCACGGCGGTGGAGCGACTGGCCAACAGCAATGTTGCAAACGTAACTAAAAAGACTCTTTTTAAGGTTCGCTCTCAAATCAAACGTGGCTCTAAGTGCACGACAGCTGAGACATTAAACTATACGGATGTGAAAGATTTTCTTAAATGGATTTAAAATTAAAACACGAGATTCGGATAATTGTAGAGAAGTAATATGAAAGGCATAGAAAAAGTCTTCTCAAACATGCGTCAAGGTATTCAAAAAGGAAACGTAGAAGCCCTATTGAACCCTTTTAACAATCTAGCCCTCTTCTTTTATCCCCGGTAGCATGACTGCAGCACTCTGGTGTCGTGAGCACAATAAACCTCCCGAAAGCGCTCAGCTCTAAAAGCTCCCGCCCTCAAACTCCTCCACACAAAACCACTCCGTGTTCCTAATGGAAAACATCCCCTGACCCTCCGGCCAGATGTGGTCAATGCGGCCCAGTAATGGGTCCACGCTGCCTGCGGGCTAAAACCCATGATGGAGTTTGGTGAGGAACTGACTCCTGCCGGCTCAAACGCCGCGTTCCCGCTTTGTTGGAGCGCAAACAAAACGAGCTGCGGCCCCTCGCGGGATGCAAAGTTAAGTTCCTGCAGAGGGACGACGTATTACACATTAACGAGCAGACGTGATGCTGCATTTCCCAGAGTGACCCTGCCAGATGTTTTCTGGTGGAGTTAAATATTCATTATTAATATAATATATTGTTAATATTCATAGTTACTGTGGAGACTTTAAAGATGTTGCAGAAGAACATTTTGAAAACCCCTCAGCAGCCGTTTTGTACAACTATAAACTGGGCTTTTCTCTATACGGTGATTCTGGCCTCTTCCAGCGCTGAGCTGTTCTTCTGTCGATGCATCAAGCTAATAACTACCAAGGATTCAGAGACCTTTTTAGCAACAACAAGGAAAGCCTAGAAAAGATTAAGATCACAGTGGGGAAAACAGGTACTTAAAAAAGTCTATGTGGATTGACCAGGAGTCGTCGCTTAATTAAAAACCACATCTTCATACATGTTTTCTGGTGTTTAGGCGGCTTCACGTCACATTTCTGGAGTGTCTTTTGTTTTATATTCTGCCTTTTTCCAACCTCCATAAAAGCAGTATTTCACTCAGTGGACTTGATTTGTGGTTCATTGTTGTTGCTTCATATTCATAATTCATATGTTATATGTACTCAGTATTTTGTGTGTTAAAAGTGACATATTTCACAGGGTGTCTGCTTTAATCTCAGGATTACCTCCACATATAATGCAGGAAAGAACATTTCTATCTCGTCATGACAAATTCTGTGCCTCGGAAATCCATTTCAATCACCACAACGCATCGACACGTGTCTCCTCTGGAACAATCCTCACCCTGAGACGCCGTGCACATGCATCTGAAACCATGTGCTGCGCTACAGTGATTTGAGCCAGGGGATTATGGGGACGTGAACTGCAGGGCGGACCGTGCGAGGAGACACCTCTGGGTTGTGTGTGTGGGTGAGAATGAATTGATAAATGAGAACACACACAAACACGCACGCGTGGTGACTGGTGCATTGCAGCGGCAGAGCAAACCATTTCCGTAACTCGTCCCCAGAGCGCGGTGATAGAAATCGGACCTGACCGCGCCAGAGGCCGGAGACCAGACGCACTCACACACACACACGGAGGAACATCGCTGAACCTCAGACGGATAAAGTCGGAGGGCCCCGTAACGCACAACCACCCCAGACGACCTCGGGGGCCCCAAGTGGAGGCGACTGAAACGGCCACACTGCATTTAATTAAATATTTAGAAGCTGCAGATGAATGCCGCGTGCAGAAGACGTATTTAACAGGCATCAATTAATCCTCAAATAACAAAGGCGTTATTTACCAGGGAACCTGAATGGGGAAATGCTGTGGGGGGGAAAAAAGGAGGATTATTGGCAGTTGTATTATTGTTTAAAGGGCTGCAGTTGTTTTTCAGTGATTCATACGTTCTTACTATCACGTACTTTATCTATCTATAGGTTTTTGGGGGGCTATCGAGCGAAGGTCATACTCCTGACCCCGAGGGGGGGGGGGGTTGAGTTGAGGACCGTCTTGATCTGTGAATCACGCAGCGCTCAGCTGGTCGTCGGATGCAGCCATGACATGCGATTGTGTAAATATGTAAATGGGACAGCACTTTGCTGCCACATGTCACGTCACCGTGGCAACGTCAAAGGATGTTCGCTACAATTGAGGTTATTTATTTTGTGCTTTTGACCTTCTGATTTCAACGTCTTCGCTCTTTCCTCTTAAGATTACAAATAATGTTTTCTCTATTTTTCTTCAAAATGGCTTGAATGACAAAATTAGATATTTGATGAATGGATTAATCGGTTGATTTGTGAGTGAGTTTATTTTCCATCTAACCCCTTAATGTTTAGAATGCGTACATTTTAACGCGAACCCACACGTGCCCTCGTGCTCGTTTAGCGACCACTTGTCAATCAAACGGTTTGGGAGTGTGTGTAAGTTCTTTGGGATTTTGTGGAGGTTTTTGTTTGAGGTGTTGATGCGTCACGCTCACCCACTGTGCTTAATGACCTTAAGGAGCACGTGTATACAGTCACACACACACACACACACACACACACACACACGGTGCCTCCTAGCTGAAGCTGCCAGTCGGGCAGCACCAGTTGCTTTGACAAAGGACACAAGCTCCCCTGGGTGTTAGTAGGACTGAAGCCTTCAAACATTCAAAAAGTGCCACAGATAAGTCCTGTGTGACTTTGCATCGTACGCAAAGGCCCCGTGTGGCCTTCTAGTTCTTTACTTGTGTGTTTTGTCAATTTTTAATAGTCACATTTATTCAGGGATCTTGTGCACATATGTACAGTGATGATTTATACACATTGTAAAGCAGATTTAACGAATTTGAACCTAAATCTATATGACCAACATTGAGAAAATCCCAAATTGAGGTATTAAATACAGATTTGAACAGATTTGGGAATATTCTGATTTAGAGCGTGGATTGCAGTTCAGTGAGTTGAATGAAGCCGCTTAATGAACCCTGTGCAGCAATACACACTATAGTCACTCGCTAATTACATCAATTTAAACATGTAATCAGGGTGATTGAAGTTCTGTTCCCCAGATCTAAAACGTATTTATCAGTTTCTTCTCAAAATGTGTTAGTTCCTGCACGGCTCGTTTAATTGCCGATTATTGAGGCTCACGTCGTGAAATTATAATGTAATGAACTAGTAAAAAGCCGCGATGAGCCTCATTTGTTCTCGCGTGCTGACTTGACGTTCTGGACACTCTTCTTAGCGTCTCGTCGGGCTTCAAACTACCAACCTCACTGTGTAAAAGCCCGGTGGCACCCTGCAGCATGGAGCTGGTCTCAGACAATCCCTCGTAGCTGCAGCACCATATGTGAAGCTGCTCGCTCAGCCTATGCATGGCTGGCTTTTATAATTAGCAAAGGAATTAAAACAAATAAAGATCTATAATTAGGCCTTGTGATTTTATGCATCGCGCCTCGAGTCGATTGTTGTTATCCGCACACACACGAGAGCGACGCAACGGAGAGTCTGAAGTCATGTGGGGACAGCCCTTGAATTGAAGCACCGTGAATACAGTTTGTGATGTAAAATTCTCTGTCATCATCGTGTCTTGTATGTAGCATCCACAGCTCTGAGGGAGACTACGAGGGAGAAGAACCCACTCGGCTGTGGGAGATGAGAACGAAGCCGGCAGCTCGCTGCTTTTTATAGCATCCGTTGGTGTTTCAGGACGGCTCACAAAGTTTCGGATATATTGGGAGCAGAAATCCAAGAAACTCACGTTGGTGTACTCAGTTTGACAGCTGGCAGCCTGTTTAGTGTTCATGCTCCCCAGCAGACGAACGCTGGTGTTGCCTCTGACCTCTGGCGCCCCCACCCGGCCCCCCAAGGTCAACATTGGGGCTTTTAAAAGAAGTTTAGGCTACAAATGTCCTCAAGTGTCCCCTCTTCTTGAAATGCATTTGGAGTTGTGAGGGGTGCGAGTTGCCAAGCGGAGGTTGTGCAGGCTGCTAGCCCCCCTCGGTGGAGAGAGTCGGTACACAGGAGAGAGCGCGTCCAGCAGTCTGATGGTGCTCGTTGGGGAGATGTGACACAAGCTGAATCATCTCGGCTTTTGGACTTGAGGGCGAAGCCGCAAACGTCTCCTCTGCGTACACACGTCGGTCTGTGCACGTCCCTCAAAATGAATTGGAATTGAAAGGTAATGGAACATCCCAGTGACGACGAAGGAATCAAGCTGAGAAGTCGCCCTAAAGATGTCGCTGAATCTACAAAGTGTAAGTTGTGCCGCTGTGATTTGTGACCTTTGTGACCTTTGTATCCGTTGTGCAGTTTGCCGGCTGGCGGGAAAACTTTAATCTCCCTTCTGTCGACTTCTTCTATTGATGCTTCCTCCTCGTTGCAGCTCGGCCGTCCCGTCCGTCTGCGGATGATTCAGCTCTTTCTGGGGCGTCCCGAGGCGTTCGCGGACCAGATGGGAGATTAAGCCCTGCAGCATGCCCCCCCCCCCCCGCCTCCACGCCTTCTCCAGTCGCTCTGAATAAACGCCACATGGATAATTTATTATTATTTCTTATTTATCTGCTCCCAAACAAAGCTTTAATGTTTCCCTCATGTTGAATCGTAAATTGCGTTGATTTCTAAAACAACTGCTTGCACCCTTTTGTAAAATTATTTTGAAAGTTTTAAAAGTCACCCTTTCAGATGGCAAACTGTACAAAGTACATACAAGTAATACACTGATCTAGTACGCTGTTATCCCGAACAGACCATGATGCAGTACTTCATTTAAACTGACTCATTTCTTTGTTTTGAAGAAATACTTTAAACATTTTAGAACTTAATGGCTCTCCGTGGATAGAGCACACAAGTGGTTTTAATACCCATAAATTACAACATGAAACTAACATTTGACTAGAATGAAGAATTGGCCGTGCTTTAGATTGGTGTCACAATTTGACTACTTTTAGCACAAAAAGACATCTTTCTATCTCAACTTTTATCAAGTCATTTCTGTCAGGCAGGAAGGAGGAGGACTCGGACGCAGAGGGTTCAGCTGATATTGCTTTTTTAATTAATAACAAGAAAAAACTGAAAATCTCTCTTAACGAGGAAACAAAGGTCGCGATCAAAGTTCAAAAGGAAAAAACTCAAAATCTCTCTTAATGAGGAAAAAGGTTGAGATCAAAATTCAAAAGGCAAAAACTCAAAATCTCTCTTAAACGAGGAAATGTAACAGGGATCAAAAGGACGTGACAAACGTTATCGGACTTGACTCGTGACGTGAGGGCTGGTGTGCAGGGCAAAACAACAAGACACACTGGCACAGGACAAGGGGCGACGCAGACTATAAGTACCCATGAGGGAGTTGTGGGAACAGGTGGACACAATCAGGAATCAGGGGAGACAATCAGACTGGTGACACATGAGGAAGGGCAAGGGACCTGAAACGAGAGGGAGTTAGTTTCCAAAATAAAACAGGAAGTCAAAAAACAACTGGAGACAGGACAAAAACGCAACTTGACATACAGGTGTGACATTACCCCCCCCTCAAGGCCGAATACCAGGCGGCCTTGGAATGTCCGGGTGTGCTCTATAAAAATCTCGAATGAGATCCGGGTCCACTATGAAGCTAGACGAGACCCATTGTCGTTCCTCTGGGCCGTAGCCCTCCCAGTCCACGAGGAACTGCCTGCCCCGTCCCCGCTTACGTACCGCCAGCAGTTTCCTCACCGTGTAGACCGGCCCCCCCTCGACCATTCGAGGGGGTGGGGGTGGCTTGGGGTTTGGCACCATTGCGCTCTCCTTCGCTGGTTTGATTTTGCTGACATGAAAAGTTGGGTGTACCCTCAGGGACCGGGGCAGACGGAGGCGCACAGCTGCTGGATTGATAATCCTCGAGATGGGGAACGGGCCGACAAAGCGAGGGGCCAGCTTTCGTGATTCGACCTGCAAGGGTAGGTCCTTGGCTGAGAGCCATACTCGCTGGCCGGGCTGGTACACTGGGGCCGGTCTCCTCCTGCGGTCCGCTGCTTTCTTCACTCTGTCCCCTTGTCTGATCAGCGTCTGGCGTGCCGCTGCCCAGATGCGGCGGCAGCGGCGGACCAAGGCCTGGGCGGAGGGCACAGACACCTCTGGTTCGGACTCGGAAAACACAGGGGGTTGGTAACCAAAAACGCAATGGAAGGGAGACATGCCAGTGGCGGAGGTGGGAAGGGAGTTATGGGCGTACTCTACCCACGTCAGGTGTTCGCTCCATGACGCAGGGCTCTGGGCCACCAGGCACCGGAGGCTGGTTTCCAGTTGTTGATTGAGGCGCTCCGTCTGTCCGTTGGCCTCGGGATGGTACCCCGATGTGAGGCTAGCTGTGGCTCCGATGAGCTTACAGAACTCCTGCCAGAACCGCGAGACAAACTGGGGCCCCCTATCGGACACAATGTCTCTGGGGAACCCGTGGATCCTAAACACGTTGTTCATCATGCAGATAGCGGTCTCTTTAGCGGTGGGCAGCTTGGGTAGGGCTAGGAAGTGTGCCATCTTTGAAAATCTATCCACCACGGTCAACACCGTGGTGTTCCCCTTGGAGGTCGGTAGCCCCGTGACAAAATCCATCGAGATCTCTGCCCACGGCCGGGACGGGATGGGCAGCGGCTGTAGCAAGCCTGCGCGGGCTCTGGAGGAGTTCTTGTTCCTGGCGCAGACGGAGCATGCCTCAACGTACTCCCTGACCTCCGGCTCCATGGACGGCCACCAGAACCTCTGCGTGATGGCGAACATGGTTCGACGTACGCCCGGATGGCAGGTGAGCAAAGACGAGTGAGCCCAGTGGATCACCTGTGGGCGCAGATTAATAGGGACAAACAGACGATTATCTGGGCACCCACGAGGTGGGGGGGTCTCACCGTTGGCCTGCTTCACCTTGGTCTCTATAGGCCAGGTAACCGCTCCAACCACACAGTGTAGTGGGAGGATGGGCTCAGGTTCCCTGGCCACGGGCTCCGGGCTGAAAAGACGGGATAAGGCGTCAGGCTTGGTATTTCTTGATCCCGGTCTGTAGGAAAGGGAAAAATCAAAACGGTTAAAAAACAAGGACCAGCGGGCTTGACGGGAATTCAAACGCTTGGCCTTCTTGATGTACTGCAGGTTCTTGTGGTCTGTCCAAACCAAAAAAGGGTGCTGTGCCCCCTCGAGCCAGTGCCGCCACTCCTCCAGCGCCGCCTTCACTGCCAGCAGCTCACGATCTCCCACGTCGTAGTTCCGCTCCGCTGCAGTCAGTCGTCGCGACAGGAAGGCACAAGGATGAAGCTTGTTGTCAGACTCTGCTCGCTGGGAGAGAATGGCCCCGATCCCATTATTGGAGGCGTCCACCTCCACCACAAACTGGCGAGCCGGATCAGGGAGCGCGAGGATGGGTGCTGTAGTGAAGCGCCGCTTAAGCTCCTGGAAGGCTGCGTCTGCCTCGGCGGACCAGTGAAACGCCACCTGCGGGGAGGTAAGAGCATGGAGCGGGGCTGCTGTCGCGCTGAAGCCTCTGATAAACCGCCTGTAAAAGTTAGCAAAACCGAGAAATTGCTGTACCTTCTTGCGGCTATCAGGAGTTGGCCACTCTACTACCGCGCTTACTTTAGCCGGATCCATCTGAACCCTCCCAGGGGCTACGATAAAGCCCAGGAAGGAGACAGTATCGGCATGAAATTCACTCTTTTCCGCCTTCACATATAACCCGTTGTCTAAGAGACGTTGCAGGACGAGTTCAACATGGTTCCTATGGGTGTTTAGGTTGGGGGAATAAATCAGAATGTCATCTAAATACACATACACAAACTGGTCTAAAAAGTCTCTTAACACATCGTTTATCATCGCTTGAAAAACTGCTGGGGCGTTTGTGAGACCAAAGGGCATGACCAGGTATTCATAATGTCCAGACGGCGTGTTGAATGCCGTTTTCCACTCATCCCCTTCCCTAATGCGAACCAGGTGATAGGCGTTGCGTAAGTCCAGTTTGGTAAAAATCTGCGCCTGTTGAAGCTGGTCGAATACTGAGGTCATGAGAGGTAGAGGGTATCTGTTCTTAACGGTTATGTCGTTAAGCGGGCTGTAGTCAATGCAGGGGCGAAGGGTTCCATCCTTCTTTCCCACAAAGAAAAAACCTGCCCCTGCTGGGGACGAGGAAGGTCGGATCAACCCCGCCCTCAGGGAGGATTCGATGTAGTCCTTCATGGCCTGCCTCTCGGGCCCGGAAACAGAGTAAAGACGGCCCTTCGGGATGGTGGAGCCGGGCAGAAGGTCAATGGCGCAGTCGAACGGGCGATGAGGTGGTAGAGCTGTGGCCTTGCTCTTACTAAAAACCTCAGCGAGGTGGTGGTAGCAGCTTGGAACTTGAGTCAGATTGGTGATCTCCGAGTCTGTGACAGGGTGAGTGACGACACGGTTTAGCGTGGGGTTCTTCCCCTTGGGGGCATGATTCCCGACATTGGGTCCTACAACCCTCCCCCCATACCATAATGTCCCCGGTGCGCCAGTTTATGTGTGGGTTGTGATGAATTAACCATGGGAACCCGAGGATGAGATGGTGCAGAGTGGAGTGTATTAAATACAGCTGTATGCGCTCCCAGTGATTGGTGATGCGAAGCTCCACCGGTTCTGTAACATGGGTTATAGTGAACAATGCACTTCCATTAAGTGCGCTCGCTTTAACCGGTTTACTCAATGGGTCAACCCGAAGCCCCAGTCTTTGTGCTAACCCCCAGTCGATTAGGCTCTCATCTGCCCCTGAGTCAATCAATACCCCCAGCTCTAGGTTCTTATCCCGGTGCTTAATCCTCACTGTGGTCAATCGGCGTGGAGTAGGAGTTACTTCGGCGACTTGACTCACCGACTGGTTGGCCTTTACTGGACAGGCGGTGATGAGGTGGCCACGCTCGCCGCAGTAAAAGCATCTGCCCTCCTGGTAGCGTCGCTGTCGTTCCTCTTGAGAGAGCCGGGCCCTCCCCATCTGCATGGGCTCCTCCTCGCCTCCGGCACGGGTTCTTGAGAGTCGCTCAGGGGAGGTTTGACGCGATGCGGCGCCCCAGAGCGTCGGGGAAGAGCCAGGTGCAGCGGGTGTCCCTCTGGGCCCACGCTGCCGCCTCCGTTCCTGTAGGCGGTTGTCGGTGCGGATGGCGAGGGCGATGAGGGAATCGAGGTCCAGAGGCAGGTCCAATGGGACCAAGAGGTCCTGGATCTGGTCGGAGAGCCCTCTCAGAAAAACATCGTAGAGGGACGTGGTGTTCCACCCACTCTCCATCGCCAGGGTGCGAAAACGTATGGCGTATTCACAAACGGACTGTCCACCTTGCTTTATCTGACTGAGCTCACGAGCCCTTTCTCGGTCTGTTGCCACAGGGTCAAAAACAAGTCTGAGAGCGTCGGCAAACTTCTTTGGTGATGAGCAAACTGCCGAACTCCTAGCCCACTCAGCGGTGGCCCATGCCTTGGCCCGTCCCGTGAGATGGGACATCATGAAGGCAACCTTGGACCGTTCTGTGGGAAAGTGCATCGGAGAGTGCTCGAAGTGCATTTCACATTCAATGCTGAAGGACCTACTTTGTCCGATGGTTCCGGAGTATCGTTCCGGAGGTGCCAGCCTCGTGCACGCATCTGCTGGTGTGGCTACGGGAGGGGGCTCAGACGGCGTGGGGGGTTGTTCGGGAGAAGCCGCGGGGTTCCTGGAGAGCAAGGTGAGAATTTGTTCTACCTGACTGTTTAGGAGTCCCACCTGCGTGGTCATGGCAGTCTTAAACCCCTCCTGGCTTTGAGCAAGTCCCCGAACCCCTCGATCGAGGTCAGCAACAAGGTCTTCATGCTGCGCCAGTCTTGATGCTTGAGCGCGCAGCGCCTCCGTCAGCTGGTCCTTCTCTGCCGAGTCCATTCTGGCCAGTGTGTACTGTCAGGCAGGAAGGAGGAGGACTCGGACGCAGAGGGTTCAGCTGATATTGCTTTTTTAATTAATAACAAGAAAAAACTGAAAATCTCTCTTAACGAGGAAACAAAGGTCGCGATCAAAGTTCAAAAGGAAAAAACTCAAAATCTCTCTTAATGAGGAAAAAGGTTGAGATCAAAATTCAAAAGGCAAAAACTCAAAATCTCTCTTAAACGAGGAAATGTAACAGGGATCAAAAGGACGTGACAAACGTTATCGGACTTGACTTGACTCGTGACGTGAGGGCTGGTGTGCAGGGCAAAACAACGAGACACACTGGCACAGGACAAGGGGCGACGCAGACTATAAGTACCCATGAGGGAGTTGTGGGAACAGGTGGACACAATCAGGAATCAGGGGAGACAATCAGACTGGTGACACATGAGGAAGGGCAAGGGACCTGAAACGAGAGGGAGTTAGTTTCCAAAATAAAACAGGAAGTCAAAAAACAACTGGAGACAGGACAAAAACGCAACTTGACATACAGGTGTGACAATTTCAGCGCTTTCACTGCCCTTCATCTCAAATCGATACGGAACGTTGGAAATGTCAAACTGTGACTTTGCAGAAAAATAACTAAAACAAATTGGAGGCAAAGAGGCAAAGAAGCTTCAACCCTCCAAGATGAAGGATGCTTGAGGACTGTCGCTGGGTAACTGTCGCCCCACAGCCTTTGAACGAGGTATTTCATGTCTGGGATAGGTGCCAGTTTTGTGGAGAGTAAACTCTCTGTAGGCCGGGAGCAAGTTCTTAGTTGAGACAGTCAATTTCTAAATCAAATAGATGATGACTAAAAGTAAGAATATAACCTGCAGAAAATCTCTGAATAACCCTTCTGGAAATATTACTTGGTCTCTTTTACTTATGTCTTATTCTTCTAACACTTCAATGAGACGATAATGAACAGATTTACAGTGACATCAATAAAGAATATAAATTGTGAATTTCATGTCTCCTCCGGTTGTTGTTTCCCGGCAGAATGCCACAACCCCGAGGTGGTCACAAGATACATTTACAAGTACCAGTGGTTCTGAGGTCAAGCTCCTTTAAGATAAACGATTATAACCAACAGCAGCGAAGCATGTTGGTCCCTGACGGCAGGTAATTACAGGTGATGAAATCCTCACTTCCACCTCTTCCTCCTCCTCCGCTTCCTCCCCCCTCGGTGTAGTGACTGAATGTGGAACGTCAGTGTCTGGCGTGCCTGCAGTGTGCGTGTGTGTGTGCGTGTGTGTGTGTGTGTGTGTGTGTATGTGCGCGCGCGCGCGCAGGAGGCACCGCCGGCAGACATTTTCTGCTCCTCCAGGCGTCCAATAATCCATCAGATTAAACCTCCGCTGAATGAGAAGCACCACCTTTCATTTTGCTGCTGCTTCTCTCACCAACACATTCCTTCTAATGCCTCCAAACCCCGAAATGAGATAACATGACGGCCGATCTGCCGGAGCGCTGTCCGCGGTGCTGACCGCCCCGCGACCCTCCACCTGCCGCGGAGAACGCAAAAAAAAACAAGCCCGCCAGATGCACGCGGAGACGGGCACGAACTACCTGTTAGCCGCCGCGGGCTGCGGGGCTCCGCCGCCTCTTTTCATTCATCGCATCTGACTTTGTGCAACTTGTGAACAGAAGCCGAGACGCAAGAGGAGAAGCTGAGGATGAAGACGCAGGAGGGTTGAAGGAGGAGAAGAGGAGCGTGCAGAAGAGCCGGACGGCTGCGGGAGGACAGAGGAGGTTATGACCGCGTTCCTCCACCTGGACCTTCACCTGGGGCTGCTGCTGCAGCTGCTGACCTGCTGGCAAACGCCAGGGATGGTCCGAGCCAGTGAGTCTCTGTTCACTCCTTTGCATGCTTTCTTCTTCTCGTCTTCAGCGTCAGGGTGGCATCAAAGCGAAGTCCAGATGCAAACATCTGGTTGAATTTGTGATAGGGGATTTTGGGAGGTTTTAAATGTAAGAAATAAAACGTTTTGAAAAGGGAAGATAAGTTACAAAAGTGTATATTTCCAATCAATAGAAGAATCCAGCACTCTTTTTTTCAGGTGTTTCAGAAGAATTACATCATGTTCCTTTGTATTAGTAACTGATGTATTTAGACAGTTGTTATTAAACTCACATCCTTGATTGATTGTCCTTTGGGTGATTGGTTCTCTGGCACCTTTTAATTCTTCCCTTCCCGTTATCGTCATATAAAGTTTTATGAAAAGCAGCTTCTCTTTGGCTGATGACCAAGAAGTGGCTTATCGTTTACGAGGCGCCGTATGGATTCAGCCAATGAAGTGTGAAGTGTCTTTCAGATTTCCACAAACATCTCATGTTAACTCGTCACTCTGTTGCTTTTCTTTATGAAAAATGTCCTTTTCCTTCTTTGGTAGAAATGGTACCATAGTTGTCTGTGCTGTGATCTTTGCGGTGTTTTGTTGTGCATCAGCTTTCTACGTGAACAATATTCATCCAGAGAGTCAAGAATCATTGTCGAGTCTGCAAAACGTTGTCTCCTCTTACTGTTCGCATTGAAGTTGAGATGTAGCAACTTTAGTTGATCGTCACAGAGAAGAACTACTCCCACAGTGGGACATGGGGTTGCTTTGTAAATCCTTCAAGGGGACATTATTCTGCATCAGCAGCATAATCCAGCGGAGAGGAAAACCTGGGAATGAGACAAGAAGTCACTTCTCAGAACCAATGTTGTCCAATGTTTTCCAGAGAGGAAGCAGCATGAAATGCCCCCAATGCACCACAGGAGGTCTTCTCTGAGAGAGAGCATGGCAAAGAGCTTCTTTCTTGGCATGGGGGGGTCGCCTCCTGCTGCTCGTATTGCAGATCCAATGAACCCTGATCTCCCTGACGTGCAGCTTTGCCATGTGTCTCATGTTCATGCCGTATCTAAATCAGCATGCACATGTAGTTTCTGCATCGCAGGCATCCATCATCATATAGAAGTGGAGGGGGGGGGGGGGGGGGGGGCAGCCATTAGCCAGATTGGACTGCCTGCTTCCATCAGCGAGCTGCATCCCGGCTGTGATTTACAGTCAGAGACGTCGCACCGTGTCACAACATCCAACGTTCCGGGGGGGTGGTGGTTGTTGTTGTTGTTGTGGTTTTAGTCGCCGTGGGTGACGCCGCCGGTGTTGTGTTGCTAGGAGCTGCATAGAAACGAGAGCTGGATGTGAGGATGACATGTCTCATAGAATAAGTATATTATATTATATAATATTTTTTGGGAACAAGGGAGTCTTCGGCTGGACTTCTTACCAAAACCAGTGTGTGGACGACAGATGATGCCTATTAAGACATCACTGATGCCTCAGCTGTCAATTAAGGTTATGGTGGTCCAATTCAGGAGTCCTGAAAAAGCTTTGAAAACGTTTTATGGTTTTGTGGAAAATAAAGACCTAAATGTTTCAATGGAAATATTGTAGAGGTTTGTTCAAAATTAGCGGATACAAATACCTCCTTATTATCCATTATAACAAAAGTTTAACATGTGGATTAGATCTGTAATGTGGGGTTTCGTTTGGAATATTTCATATCGCATCACTTGATTTAAGGGAAGAATCACAAATTAAACTTAAAATAACACAATCGTAAGAATGTGGCTAAATGCATCCTGAAATAGTATACAAAATAATTATTGAGCATTCAAAAATCTCCTCCTGTTTCCCTCCTTCTCTTGCTACTGCCTCCATCATTGATCCCCATCCTCCCGCTCCGTCTATCCGTCTCACTTTGCCCTTCACTATCCTGTCTCGGAAAAACCGAAAGCTTGAAAATGCCCTCGCAATCTCTGGATGTGTGCCGAGATAATTGCTCCCTCTCCCTCCATTGTTCTGTCATATTCCTGTCGTCTTTCATCCTGCTCTTCCTCCCATCATTTCCATCTCCTCCTCTGCCTTCCCGACTGCGTCCTCTCCTCCTCTCTCCTTTCCTCTCTCCTCTCCTCCTCTCCTGGTAGGTCACATTCCCTGTGTGTGCACTTTGCAGGCAGATGAAAGCGCTTGTTGATTTAGCGGCCGTAACTTGATGGGAGTTGGAGGAGGGGTGAGGGGGTCTCAGATGTCACTGGCACATACGGGGGAACGTGCCGATGAATGTTTGTGTAGGTGGAGGGTGTTTTATTTGTATTTATATTTACATTGAGCTCCGAGCATCATGTTTCAAAGCCGTTTCAAGGGATCAAGGAACCTCTTTCTGCAGCCGGCATTCAGCACACGCCTTCAATGAGCGTGTACGGAGGAATTTATCGGCAACAAACGGAGCCCAATCCTCCCACTTTATTTCCCTCCACCTACACTTGCTGAGTGCAACAGGTTCATGTGCCTTCCTCTGGGTTTCTGGGAATTGTGGGAAATCACAGACAATTTAGGAAAACATTCCTGCTCTCTTTCACAGGGTATTGATCATTTTGCACAGCGGTATCAGGAAGCATGATAGATGGCTTTGAGCGGTGTGGCCTGCAGGGAGCGGCGGTGGGGGGGGCTCGCATAATGAGCCGCGGTTAGCTTGTTAGCCTGAAATGAGCTTGACATTCACGGTCATCCTCCGCCGAGCCGGATCGGATGCTTTATTCTGCATGTGGGGAGAGCCGGCGTCAGTGCTGCTTCCTCCTGCACCCTCGTCTTCGGTATTCTCGTTGTCGTTTCTGGTTTTGACGGTTTCGACGGATTCAGGAGTTCATCCACCCCATGAGCCTGAAACCATGGCAACAACAAGCGTGTCCCAGCCGTGTGCATCACCCCTTACGTGCCGTGAAAAACAGCTGCTGCATCCCATGTTTATTCCAACATGGAAAGGTGAAGAGAGTTCAGATTTCAGACGTCACTCATAATGTGAAACCGCAGAGTTTTAACATTCTTTTTTTTAGCCTTGACGCCCTAATGGGCAGCTGCGCCTTCTTTCTTCTGATGGTGTGTGTGTGTGTGTGTTGCTTGTAGAACACACACACACACACACACACACTCGCTTCCGGTTGACACTGAATTGCTTTCTGCAGCCAGAGAAATGGATCAGTAGCATGAAGTTGTGTGAGTTGATCTGATCAATAGCCGCTGACACAAAAAAGCATTATTAATGTTATTATTATTGTTATTGATTCCATTTTATATGGTCGCATTCCTCCTTTCTGTCTTTCCCTTTATCTTCAAGTTCTTTGTCTTGCCTTATTTCTTCTTTTGAATATTTTACGTTTTCTGTGTTTCTTTGTCTCTTTATTTCTTTTTAGTTTCATTTCTGTCTTTATTGCTTCCTTTATTTGTTTACTTTATGGTTATAGATGGAAGACAGATGTGTCTTCCATCCATAACCGTTAATAACCCTTTTTTCCCCTCTTTTTTTCCCTCATAACTACTAAATATTTCCGCGTGACAAACTGGTACAAAAAAAGGTTATAGCATGTTATTGGCTAATATTTACACGACGTCTCTCTCCCTTCCTCTCCGCAAAGGTCACAACGTCTACTGATGATTTAAATCTCCCAGCGAGCAGTTTGTGTTACCCGTCCGTCCTCCAGAGGACCAGTTACATGAACCTGTGTGTGTGGGCGGGCTTTTGCCCATGATCACACATCTCAGGACACTTTAATCTTCAGGGAGCGAGGAGATGGGGCAGCCGTCCCCACAAGCGTCCCACTCAAGGACACGGATGGAGACACGATGGACTTTCAGTGTAGTTTGTTTGCGAGAGAGGAGACAGGGGGACATCTGAACATTCACCCACCCACGTCTTTTCTAGATTGTTAGTTTGACATTTTGCGAAAATCAGAATTTAATTTGCCATCTTTTGCAGCTGCAACATCTGTTTGGAGCCTTCAACCGGAAGCGATGGGGCCGTTACAGCTGCAGATCTTTGTCCTTATGGGTCTGACGTTGGCACGGGGAGTTTTCTTCTCCGCAGCAGGACACCAACTCTCTGCAAACTCCACGTGTAAGCTCTAAAAGCTGCCGAAGACCCTCCTTAAAAACTCATGTCGTGTGCGTGTGTGTGCGTGTGTGCGTGTGTGTTCACAGCTGTGCCAGCAGCCCCGGTCAACGTGTCGGTGACTCAGCTGAGGGCGCACTCGGCCACGGTGACCTGGAACGTCCCTCAGGGAGACACCGTGATCGGCTACTCCATCTCACAGCAGGTACGGTGGCCTTTTAGCATCACTTTAGCAGAAGAGGGTGGGGGCGGGGGGGCATTTTACCACACGGGGTAATGAGCTCACCAATAGACTTAGACAAAGTAATTAGTAATGAATAATTCAATCTGTCTCCCGTCCGATTGTCCCTTCGCTCTCTCCTCGTTGGCGGCCGATTACATTTGCAGGGAAACAAACGGAGGCCGTGTCTTTTGTGAACGGATCCCTCAGACAACGCGTATCGCTCTCACGGGGAGAAGACTGCTTTCTCTCAGTTGAATTATGCGTCGCTTTTTATCCTGAGCAACGTGTCTCCTTAAAACACGGCGTAATGCATGAGGCCAGAACCTTTGAGCCGCCTCCTGTAAAAGAGTCAATAACGTCATAACCTTTGAACTTGTTAATGTCCAGGTCGACTGCAGGTTGACGTCGGGTTTCTTTTTTGTAGTGATGACAAACCAAATAAAGACCTGAAACCTTCTAACTATCCAAGCAAGGAAGAGTTGGAACAAATATTCAGCGGAATTGGTGATTTAGAAATATTAAACTGTCTTTAACTACTGTTTTTTTCCTTATTTTGGTGGTCTGGTAACCTTTGATCGGTCAGTGTTTTCACCTGGTTTTGAATCACCGCCCAGCCTGTAATTAAACACCTCGAGCTTACTTTCATTCTCTTCCACGGCTGAAGTACATCTGGCTGGGAAACGTTTCTCATACATCGCCACATTTTCGTCTGACTCACTCGGCTCGGTTCGTTCTCGTCCGTTTGTGCCGCCCACACGTTGGCAGAAAGAGAACCCGACGTTGGCTCGGCTCTGAGTGGGAGTCGTCTCCATTAGTGGAGATGGTTTGGCTGGGACTCGCCTCGCGGGAGGAGCGTCCTTGGTGGCGGCGACGCCAAGGACGCTCTTCTTCTTTTAAGTCGTCTGGCCTCTGACTCAGAATCCATCAACCTCGTGGCATTTGCTAAGAAAACAGGATAAAACATCTCCGCCTACAACCTCGGGAAGCTCTCGTGTAAATTCCTTACTCAAATAACACCGAGGGGGGGGTGAAGGCGCAGGTTTCCATGCAGGATGTTAGTCATCAGAAGGGACTCAGGGGGTGATGGTGAAAGGTGGCTGTCAATCATGCGTATCTTCCGGATTCTGCTTTTAAGCACTGATCTGGTGTCAGTCTCCTGACATTGTTTCACACGTTCTCTCGGTAACCAGCGGAGACGTCTGTTGGTGACGGAGAAGCAGCACGAGGGAAGCTGCTCCACTTATCTGAACTTGATTAAATAACTCCACGCCTGAAGATTCATTTGTCGTCATCTGTTTAATAAATCTTTTATATGCCGCTACAAAGACTTTTTCTTTGTATTTACTTTGTAAAGTTGTCATGGGGTGATAGCCAGAACGAAGGTTGAACTCAAAAGCAGGATTCCGAGGATAAAAAAAGATTTTATTTTGGCAGCAGAGGGATTTAAATAGTTAGTTCGGGATCCGTGGCCGGGGAAGACGCTGGAGAGGCAGACAGGCACAGGGGTTACTTTGAGGGCGAGAGGGGAAGCCGGGGAATCCGTCAGGTTCCGGGGAGGCAGGCTGGGACGAGACTGAAACACGAAAAAAGGTCTGTGCAACAAAAAAACTCTTCCTTTTGAAAATCTATCTCGGGTGAGAGCTGGCCAAGTTACCACTAGGAGGGCAAAACGATCTGGCGAAGACTGGTGCTCCTGCTGCTCCTTAAGAGCCAAGTCAGATCATGACAAAAATATTTAAAGAGCAGACGTTGTCTTGCACAGGAACACTTGAGTTATGTTGAAGGAGCATGATGGGTTGGTGGAAGTGCAAAAAAATCTGCATTTATCAATTGTCTACTAATGGAGCAGAGGTCAAATTGAATTACTGGCAGGCATTAAGGGGGATGCGTCATAAAGAGCAGCAGCGAGGACCCTGCAGTCTCTGAATCCTCCCCTCACATCTCTATCCTATAAAAGATGTTTTGCAGGTTAAGTAAGTTTATCCATGCACTACAAAAAGCACAAGAAACTCCAGGCCTCCTTCTGTGTCTTCATGATTGCCGGTGTCACCTTGCCTTCAGACATAATCATCCCCAGTGGGACAGCAACTACATGAATACGGGTGAAGCGACGCGGCTCGTCACAGGCGGTGGATGTCATTTGGATTCATGCCGTCTGTCTGGAAATAATGATAATGTTTTTTATTACGTGTGCTTTGTGTGTGTGTGTGTGTGTGTGTGTGTGTGTGTGTGTGTGTGTGTGTGTGTGTGTGTGTGTGTGTGTGTCGTCTCCAGAGGCAGGACGGCTTGATGCAGCGCTCCATCAGGGAGGTGAACACGTCCAGCCACAGGTGTGTGCTGTGGGACCTGGACGAGGACACACACTACAGCGTCCAGGTACACACACACACACACACACACACACACACACACACATCTCTTCAGAAAGACTCAGTTAGATGTCCTGAAGAAGAGTCAGTGAGCAACTCACTGGTGAAAGGACGATAAAACAAGTTCATGATGAATTGTTCTTCCAATGGACGGTTGGCCGTCTTTTTTATAAATTTAAATTTATAAAATAAATGATATATTTTAATGTTAAGTCAAGGGTTTTATTATGTTATCAGATGAAAAAAAAAATAGTATAGCTTGTTAAATATAGTGGTAGTACAGTTTGGTATAGCATGTTGAAAAACAGATTTTAAAATTGATGGCATAAAAAAGTCATGGTATATAAAAAAAGTAAAAGAAATGTCATAGCATGTTGAAAAAAGCCCCCAAAATTCGTAATATTGTCTGTCTAAAAAGGTTTTTGAAAAAGGTTTTAAAACGCAGCATTGCTCGTCCTCCAACGACACCCAACTAACCGCCCTCCGACTACGCTTCCTTAAATGTATGAGCAGTGCTGAAGGAACCGTCTCTTTCTTTGGGGGGGGGGGTTAGGTCCAGTCCGTCGGGCCGCATGGTGACAGCCCGCCGAGCCGCGCCGTCCACTTCAGGACTCTGGAGAGGAGTGATCATTATCCAGCCGGAGTCCTGGACCACCGTAAATAAACACACACACACCTACAGACAGATGTTTCACTTCTTATTTCATTTTCAAAGAAAGTTTTCTCTTAAGTGGAAAATGAAGTTAAATCACTTAAAAACTTCACCCTCATCAATCTCTACAAGACTAAAAAGACTACTAAAGTATTTCAATCCTCCTCTTGACACCAGGTGAGAAGCTGAAGCTCATTGGCCCTCTCGCTGTAGCTACGGTCAGTTAGCTTAGCATGAAGACTGGAAACCGGGCAAGCATTTTCTCACATGAACTGCTTGTCGTGTTTTTTATTTGCACCACTTCCTTCACACGTGATTGGTTCTTTCGTATTTAATGACGTCTGTATACGAACATTTTCATCCTTTTTATTTATAAAAATGTGCGCGTTCTGTGCCTCACATTTATATCCAAGCACTTTCTTTTGTTTGCTCATTGAAAAAGATGAAAGGAAAATGAATGAAGTCGTCTTTATTTGCGCTCAGATGAGCCGGCGATGGAAGGTTTGGACATGACTCCTCACCTACAGACCGGAGAGCTCCTCATCATCACCACCGTGCTGCTGCTGTGGGCAGGTCAGCCCAGATGTGTGTGTGTGTGTTGTCATCATGTGTGGAGGAAGTATCATCATTACTTTGAAGCCACGTGAAAGCTGGATTTCACTGATGTGACCGGTCGAAGTGGAGCTCAACTATTCTCATAATGGGTTAATGTGCTGATCGTCATCTCAATCAATGAATTGTCCCCAAGTGTTCTGAAGTGCTGCTGTTATAGATTCTTTTCACCTTGTCCTGCCCTTCACATCTTCACCCCCCCCCCTGCCCCCCCCCTTCCCCTCCACCCCCCCCCCCAGCCGTCATCGCCCTCTTCTGTCGACAGTATGACATCATCAAAGACAACGACTCCAGCAGCTGCAAGGAGAAAGCCAAGAGGCCGCTGGTCCGAGCCGCCCCCCCCCACTACACCGCCTCAGCCGGCAGCTCGCCGCTCTGCCACGACGGAGATGTACGCAGCAGCAGGGCGACTGGTTCATTATCCTCCCGAGCCTTCATCTTGTTGCGGCCCCGCTGTTCAGTACACAAGCCTTCGAAGGCTGCCCGGAGCAGTCTTTATTTATTTATTTGCCCCCCCGAAAAGCCTCCGTAGTTCCATCAAAGATCTCCTAGCAACCAGCGCTGCTGCCATGATGGCTAAATATAACACTGGGAACCGAGAGCGCTGGTTTGGGTCGCTGCTCTGGATCCAATCAGTGGCACCAAGTTGAAGCCTAAAGTTACAAATTGCACATTTTAAAAGAATTATTGTCCATTGTCATGTTATATTTTACTTGTATATATGCAGATGACACAGATTAAACAATGTAATTGTTTTAATGTACCTGAACTGTATACGTTGCAAAACTTAGTGAGGTTTAATAACCAAATATAATCCATTACTTAAACGATGAATCACTTACTGCTGACTAATTGTCCCTTCATCCTCATCTTTTAATCACTGCAGCTCTAATGAGCTGCAGGAGACAAGAGATAATTAACCGTTTAATGTCTGTATTTTTCCCCTTAAGTGGCTCGAAGATGGGAAGAAAATTAGTTTTTATGATTCCCTTTATGATTTCTATATATCTCAATGTCATTTTATTTTTATTTTTTATTCATTGTAAAGTTAGGGTTAAGTTTGAGCTTAAACTAGGCATTGATTAATTACATCAAATGCTTTGTACAAAGTCCGATTTTGAGCAAGAATACCTTTAAAAAGGAAAAGACATGTGCAAAACAACAGAACTAGATTTGCCAAATTTAATTTAATGTCTGTGTGCCCTGATAACAAGAAATGCCACATCATCCTGCCCAAACTAAGAATCCTTTCTTATTTTCCAGTCTGAATACAAATCAAGGGAGTGCGATTTTAATCGATCAGCTGATAAATCTTTAATAAATGAATAAGGCCCACGCATTTCCCTCCTGAGGTTTATGAGTCATGTTCATACATGTGGCCCTCTCTGTTCGTGACGCATGTGCTCATCTCTCTCTCCTTTAGCTGCACAGAGCCTCCTCCTCCGTCAGCATCATTAGAGTCTGAGTTCGGCAGCATCTCGCCGTGCCGGACGGACGGATTCGGTGAAGTGCCGCTTTAGACCCGAAGAACTTCAGTGCAGCGGATGGAGCATCTGCAGACTCGACCGAGAGTCGAAGCTATTGTAAAATATGGGGAAGCCAAGAAGCGTCCATGCAAATGGGACTGTGGAGTAAGTGGATGAGTACTGCCCTCTAGCGGCGGACGAGGAAACATTCAGGCCATTGAAACTTTCAGGCAAAGGACGCAGGAGTTTGACAAGATGCAAAAAGTCGGATTCATGTAGTTTCTTCTCTCGGATTTTGAAGACTGTGAATATTTGCATGTCGTCATCAAATTAATGGAAAAGTCAGGTTTGACTTTGTTTTTTTTACGTAGAGATGCAAGTGTGTGTCTAAAATCAACTCAACTGTGTTTTTCATTTCCTAATGCGGTAGATGTACAGCACGAACATAGAACATGTATTATTTGTAAATAGAATATGTACATAGTTCAAATTTAAATGATTGTGCAGTTAAGTTTGATGACAACTAATATTTCATATGAATTTACACTTTATTTTCAGAATCCAGATTTTACAGTTAAATCAAATTTTTGCATTCAGTTAAATTAATCACATTCTATCATGACTAAATGACGGAATAAGAAATGTAGAAGAGTTGACATATTCCAGGATGTAAAATCAAGCTTCTTGATATATATTTTTTCTCAGTATATACGTATATACTTAAATATTTAGTTGGTTAACTTTTCTTGTGGTGGAATTGTTGAATGGCGTAAAATACAGGTCCAGATTATGATAAACAAAGCTGCTGTGGTCGACATTGATTTGGCTTCAGCGACGTTGCTGCAACATCTCAGGCCACAAAAATTCAAGGTGTAAAATAATATAAACTGGAATTATCCAAATAAAACCGTGAAGAGCATTCTGAGTATTTAAAAAAACTCATCTCTCCTACAACCGGCTGCCTGATAAATCAACCCTAGACTGCAAAAATCCCCATTTACTGGACGTGACGACAAGTCAGTGAACTCTCACCGGTCCTACAAAGATCTCCTCTGCCTCCGTTCTTCTGAATGGGAGTGAATGTTGGCCTTAGGATGAAGCCCTTAGTTCCCATGCAGTATACGGTGGTATTTATGGGTGATGTCACTGATAGCGCTTTCTTGAATGTACAACAACACAACCAGTGGATTAGAAATTGCAAAGAAATCTTCAATATATAATCTCCAATGACATAATTAGATACTTTATATTTTTATTTGGTTGCTCCAGAATACATGATAGTAACTTGAAGCTAAACAAAGAGGTCATGTTTGTGGATGTAGTGTGGTATTTTAATTTGTGACTCTATATTGTCCAGTTTCAACACAAATGAAAATAAATTAGGTTTTAGTAGATTATTCCATCCAGGATTAATGGGTAAATATAGTCCGTTTCTAGCCATCGACGAGTCAGTAACAGTTAACAGTTAAAATGGCGTTATGAATGCCTTCAATGACGTCACACTTAATGGTTATTCCCTATGATAATGAAATTATTGTCAGTAGTTTAAAGAAGATAATGAGGGACATTGTTCATACTCATACTCATAAACATGCATACTTATATATAATTAAATAATAAGACGTGATCGACACACAATAAATATTCTCACAGGATATTATTCCCAATTACATCATATCATGTGACATGTTATACCTTTTGCTGTTTAATAATGTGATGGAGGATAGAATAAATCTCCCATCAAACTAATACATACAAATTGACCATCGGTACATTTTACGTGAAGGTGTTTCCCCATTGGGCCCCTGGTGCTGTGATGACGTCACTATTTAGCGCAGGTTGACGAGCGGCGCTGATGACGCGTCCAAGATGGCCGACAAGCACCGCAGCTGCTGCTCCGCAAAGACGATGGAGGAGCCGATGCGAGAAACGAGACTGACGGCGAACGCTGCTGGTGAGTTATGGTGTCAACCGGGGGCTGAACAGTGAAAACAACAACAACACAAAATAAATAAATATAAACGCTTGTCGCGGCGTCCATCGCTAAGTGGGGTAAGATTAGCTTACGGCTAACTCGTGCTAACGTCGGTTGCCTTTTCTTTCGCTGTTTGAATAAACAAACTATCTAGTGGTGAAATGAACCTGATTCATAAGAGACACGATTTGTGTTTGGAACACAGCGTTCTATTTGTCTTTGGTTCTAGTTATTCGATTGTTAGTGTCAATCAGTTGTTGTTAAACGTGACGACCAACAGGAGGATGGATATGTTGGCGGACTATCTTGCCATGTGATGTTGTACTTTGTATTCACATTGGTGCTAAGTTCATGTTTTATCATCAAATTTTGAACTGATTGTTAGTTATATCTTTCCATTTATTTCAAACAATACACGTTTTACCTCATTTGGAGTTGGCGTTTCTATCCATCCTTAAAGAGATGCATTTCCTATTGGCAGGTCACGTGATCTATCGCCACCTTCCTTTCATATTGTAGGAACATGGCGATATGCAGAGAGGCATGGCAACGCTAAAACAATATTGGGACATATGTATCGACCGCGCATTCTGTATAACTTAAACAAATAAAACGTTGGTTATCAAAACTTTGGCCAAATGATCCGTTTTAGGCTTCATGAGCAAATACAGAATCCCTTTGTGTTCATTTCATTAAGACACACATCACTTTGTTTAAGACGCTGCGCTACTCGCAAGTTGTTTTGCTAGATTGTCAATAAAGTTAGAAATAAACATGTACGGCAAACCCATGGTCGTGAACAGGCACGTGGACAGATAGACCCCTAGTCATGCTCAACCACCTGCCCTTTTGCCCTGGATGAGAAAAGTGCCCCTTCTGCTGGAGCCCAACTTTTTCTTCATTCATCAATATTTAACAACATTGATTTATCTCATTTACAAAATTTGCAGCACAACGCCAAGAAAAGAAAGACACCAAAAGCAGAAGGACAGGAAATATATCCTACTGTGCTTATTTATTTGATTATTTATACTTTTAATTTCACATTTAATTTCAATCATTTTGGCTATGGATGCCCTTTTGTTTTGGTTTGAGCACTTGCCTCCCAAAATGTCTGTGCACCTGCCTGGTCATGAAGATAATTTTAACGTTGCGTGGAATTTGCATGTCGCTAAATACCCAACTGCGATCGGCTTGTGCCGTTCTGAAAAAGGAACCTGCCACCGACCACTTTTCGCACTCTGCACAACTGAAAGTCTTGTCTAAATGTCTCCTGTTTTCTGTGCAGACTGCTGAATGTTTAGAGACACTTGAAGGTCCTGGAGGAGACGAGAACGGGAGCAAGGAGCAAACATTTGGTGAGTGTCAACTAAATTATTACTAGTAGCTATTAAAGTGGTAGCAGGAACGTTTTAATTATCTTGTCAGCTTTATTTGCTGTGGTCCTAAAAAAAGATCTAAAAAGGTTGTGCGATAGGTCCTCAAATATTAAAAAAAGAACAGTAATTTATATCGCGTGATAACAATGATAGTATTAGTAAGAACTTTAAAGTTATAAAATCATTGGTCATCATTGGTACAAAATATAATACATCTTAAATAAGTCTAGGAAACTATCATAGTATAAAAAGCGTGTACAAACATCCTAAAAGACAGCATAGTATGTCGTAAAAAGTCATAGTAAAAAATATTATATTATGCCATAACATCGTAGTATATTTACTGCTGTATATACTGCTGTTAAAAATCTGATATTATGTCATAAAAATTCAAAAGAATATTATAGTATATTATGTCATAGGAATGTAGCTAATTGTTATAGTCTATGGTAACAAAATCATAACATGTCATAATAAATCATACAATGTTTCATAAAAAGTATTTAAAATATCATATATTGTATCTGTATAAGTCTTAAAGTCAAGTTATGGTGTGTCATAAATAAGTATACAAATATATGATTGTGTAGTAAACCATACAAACATCATAGTACATTATGTAATAACACATTTGGTTTAGAAACATCTCAATGTAGAGTGTCATTAAATGTATATATCGTATGATGTCATTAAAAAGTAATCAAATATGATAGCGTGTTGTTTAGAGTATATATATATAGAATATATAGAAATTAGAATACAGTATGCTATAAAAAGGTTAAGTACGTCATAATATGACGTACTTGTATGTTATACAAAAATAAGTGCATAGTGTGCTAACTAGTTATATAGTATGTCTCAAGTCTGAAGTAAAGAAAATAGTATAGTATGCCAAATGTTCTAATATGTCATTAATAGTCCTAAAAGCTCCATGTAAAGTTTAATAGATTGTTTATTTAAAATGCTTTTGATCAGTCATAATATAATTTGATATGTAGTTTGTGTTCAGTCATCAGAACTTTGACAACTAGTTGTATTTTCTAATGTGCTTCTCTTTTCTCTCCACACGAGGGCGCAGTTTCCAGCCCTGAGGACGACGGGTTTCTTCCTCTGCGGTTACTCTGACAGTGGCGGTGGTTTGACTTTTTTTTTATGTGCTGTGCAGCTGAATTTGAATAAAGAAAAATTTTATATAACCTCCTGCGTGTGTCTCATTGAAAGCCCGGGAGGAGACAGACGTCTCTACTCTACCGAGGCGACGCACACTGATGTCCTCACTGCAGTGGGGATTGAACCCGGGTCTGACGCCACCCAAACCGGGGACAGCGTAACCACGCCACCATGTCATTCACCCTCACACATGTTCCTTTGTTGAATTTGACTTCTTTGAGAGGCTGAACAGCCTAAAAAATCACCGCCTCCCAAAAGACTAGAACCCATAACCTCACGTCTACCAAGCAGTCATCTTCTCCTGGAGCTATCTGCTGTGCCGCTGGGCACCGCTTCATTGCGTACTTGTCTTCTTCACTTTGGGTGTTGGATCTTATAAGTCACCACAGCACATAAGGAATGAACCCACAACCTCCTGAAGAAGGAGACGTTGTTCTGCGCGTTTCAAGTTAAACAATAAACAAAGAGTGCACTTTGTGAATCATCTTGAGTTCTGGTGTCTCTAATGGAATCAAAGCGGACCTTCCTGAGCCACATTTGCGATTTGATCCTTTCTCCTTAGGGTGCCGTGTGTCAGACTTCAGAAGATACTTATAGTGTGTTCATGTCAGAGGTTTTATGTGTTAGAGCTACATGAAGGCGGTATGAACAAATAGCTCAGTCAGTTAGCAGCCTGCTCACAAGTCCTGAGATGGTAGATTGTGAGGTAGATTGACAATATGTTCTAAAACACTGTTAGCTGGAACAAATTTGGTAGCTCAGAGTGATCAATTACTAGTTTGGAGTCCAGAAGTTATGGGTTCAGGGCCCAGAGAAAGACAAGTATAGAATGAAACCAGAAGCGTCAGATCAGTTAGCTCCCAGAGATAAGAGAAAACGTATGATGCAGGAGGTTGTGGGTTCATTCCTTATGTGCTGTGGTGACTTTTAAGATCCAACACCCAAAGTGAAGAAGACAAGTACGCAATGAAGCGGTGCCCAGCGGCACAGCAGATAGCTCCAGGAGAAGATGACTGCTTGGTAGACGTGAGGTTATGGGTTCTAGTCTTTTGGGAGGCGGTGATTTTTGAGGCTGTTCAGCCTCTCAAAGAAGTCAAATTCAACAAAGGAACACGTGTGAGGGTGAATGACATGGTGGCGTGGTTACGCTGTCCCCGGTTTGGGTGGCGTCAGACCCGGGTTCAATCCCCACTGCAGTGAGGACATCAGTGTGCGTCGCCTCGGTAGAGTAGAGACGTCTGTCTCCTCCCGGGCTTTCAATGAGACACACGCAGGAGGTTATATAAAATTATTCTTTATTCGAATTCAGCGGCACATAAAAAAAGTCGAACCACTGCCACTGTCAGAGTAACCGCAGAGGAAGAAACCCGTTGTCCTCACGGCTGGAAACTGCGCCCTCAAGAGAAGCACAACACTAGAAAATGCATCAAATTCACACTCTTGAATGAATACTACATTAAGTACAAGTTGTTGTTTTTTTTACTTGAGACATACTCTTCAATTAATTTAATTAGCACAAAATGCAATTTGTTTTTCCATGACGTATTCAAAAATGTGTTCATTTTAATAACTTTTGTGACATACTATATTATTTCTAATCCTGATTACTGATATATATATATATATATATATATATATATATATATATATATATATATATATATGTATATATATCATCGTCATCAATCTTTTTTTAATGAAATACCATATTGTAACGTTTCTAAAAAAAGTTTTATTAGATAATTTAATATGATTTCTTTATGTCACACTATACTTAATAACTTTTTTTGCTACACTATCACAAAAATACAAGAACTCCAACTTACACATTCATTAAAATGTTTCTGCTACCACTTTAACAGCTACTAGTAAGAATTTAGTTGACACTCACGAAATGTTTTGCTCCGTGCTCCCGTTCTCGTCTCATCCAGGACCTTCAAGCGTCTCTGATCATTCAGCAGTCTGCACAAAAAACAGGAAACTTTTAGACACAAGCTTCAAGAGGCTCGGATTCCTATTTCAAAAGAGACTTACATCAGCTTTCATGGAAGACCGATCAAAACCTTGTACTACCCAACGCACAGGTAGGGATATTGGATCTTACACCAACAATCCGATCATGTCATTACGATGTGTCGATATACACGATGACAACGAGTTAAAAGTGACCACGTTCAATTACATTTTAGGTCCTTTACGTCAAGTTTTCACGAGGCCCCATACTGTAATTATATGTATGGTGTAACTCCTCTGGTGTAACTTTGAACCATTCTAGTGTAAATAAAAATCAGAAAACAATCATCGTCGATACTTTCGATTCACTTAGGTTTCCGTACTCTTGTTAATTTTGTCCTCCATCCTCCGCTTGTCTTGAGCCTTGTCATTCTCCAGCTGCTCCTCCAACATTTTCTGGAGGAATCAGAAAGAAAAAATAAACACTTTAAAGTCGCAGCATCATTCAAATGCAAAAACACCGTATTTTCTCTGAGAATAAAGAAGACGAATTATTTAAATGCGCTGTAATGTTGCGTGGTGGAGAGACTTTCTGCAGGTGCAGAGTTCACCGACTTGTGTTGCATCCCCATGATTCCGTTTAGATCTTTTAACCATAGAAATCCAACCAGTTTATAATTCGATGAAATAACAGGAAATTAGCACCACATGTGAATATAAAGTACAACATCACTAATTTGACCACTACATGGTTTGTTTATTCAATCAGCGAAAGAACCGAGCGCACAGACGTTAGCACAAGTTAGCCGTAAGCTAATGTTAGCTCACTTAGCAATGGACGCCGCGACAAGTGTTTATATGTGTTCGTTTGTGGTGGTTTTGTTGTTATTTTCACCAGTCCACATCATAACTCACCAGTCAGTCTCACTTTGGTCATCTAACTCTGTTCTCTATTCGTCTTTACGGAGCAGCTTCAGGAACAGTCGGGCAGCGGAAGTTACAGCTCAGGTGCTTGTCGGCCATCTTGGACGCGTCATCAGTGACGCCCGTCAACCTGAGCTAAATAGTGACGTCATTACAGCGCCATGGCCCATCTCGGAAGTATCTTTATGTGTAGTGTAACCATATCACTTCCATCTGGTCAATGGATATTTAATAGTTTGATGGAAGATTTATTCAATCCTCCATCACATTATTAAAGAGCATCAATTATAACATGTCACATGATATGATTTTATTGGGAAAAAAATGCTTTGATTTGAATATTCATTGCTATTCCTTCACAAACTCCAAGGGACTTTTTGGATTCACTTTAATAAAAGTGGGTTCATTCATAGTGAAACTTTTGATCAGGGAACATCAGTCCAAACTAAACGAATTACAACAATTCCATAATTAAATGTTGTATGATGCACATTATATCGCCCGAAGTTGGCGGGGATGGACTCCAGCGCCCCCCCACCCCCACCCTGTGTGCAGGATAAGCGGTTTGATGATGGATGGATGGATGGATGGATAATGCACATTATGGCTGACTGGTTTCAGCTACACAGTTCTAACCATCTGGATGTTACCAATGCTTCCAATGTAATATTTACATTGATAACTTTGGATTTAGAGGCAACAAAGTTTAAGAACAAACGATTAAATAATCATTGACACATGTTGGTTTTCCCACTCCCTTTATTATATTTTTTGTGTTTCCTTTTGCTCATAGTAGTAATATAATAGTACAACAGCGTGTCTTCGTGTAAGGACAGTCACAGTTTGCACGGACACTGAAAAATTCAGAGTAACTTCACATTCACATCAGTATTTTGCTTCCACTTGTTCTGCAAATTGTTGCTGCTTCCATCAGGTATCATTCAGACTTTGCACGTTTAAAGTAGTGATTCAATATACATTTAAAGTACCAGACCCTTAAAACCCGCTTTGATTAGTTTTTCATTCTATTTTCTATCATTTATTTCCCTAGAGATTATGATACATTTCTAAATCTCAGAATAATTAGCAAGAATCATTGGATATATAAAGAAGTAATAAATGCTTCACCCCAGGTGACCAAATGAAGACCTGCCAGCATTGTTTCACAGCAGCAACATCTCCAAACATCTGTTGAAGAGTCGTGAGGTTCGAGGCTGGTTGTTGGAGCTTCAATGAGGAATCAGCTGAGAAGACAAGCGGACGTCACTGATGAGTCATGACTTCTACTTTGTCTCTGATGAAGGGCAACTATGAAATACCTAAGAGTCAGATGACATTCCTGCTCCTGAGAGGATGAACCCTCTGACCTTTCCTCTGGAGCTTCCCCCACAACTTACTTACATCATTTATTCGCTTGTGGAGGACTTTAGTTGATGATGAAATAACATTTAACTTGTAGTTAAAGAGTCACAGTAGAAACATGTCAATAACCCGCAGACACCTGCACGTTGTTACGATTTATAATATAATAATATAATATAATACTACTGTAGTTCTGATGCTCAGGCTCGAGGCATTCCTGTAGTAATTTATGAATTCAATCCAAATGAACGTCATACATACCAGGTCAAAGGTCAGAAGGGGAGCGGTCTTTAATTACTCCAGGCCATAGTGATGAGGGCTGGGTTTCCCTCTGCAGTCTTGGACCTGGAGGATCTGCGCCTCCTCTTACTGCTTCCAGGGCAGGTCTGTGGGACAGGCAGCATGTTCAGGGTTAGACTGCAGCCTGTGTGGGCTCCACGGAGGTCCACACTACAGAAGCCCTTTGTCTGCTCATGTTGTTAAAGTAGACATTTGTTCAGGAGGGAGAGACTGTGAGCAGGTTCAATTATGCCAAACGTGATGTGAAGAACTCAGCTCAGCCGACTATAACAGAGCTGCTGACATATTAATGCATGAGTGATAACTCTCCTTCACCAGGAGAGGAACCACACAGGAGCATCACTAGTTGGTGAAGCAGGCTCTTCTCTGCTCCTGCTTACCGGAGCACAGCTTTTGCCCTCTTTGGGGCACAGCTCCACTTTGCAGTGCAGGTAGATTGCAGATGTTTCTCCAGAGAACTCGAACGCGTTGAAAGAGAAGACGTTGGAGGTTCCCAGTCCGTTTCCCTCCACCATCACCGTCTGGTCGGCCTTGTTGGGGCATCTGCTCAGAAACAGGTAATCAGGTGAGTTCACCTGCTGCGGATCCTTGAAGCCGCAGACAAAGAATTCTTTCTCACCCGGCGATGACGAGGTCGTATCGCGGGCTGCTGTCGGTGGACGGCTGGGTGGTGGCCCAGCAGGAGTCGGTCACTATGGCGACCAGGTCGCCGTCCAGCCCCTCCGTCTTCAGCTGCAGCCACACCTTCTGGTTCAGCTGGATCTCGGTGCTCGACTCCACGCGGTTCTGGAGTCCGCCGTCGGTGTAGGCGGCCATCGTCAGAGTGTAGTTCCAAGCTCCGGATACGATCTGCAGTACCACAGAGCTGCAGAGCGTACGCACACACACACACACAAACTTCAGCTTCCTCAAACAACAACAGGCTGCAGGCTGACGAGCAGGTGGAGCTCAGCCCTCCTCCACTCACCTGTCTTTGATCCTGAAGGACAGGCTCTGGACGTCTGGCTTTGCGTAGAAGCAGGAGAAGTCGATCTGGACTTGGTCTTGGCGGGTGATGACGCCGTTCTGAGAGCCGTTCCCCGTCGTGATGGTGTTCTTGTAGAGGATTTGGCTGTTGTTCATCTATGTTGAGACGGGAACACGAGGCACCGTCACCTCAGAGGGAGTAACTTGTTCACCTGTTTGTGTGCTGGTTGTGTAAACACAGTCTGCCACACATTCATGGCAACAACACACTTGGTGAAGGAGACCAACTAGAGGAGGGCAACCAACTAGAGGAGGGCACCCACCGAAACCTCCGCCCCACAGGTGTCGCTGCTGTCGAAGCTGAACTCCACCATGTGGGTGCGTTGGTCCACGTGACCTTTGCAGTCGGGGTCAATGAGGTGGAGGGCGGAGGAGTCGATGCCTCGGTCCTGCAGCAGACATCCGGCCAGAGTCACAGTGGCAGAGTTCTGCGTGCAGACTGTCGGCTCGCCTGAAAGCCCAACAGCACAATCCCGTAAAGTACCAACACCTCAGTGGGGAGGGGTCAGCAGTGGAGGAGTTGGACTAATAAGAGCTAGTTTTATCTATCACAGAGGTAGAGACACGTCCACTTTAAATCCTCCACTTGCTGCAGCGTGTGATGTTTGACTGTACCTAAAGCGTTGGTCGGGTTGAACTTGGAGGCAAACAAGGCCCGACAGAAGCAGCTGGCTTCACCGAGGCGCTCTCCACAGAACTCGTGCTCACTGCAGTACTGGTCCAGACAGGAGGGCTGAGGGACAGCAGCTACACAGACACATGGACACATGAGCTCAGATCAGACCAAACAGCAGCAAATAACATCCTCCAAGATGTAGTCTCCACAAATACTCCACTGCTCCTGGAACAGTTCTACATTTTCAGGTACCTTCGTAAAGCTGCTTTCATGTACTCGCCTCACTTTTATTCTGCAGTATTTATTTAGAAAGACTGTTACTTCTCAGACAGAGATGATACACAAGTTAACAATACTACTGATCAAATAGATCTAAATGTAAAGAATACTTTGCATATACATTAGTTGTACTTGAGGTATCTTTGAGTACTCATCTACAGAAGTACCATTTTATTATTATTGTTATTAAAAGGAAGAAGCCTCAAACGTGTAACTGAAGGAGCTAAACCTCCACCAAGCAGCAGAAAGTGGAGGAGCATCTTACGGCATTGGACCGTTGACCTCCAGTCGCCCAGTGGGATGTCTCTCAGGCTGCAGGACTCGGCGTAGGCCTCCAGAAACTGGCAGTCGAGACCGTCCACCGCCGGGTAGTTGCACAAAGAGTTGTTGCAGGCGGCCACGTAGGAGTCCGTGTCCACGTGTTGGTGACAAGCATCGAAGGGGGGCTGATTCAGGAGCTCACAGCTGATCCAGCCATGCAGAGAGGAGGAACCAGAGGACAGTCCCATGAAACCCTCCCTGGTCACATGACAGCGTGGTGGCACATAGAAAGGTACCATGCAGAGGACTCCATGCTGTCTGAAGGGGGGTCTGCTGGTTAGAAGGGTCACTTCTTACCGGTCAGCTGAGCGGCTGCAGGTGATGGAACTGTCGGTGGTGTCGGTGTGCAGAGTGTCGCAGCTAGGGGGGGGACAAGCAGCCCGTCACACGAGATCCAGACACCACATCAGCCAATAAGAAGGACCATCAGTCAGCGCATCAAGTTAAGACTGTACGTACCCAGCCGAGGAGATCCGTTCAGCATCCAAGGTGGTGGTCCAGCTTTCATCAGTGGGGTTACCACACAAACCCTCTAAGGAGACCTTTGGTCCTGTTTGATATCAGGAGACAATTGGAGGCAAACCAATGACCTTTGACTCTAACAAGCACAGATTTATTCTGACACTGGGTCCAGATTGAGGGTCCTGTACCTGACACGTGTGCCGTGTTGCCATCAAACACGACCGTCATCTTGGAGGAGGGCAGCTTGGCGGTCACTCCAGTCTGGTCCTTGGAGAGCTCCACGCCGTGGACCAGCTGAGCCGTGGTGTTGAGATCCAGGATCTGGTCACCGACCTACATCCCAGCAGAGAGGAAGCATGAAGGAACCACAGGCTTAAAGGTCCCATCTAATATTCTCTCTGCATATGAGAGGGGCTGAAGTCAGGACCACGTGACAGCTTTCATAACCAGTTACTTCAGATGGAGATTATGGGATCCAATTAAACATGATGAGTTACTATGGATCCAGTGAGAAGAAGTCAGTGTCTGACCCCTGAAAGCTGTGGAATCTAATGAGGGAACTTTAACCTGGTTCCATAGAAGTAAATATGATCAGAAATAGATTCTGAGATAATACACTGATCACCCCCCATGAACACACGGTGTTCAGATGGATCGTAGCAGCTCACCCGGACTCTTCCACCTTGTTCCAGGTGAATGTCTCCAGCTGTCTGACCTATTGTCAAGTAGTCCAAGAAGGACACATCTGTACGGCGTCGCTCACGGAACCCGCCGATGAGTTGCACACCAGGTCCTTCTTGAGGCTTCATCAGAGCGTATTCACAGCGATCCTCCACCGAGTGGACCTCGCCGTGGAAGTCGATGAGGGTGGAGCCAGTCACAGTGCACACAGAGGGGGGGGGGGTTTACACCTGATGGAGATGCAGAGACACAGGTTGAACCGTCAAAGACAAAGACAGAGAGACAATTTAACCAGGACGTCTTCATCTCCTCCACAAAGTCTGAGAGGCTTCAGGTGTCTTTCAGTCCACGTGGAGCACTTCATTTAAATCAGTCAAACCTTCATTCACACTTCATACAAATATAAAAAGAACATATTTACGTGTTGTTGCCGAGGCAAACGTCTCCGGGTTCACATGAACTGACAGAACTGAGAACTGCAGACGTACTACAGAGTAAAGTGGAACAGTTCTCTGGGTCCGATATCTTCTCACCGTATCGTAAAGGGACACCTGGGAGGGGACAGGAGGTTTGAGATGGAGTTTGATACGAGCTTTAAGAGACAGAAATAACTGACATGTTAAGAGATCACATTTATCAGAGGAGCTCTGAAGAGCCCCCCTCCCTTTATATGGAGACCTGATTGGCTCACCTGAGTGCCTGCAGGAGCTCACATCCGTAAAATATCCGTTAAACAATTCATCGGCACCAATGGTCCGAGAATCCACAGTCAGGGTCCCGACCTTCGCAGTCAGCAACTAGAAGGACGTTAGACACACGTCAAGGTTAAATTGCGTGACTGAGGGACCAGTCTAGAACATGGACCTCAGCATCACATGACCAGAAGTCAACCTTTGACCTCCACAAGAACTACTAAAGATCATTATTCTAATAAGCTGTGCTCATAGTGACCCAGTTTGTCCCTCTAATGAAATACTAATACATTCAAAAAAATAGAAAATACGTTTTAACAATTCACAAGTAGCTAGAAGACGTTTCAGTTAAACACAAGCGAATACCTTAATACGTTTCAGTAAAACCGATCAGAACATTCACAAGTTTGTACAAACTGAGTAGATTTCTGACAGCCTTCGTTTGAAGAGGAAAAGAATCAAATGTTTGAACTCCAGATGGTTAGAAGAGTCTTTGAGGACTCTTCCGTCTCAACGGAACTAAAACATGAAGGAACCGCCGGATCGACTCTTCTGGCTGAAGATCAGCTTCAGCTTCCCCTGCTAGGGACCATTGGTTTGAGGTCAGATGTTGTCGTGGTAACAAAGGTACAGCTGGTATATACTTACAGCATCTGAGTCAGTTTTAGAATCAGTCTCAAACAACACAGCTGTTTGTGGTCCAAAGCTGATGAAAATAACCCTCTAAACAAAGAGGAGAAACAGAGAATATGAGCAAACGTCTCCAAAACGTTTCAGAACTTAACCTTAATTTCTCTTTTTAACCTCCACGTTCTCTCATCAAACGATGTATGAAAATGTTCAAGCTTAGAAAATACTATCAGAGTAAAACATGGAGATGACTCACCTCTATGGTGGAATCTTCTACGAAAACAAGTGCCAAAGAGCATTTTGATGACCCCTTTATGTTGCGCAGATTTACAGAAGATGCATCTGTTGCAGCTGATGACAGCGTCACAAAAACCTCTTCTGATCCAAACGCTTGATTCAGCGTCAGACAGTCTTGAGGTGGATCGTTGGCGCCGTCCATGAAACAAATTACCAAAAAATCCTTCACCCTCACCTGAAGACACAGAGACAGGTTCATCTGTTAAAGCATCATATAGAGAAACATGATGAACCGTTAGAAGAAGAAACAAATGAAGTCCTCAGTGAACCGGTTGTTTATCTGGAGGTTTCTGGGTGACACTTGTTGACACAAGCAAAGAGAAATGTGAGGAGATGAAGACCAGTAGATCAACGGTTAATAAGCTCTGAATGATGAATGATGCTCATTGTGTTTTTCTATGATAATTTCACACAAGAGTCTTTTACTCTTTAGAGCCTGATAATAATACTCTGTTTAATAATCACTTCTTTATTTGATATTAATCACACAACAGACTGTTTTATTACAAATAAACATCTGATTCTTTAAACAACTGCACATCCTCATCAGGGTCACAAGTGTGATGACGAGCGGTGTCATGTGACCTGTGTCATGTGACAAGTGGTCAACAACGAAAAAAAACAATAACTAAAGGGAGCCAGCTGTAATATTCACAATGATGAAGCTCAAATGAGACACATGACTAAAAACAGAGGAACAGCTGGATGAGGGAATGAGATGCAGGTGAGATCCTGTTCTCACCTTTCAGCTCCTTGTACAGTATTGTCAGATACTTTGTAGTAATACTTGTAAAGGACATCTGAGATGGTGGATCGTTTTATTATATTGTTACTTTTTGGTGTTTTATTTTGGATATTTTGTGACTGCAAGTGGCGTATTTCCGGTTGCGCTTTTATTTTGACGGTTGGAATACCGGAAGTAAGCGGTTAGGAGCGGGAGCAGAACAAAAATATGTTAAAAAGACGGAAAAGGACGGGAAACAATTATTAAAGAACGGAAAGGGTTACCTTTTATTAGTTTAGCACCCGGTGACATGGGCACAAGGTTAGTATCTGTTCAAGTTTGTAAAATATTGTTGACGGGTTTTTTTGTTCTGTGTAAGATGCTAATCAGTGTTTATATTTATTTTCCTCTTAGTTCTTACGGCGTTCATTAAAAAATCATCAGTTTAAGACTCCAGATCATGATTCAGGGGATGCTACAGTACTCCACTACAGGCAAATGTGTTTTACTATTTCTATGTTATAGTCCAGAATGTAATGAGATGTAATAACCGAATGTTGTAGGTAAAGGAATGTCTGTTAGATAACAGCAGTAAGAGGCTTTAGTTTTACTCACGTCCACCCATGAGAATGAGCGTCCATAGAAGGTGATGGGACACAAGCTGATGTTCACCACTCCATCAGAAAGATCAAATGTTACTGATTGAGACATGGAGACGTCCACCTGGCTGGCAGCAACTACAGCGGGAATGTGAAAGAACATCACATGTGAATTAATACGCTTCTCTCCTCACTCACTTCAGTCTGCAAAGATCAGTTTACTCTGAAATGGACTTCAAGTCGTTAAGATAAAGGTTGTAAAGTCCACTTCCAACGGCTGCTCACCTGCCAGCAGGAGGAGCAGAGCACCTGTCTTCATGGTGGAGAAGAGGCAGGAACAGGTGGAGAGACTCTTCATGTAGAGACAGGAGAAACACTCTTTAGTCCCTCCATGCACACAGTGTGAGGGACAGTGTGGAGGATCCTGCTTCTCAAAAGGCTCCTTGTTGTCTCTAAAGCCACCACATGGAGCCTGAGTGGACTCCTTAGAGGGAAGCTCCTTCACCGAGTTAGTACGAGTACAAAAGGCTCCATGTGAGCTGTTAGATGAGGCCCAGGACGGGATGAGGAAACACAAAGTATTACTGGTGCTGAAGGGTTCCTTCTATTTGGAGAGGAACACTCAAAGCTTCTGAGATCATACTGACTGGAGTTTACTCCACACGGGTGGAGCTAAACCACGGAACATTTGGTGCAGAATCAAGGAATTAAAAGATCCTAAATAATAACAGCGATGAGCATTTGGTCGATATGAAGTCGGGCAAAGAGGATGCAGCTGCTCTTACCTTGTGGAGGTCGGGTGGAGCAGCAGGGAGACGGAGCTCTGAAGATGGAGATCAGTGAAGTCTCTCAGGAAGATGTGCCTGCTGCGTCTCCGTCTCCGTCCTTTATACTGCTGCTTCTCTTCACGCCCAGAAGACTGATGTAACTTTGACATGGTCAGAGCAGAGACGTGGGGTTACGGAGGTAAACCTGGATTCTATAGAACTGGTTCCTCAGCATTCTGTCCTGGTGGCCTTGAACCTGAGAGCATCAGGTGATTTATAACAAACGACCTGTCACAATGTTCCAGAAAACCCACATGAAGGGCACGCAAGGAGAAAAGCACATAGGTAAATGTGTGGTGATCAGGGTGTGTCGGTGTGATTGGTCTTCTTTTGGCATGATCAGTCTTCCCACATCGATAAATCTTCCTCCACCAGATTCTTTCACACTGAGCAGCTTCGTTTCCTTCCTTTCATTTCATTCTGTTTTAGTAGTTAAGAAAAAGAAAAGATCATGTGTGACATGCTGACGATGAGTTACACAAAAAAGATGAACAAAAGAAAGAGCAGACAAAAAAGACAGTAGGGCTTTCAATGAGACATTTTATTAAGTTCATAATAGCACATTGCAATTTATTTTTTTCTGATAATATGATGCATTTAAAACCCTTTTTATAACACCATGTATTCTAAATTATATATATATGTATACTCGAAATTATTTTGACTTTTACGAAAATATTTTTAATATAATTATTTTTTGATTATTTTTTAACAACCTCAGCCGATGGAAAATTTATATTCTTTTAATAAATGCCATGTGTAAATGTGTGGTGATCAGTGTGTGTCGGTGTGATTGGTCTTTTGCCATCATCAGTCTTCCCACATCAATAAATCTTCCTCCACCAGATTCTTTCACACTGAGCAGCTTTGTTTCCTTCCTTTCATTTCATTCTGTTTTAGTAGTTGGTCTGATTCATTTTTTTGAAAGAACTCAATTATTTTATGCTATTTGTAAATGAAATGATGTGTTCCTGTACACCAGAATGAGTACTAATGTCAAGGATGGCGTGGTGGAGGAGGCAGGACTCAAATGCAGACTTCACGAAAAACAAAAGACTTTAATAGTCAAAATCGCACAGGAACCAGGGGGAAAAACAGCAGGCATGAAACTATGAACATCCACGACGATAGACAATGACGCGACAAGTGACACACGGCTTAAATACACAAGGGAGGTGCAGGTGATTGGACACAGGTGGAAACTATTAGACGATCACAGGGGATGACGGGACAAGGCAGGAAGTGAAGTTACCCGGGGACACGAGTGGCAGAAAACTGCAAAATACAACAGGAAGTGAACCACACCGTGACAGTACCCCCCCCCTTAAGGGCCGAATTCCAGACGGCTCACACTAGAGCGGACAAGGGGTGGGAGGGAGGGAAACCCGAGACGTTGGTCGGACCACCCGGGAAACTCTGGCGGGCGGCCCGGCGGGCGGCCAGACGACCGGGGAGCCTCTGGCGGGCGGCCAGACGGCCTGGGAGCCTCCGGGGGTGGGCCTGGCGGACAGGCACACGGCCTGGGAGCCTCCGGGGGTCGGCCTGGCGGACGATCATTTGGCCGGCTCCGGAGCGGCGACTGCAGGGCACGGAACGTCTCTGGAATGGCTGGCTCTGAGACACGGGAAACCTCCGGGGTCGGCGGCGGCGGCTCGGGGACACGGGAAACCTCCGGGGTCGTCGTCGGCAGCTCGGGGACACGGAACACGTCCGCAGTAGTCGGCGGCGGCTCCAGCTCGGGGACACGGAACACCTCCGCAGTCGCCGTCGGCTCGGGGACACGGAACACCTCCGCAGTCGGCGGCTCAGCCCCCCCCATAACCCACCCCATAGCCCCCCCCTCAAGGGCCGGATCCCAGACGGCCCTCAAATCACCAACGGGACGGTGGGAGAGGACCATGGGATGGGAGGGAGGGAGTCTGAGTCTCGGAGCGGGGACTGGCCGAGTCGGGGCTGAGAGTCTCGGAGCGGGGAACGGGAGATCGCTGCGGCGGCCCAGCGGGAACGGGAGAGCGCTGCGGCGGCCCAGCGGGAACGGGAGAGCGCTCCGGCGGCCCAGCGGGAAGTCGGTGATTCCTCTGGCCAGGGCTCCTCTTGGGATTTATAAGATCCCGGAGCTCGAGGCAGGCGAGCTGATAGCCCCTGGGACCGAAGATGAAATCGGTCTTACGCCGCCAGAAGGGACTCCAAGTACTCAGGTCCGTAATCTGGCAGCGGGTCTGCTGAGCCCTTCTTTGGTCGCGTCATTCTGTCAAGGATGGCGTGGTGGAGGAGGCAGGACTCAAATGCAGACTTCGCGGAAAACAAAAGACTTTAATAGTCAAAATCGCAAAATCGCACAGGAACCAGGGGGAAAAACAGACGATAGACAATAACGCAACAAGTGACACAAGAGACACACGGCTTAAATACACAAGGGAGGTGCAGGCGATTGGACACAGGTGGAAACTATTAAGACGATCACAGGGGATGACGGGACAAGGCAGGAAGTGAAGTTACCCGGGGACACGAGTGGCAGAAAACTGCAAAATACAACAGGAAGTGAACCACACCGTGGCAACTAATTAGAAAGATCAATTCAATTCAATTCAATTAATAGTTTCATATTTTATTTTTTAAAGATTGGGTTGCGTAACAATATGTTTTAAATTATGTAAGTCAAATTTACTTATGTAAAGTATCTGAGATTATATTTAAAAGCAGTGGGAGGATTTATAAAGACCCTCACCACAGCCTGGCCTCCTCCACCTGCTCCACCTCTAGTGACTGTGGGGCGGCCTTCTGGAGAAGACACACACTATATTCATCTGAACTAGTCTGTTCAGCTCCACGGCCACATGACGTCACACCTAGTGGGGGGAGGAGGGGTTCTGTCAGACGATCCCATGCTAAATCCCCTGTGTAGACTAAGTAACTATTTCATATTATTATTATCTATCTATTATTTATTCTGTGCTTCAGATCACATTCCTGTAAAGTGGTTGAAGTTCAAAACCCGTGTCGGGTGCCGCTGTGCCTCGTTTTCATGGAGGTTCCTCGCGTGCAGCCAAGCAATGAGCCACGTCTGCAGTGCTAAGGACAATCCTGCTAAATGGGAGACGGATCTGGAGCATTTGTCGGAGAACACCACCCTACCATGTCAGAGCTGCAGCGTCTGATGAGCAGACATCTGTCAAATCAATATCTCAAAGTTCAAAGTGTGTTCCCCACTGCAGGAATGACTTCTCGCCTGAAAGGTCCTGATTATGAGCACGGCACAAATGAGAGGAGGGAGGAAAGAAACGGTGTTGGGAGGGTGGGGTTGGAATGCGTCCACAGGACGGGAAGAGGGTTGGGGAGCTAGGCGTGGCTAGGTGTGGTCCTGCTCTTGAAATTACACCAATTAGCTCATACTCCTCTTAGACTGAACCTTTCCACCATCACCTGTGTGACACAAGGGCCACGAGAAACATGCAGCTAGTTCCTCCTGGCACGCCCGACGGCATCGCTCAGAGCGGCCTCAGCGACCCGACGGGGTCACAGCCTCTAAAGCCAGATGAGGACCATCTGAATAAATATTATATAAGCAGAACGAGACCTGAACTCATACAGATGGAGAAAAGGTCATGTGTGACATGCTGACGATGAGTTACACAAAAAAGATGAACAAAAGAAAGAGAGCAGACAAAAAAGACAGGGCTTTCAATGAGACAATGCATTTTATTAAGTTCATAATAGCACATTGCAATTGATTTTTTTCTGATAATATGATGTATTTAAAACCCTTTTTATAACACCATGTACTCTAAATGTTTTTGAATTTTACGGAAATATTTTTAATATAATTATTATAATTAATTTTTTATTATTTTTTAACAACCTCAGCCGATGGAAAATTTATATTCTTTTAATAAATGCCATGTGTGAATGTGTGGTAATTAGGGTGTGTCGGTGTAATTGGTCTTCTTTTGGCATCATCAGTCTTCCCACATCAATAAATCTTCCTCCACCAGATTCTTTCACACTGAGCAGCTTTGTTTCTTTGGTGGAAATTTGTGGATTTAGCCCATGTGAGAAATCAAAAGTATCTTGAGCTTGCTTGTGATTAAGTATTTATTACTAACTAGAATATAGAAAAAAGATAAAGAATACAGAAATCATCAGCACAAGTCGTAAGCACAGACAGAAGTCAAATGACTACAATTCAGCTGAAAAGGGACAGATGTTCCTTCCCCCAAAAGGAGCAGGAAGATCTGACAAAGTTGAAGAGGAGAACAGGAGCTTATATACACTTCAGGGAGGTTTGTGCTGCCTCAGGACAGGACAGCCCACCCCTCAAAGAGGAGTGTTGGAAAAGTACCAGATGATGTAGGGGTGACCCCGTGACCCTCCCTTTATGGACCCAGACAATCAACAACATCTAAAAGGTCAGTCAGGGCACGTATGGTTTCATCTGTGTCTTATCTCACCCTGGACTGCCTTAAGTCACCGGCTCACATCAAAGGTCACATTCCTGAGAGCCTCACCCCACGCAGGCTCAACAATTTTCCCCCAACAGTTTCCTTCCTTTCATTTCATTCTGTTTTAGTAGTTGGTCTGATTCATTTTCGCTTTTTTGAAAGAACTCAATTATTTTATGCTATTTGTAAATGAAATGATGTGTGAGTACTAATTAGAAAGATCAATTCAATTCAATTCAAATCAATTAATAATTTCATATTTTATTTTTTATTTTTTAAAGATTGGGTTGCGTAACAATATGTTTTAAATTATGTAAGTCAAATTGACTTATGTAAAGTATCTGAGATTATATTTAAAAGCAGTGGGAGGATTTATAAAGACCCTCACCACAGCCTGGCCTCCTCCACCTGCTCCACCTCTAGTGACTGTGGGGCGGCCTTCTGGAGAAGGGGACCCCGCCCCCCTTTACCACCTCCCCCCCCACTCTCTTTCACATTTAGTCTCACTGGCCGAGTCTCTTAGAAACATCACCTCCATCTTCTTCACTTTCATCCGCTCACATAGTAGTCCAGTCCATAAGGGGCCTATGATGTATTTAAAACCCTTTTTATAACACCATGTACTCTAAATTATATATATATGTACACTCTAAATGTTTTTGACTTTTACGGAAATATTTTTAATATAATTATTATAATTAATTTTTGATTATTTTTTAACAACCTCAGCCGATGGAAAATTTATATTCTTTTAATAAATACCATGTGTTGTTTCTAAAACGAATGTTTTATTACATCATTTTAATTTTTACTACACAATCATATATTGTTATACTTATTTAAGACACAGTATAATGTGACTTTTTTAAGACTTAAGATCTACAATTACTAATTACTAGATTACTAATATTTTAAATACTTTTTTATGAAACATTGTATGATTCATTTTATGATTTTGTCACCACCTAACAATTACTTACATTTTTAACACAATATACTATAATATTTGTTGATACTTTTGACATTTTACAGTATAACTTCAAGAAAATACTACTACTTATGTTTTTGGATTACTTTTCAAAGACGTATTATACTTAAGCCTATCTGTGTGAAAAAATATTTATATTATTTTTCCATTTGATTACTTTTTAACGGTATACCAGACCAGGGTTTGTTTCTTGAGGCTTTCAGGAGTTTTTTTTACAACATACTGTACTATATGATTCAGTAAAAGACTAAATTATATAAAACTTATTTCAGACATACTGTTAAATTACTTTGTATAACAAACTATAGCATGATATTTTTTAACTTGGTCATGACATAATAAACCATGACTATTTTACAACATCCTACACTGTGACCTTTTTTCCCTAAACCATATTCTGTTTTTTATACATCACTATATTTTTGATGTCCTTATTGCACACTATACTGACCTGGATTTTCATACTATACTATTTCAATATTATACTATGACCGATGATTTTATTACATATTTTACTATAATTTTAAAGTTCTCACTAATACTCTGACAAAGGAATTATTGAATCGGGCTGTACTGTTAACTTACATTACATGTCATTTAACTTCAGAGAGGACGTCTGGTACACGAGCCATCGATAATGGTCATGTTTAATGATTGACAGCTACGGAGCCTTCCTGCTGGTGCAGACCAGAGTTCACTGTGTTCATGTGTTGTTTTCCCATGATGCAGTTCAGATCTCCTCTTTAACCACAAAAATACGTCATCCCCGCACAGCAGCATTATTCCACGTGATAGATGGAGGGCGCCCCCTAGTGTTCAGCACAAAGAACTGCATCTCTTTAAGGATGGATAGAAACGCCAACTCCAAATTAGGGAAAAAAATGTATTGTTTGATTTATGAAATATTTTGTTGTAAAGCAAGTGAACCACAATGCGTCCAGCAACCCAACATGCAAACATGAGAGTAACATAAGAGTCCAACTTTAGGAATGGAAATAAATGGAAATATATAACTAATCAGATAATTTTTCGATGATATAACAGAAAATTAGCACTAATGTGAATACAAAGTACGCCGTGTTCCAAACACAAATCATGTCTAATATCCACCTCGTATGAATCGGGTTAATTTGACCACTTAAGAAAGAAAAGTCAACGGACGTTAGCACAAGTTAGCCGTAAGCTAATGAGAACTGTTGATATTTATTTGGTTGTGTGTTGTTGTTGTTGTTTTCGCTGTTCAGCCCCCCGGTTGACATCATAACTCACCAGCAGCGTTAGCCATCAGCCTCCTTTCTTGCATCGACTCCTCCATCGTCTTTACGGAGCGGCTTCACGAACAATCGGGCGGCGGAAGTTACAGCTCAGGTGCTTGTCGGCCATCTTGGACGCGTCATCATGGCCGCTCATCAGCGCATTCATAACATTCATTGGAACGGTTACTGACTATTTGACGGATAGATTGTTAACAGTATTAACTTATTCAGATATTCCAGAAATATTCTGATATGCTTTATATTTATTTTACATTTGGACAAAGAAGATATTATTTGACGGACACATTACCTTTAAAGGGAACTCAGGTTCAACCGTTGGCCCTCTGACAAAAAAGTTCATATACGTCTTTGAACTTTGTAAGTAAAGACAAAAGGACCGTGACATGTTTGCAGGGATTTTTTTTATGAATTTGAGATAGAAATCTCTTACGTTTCTTTGTGTTATAAAGAAGAGGACTAATGTGTGCTTTTTATTCAGAATACACTGAATACTTGAGGATGACGCTTTCTTCACCCACTTCACACGTCTTTTTCTCTTACCAAGTGAATACACGTTTGAGGTTCTTCTTCTCTCAGGACACACCATGTCACGGGAAATTTGTGTACATGTATTTAACATTAAGGCTTTTGAAAATGTATAGTTTAAGGCTGAAATTAGTAAAGGAATTGAATAGTATAATATATCATTTATATAAAAAAATCCAGTACCACTAAAGTCAACAATGATGGATTTAAAATCAAAATATGTGCAATAAAAAGATGAAGAAATTCCCCTTGTTCTGTTTGACTGGCAGGTGTCCATTGAAATGCAGCTGAAAGAGCTTCCGGTCCTCATTCTGACGGGCACGGAGCAAGTGAATGACCCAGGTAAATGTCAGGGACCTTTGCAAAATGGCTTTTTGTTCCACCGGGGGAGGTTCAGAAAGGTTTCAACCATTATTTCATCCCATGAAGTGGAGATTCTCAGGCATTCCGGTTCTCTTTATGCATCTCAAAGTCTTGGACAGAACCCCGGAGAATACATTTACACTTTCAAAAACAACCTTTTTATTTAACGAGCCGCACTTCCAATTAGTCTTAAGGGCACAAATGACACCCAATACTGATATATTAATTTACTGCGCTCTCTCTCATATCAATATTTGAACTTTTCTTGCAACGGATCGATGTGATTCATTTCTCAGTTCATCATCACCTTATTTACCATGAAGATCATCTGAATAAGTGAGGGTTTGCCGAGCTGCCGTGGGGCCGTCTGCTCCCAGTGCCCTTACACACACTTCCAATTACATCCCATCAGAACATTTTTCAACGACTTGTTTATGTAAACCTGGAAAATTACATTTTTTAATTACTGACACTAGCATTTCAGCTAATGCACTCGACCAGTCAGCCGACCAAAAGACCACGACAAATGGTTTATAAAATGAAATAACTACTGAAAAGCTTCCCTCTGTTTTTCTTTAGAAAACACACAAATAATTCCAGATATTTATTCAGGCTGAATTCTTTCAAAGATTTGAAGCAACACTGTGCAGGGAGACACATGAAAAAAAAAAGAAATGTATCATTTTGTAGACCAGTTGTTCAGATGTTGAAGCCAAACAACAAGGTAAATTTGATGTGAGGGTTATCAATTCTATGTGAATAAGAGAAAGAATGAAAGGAAGAAGACAGAAAGCATCATCCTCACACTTCTCAGTGCAGAAGCAGATGCGTCCGCGTGGCAGCATCGCCGGCCTGAATCCTCCAGAGGAGGAAACAAAAAAGGAGCATTAGCAGTCATATGCCAACCAGATTTGTCCCATTATTCATTACAATTAATTGCTTCCCGGCACTCCCGGCCTTCCCCATGCAGGGCGCCCTCTCCTCGGCTGCAGATTGTAATATGAGCGAAGGACTTAAAGCTGTCATTCAAATTGCACCGTGACCTTTCGCGAGAGAGAGACGCTTTTTTCTCGCAGTTTGCAGCAAGCGGACTGGATGCAGTTCAGTGTGCGTGCGTGTGTGAATTCTATACTTGTGAGAAACAATCTCAGTGAGGATATTTGTACCAAGTGTAACCCGACCCAACAGGTAACACTTCGGATGACACCGAATCCCTGTGAACGCTGCATTTTTATCCATAAATAATAAACTGTTACCGCGCTCATTTTCAGGAGCTGTTGGTTTTAACTCTAAACAATCGAGGTCAGCAGTGCGGGAGAAGTTCTCAGATTAGGTTTAAATTTAGGTTGTATAAGAGAAATAAGTACTGATATTCAGTGATTTCTCGTCAAAGGACCTTCTAAATAAAATCAGATGAAGTCAATAAAGACCCTCTTGAACAGCAAACACGACGTGTCCCATCACTTCTCTCTGCTCTCATGATGCAGGCCACACACACAGACCCCAGCAAAGAAAGCAACCAGATACATTTAATTAGATAATTGCTTTTTCCCTTCTTTTCAGCTGAAGACAGGCTCACTGTATTCTTACAGTGTACGCAACATGATTCTCTTTGAGTCGGGATAAAGCTGTAATTTCATCCGGACGACACAATCTAACATGGAGACCTGAAATCAAGCCCTGCGGCAAGCGGTCTGCAGTTTGGACTGTGCTCAGTGTGTAGACACACACACACACACACAATAATGGTTCATGGGAGGAAACGTAGTGGAATGATTGTTTACTGCATATCAATTAGTCCAAGTAGATAAATCGGTTACTGATGATTATAAAGCATAATAAAAAGGCAATCGGGACATTGTACAGTATAAAACCTCTTAACAGGAGACCTGAAATGATGACGGACTCACCCCCACGTTGGAGGAATGAAGACATGTTTGTTTTCGTTTTCAGAGGTGGGAGCTCCTTGACATAAATATCCAAACTGTGCGCAATACTTTAACCCTCGTTTAAGACTCTGGAAAATGATCATAAGAACTTTTGTCTCCTCCCTTGTGCAGCACGAGTTGATGGTTTAACTGCTAGGGTGAATCTAAATTTGACCCTTGACCTACTGTCGACCCCTCCAACATGGCAGCACGTCAAGACATCTGTTCAGAAACCCCCCAAAATCCCATACAGCTTAGACACTGTTGTTTGTATAAAAGCCGTACATTCTTTACCATCGTGTGCTGCATTTGTTGACATGGAGTGTGGCATTATGGAACCGGGGGCTCATTTATCTCAGGCACATCGAGGCAAACATCACACAGTGAACTTGTTGTTTCTAAACTAAAATAAAATCCCAAACAAATACAACATTTGTGTCCCACAAACGATGAAATAATCTGCGAACAGCATGCAGGAATACTTTTTGGCTGCAAACAGCCACAAGTAATACAAGAATAAACTCCACTTCAAATGCACTTTGTAAAAATAAATATTTTGCTTTATAAAGCATGCAAATCATAAAAAAAAAAAAAATGTAATCGATGAAAGCGTGATTTGCTCATGCAACTTATTTCCATCTGTCTCTATTTGGCTGCAGTTACAAAAGGGAAAATAATAAATTTATATATATTTTATAGAAATAGCTATATTAAAACACACAACCTCACTAGCGCTAAAACTAGAAACCTCAGCATCAGTAGTTTGCTGGTTGTGCAATAAAAGCTAAATTAGACAGGAGGAAGTCACTTCAGTACTTCGGAAAGTGCTTTTAGAACCATTAAATAGTACTTGTAACACGCTAACATCAGAAACAACACAGTGCAAAGCTCTGCTGGGCTTTATTTTAAGAGTCAGTATTATTCTTTGTTTCCCTTGAAAGAATTAGTGATCCATTACTCGTTTCTATTCAATTCAACGTTGCAACGCTTGTCTCTATTTTGCCTCCGATTAGTGCTGAGTCACATATTTCTTGCCAGTAGAATTATTAAGAATTATTGGAGCCGTAAGATAAAGCACAACCGAATCGACAGCGTCCACATGCAAAAGCTGCATCACACCGAGGAAAGTGCTTCCCCAACAAGCAGTGTTAAAAAATGGAGTTTAAAAAGGAGCTTTGCAGAAGATACAAAGACAATGCAGACGCTCACGCCGCCGACGTTTAAAAGACCGTTGAAAACAGACGTGCTGTGGAGCATCAGAGGCACCAGATGCTGAGAAAACAGACAACAAACCTCAGCCTCACTCTTTTCCGGAGGAGGGGCGCTTGATTCGGCCGAATGATTGCATCATTGTCATTCAAATGGCGCCATTTGCATGAGGCCGTCTCTGCGCTGGCTGGATTCTTTTGGCTCAGAATCCGCCGCCGCTCCGGTCCACCGTCACCGGCCCCCTCGTGTCCAGCGTCTCCTCCGCCGTCTTCATCAGGATGGCCAGGCGGCTGTCGGACACTTGTCCCTTCTTCACCGCGCTCATCAGCTGCGCGGGGGAAAGGTTAAAGGTCAGCGGGGATCGACCCGATCGGAGGTAGAAAAGGAACGCCAGCTGCCTGAGAGCTGAGAGCTGCTTGTGCTTAAAAAGGCTCGATTGAAGCAGAGCATCCGTGTTCTGCGTCTGTATTTCAGTTTTTTAAAAAGGACCAGGAAGGAATTATTCTACATTCTTAATGTCAACAAATCCAATGTTTTTCAAGCCACGAACCTTTTCTCTCTTCCTGAAGCTCAATAAACAAATGCATTTTTACGGCGGCGAGAAAGCTTCAAACGGGAGTTCATCCGAGAGGAAATCCTTCCATGGTTCAACTACTGACTATAGAAACAAGTGATTTTAAAAAAGCTCAACGCCGCAGGAAGAAACAGCCAGGAAGGACTCTTATTCTTTTTCTATTATTCCACTACGCCTTTGTTTAATGTCCTTAACATGAAAATGTGTTTGCTTTGGAAGAGTTATTTCATGAATGTATTGGATTATTTATGTATTTCTAGGATTCTTTGTTGATCTTGATCTTTTCGTGGCATTTGTTGACAATAAGATCAGAACCGCCTCGAGGACGATGCACACGACCACAACGCATGTCCACACGAGCAGGAGCAGACATTGAGGGGGGGGCGGGGGTTTACCCATCAGCTCGCCTCCGGCCCCCTAATGAAGTCTAACTCACAGAGCTTTAATGACTCTCACCCTGGACCTGGTTGTCATGTGAGGAACTCGTTTATTTAGCGGCGGGTCGAGACGACACAAAGAAGGCTTCATTAGACGAGCAGCTGGCAGAGATCCTGCTTTCTAATTAGCTGCATCTCGTCGCGCTGCACACCTTCTGTTCCGATGGATGTCCTCACGTCACAGCCGGACAATGGTCTTTCTTTTAATGACATCGTATGGAACGCATGAGGATCATGCAAGGTGCAAATGACTATATACACTGTAAACATGTGCATAACCTGCTCAAAACTACATAAACGTCATCTAGTGATGTACATTTTAGGAGAAAATATATATTGAGGGATTGAGAAGATAATAAAATATGGCTGCAAACATGAAATGTCAAAAAAAGGAGGTGGTGTGTTTAATGGTTTTAGTGGGTTTCTTTTGTGGTTGTTTGTTCTGGTACTGAGGTGTTCGGCACGGATGGATCCTCTCGTCACACACAGCAGTGCGCGTGTGCATTTCCACACCATTTTCAGCTTTCAGATTTTCAAGAAACGTCCCTAAAAGTCCCGGTTTGCTGTAAAAGTGAGCCAAGACAATTTGTCTATTTCCAAAGAAAAGCAACACGTTTCAGGCTTTCACATCTTTTACATCATATTTGATCATTCAACCTGAAATCTGTGCATGAAATAGTTATATTTTCACCTCCATTCGGGTATCAATAAAAATGTGGGGACTGAAAAGTAAAAGGAATAAGCTGACTATTAAACTGGAGTGAATCTGCACCCAGCGACGCGCTTTCTAGTACGAATGATTCGATGAGTTCAACGTGCGCTGAAACGAGTCATCAGCCGCTTCCTCTGGGCTCTCACCGTCGGCCTGTCACGTACCTGCATGAACTCATCAATCTCCACTTGTCCGTTCTTGTTGAGGTCGACCTCGTTAAGGATTTCATGAAGCGCATTTTCATCAATGTGGACGTTGATGCTCTGCAGAGAAGAACAGCTGATCAATGCGTGAGTAAAGGTGAGAGGCGGACGCAGAGAGAACGGTAGAGGACAGAGGAGGAGATGAAATGAGACTCACTTCCAAAACCTGCTGCACGTCGACAGTCGTGATGAATCCTTTGCTCTCTTTGTCAAACTTATGGAACCGCTTCTTGTACCTGCCACACAGGATCCAGCGCGTTTAACCCCCCATGAGCCTTCCTCGGACAACGAGCCGCGATTGAGAGGTGGGTGATTACCTGACCACCTCCTGGTTGTCCAGGTTGATCTCCGATGTCTTGGTCAGCTGCTCAGAGCGAGACCTGTAGCCCATCTCCAGGTACAAGAACTTCCTGGCTGCTTCCAGCTCCGTCTGGAGAGAAAGGGTCATTTCATATGGTCGAGATGAGACACGAGTTTCCCTGTCTGAGAGCCTGCATATGTATCTTCAGTGGAAGGTCCATAACTCCTCTCATATCACTTCGTATCTTTTTCTCACACACAGCACTTGCGCCTCTCCAGGGACCACAGGGTGCGGACCTCTTCTATTGTGTGCCGATTGAAAAGGGACATTTTGGTGTGTCTGCGTGCCTGCGTACCGTCTTCTGCTCCTCGCTCCAGCCCAGCTCCTTCCCCATGATCTGCACGATGCGCGGCAGCGCCTCGTCGGCCGCCTGCACGTTCAGGAAGCCCAGGCGCGTCCGCCGGGCGATGACGTCGATGGCCGTGCAGGCGTACTCCTTAATGGCGTACAGCACCTTGGGAGGAGGGGGGGGAGAAATCACGTGAGGCGGGAGCACTACAAACTATAACATCGGGCGTAACTACGGCCCCCGCGTTACCTCGCCCTCGATGTAGGGGAACTCGGACACCAATCGTTTGCCCACGATGGGCCACCTCTGCCCGGTGACCTTGGCCATCTTGGCCACGTCGAAGGCCTTTCCCCCGTACGTGGAGGCCAGGTGCTGAGCGACCTGCGCAGAGAGAGAGCCCCAGTCAGCAGAACTCACAGTTGGAAAATAAGACCAAACACAACGTTTATTCCTTGCGGACGAAACATTTCATTCGGAGTCTTTTTTATGCTAATATCAATAAAAGACACTTTTATTAGGCTCGCTGCAAAAAAACTATTATCCTTAGGTCGTTGTGTTAGAAAAGCTCCTACTGTAGTGACTGAAGTGACTAATTGAAACTTCGAAGCTGCCGATCGTCTCATAATATTCGCGCGCGATCGATTTCACCTCTTCAGAGTTCGGCGACGAGCGTTAACGGCACTTTGCCGATGGGGCTCCACGTGTTTGCGCCACACGGGGGGGTGGAGGGGCGGGCTATTTGCTATTCAGATCGCTGGCCTGCCGATCACGAGAGAAAGGGCAAACGCTGTCCAAATATCAACGATGACCTTTGAGGAATATTGGAGCGAGCAGCCGAGCCGCCGCAGAACGCCTCTAATGAGAAGTGTGCAGAAGGCTTTTTCTTCATGAAACAGTGTTCTACCGGGTTTAATGAAAAGGCACAGCCTAATTATTGGAAGGAGGGATGTAGTTGATGTAAATCAATGCGCCCTTACTTAAAGCCATTGATAAACGGTGCGGCGTACGGTGCATTTCAACGCGCGTCCGGCCTTTTGTGTAGCTGAAATGTCAGTGCGGTTACGGCAGCAGCTGTAATGTCACAGCTGAAGAGTGGGAGCTTTTCACAGCTTCGTTTTCCTCTGGAGCTGTTTGAGGGCCGCGCGTTCTCCGCCGCGCGCCGCGACGCAGAAGCGGTTCCGGATTTAACGCGCAGTTCCCGAAAATTCCCGTTTCGCGGTTATGTTTCCGATTGACGGAACGCCGGCACGCCGGGAGCGAGCGTTCTCCCCGACCTCGTTCTCCAGCCCGTAGTCCTGCACCAGGCGGATGTAGAGCGTCGGCGTCCAGCCCTTGGCTCCCTCCAGCATCAGACCCACGGTCTTGCAGGGCTGCGCCGAGAGGCCGTGCGTCTTGACGGCAGCATCCAGAGTCTCCTCGGCCATGGATCTGTAGGTGGTCCACTTCCCACCTTGGAGAGACACACGCACACATGTGACCGTCGCCGCGCAGACACCGCGCTAAGCGAAAGGGGAAGGCGACGCGGGGACGTACCGGCGATGGTGACCAGTCCGCTGGGGCTGATGCTGACGATGTGGTTCCTGCAGATGGACTGGGTGTCCTTGGAGTTGGGGTCGGTCACCAGCGGGCGGATGCCGCTCCACGCCGCCAACACGTCTCCCCGGCGCACTGCGGGGGAGGGGACACAAAGGCGGTTACGTCTCCAGTGAGGAACTTCACTGTGAACCAGAGCGTTCGGACCGAGGGCCTCGAAGGAAAGGAGATCCGTGCTGGACTTTCTGCGTGAGTGAATCCACGCGTTTAGGATCTTCCTCGTGACGCGGCTCCTCTTTCTATTCTTTTCTCCACCGAGACAAAAATCAAACGACAGCTCTGAAGACTCAGAAGAGCGTAAGATGAGCATGAGATCCCAGAACCCTTTGTTAGCCCTTGGGTACCTTCTACGTCGGGGCTGAGGTAGTTGCGGATCTCCCTCAGGATGAAGTTGATGTCGTCCTCCCCCGGGATGGGGTGGGCCGTCACGCTGGTGGGCGAGTCGGTCGTCCCGGCGATGGTCATCTTCTCCCAGGGCAGGAAGAAGATGACGCGTCCATCACTTGTGGACGGGTCGAGCAGGCCCATGTTGTCGGGGCTGAGGGACGAAAAAAGCCAAGGGGAGCGGTTGTTATTTTAACAAGGAGCAAGACGGTGAGGTCAGATCAACGTATTGATTTGAATTGACCATCTTTAGTTTGCGGATAAGTGCGAGAAAGAAGGTGCGGCCACGAGAAGAGGAAGGACAAATTGGAGACTGAAATGGAAGAAAAAAAAAAACACACACACACATGTGGGGGAGGAAGAGGAGGTGAGGCGGGAGCAGATAGCGGCGGCAGGAGGAAGACGAGAGGAGAATTAGGTGTCTGGCATTTGTGGTGCTGTTCAAAGGGCTCGCGCTCCCTCAGGTTTCGCTCAATAAGCTTCGCTGAACTTTAAAAAATGCCCTACTTCAACAAAACCACTCTATTGCTCTGCTGTATCTTACCCAGAGAAGATTGTCCTATGCATGTTAGCATAGGTCAGATAACAGAGCAGTATTTACGCATTAAAATGAGACGAGACTGAGGATTAACTGCATTACTTTGAAAAAAAACTAAAAAAAACAGCTCGCCAACTCGGATAGAAGCCTTGAGAGAGGACACGCTACCTGTAGTAGCCGGGGATGACGATGTGAACGCCTGCGCTGGGCTGGCAGATGTTTTTGGTCTCCTGGTTGTCCATCTTCCTCAGGGAGTCCGTGAAGGGTCCCGTGGCGTTGATCACGCACTTAGCCTTCACGTCAAACTCTTGTCCTGTGAGGAGAGGCCGGTGGTATCTAAAGGACTTATGGATCTCGGTATGCGCTGTGCTGCCTGGTCAAGAATCCTCACCGGTGATGACGTCCCGGCAGCGGGCGCCACACACCTTCTCCTCGCCGCCCTGCGGGTCCTTCGTCTTCAGCAGGCGCACCACCTCGGTGTAGTTGGCGACGGCGGCGCCGTGGCGGGCGGAGCTGATGGCGATGGCCAGGTTCATACGGGCGTCATTGTGCTGCCCTGGAGGAAGAGGAGGAGGAGAAGAAGAGAAATGGAGGATGATTTCTGATATTTGGATGAAAATCAGCTGCTGGTTGAGAACAAAATGTGTCTTTCATCTAAATCATCACCTTGTGATACGTTTGTATTTTATAGATTTGATGATTCCGTTTTGTCTCTGGTCTGCCGCGCTTCAACATTCACACACAGCTTATTTTTCCCGAGATTTCAGCGCGTACGCATTCCGCCGTGCCGGTTCAAAATAAAAGCTTCGGGCCCCAAACGGCAGCAGCGGTAACCGAGACAGCCGCAGAAATGTCTGCTGCTCAGACGCTCCTCTGCGCCGCACACCGCCGGGAGAGAAGGTCAGACTTTCAAATGTCAGCGGCGTGATTGTTCCAGACGGCATAATTGGAGAGAAGAACCCCCACCCCCACCTCCCCATACACACACACACACACACACACACACACACACACACACACCCTCAGAGAGGATGATGGGAGGGGGAGTCAAACATATGCAGCTTTGCTCTTCTTTTCTTCTCTCTGCAGTAAACCAGGTTCTATCTGTACACTTTTACTTTGCATTGGTTTTATAGCCGTGATTAGCGCGCATACATAATGACATGTAAATCAAGCTGCTCCCAAAAACAAGTCCCATTGATCAAACTGCAGACTTTCATTTCTGCTATTAATCAAGACGATTAATAGCAGAACAAAACTCAACCAAAGTCCATTTCCATTCTCAAATTGTTTCATGTAATCTCTTTTTAGTGTCCTAAAATGCTTCATCTCTGACTCATCTCCATCAGCAAATCCGTACCGTCGGAAGGAAACCGGACGGAAGACCGTGGAAAAGGGCAACGGGTCTGACTCAGCTGCTCTGCTGGCGTTGATAGAACGCCGTCCGCACATTTCACCCACCGTCATAGTAGACGATGGCGCCCACCAGCTTGTCCTTGTTCAGCATGGGGAAGCGCTCCAAGGCCGAGGCCTTGCTGAGGACGTAGCTGCTCTTCAGGTTCTGGATCCCGGCCACCAAGTCGTACATCTTGATGCCCGCCCAGTAGTAAGGCAGCTGCCACCATCTTGGAAATGCACACACGTCGTTAAAGATTAAAATTTCGCACTGTCCGTACGTCTCGGCGTAGTTCAGGGGACGGAAAGCAACATTAACATACGAAACTCCCGGCACTTACTTGTACACGGGGAGCATGATGGGCAGCGGCGCGGACAGGTGAGGTGCGATCTCCAGGAGGTTGGCTCGCTCGTGAAGGGCCTCCTTCACCATCATGTACTGGTTCCCGCAAAACAAACGAGCAGAGCATGTCAAAGGAGGAGCCGCTGGAATGGGATGAAATCGAAGGAGGTCAAAGCGCGAAAGGAACCTGTTCGTAGTCCAACTGCATGATGGCCTTCTGCAGGTAGCGGACTCCGCCGTGCAGCAGCTTGGTGCTCCGGCTGCTCGTCCCCGAAGAGAAGTCGCTTCTCTCAACCAGAGCCGTCTTCAGGTCTGCAGAGAAATGAGCAAAGATGTGTGAAGAAAAACAAGCCGAAAGGACCAAAAAAAAAAGAAAAAAAAGAAACGGTTTTGGGGTTAACAATAGACTTACTGCGCGTGACCGCGTCTAAGGCACACCCCGCCCCCGTGGCCCCGCCTCCGACCACCAGGACGTCAAACTCCTCGGTGCTCTGCAGCGCGGCGAGCTGGGCCTGCCGAGAGGGGAGGTCGTCGGCGAAGGGAACCCTGAGATCCGCTTCGGCAGCCACGCGGGCCAGCTGGGCCTGGGGGAGGAGAGGGGGGGGGTCAGGCACAGACGCACACAGCAGCAGCAGCAGCACCTTCAACGTGACTTCAAGAGGACGCCAACGAGCCCCGAAGCGTGCAAAGCCGCAGGGTTGATTCCTACTGCCGCTCTGTGTTAATGCCCCACGCAAAGCCGAAGGAACGCAGGAAACACTTTCCTGCAGGTGCAGTTTGAAACATTATAAGCTCACCGCCATCACGGCCAGTTCAATGTGTTAATGCGTTATAATCGCCTCGTGGGGTTACATGTGAAATAATGCATTATGACGTGCACTCACTTACACAATACACTATGGCGTTCACCGTATCATGATCCCTGCACTGTGCTCACAGTATGCATTACTGTGCGGGATGGATGGAGGATTGCGTGGTACTGTGATCACATTCCAAAGCTAATAATAATTCAGAGAGATCACTTTTCTTCGCCGGCGGAAACAAACGTTTTCTATGATAATCTTTTAATTTTCTTTTTTGTGTCTTTAATGGATAGTGGGACAGGTGAAATGTGGTTAAATATCACCAGTATTTTTTTATTTCATTGTACTACTATTTTTACCTGAGCACTCTACCAAATGTAGAACATTTAGTTTAAAAAAAAGTTTATTTATCCAATAAACCTTTTATTCTTAAATCCAAGTGCTTATGATGTCTCATTTTCACCTTTAGTTTCCAAGTGGTGTATGTAAAAAAAAAAGTGCATAAATATATACGGGATTAGTAGAAACATGCAACATGCTGCACAACATTGCAAAAACAACAATATAAAAATGATTAATTTAAAAGAATAATCACATACAACACAATAAAAGCAAAAACACAGCTCCCCTCTGATAGGAAGAGGTGTAATTTCACTGCTAATGAAATATTCATTTTTTTTTCTATTTAGCAGTTCAAGCTAAATGATTGCATCAAGCTGCTTTGAAGCAAACGTGGCATTTGACTTGCAAATAGTCGCAGGCGTTTGTAATTTAGGTCTGCACCCGCAAATGAGAAGATGATATAATCATTGTCTATTTTTGATGATGCATACAGACAAACGCCGCCACGGAATTAAGTGCCGGCGTGCCCCCCGTAATCAAGTTAAGTCACTGAATGGCACAGCGAGGCCCGTGCTAACAGCCAATCGGACGCTCCCTTGAAAACTTCTCCAAGCCATATGCCCTTGCTAAAGGAGACGAGACGGACATTCATCTCATCAGCCTTGCAATTACTGGGATTAGAGGCATGCATGATTACAAACTATTGTGAAAATAATTAGATTTCATCAGGTTGGGCTTCTTGCTTACCAATCCATGCTTGGTCGAGAGGACGACGGTGGGCAACAGAAGACATTATCGCGTCAGGACAAAAAACAAAGTTCACATTAGGTTGCACATTCACATAAAGCCTGGTATGTAGTGGTGTGGCATTGCTTAAAATAGGCCAAGGTCGGGGAAACAGCTGCTTGTCCACTTCGAACACCATCAGTGGCTCAAGCGTCTTATTTCCCTTCTTGCGGAGGGTTAAAAATCCCTTCTTTAACCGTACGGCTAACTTAGCTTAGCATAAAAACTGAAGTCTGCCCTGTAAAGGGAACAAATACTGCACAACTGCAGCCCTACAGCTAACTGTTATTAAATTATTATTATTATAATAATATAGTATAATTATATAATTATAATATAATTATATAATAATTATTATATAATTATATAATTATAATAATTATTATTCAATTATTAACTGCATTCTCTCTGGACTGGCACCAGTAACATCCTTTCTGGCAACATTTTACAGTATGTATGCTAAGCTAAGTTAGCGAGCATGGCTCCATGTAAAGCGTACACCCAGTAAAGACATTGATATTAATCCCTCAGCAGGAGAGAGAACAAACTAATTACCCAGAATATCCAACACAAGGTTTATTTTGAGTACATATAGAAAGAGCCAAACCCCTACGGGCTCATAAAAAGTTTTCCGCAAATCCACAATTACAATTCATGAGCACGACACACTTTATTGGAAGTGGAGGGATAACGACCGGAGGCGGCTGGTTCAATGAACATTTTAAACAAGGATGTAAAAATATAGAAAACAATCATTTAATAATCTTTCTAAGCAGGTTTCTGAGTTACTTGACGCTCTCAGCAGCTGAAAAGCATCCAGTAAAACACAAAGGAAACAAAGCGAGTGCATTCCAACATCTAGAGCGGACATGCCCCGAAGGAGGTCCCTCCCTGCTGGGGGGGGGGGGGGGCTCCTTTAAAGGAACACCTTTCACATTATTGTTCGGAACAACACTAAAGTTTTTCCTCCTTTAATTTCACACCTGTCGGGGTGTAAAAGCAGGCGATGCGGCAAACACAACACAGCCAATAAAAAGCAAAAACATAAACACGTCTCATTCCCCGGGGTCCGTGCACAGCGGCCTGCGGGGCGGCCCCTCCCATCGGCTCACCTGTGTCTTCTTGTACTCGATGAGCTGCGACAAGCCGAACACCCCGGCGACCGCCCCCCCGCCGACGACGGCCGTGTGTTTCAGAGCCCTCCTGAACGCCATCGTTCCTGAGGGAGCACAGGTAAAGGTGCAGTGAGGAGGCGGAGCCAGGACGGCGGACAGGGAGGGGGGCGTGGAGGGGGGGGGGGGGGTGCAGAGGAACGCCTCCGGGACTGAGAGAGACGTGAGGGTTTGGGGAATAGCCTTGTCCGTATGAAGAAAAGTTCAGTTGTAACGTTAGTTTATCCACCATTAACGTACAAAACCTCAAAGACATTCAGTTCACAACGACATCAAAGAGCAAAGGAGCAGAAAATGAACCCATTTCAGAAGCTACCATCACTCAATGTTTTGCTTGGAAAATATTCTTTGAGGATACACATTTGCTCTGTGATGTGTGTTTGTAATTAATTTTGACATTTAAAACCCCCCATGATCAGACAGATTGATCAGTTTAAAAGAAAATCTCAATAATCAACAATAATAACCAGTTGGATCAATAACAGAAACGATTTTTAACAACAACAATCATTAAAAATGACTAAATTATCCACTAATTACATTCCATTTGTAGAGGTTTCCAGGTGAAGGTTTAATGTTAACTGGTTTAATCTCTCATGTCACATGACTCAAGCCGGCACGGGCACACTGGGAGCGTTATAGGATATGAACACACAATATATTAGTAGTTAAGCATTAACAGCAGATAGACACGGTTTCCTGTTGCAATGAGTAGAACATGATACCAGTAAGATAAGGGCCTCCGTTCCCACCAGGGTCGGTACCAAGAAAGTATTTCCATTCCCAGTTTAACTCGCTTAGACTAGAAATACTCAAAGGGTTTGCCACCAAAAATGGCAACTGATAAATTCACTCATTCCCTCAAATTATTCCTAATTTCCATCAAACTCCTGCCAGTGATGAACGTGAACGTCAGAGAAGATCTCACCGGCGCCCTCTGGCGGGCGAATGGCGAATAGCGAGATAGCTTTTAAAAATCACTTCGATCCAAAGTGTCTTTATCAACATCCACCAACATCCCCAGATGTTCAGCGCAGCTTCTGTGCGCCTCATCACTGGAGCCTTTAAAGGCCAAACGGGACCATCATGGGCCCCGAGGGAAGGCCTGGCGGTGCTGGACGTTGACCACCAGCGGCCAGGTCCACAGCTCCACGGGGACATTGCTTCATTAGTCTATTGGGTAGAATAGACTCTATTCTATGTGTTTCCCGGGCAGGAGACCAACGCCCCCTGACGCAGCAGGTGGTGGCACCTTGTTACGCGACGTCCTGGCGCGAGAGGAAGTGACTGCTGAAGGAAACCACCGTGATCTTTGAGGGGGGCGGCGTTAAGCTGCGTCTTAAGCCCCTCGCGGTGCCGCACACACACACACAGAAAGAGCAAACACCGCGCCGTTTCAGGGGTGTCAATAACTGGAACACACGCGGGATTGAGGGCGACGCGGGCGGGGAGGAGGTCGTCTCCCCCCCCCTTCCCGCCCCCCGCAGATGTTTCGCTGCTTTCATTTATTTTGGCCGCGCGCCAGCAAAACGACGAGTTCGACATTCGTCGGAAATATTTCAAAAACGTCCCCAGAACGACGGGAGTCCCCACTTACGGCACTCCTGGTTCTGTGGCCGACTGAAACTCGCTCGCGGCGACGCAGGGCGGACACCGAGGACCGTCGGCCGCTGTCCGGACCGTCGCTTGGGTTTGACGGGCGGCAACCAGGAAGCCCGCAGTTGCCCCGAGCGACGCCGCGGAGAGCCAATCGGGAACGCGGCGCCGGGCCGCGCTCGTCCAACGGCGTCGGGGAGGAGGCGGTCCCACGGCGTTGACGCGATAGGGCGGGCGGAGATTGCGCAACGCTGGTCTCCCCTTCACCCTCCTCCTCCTCCTCCTCCTGCTCCTCCTGGATAATAATAAAGAGTGAGAGGAGGGCCGCCAGCTGTCGTTTTCTTTCTGTTCCAGCACACGAGGCGTGACACAGGAGATGAAGCCTGCAACACACACAAAGACTGCATGTCTTATTTTACACGTGGTTTAATCAACGAGAGATTACGCACGAGCCGTTCGTGGTTATCCCGGTTTTAAACGACTCTGCAATATTAACGCCACGTGTTGCAGCCCCCCCGTTCAATAGTTTGGATTACAAAATTACAATATATTCCCCCATAGAAAAAAAGTGCACCCATTACTTGCGGATTACATAAACTCCCTGTGCCACACAGCAGTCCAGCCCACCGTGGTTCGTGCGTAACAGGGTTTGGCACAGGGGCGCGCACCACGTAAACAAAAACACATTGTCGGTGTCCCTGGCAGCCAGTATTCACGACAAGAGGGAGGAGGAACAGTCTTTACCTTTGCTGTGCAGACAGCGACCGGACCTGTCTGGTCTCAGGCAGCTGACGCGTTAATAGACAAGAAACGGCACGGCGGAGATGGGATTACTCGTCACGGACCTCCACCACTGCACGGAGCTTTAAGGTATTGTATGGTCTTACTCTTCTACACGGATTGATGGATAAATCAATCATGCGGGGAAGTATACACCTTGCAGTTAATGCTGTTTTAGTTTTTTTTGTCTCAGGCCATCAGAAAATAACCTCATCTGGAAAATAGAACAACTTAAATCTTCAGGTAATTAACACTCAACTAAAGATCTGAACTTTGCTGTTGTACTGGAGATGTTGAGGTTATTTAAGTTTTATTTAAAGTAGGCTTACGGTCGTCTCTGACTTTCAACCAAGCAGTTTGTTTCCATTGTAAAAATAAGAAAAAATACAACAGCAAAAAAATGTGTTTAATATCAGACATAAGCGCAACAGTTTGGTCTCCGGTGACGTTCCGCCTTATGCGTCCATGTTTGCAGGGCGATGCCGTGCGTCCCGACCCAGAGCGGCTCCTCTCCACAAGGAGCCAGTCCGGCCTCTCAGAGCGCCAGCGGGGAGCGCAGCTGCGACTTCCTCACCCCGGAGTTTGTCAAGTTCAGCATGGACCTCACTAACAGCGAACTCTCGGCTGCAACCTCGGGTCCCACGTTTAGCCCTTCGGGTGACACGTACAGCGCCGCGTACGACGCGAAGCCCCCGTGTCTCTTCCAGATGCCGGTGCAGGGAGAGCTCCCGTGCGTCAAGGTGGAGGATGCGCACGGGTGTCCGCGCTATCAGCAGAATCAGCATCATCCGCACCAGTCCAACGAGCTGCTCTCCTCCCCGGGTTCCGTCTACTATTACCGCTCCCCGTCGCCGCACACCGCCTTCCAAACTCCACCCGGACACGTATGGGAGGACTCCGGCTCTCTCTACAGTTTCCGACAAGACTATTTGGCGGCGGCGCACAAGAAAAACACGCTATCCAGACTCTCGCTGTTTTCACTCAGACACGCGCAACACGGCGGCCAGAGCATGTCCACCTGCCGGGTGAAATTTGACGCCGCCGGTGCGCATCGGCCGCTGGACAGCGCCGGGGTTTTGGGCTGCGCTTCCCACGGAAAGCAGCCCGGGGTGGGGTTTCCTCACCCGCTTCAGTTCGCCCACGCTCACCACTTCATGGACTACCAGACCTCTTGCGCCCCCGACCGAGGACCGCTGAGCACGGAGGGGCTGTGCGCGGTGTGCGGTGACAATGCCGCCTGCCAGCACTACGGAGTGCGCACATGCGAGGGCTGCAAGGGGTTCTTCAAGGTTTGTTTTACAGCTTCGGGGGGTGGAAATATGGATATTAACTTAGATCATTTCTGGACAAAATAAAACGTTTTAAATTAAAAATACTGGAAATGTCAAAATGAGAAGACACTATTTAAACCCTTTAATACAACCCGGGAGCCCTGACTGAACTCCCAAATTGCACATTGTGCTTGAGACGCACGTTTTGATCTCTTGACACGCGCGTATTAGGGGCAAACGTCCTGTTTTAAAATGCCCCCCAACGTGCCACGAATAAAAACCTTCACCTTCCCCTCTCAAAAGCGAGACTCCCCGGGGCAATTCTCCAAATTATGAATGGCCACGACTCGGTATTTACCCAGACTGCCCTGTCCGCCTGCTGAATGCCTTACGCTGCATCAGACGGCCCACGGGGGCCAGAGGGCTAATATTAATTCTCAAAAGGACCATTGAACGCTTTGTACTTCAGTCTTGACCAAAATGGCTCTGGGATCTACTAAAAAAGATCCTCCTGAAAAGATTAGATCACCTCGAGTAAAGCCCACTGCCGACCTGGAAACTGGGCTACACACCATGGTTCAACATCGCATTCCCAAACGATGCTTTTCAAACAGGTGCTAATGGATGAAAATAAAGTTGAGGATTGGACTCCAATGTCTGTCACTCAAAGTAACCTCTGTGCATCAACCTTGCATTGCACCTTGTTTACACTTAAATATATACACTTTTCTTCTTCCACTCAGCGCACAGTACAGAAAAACGCCAAGTACGTGTGTTTGGCTGCCAAAAGCTGCCCGGTGGACAAACGCAGGAGGAATCGCTGCCAATACTGTCGCTTCCAGAAGTGCCTCGCGGTGGGAATGGTCAAAGAAGGTAACCCCATCAAACCGCGTTTCATGCCTGACCCTCGGGGGTTCGGATTGAGATTCCCACGGTGTTTCTCTTGCAGTGGTGAGGACGGCCGGGCTGAAAGGCCGACGGGGTCGGCTCCCGTCCAAACCCAAAACACCCCCGGATTCGTACCCCGCCGTCAGCACCCTCCTGGGCGCACTGGTCAGGGCGCACGTGGAATCGAACCCTCCTCCTTCTCGCGTCGACTACTTCAGGGTAAGCAGTGTGCCGTTGCTCCGCGGGTGAGTTGTAGCAAATGAAAGGCCTGGCAGAGCTGTTATTTTCCACCTCTTCCCCCGGTGACCCTCCGCCAGCTGAAGGAGACCCCAGGAAGTCCACCGGGGGACGACGTTCAACACGTGCGGCAGTTCTATGACCTCCTGACCCGATCGATGGAGGTGATTCGAGGTTGGGCGCACAAGATCCCGGGCTTTACGTCTCTCCCCAAACACGACCAAGACCTCCTCTTCTACTCGGCTTTCCTGGAGCTCTTTGTTTTGCGATTGTCGTACAGGTAACAAACCAGAGCCGTAGGGGGAATATGTTGGTTGTTGGATTGGCCAGTAAAGTAGGGGATTGTTTAAAAGCATTTTTGGCACAAATCAAAGATGTGTAAACAGTTGCAAAGGCCCCCAAACGGTTGTTCGTGGAGGGAGGGATCGTCACCGTCTGAGGGCCTAGAATCTGAGCTGTGCTGTTTCAGATCCAGCCCCGAGGAAGGGAAGCTGGTCTTCTGCGACGGGTCGGTGTGGCACCGGCTCCAGTGCCTGCGGGGCTTCGGGGAGTGGATCGACAGCATCGTGGAATTCTCCGCCAACCTGCAGCGGATGAACCTGGACGTGTCCACCTTCTCCTGCGTGTGCACCCTCGCCCTGGTCACCGGTGAGATGCTCAGAGACGAAGTGGGGCACGAAGCTATCAATGTTTCACCGTTTCATGTCTAATATGTCTGTTGGAAATGTGTTTCTGGGAACGCAGCAGAGCGACACGGACTGAAGGAGCAGAAGAAGGTGGAGGAGCTGCAGAACAACATCGTCAGGTGCTTGAAGGACGCAGACGGACCCTCGGACTGTTGGTCCAACCAATTGTCCAGACTTTTGGAAAAACTGCGCGAAGTTCGCACTCTGTGCATCCAAGGGCTGCAGAGGATTTTCTATTTGAAGCTGGAGGATCTGGTGCCGCCGCCTGCAGTGATAGATAAGTTATTCCTCGACACGCTGCCATTTTAGAGACCATCGAGGACAGGCTTCCGCCGGACGCCGTTGGATTTAACTCAGTCGCTCCTGACCGTTGGACATCTGTACTCCGAAGAAAAGGACATTTTGAAAAATAATATCAGGTCAAAAAACATCTTTTTCATTAAAAGTAAATGAGAATAAAAACCTAATTTCTTTGAATAATTGTGAACATGATTATCGTCATGATGACAAGCAAACCGCTTTGAGAAATTCAAACAAGGTTAAAAGGCCCAATCTTTCTACTGTCTGCAAGAAAGGGTACATACATTTAAAGTCAGTCATTTGTTGTGGTGTTTTTAAAATATGAACTACCTGTCAGGCCAAAACGATGACTGTAAGCGACTGATGTGTTTACTCCATTTGACTATTAGCGGCAGTTTTGATACGAGATGTTTCTCATCAATTTTAGTATTTCTATGTCACGTAATGATTAACATAATATTATTAATATTGACGTCTGTAACGTTGTCCATGTTTTAATAAATAAATGACTTCTTGCTGGACTGTTTAATTTCTTTATTTTATTCGTAAAAATTTAGAGGAACATTTGAAATCACATGACTTTCAGGGAGGGATTCCACAAATATTTATCTCTATGTATACATATTCCCCTTTATTTAATCCCTCCCTCATAAAGCTCTCATTTTGAGTTCTAGTGTCTACAATAACACTTTATGCGTAAAATGCTGCAAATCTGGTCAGAAGGCCAGTTTGGAGGTTAATTAACAAACTCTGCTATAAGAAGGACAATATATAAATATTTGTGCATGTGTGTGCGCGCATGCGTCTGTGTGTGTCAAAGTCAAAGGTCAACCCTCAATATCTCAGAGGTCTTCCGGTTGGGCAGCTGACAGATTTCATACATCATTTTGAAAGACGTTGGGGCAGTGTGTGTGTGTGTGTGCGTGTGTATGTGTGTGTGTGTGCGTGCGTGCGTGTGTGTGTGTGCGTGTGCGTGTGTTTTATGGCTGCTGGCGACCTGACATTTCTGCAGCCCTTTGGTTACGTCTGGCATTAAAGAAGTCACTCTCTGCTGCCATTTAAGGTTCACGAATTCAGGGCTTGCGTCACGAAAAGTGCAAATGCATAAAGCGTACAGCTGCTGATCACAGCTTGGAAGAGAAGTGAAGAGTTCCGGTTGTTAAAGCTCTGTGAGTGCGATCAATCGGGAAATCAGTCTTTTTAAACAGAAGATATTTAATCAGCAGAAAATCCTCCCAGCTGATCTGTACTCTGCGTCCTCCTCGTCTGCCACAAGGTGACGTCTTCCATCTGGCGGGAACAATTGATTTTATGGTTTGAAAAAAAAGCTCTGCTATAAACATAGGAAGAAAAAAAGAAGGATGATGTTCCCAAAGAGGTTTTAACCGGCCTGCAGGTCAATAGTGCGGCGTGGCCGGCTGAGATAGAACAAATCGATATTTGCATCGGAGAAACGTCCAATGAATTCTGATAGTGGTGATTGACGGGTGGAGCGGGAGTTTAATACAATACCAAATATTCTTCAGCAACTATAATATTAGAGCCGGTGATACGAGAGGATTCCATGCAGCCTTCTAATATATAGACATATATAAAAACTCAATACATTAGTAGAGTGTAACCAAGAATCTAAAATGCAGTTTTCAGGTATTTACTTTTCTTGATTATTTCTTCTGGGTCAAGAACGTTTTATTCCACTTAATTTATGTGACTACTCTAATACAATCAGCCAATAAATGAATTAAACTAATGCAAATAAACTTCACCACCTGCAACATTAAAGCGTATTAAGGACTTTGACTTAAATATAACCCCTGATCCGAGATGCACCTTAGTGAGGGTGCTGAATGGGAGCAGCACCGTTGTAGAACATCTGGCTGGACGCTTGAAAGCAGTTAAAGCGGCGCTCAATAACTAACTTTTAGAGCGGCCGTGTCCACCGATGAGACGCCGCCGGTGGAAGCAACAACTTGGCCCAGAAACAGGCTGTTTTTTGGGGCCGGGAGGAGCAGCGGCATCGAGTGTCTTCATCTGCACAGCGCCACATTGGGGGATTTTCTTCTGAGGCTCGGACCACCGCCTCTGATCTCTGCATCCATCCGGCTTCAGTGCAGCTTAACCCTTATCACCGCCGGCCCAGAGACCGCCAGCACCAGCGGGGGGGGGGGAGGGGGTTACTTTCAACGTGTAATCCATTACAGAGCTTTACAGATTACTGATCAGATGCTTCAGTAGTTTGAGTTTGTTGGCAGTCACGCGTTCATACTGTTATTATTGTGACCACTCTTTGTATGAGGGCTTTGTTTGTTAAGAAAACGAGTGGTTGTTGCATGGAAACAGATTTAGCAGACTGAAGGGTCCACTTAGCAACTCTTTCTCTAAATCTTCCTGTCACGGAAACAACACACTCTAATAGGGAGGGATTACGCTTCTGTATTTCTGAGGGGAAAATCCTTCAGGGAGTCGCAGCGAAATTTGCTTTTCCAGCTAACAGCTAATAATCAGCTAAACACTTGAATCGTTGGACTGGATTATTCTATCACAGAGGATCCCAGGTGATGCTTTGAGAACCTGAAATTATCCCACTTCACAGTTTTAACCCCAATCCAGAGCTGATTTACAACTGTGAAAAGGGGATTTACAGTGTCACATCATTAGAGGAATAAGCGTCTTTGGTTTCACTATCTATACTAATTAAGTTTGGTTTGACATGTTTTACACACGTCGGCTCAGTCGGACTTTAGTGTTTACAGTCGGGTGAGAATGATTAGCAGCTCTAAACACTTATATCTCAAACTATCTCCTCTCATCCAAGTTCCATGAGACATTTAACTGAAGATTAAACAATGTCACCATCTTCTTAGGATTCGCTCTCTGTCTCAATGGATGTCTATTAAATCGAGTTCAATGGAAAATCGTCTACTAGCAGTTGGGTGAAAACGTGATAAATTAATAGAAAACCATCCGCATAATCTCTAGCTTCATATTTGCACACATGATCCTCTAATATACACGTATACGTTCCTGTTATATTAAATGTACTTGGTTTCCTTCCTCTTCATTAATCCATTTGAGCCGTCATTGGATTGTCGAATCATCAGCTATCTTTTCCTTCTGGTAGGTTCAGGGACTCTGTGCAACGGACACGTCTCGTGTTGGGTCTGTATGCATGAGGACACCTGGAGAAACCTTCTCAAACATCCGTCTGGCAGCAGTGGTTGGGACATTTCTACAGCTTTCACGCAGACGGAGCCCTGCTGCTTCCAGAGGACGCAACATTTGAATCGTCACCAAACCTTTTACTTCTTCATCACTTCAAATAAGTATCTTATAGAATCTTATGTTGTTTCTTATAGTTGGACAATAAACAAAAAGAATAATTGAACCTCATTTAATTTAGGTCAAATGTATTACAGCTGCTTTAAATAGACATTATCTGTACGAACAAGTATTCTTTGTTTGTTCTTCCAAATGAGCGACTCGACCAAATAGTGTAAGATGGAGACCTTTTGGTTGCACACAAAAAGTTTTTTGTCATTTAAGTCATCTCAAAGAAGAGTAGGTCAAAAACAAGCCGCCAAACTGTCTGGGAAAATAAATAGTTTTACCCCGGCGGAAGATTTAAAAGAAAAGTAATCTGTGGAGCTCCGAGGGGAGGAAGCCAAAACACAACACTTGAGAGGGATTTCCATTATCCATCTATCGCAAACTACCCGTCCCCCCAAAAAAGATGCTACGGGGAGCGTTTGAAGAGGAGCGAGTGGTTGAGGGGACGAGGCTTTATGGGCTCTGGAGGTTCGTTTGAGGATTAGGAGGGCCCTCACATTCAGAGGCGAAGGTCTGGTGCGATGAGCTGAGGCCTCTGAAGGCTCCTGGATCAGCTCTGCATTCCGGTAAAGAGTGGTGGAGAGGTGGCGCTCACAAACACGATACATGGAGACTGCATCAAGTTAATCTAACTGATAATGCTACCATAGTTTAAAAAACACACACACACACACAAAATGCCATGGAAAAAAAGTTAGGTGGAAATATTAAGTAGAAATTCTTTTCAAAAGAAGTAAGAAAAAAAAAGTCAAAATAGGTTATGTCATGAAAAAAAAGGGAAAAAAAGACATTTAGAATAAAAGGTTGAATACGTAAGGGAAAGACACGTCATGGGGAATAAGTCGAGGAAAAATATTAGGTAGAAAAAAGGTTTTTAAAAAAGTTAATAAATATATATGGTCAAAAACTTTTCAAAAAACTGGTCGAAAATGTTTCAAAAAAAAAGAGGAAAATATGTTAGGGACAAAATTGTCATGGAATAAAAAGTCAAAAGAATGTTGTGGTCGAAAAATGTGTGAGACATCTTTGAGTAATTCGTATAATCAACTCACATAAATGTATCTTCATGGGGTTGGACATGATCTTCCACTCGTAGGATTGGGCTGGATCTGGTCCTTTTTGCGTATTGTCTAGAAAATATCTACTTTAGTTCTCTTTTAAATATTGTTATATTGTCATTATGCCTATTATGACTATTGATTGTCGTTGCGCATTATCCTCGGTGTTCATCTACTAACTATTCTACTAACCCATTGCATTAGCATTTCATTTTACTTTATATTATTACTTGTGCACTGCTGTCTTGTCTGTCTACTGTCGCGCACCAACCGCCAAGACAAATTCCTTGTATGTTTGGCATATTTTGGTAATAAATGTTTCCTGATTCCTGATCCTGATTCCTGATCTGACTTGTGTTTTGTCTGTATGAAAAAACCTAATTCCTTTCGAGATGGTAATAAAGGAGTCGAAAAAACGTTTTAAGATGTCATGCAAAAGAAACAAAATCTGTGACAAACTTCTTTAAAATGACCTAAACATGGATTGCAGTGAGGGGAATGATTGAGGAAGACAACCTGGACACCGAATTATAGTGAGAGTGGCTCCATCTAGTGGCGGAAATCCGAATTGCCGTTTCAGCTAAAATCCAATGAGAGAATCTCTTTATTTAAATCAACTTTTTTTAGAATGCGTGAGTTCAAACAAAGCACAACATCTGTGTGCTTAAATACGCGAGTATTTGCCCGAGTATAATGTATTTTAATAGATTAATTTACTTATTACAATTGTAGTTTAACGTTATCCCGTTAGGTAAGAAAGCGCCCCTTATTCCTCAATTTCCCACAATGCAATAGCATTTTTCAACTCCACCCTTCTGCTGAGCAATCCGGAGCCCGGTCAGTAATCAACTTTTTTTGTTATAAATATGCACTCCTAATTAATTTGTGCCTTGCGCTATTAGTTTGATTATTAAATATAAAGCCATGAAAGAAGTATTTATATATTTTACATCGGTAAAGGTGATAATAAACGGTACTCGGCTGCTACTTTACTTTTGTAATATTGTTCTTGTAGGAGCCATTACTTCTGCTTAATTTAAGATAATGCTGTGCAGAAGTGCAATAGAGTATACTTACTCGAGTAGCGCATTAAAATACTTATTACTCCACTACAGTTCACATTTTGTACTTTTCCTAAGGTCTTTTATGCAAACATTTAGTACGCAGGACTGTAAAAGTAAAATCTCTAAAGTCTGCTGCTGCGTATTTTGAATAATTTCGTCTGTAATGATGCGTCACGTCCTTTTAATCTGATCAACGTGCTTGTAATCCAAAAAGTAACGCCAGGCGTCAAATACATGTTTTTATCACTAAGTAGAAAGTAAGACGAGTCTCTCTCTTAAACATGGACGCTGCTCTTACTGTGAAAGGGTGCAGCCGGAAGCGCCAAGTTCAGCCTGCGCCTCCTCTTCCGGCTCCTCCCTCTGCAGTGGCTATAAAGCAGTGTGCGTCACACTGTGAGGGGACTTCACTCACAGAGATCTCATTATAGGTGACCTGTGAGAGCCTGCGTCTTTGAATTCCTCTCTTCCAAAGGACAATCGGATCATCGTCATAATGGTGAGTATTGGTGCGACGGTTGTTATGAGGTCACGCGCGGAGGGAAGCGGCCGGTTCCCGTCCGGAGTTCGTCACAGGAAACAGCAAGTCGTACTTTTCCTGTTGCATCTGCGTAGTTTCCCTCCAAAAACTCGAGCCTCGGCTTTTGCCTTTTTTTTTTATTGCTTCTTCGGCGGCCCGGGGCTGATCCAAAAGCAACATGTCGACTGTTCCTATGTAACGATTTAAAAATAATACCATTTTTAGAAATGCCTTAAAGGAAAGCTCCTCAGAGCGCTTCGGTGGGGGGAATCCTGCGGGGGACGGTTAACTCTTTCCATGTGTCGTGTCAGCGGGGCCCTACTTTCTGGGGCGGTGCTGATGTGGCTTCCGCAGGCCGCGCGCGTGTGTTTTTTTTTTTTACTTTTCTATTCCTGCCGGCCTGCGCCATCGGGCCGAAAGCTGCTGCGTGTCTGCAGCGTCACACCTGAAGCCCAAAACCAATCTGAGGCCTGTGTTTTAACATGAGGTCAGACATGTGATTATTTAAACCCCTGAAGCCCTGGATCAACCTTTTTTTTTCTCCCCCCTTCAGCAGCTTACATTAATTCTTCAGCCCTTTCACCCTTTTAAACTTTGTTCCCCGCGTGGGAGCAAACAAGTGCGTGTGTCGCAACGTCTGAGGGCCCAAAGCCGACAGCAGTTGAGATGTGACACTTCCTGCTAGTGACTCAACACGGAAGAGCGTTTTTAAAAAGTCACTTCACTTTAGTGACGCACGTTGAGATTAATTAATTAATTAATACGTTAGAGGGCGAGAAGACGAAGCCACGCGCCCCCCCCTTAACTTAAAGTTCACTAGTTGTCAAACTAAAGCGACTCCCCAACACAAAGCCCCTCTTGTCAGCTGTCCCGTGTTTCTACGCCGCAACGTCATCTGTGACGTAGTTTCAGGGCGAGATACCGGAAGTGGACTGTCCCGCACACACGCCCCTGACGCCCTGTTGCGGGTTCACGCGCACGAAACCGTAAAAAGGAAGCTTCTTTCTGCGTCGTTTTTATTCTGCAGGTGAAGCGCGTGAGTTCCGCAGTGCGCGCGCGCGCGCGCGGGAATGGCGCTGTGTGCGCAGCTTCCACTCAGAATAGCTGGCAGCTCCCATGCGGCGGCCCCCCTCCGCATCACGAGCTATTTAGGGAGGGAGGGGGGGGGGGCGTGCAGATTTCAAAACAAAAGCACACCATAAAACCAAAACCAAGTTATGTGGTCACCGTTTGGGTGGAGATGACCTAGCTGCTCTAATCACCTCACCCATAGCCGCTTATCAACCATCGAATTACTTTTGGCAGAAATCTTATCTTTCTGAAAAACTGCTGATTCATTCAGCCAACTGCAAGAAATTCTCTATCAGAGGACATAATGCAGAATAAAGCATACATCTGATAGGATAAAGAACTTAAAGTTAAAATTGCATTTAGCTCACAGGTGTCCTCAGCAAACCGTTTCTCAGAAGGGGACGTGGCTAAATGCAGATAAAGTAGGTCGCCCACATGAAACCGGTATGAAAGTCTCCTCCCAAAGCGCCCAGGAGAACCTGTCGAGCTGCTCCGTCAGAGAGAGGCCGCCATCGCGGGAATTTCACAACCACGGGATTATTTCACCGGCCCACGTGTTCCTGTTTTAAAAGGAGGCAGAGGTCATCTGCTGCCCCATAGCTCACTCGCTAACATGCTAATGTTTCTCACACGGCGCTTGCGTGGCTTTAACCTTCCGAAGGGCCACTTGGCACAAATAGACCTACTGTGTTCCATAAGCTCCCTCAGGCCCAATCTCTCTTCCAAATGATGCGACCAGACATGCTTCAGTCAGCCTGCGCCCTCTGCTCCACCCACGTCATCTAAACGTCCCCACAAATACCTCTGCAGGGAGTGGAGGCCCTTTGGCCCCCTTCGAGTCGATGACGAGTACATGCTAATGACCTCTCCCCACTTATTTAGACCGCTGACTGCGGAGGTGTCATGGCGGCGTAAACGTCTGACCTGATAGGTCGAGGCCACCAAATAGTGTGGTGAAAATGAGGTGGCAGCGCATGACGCGATCCGCTCTGATTTGCATAAAGAGAACCGGTTTAATTTCTGTGTAGCTTCCGATCCCTTTCATCATTTCAGTTTGGAGTCCTTAATGGAAAACATTTCTCCTCCTCCAGCGAGAGTGTATCTCTGTCCACGTTGGCCAGGCGGGTGTCCAGATGGGCAACACCTGCTGGGAGCTGTACTGTCTGGAGCACGGCATCCAGCCCGACGGGCAGATGCCCAGCGAGAAGCCCAAAGGGGGCTACGACGACTCCTTCACCACCTTCTTCAGCGAGACCGGCAACGGGAAGTACGTCCCCAGGGCCATCTTCGTGGACCTGGAGCCCACTGTGATCGGTGAGGATCTGTGACGTCACGTCGTTTACATGTCGGGCCGATTCAAGCTTTGTTGGCCGCGCCCACTTCAGTTTTTAAGTTAGTTTCTCAGTTCAGTATCCACCGTAAACGTCCGCCTCTCCCCCCCGCAGACGAGGTTCGTACAGGAACGTATCGACAGCTTTTCCACCCCGAGCAGCTCATCTCCGGGAAGGAGGACGCCGCCAACAACTACGCCCGCGGTCACTACACCGTGGGGAAGGAGCACATCGACAACGTACTCGACAGGATCCGCAAACTGGTACGAAAAAGATCCTAAAACGTATCTGGTCCCCCCCAGAGGGTGTCGCCTGTATGTCGCGCTCTCTATAACCATTTGTTTAAAACCCTCTAATGGTAACGACCTCCTCCCAGTCTGACCAGTGCACGGGACTGCAAGGGTTCCTGATCTTCCACTCCTTCGGAGGAGGAACCGGCTCCGGCTTCACCTCCCTCCTGATGGAGCGCCTCTCCGTAGATTTTGGCAAGAAGTCCAAGCTGGAGTTCGCCATCTACCCGGCCCCCCAGGTGTCCACCGCCGTGGTGGAGCCCTACAACTCCATCCTGACCACCCACACCACCCTGGAGCACTCCGACTGCGCCTTCATGGTGGACAACGAGGCCATCTACGACATCTGCCGCAGGAACCTGGACATCGAGCGTCCCAGCTACACCAACCTGAATCGGCTCATCAGCCAGATCGTCTCCTCCATCACCGCCTCCCTGCGCTTCGACGGCGCCCTGAACGTGGACCTGACCGAGTTCCAGACCAACCTGGTGCCCTACCCCCGCATCCACTTCCCCCTGGCCACCTACGCCCCGGTCATCTCGGCCGAGCGGGCCTACCACGAGCAGATCACGGTGGCCGAGATCACCAACGCCTGCTTCGAGCCGGCCAATCAGATGGTGAAGTGCGACCCCCGCCACGGCAAGTACATGGCCTGCTGCCTGCTGTACCGCGGCGACGTGGTGCCCAAGGACGTCAACTCCGCCATCAGCAACATCAAAACCAAGCGCAGCATCCAGTTCGTGGACTGGTGCCCCACCGGCTTCAAGGTGGGCATCAACTACCAGCCCCCCACCGTGGTGCCCGGGGGCGACCTGGCCAAGGTGCAGCGGGCCGTGTGCATGCTGAGCAACACCACGGCCATCGCCGAGGCCTGGGCGCGACTCGACCACAAGTTCGACCTGATGTACGCCAAGAGGGCCTTCGTCCACTGGTACGTGGGGGAGGGGATGGAGGAGGGGGAGTTCTCGGAGGCCAGGGAGGACATGGCCGCCCTGGAGAAGGATTACGAAGAGGTGGGCATGGACTCATTTGAAGAAGATGAAGAGGGCGAAGAGTATTGAGGAAAAACAAAGCAGAGGTGTATTGTTTATAAATTGAGCCGTTTTTAAAGAAAGGGGTAAAGTTCTCGCTCAATCCAACAGTTCATGATTCAAAGTCTCCTCCAGAAGCATGCCGAGTGTCAATGTTCAGTTTGCTTGTACGTAAAACTCAATAAACACTAATGTTACTGCTGGGCAGTGTGTCTGCGCTCAATCCCACGGCGTTCAAGAAATGACTCCGATGGGAGAGATGTGCCTTTACATCCTTTTCTAAATAAAGCTGTTGAGACCAACTTTTCCTGACTCAAGAATAACATCTGATTTTAATTAATGTCTACGCTGTGTTGGCGATTAAGATTTTGCAATATGAAGGTAGGAAATTGTAATTGACGGCGCTCCTTAATTATTAAACCTTGGATTAAAATGCATTGTGCCAATTAAATGACTAAATTAAGAAATCAATGACATCTTGCACATTTTATTATTTTGAATCATTTTAACGACACACCTTTGAGCACAAATATGAAGCATCTGCATGTTCACATTCAAATAAAACAATTTAAGCAGCGGTGACTTTCTACCACACAAATCTCCCGTGCTTTTACTTTTGAACGTGTGGGTGTTTCACCAGCAGATGGCAGCACGGCTTCACCAGTGAGGAAGATTACGTGCACAATATTCCAAAACACAACCGGGGGTTATACCAACAACTTGTTTTCTGCGTACCACTAGTTCAATAAGCAGAATTACTGCAAAAGCTCATTTAAAAACCTTTATAGATTCACCAGAGACCGACCCCTCTGGACTTCCTCAGAGGAAGGGGGCTTCATTCTGGCTCTTTAATTGCTTTGCTGTAATTGAGGCTGAATGAGCAGCGTGGACGGGGATTTGCAGATGGGAAGATGAATAGTTCGTTAAACTCTCCACAAACCCAGATGGAAACTTTAACCAGCAACGCGGTTTAAATGGAACTCAATGTCACGAAGCGCAGACGCGCGTTACTTTGAGGGTGTTGCATCACCAGCCGGAGAGCAGCCGTATCCAAGGCTACCCACGGCGTTGGCATGGCAACCGGTAGCCATTCAACGGGGGATGATGAGGATTTCTTCTCTCCGCTCGTGCGTTGAAGGAAGTTTGAAAGTCAAAGTCGGATGTCGGCTCAACGACAACAGAGGACAATCGTTTTTCAAGGTACCAAGAGAGATAACACTCCAGATAACTCATCCAGAATCACATTTTTATTAACAAATTAGGACACATAAGTTCACGGAACACATGATATATGTGTGTTTTGTGAAAAAAGGAACATTAAGTGGTTTAAAAACATTTTTGCGACCAGTAGAAAGTATAAAAAGGGAGAATAGGAACCAGCAACTAATAAAACATCCACCGACCACAGACGAACTCCAAAGCAAACTCACGTGAAGAACGAAAGGGACTATTGCGTGCTGTGGGACAACTTACATCTGACTTATCCCCATTCAGCTGAATCCCAAAAGAATGATTCAAAAAACAAATCGATTTAACACTAAGCGTAATAAATAAGTACACGTGTTTAGCACTATCGCTCTCTAATTTAAAGCTTAAAGTCTTTGCAAAATAAATACACAACACTTAATATGACAAACTGCTTTTCAAACGTTCCCCGTGTGAAAGAGTCGCACTGCCTCTCAGAAGCAGAATCAGAGAGATAAATTACAACGTGGGAGCATCTTATGTCATCTTTACTTAGATTTTTGCGTATTTAGGCATGAATATGAATGCCGTAACTTGTCGAAAATAGCACAAATTAAGGCTCCAGTAGATTTTGTGAGCTATTTGAATTGAGCCTCCAAACATCCCCCCACATTATGTAGCATTTTGAGAGCGAGATGCGATATTTCAGGTACTCAGAACCACTTTAGCTCTTAGAAACGAAGTCTGAAATGTCGAGGAGGAGGAGCTTGTTTTGGCCATCACGTGTTGTGCTACCGGCATAAAAACACACGCACGCGCACGCTCCAGTCTACCAGGGACACGCACGGGGCGCCTCTCACGCGTCGTCCTCGTGCTGCTGGCGGTCCAGCGAGGACGCCGAGTCGAGCAGACATCCGCTGAAGTAGTTAATTAGGGATTGAGTCAGCTGGATGCGGCTGCGCGTGGACAGGAAGTGTCCCTCGTCCGGGTAGATCTGCCCACAGAGGAGAGACGTGAAAACACCACGAGATGCGTTTTGGGTTCAAAATGCCCGTTTGTCCTCTTATTGGGACTCGGGATCTCCAGCCTGCACGTACGCGATGAGGATGGAGCTTCCTACCTGCATGGTGTAGTTGGCTCCGATCCGGATCAAGTGTTTGATGAGCTCTGCCGAGTGCTGGAAGTGGACGTTTGCTGTGGACAAAACAAACAGCTGATGAGTGTCCCCGGGGTTGGGGGGGGGGGTGCATGGGGGGGGGGGGGGGGGGGGGTCCGTACCATCTGCTGTGCCGTGAGCCAGGAACAGGGTTCCTCCCTGCAGGCCCTTCATGTCGCTCAGGACTCTGGATGCCTGCAAGACACGAGTTTTTGTTTCATCAATACATCATTTCCTCTTGTCATCCTGCGGTTGCTAAGCTAGCTGGCACAGTGTGGAGGGGGGGGGGGGGGGTGGACACGCATTTCATACATTTCATTTTTCACCATTTTTTCTTTTCCCCACGGCAACGAGAAGCCAGATTGAATTTTATTGCTCGGGGGAGAGCGAGCAGTCGCTGCTTTATTAGAGGACATCGCAGCCTCATCATTCACTCGCTCGGCCCGGGATTCAATCCAGGGAGATTTTCCGTGGACATTTAATAACACGTCTGCTTGTCTTTCAGTCCCGGGCGACGTGCCGTCGATTATTGTCTGATCATATCGCGCCGCACATCTTCCTCCTGCTGAGACAGTCGCGGAAATGGCCGTCCCAGTTAGAACGCAGCCCAGGAAGAACACTGTGCGACCTTCGCGTAGAGGACGATTGCCGCGTAGTTTTTCAGGAGGATTTGGGCCCCGAGAGGCTCGGAGACACGTTTGCTGTTATTTATCTTTTAGTTGATCGAAGCAGAATGCGTTTTTAGTTCAGAGCTGTGTGACCTTTGCCTTAAACAAGAGAGATTGTGTGGAAAGAAAAGTTATATTTGAAGTAAAACATTACTTTAATTGTAGTATTTTAATGAGCAATCAACACTTGAGGCTCCATTGAAGTCTGGAGTTAAAATCAATTCTGTTGGCAAAAACTAATTTCTCCAAATCTGTGGTAAAAAAAGGTCACAAATTAACCTGAAGGGCCTCAAGATGGTTTACAGTCAGATACCAACGGTATCTATTCGTGAATGCTGCAAATGAGTCAGAATGAGAAATTCGCCGACATAATTGACCCATTAATACGTGCGATGGTACAAGTGGTCTGATTGAATGAAGTTAAATGCCAGTAAAAAAGGTCAAAACAATTCAAATTCTTTTTCCCATTGTTTCTGTTCATCAGCAATGATAAATGAAGGGCAAATCGGTTTGTAATCACAAATAAACAGAATTGTGTTGGCTTGCTGATGTGTCAGATTCAATCATTTCATGCTGCCTCAGCAACCTCTTTTTTCCCTTCAATTTACATATCTTGAAAATAAACAGCATATAATCCCAGCAGATAACAGATGCATGATGGGTAAAAGCAGCTCACTTGGTACGAGTTCTCCTCAGTTGAAGGCGATCCGAGGTATCGCTCCGAAAACGCAGACGCTGGAAAAGAAAGGAAAAGTTTAAAAGACACATGTGAAGCTTTAATCTCCTCACAGAGCAGCGCGGCTCCTCCACAGCTTTTCATCCTCTAAACTCAGTAAGTCGGAATCCCCGAAAGCGGAACCTGCAGATAATTAAAGCCCCGTTAGCCAGACGGCTCATAGGAAGGAGACGTCAGCAGTAATGTGGACCCCCCCCTCTCCCCAGGTTCTATCCGCTCACCGTACATGGACCAGTCGGTGACGGGAGCCTGAGCCGCAGCGCATCCGATCAGCTCCACCGTGGACTTGAGCATCGTGAGCGCGAGGAAGCCGCCGTAGTCCTGATGGAGGAGGAAGAAACTGTTTTATCCTCATCTTCAGCCACACCGCCCTCCCCCCCACACACACAATTTCAAAAGACATCAGCAATGTTTAGTTTCCACGCCGCAGCGAGTGTAATTATTTAACAAATTGAATTTGGGCCTTTATCAGGTTATTAAGCATTTCTAGAAATTGGTTTGTAGCACCTCCCATCGGTGTTTTATTAAAAATGGTGTGTGTATATATATATATATATAGATGAAGAAGAAACCTAAGCTCAGATGATGGGCCATGGTGCCATCATCGTCCCTTGTTGGAGGTGAAGGACGATGAGATAACGGGGATTAAATGAGGATCCAGTGCTTCGTGCTGCGTGTGAAACACCTGCATTGACGCACAGACCGTTTCGAGCTGGTGAGCGGCCTCGTAACTCAACAAAGACCAACCTCTCCGAAGACGCCCACGCGAGTGCGGTCGATGAAGGGCAGCTTGGACAGGTATCTGAAGGGGGAAAGAGAAGCCTCTAGTCCAACAGCGAGAAGGTCAAAAGGTCACGAGCGCATGCGAGAGAGAATGGAAATACCATGAACACAGCGTGTGTCCTACGCATGTACGCCGTGTTCCAAGTCAAGGGTTCCGTTTCAAAAGACTCCCCGTCGAGTGTTAAATCTCAACGTGCGACCGCAGGAGGAAATAATCGCGCCTTTTAAAATAGTTTTGCAGTCAGAGGAAAGTGTTTGTTCAAGCGTTCCTTCTTCTGAATTAAACAACCCGTCTTAACAAAAGCACGCAGCATTATTCTCAGGAGGGACCGATCTTTAAAAGCCGGGAGCGTGAATTCAAGTCCAGGACTCGTGACTCACTCCAGAGCTGCTATCTGGTCGTCTGCGTCCACGGAGCCGAGCCGCCGGTGGACCTGCTGCGCAACCCTGAGAAGCGACAAGGACATTTAAAGACATTTACTCAACCCGGACGGAGCGGGGAACGAGCCCGAGCGCCCGTGCGGACGTCCGGTACCTTTGACCTCTGGAGCCTGACCCTCTGCCGTCCAGCCGCGCCACGACGACCTGGTCCGACCCCGCCAGCACCGAGGCCCAGTCCAGCCCGAACTCCTCCGTCACCGCCTGGCCGCCCGGCGAGCCGATGCTGCGGAGGAGCAAGTTGTGTGAAATCTAAACCCGGGAAACCCCGCCCTACATTTTGCATGTTCTCCTCTTCCATCTCCACCTGTGACCTAAAGCGTGACGCGTGGTCTGGGTTTAAGAGGAGGGTCCTCCGGAGCGCAGTGGAAATGGTGGAAAGATGTAAATGCAATGAAGGGTTATGGCTCACACAACGAGCAGGAGGCCGTAGAGGAAGGACTCGGTGAAGTCGGGAGGATAGATGAGCTTCAGCGGCAGCTCTGTGAGGACGAGACGGAGACGTTAAGCTGAAGGAACGGACGGGTCCGAGCGGGACAGAGATGCAGGCGCACTGAGGCCGTCTTATACCAAAGTCATCGTTAGAGATCGTCCGGATTTCAGTCTGAATCCTCTTTTTGGCCTCCAGCGCCGACCGCAGGGGGAGGTTGTTCTCCAAGATGAAATACGCTGTGAGAATGCAACCATTTAAATGTGGAAATCTGCTAAAGTACAAGAAACTAAAGCGCATCAGCATGTGCAGTTTATGCAAAGGGATTGTTAAGCCTACAGAGGTAAATACAAACAATATACAACATAGTTCACATGAAATATTCAGCGCTTCATCCGGAGGCTGCAGCATTGAAAGGGCACGACTTTTGTTTTATCACCTGCAACGCACACAGAAGTAAACAGGAACATGCTTTGCATGACCTGAAGGACTACACAGGCCTCATTTACGTCTTTCCAAAGAGATTTCTCCTTTCTTTTGCGGTGAAAAAAAAAACACAAAACACAACTGTGAATATTTAAAATGTGATATAAAAAAAGCAACTCTGACATTGAAACTACTTTGTATTACTTTAAAAGCAAAAGCACATGTGCCCGCTCACACAAACTGAGAATAAATCAACTCACAGTCCACATCGTCCAGACTCAGAAGCAGCACCGCTGGAACTCCCGGACCTGCGATGAAGACAACATCTAGTGCCGATAGCGCCGATACCTCTACATCCTGTTTGGCATCATTACGGCCTTCTCCTCTCTGACCTTTGCAGTGCAGGACGGCGTGCTGCGCGTCGGGGTTGATGTCGGCGGCAAAGAACAAGCAGCCCTCCTTCAGTCCGCAGGTGAGGCATCGCCGTGGAAACAGGCCCAGGGTGGACACGCTGCGAGAGGACGGAGACAACGACGTGAACGGGTGGGGGGGGGCATTGTGCAAACGACGAAGAACAAAAGGTGTTTTACCTGTAGACGTGTCTTTGTTCTGCAGCGTCTTCTGTGCTCAGAAAGTATCTGTGTGACAGGAGAGCGGAGCAGCTTTAGAACGAGGTCAGAGGTCAGAGGTCCACCGCCTTATTATCACCCTACTCTGGTGTTCTCTGGGAGCAATGAGCCCGCAGGTTCACGGGGGGCGACTAAAAGAGGAATCTCAGCGCCAAACTAATATTTAGGCGCCTGGATGAGACGTTCACGGAATTATTTGAGAATGAAGACCTACATGATCTGGTTGTTTTCGTCGTAGGCCAAGAGCTCCGTCACCTCCCAGTCTCCAGACGTCAGGTGTCGGACTTCGTCCTGATCACCTCGGAGCTGAAAGAGGAATTGGGAAGGGCAGGAAAAACACCCCCCACCCGGTGGAATACTTCAACAGGCCGCGGGGGACTCACCTTCCTGGAGAACATGGTGACGTGGTGGAAGTCGCCCTGGCCTCCTTGTTTCACGGGCAGAGACAGAAAGAACCTGCTCCTGTCCCTGGAGAACAGCGGCTCCTGTGTCTGCAGGGACAACCAGGGGACACGCACTTTAGCCGCGGGGGGCTTTCCACTGTTCCAACCCCCCCCCTATTAGAAATGAGGTTTTCACCTGCATGGAGAGCCAGGTCTCAGAAGAGTCCCCGTGTCGCTGTGTTCAACAGACAGAAAGGGAAGTTCACGCTCATGAAGCAGCAGGTGTGATCTCGAAAAAGGTGTCGCCGTCGATGTCGATACCCACCGGCTTACAGGCGCCGATGGTGGCGTCGCACTCCGTCAGCAGTGATGCATTCTGGGGCCGGTTGACCCAGCGCACCGCCAGGTGAGTGTTGCTGATCCACGTCACCATGGTGACGTAGAAATCCCTGCACCAAAAGTGGACAGTCACCCTGTGGCTTTGTGTGCATCACTGCTGTGTGTGCGTGTGTGCGCGTCTCACCTGAGCAGATCAGGAGGCTGCAGTTCTTGCGTGTGCGTCGCTCCGAACAGGTTGACCACTGACAGCTTGACGGTGGGGTTTTTCTGACCGGCCTGCAAGACGGAGAAGCAATTATTAAATATGTGAGGATACGAATAATATTTCCACCTGCAGCAGCTCAAACAAAAGCTTCTGCAGATGTTTGCCAAACACAGCGAAAGATATTTGTCCTTCCCCAGAGCATGGACTCGTTTTTTTTTCTTCTATTAATAAGCAGCAACACTTCATTTTGCAGGTGAAAATGTAATTTCATGTCTGAATGTATTCCTTATTTTGCTTTGAGGTTTTCCACAGGAAGAACTAGTAATTTGGTACAATTCATCTGGATTGAAATGGGTCTCGATAAGAAAGAAAAAAAAACTCCATTTGTACCCAAATAATTTGGAAGTCTTGAACACTTTCCTTTCACCAAATCAGAGAAAAACCCTTCAGCTCTGTAATGGGGAACTGGTGGATGTCTTTGCTCTGCCTGCTGCGGCGAGTCATTTATGAAGGAAACAACTTCAACGGCTTCATTTCCCACAACCCCCCCGGCGCGGCGGGCTGACCACAGGATACGGGTACTGCAGTCCTCTGGGGTAGGTGTTGCCGGTGAACTGGGGCAGCACCATGCTGGGCACCAGGGAGTCGTTGATGGTGAGGAAAGCCAGCCGCTCTCCGTCGGGCGACCACCAGTGAGCCAAGTGGGAGCGCAGGATCTCCTCTGAGGGCACCAACACGAACCATCAGCTCACAGGCGCTATAACGACTCACAGACTTTCATTGATTCATTGAATTACAGATGTGCTGGTTCTCTGCCTCTGCAGTGCTGTTGGACATCTCATTTTGCTGTTGAGATGCTTCTTTGGGAGACACACAAATGCTTAAAACGGATCAATTAAAAAGAAACAGATGAAACACTTTTGGTTCCTTTCTTACTCTAAAACATCGGGCCAAACGGCCGCAGTGTGAAACAAATGCAAATTAAAAGGGAGAGAGCAACAAGCGCAGTAAGCAGAAATGATTCCATAGCGTCCCGCAGTCTGTGTGTGCAGAGTCCATCAGAACTTTACCGAGTCTGTTTGCACGGCGACTTAATGGATCCAAGAGGCTCCATTCTGCGGAGTTTGTCTCTTCTGCTGCGCCGCAGTTCTTTGAAATGAAATATTTTACAGTGTGCTCTCAGAAGCACCTCGACCCGCCGATCCCCCGAAAGTCATCATCATCTTATTAGTTAATCATCGGATTACTACACGGTTGAAAAAAAAGGAACAGTGTCATCAGAAAATGTACTTTGAGTATTTAGAGAACTCAACAAAGTGAGAGTGTTTCAATGTTGTAGTTTGTGAAGGTGGAGGCAATTTGAGATGCTTGTAGAACTGGGTGGAGTAAATGTGGGTTTGATACGTTCCACTACGGTTGAGGATTTTTGTATTTCACAATAAAAACTAGCCTTCTAATGTGAAGCAGCAGCAGTGTTATTTAAACACTGTTTAAAACTCTGTTGAAAATGGAAAATCCAAATAGGTTTTTAAACTACCAACACACGCACACACACACACACACACACACACACACACACACACACACACACACACACACACACACACACCTTCGTACAACCAGTCGGTCAGTCCGTTGAAGATGACTCCCTCCATCCCGGAGGAGGTGATTCTCAGGGAGTTGCTCTTCACATCTGCCTGGTAGTAGATGTTGTTCTCAAAGATGTAGATCTGAGGAGGAGATCATGGTTGTGTTGATTGGAGACTTTTGCTCATGTATGATCCCACATTTGGGTTCATTTTAAAAGCTTGTGGAGCTTTTTGATTGTCTCTCTGACGAGATGTTTTCACATTGAAGCTTTTATCGCTCTGCAAAGCGCGCGTGCTCGTTGCTTCTTCTCCGTCGGCGTATTAATATTTGCATCGGCAAACACAAACCGGATCAGCCTGCAGGTTCACTTCTATCCCGAGGAGGTATTTTCTTTCCCAGCTCTGAATGCGCATTAGTGACAGAGGAGCCTTTTCTACCTGGGAAACTTCACCTGGAGCCACTCGGCTCTGCCGCATGAAGACGCACCAAAAATCGGCATCGGATAAAACATTTATCGCGAAAGGTATCCGGTATCAGCAGAAGGGAAAGTGCTGCACCGGCTCTGAGGAAGAGACTTGATCGGAACCAGACAGCCTCTACAGCTGCAGCCCAAACACAGAAATACACCAGTAAATATTACATGGAGCGCTAAAGCCAGTCTGCTCTTCATCCGCATCCGTTCAGTCTCACAGACGTCTCAAAAATGAATGACAGCGAATTTTAAAAAGGGATGCAGTGAATCTGAGATCATCAATGATCCCAGATTGACTTTGAGATTCGCTCCAGAAAAGACAACGAATCTCATAAAAAAACATTTTTACTATTCAGTGTTCCCACAGTAACAGGTTCTGCTCTTCTCTCATCGTGTCTTCCCCGAATAACCAAGGACATAACTCATGGACTCGGGTTTGAAAGTCCGGAGAGCAGAACCAGGCAAACTCGGATCAGAGGGAAGCAAACCGAGGCTCCGCTGTAAAAACTGACAGAAGAGGAAATCTCACCAGAGAGACGAGGCAGCACGGATGTACAAAGAATAGATCACACACACACAATAAAACACATTGAAACGTACCAGCTGCTGTCCTTGTGTTCCCCAAGCGGCATGCTGGAGCACTGCGTCGTGAACCTCTGGAGGGTTCAGCTCCCACACCTCCCTGTTCCACACACACACTTAAAATACAGCAACCGCCTCCATCTGTTTCTGACAGGTAGAGAGAAACAAACGGCTCACCTGGTGTAGATGTTGTAAACGATGTACGACGCCGTGTACGAATATCTGTACATCTGCACGGAAAAAAAAAGAGTTCAGCTCACCGCGTGATGCCAACAATCACCCGACTCGTAAACACGCGGGTCATTTCGTGTACATTTCCACAAGCTGTCACGCGATTTCAAAAATCACGCTTTTGGGGTTCAGGAGTGTTTCCTTCCTTTCCTCTCAACTCCTCTCGGGCCGCAGCCGAAAAGACGAAATGAAGAAATCAATTTGAGAAGCGGCTAAAAATCTCAGCGGGTCGCGTTAGTCATACCTCGATGGGATTTCACGTTGCCGTGGCAACTAATACAACTGGAATGCAATCAATTAGGCCTCGCGATGCAGACGAAGAAGGAGCCGTGCAGGCGGTGACACAGGAGAAACCAATGTTTCTACAAATAGAAGAAGCGGAGCGGTTGAACGTTACGGAATACACCGCAGGACACAGACGCCCGAAATTCCCCGCCCGCCCGCGTCCGTGAGCCAAAAATCAATGAAAGAGACCTCGACGGGGAGGAGAGAAGAAAGCCTCGCTGTGGATGGCTGTCAACGCACGGAAAGATGGGAATGCACAGAAGCCTGTCAGGAAATAAAGAAAAGACAGAAAGGACGCTCCGAATCTCCAGTCACAGCAGTGAGGTCACTCACCGACACGCAGCGATGCTTCTCAGACGCTTAACCTTTTCCAGCAGATTTAGAATTAAATAGCAAGACAATTTATTCTCTTTTTTCAGCTTCTCTTCTAAAACAAAGCGCTGTGATCTGCTCATTAACATTTGCTTGGCATTTTTATCTCAGTTTTGTGTCCTGAATCTTTTCATCAATACAATGCAAACAGATTTGTATTCAATAATATGCTTTACGTGACATTTTAATCTGAGGTTGTACATGGATGTAAAAGGATGCGAAGCATTGGACGGGTTCTTAAAAGTTATTCATTTAGTTTCACGGTGGCATTTAAACTCTAAACTCACCTGTTTGACATCGTAAGCAAAGAGCGCAAACTTCAGATCCGCAGACAGCGAATACTTCACCACCTTGAAGGCCACCTGACAAAGAAAAACAATTAGCTGACAATTAGACACAGAGGACTTTTCAGACTTAAAACTATTCTTTTAACGTTTGACACACAAACTAAAACCGATCTAGTTTGAGGAAAGCAACATTTATGTGCACCGCAGCTGACATGAAACTTCATATAAAGGAAGCAAAGAGCTACAAGATGAACCATCAGTGGATACGCTAAACACTCAATGGCTACTCAGGCATTATTGTTAGGCTATATACTAGCTAGCGTGCTCACATTAGCACCAAAAACAAAGACCGTCTGAGGCTGAATTTCTGCAGTTTTTTGTTCGATATGCACAAATGCTGGTTACCAACAGGTCATATTAAATCCGTCCAATAAAAAAGGATGTAGTAGTAGAAATACAAAGCGTCAAACGTACAAACGTGCTGTTGGTCAGAATGACCTCCGTCTCGTTGGAGGCGAAGTTGAACTTGATGACGTGACCGTCTCGGTTCCTGTACACCACCTCTGAGTCTGAGAGAGCAAACGTTGACGCGTTAACGCAACCAGCAGCTCAGAGGACAAAAAGGGAAGAAAACGTTGACACACGAGGAAGCTCGAGGAAGCATTCTGAGCCTCATTAGATGCGAACGCAGAGTGAACGAATTGTGCTCGTTAAGACTTCAGCTTGTTAGAAAAAAAAACCTGTCAACCGAGTTCTCTCCAGATCGGTTATACTACACCTGAAACGTGAAAGTACAGGAAGATGTACAGATTTTTGTCTTTAAAATGCCATTAATGCATCAATTGACAATATCAAAATATGGACATTGAAAATGACATCAATTATCAGGTGAGGCCAGATGTGTGGTAGTAATGTCATTCCTTCTGGGTATTTTTATAAATATTTCTAAAACAACGGCGACTGTAACATTTCACTTGAATAACTTAAATCCAAACTGTTTCCTTGTCAAACTGAACCAGGAGCAGCTGTGCCCCCCCCCCCCCTTAATGAACTCCTGAAACTCATTATGAGATAATCTGTGGCTGATTGCAGAAGAAGAACCAGGCAGCTTTCAGCCTTCAATGTGCTGAGAAATATGCAAGTGAAAAAAAGGATGCATCAAATTCTTTTCTCCTCTGGCTCAAACGGACATTTTGAAAATTGTTTCATTTCCTCCTAATTACTATCCAGTGGCATCACTCTCCATACTGGAGAGCTCCGTGAAAATGATGGTGTGGAGACGCGGCGGCTCTTGTTGTCGGGCTCTCGTCTGCACGTATTTACTACGACATCATCAAAACGAATGCATTATTCATGTGGTTTTACTTGCATGGGTCAATGCTGAAGATGTAACCTACTGTTTGTGTGAACCTCATTCGTAATCACGGAGGACGAGCGGCATGAAGCGCTCCCCCGCGCCGCGCTCTGATTGGACACGCACGCCAATCCTCTCTTATGTAAGTACCCGAATGCTTTCCTCGTCTGATGTAAACAAGCTCTGTTTACATTGACTGTATATTAGGAATACAGAATGCCTCCATGAATAATTCACTCCAACCGTGACCCTGTGAAGACGCAGCATGGCAACGTGGATGTAGAAATAAGCAAAGGAACCATCTCCAGTGTAATATATATATATATATATATATATATATATATTATATATATAATGTTATATATTAGAGCTGTCAATAGATTGAACAAAATGTAGCTAATTAATCTGACATTTTGCAAATTCATTAATCTTGATTAATGGCAATTAATGAATGTTTGTTCTTCTTCTAGACTAAATCTTAAAAATTGTAATCACTTTAAAAAGGGTGTATTTTAGACACTGTTGTTTAATTGTTAATATTAACACAAAACTACACACATTTGATCCTGCTCTCAACTCTCCATCATTTAACGGCTGTGTTTGAAGTGCCAACAATCTCCCCACATTTATCCAGGACGTTTTCAAACCACCTCTTTCAGGGTGGTGCTCTGCAGACTGTGTGCCGCGCAGGGTAACGTTAGATGCTGAGATGGAAGCAGCCTGGCAGCTAGCTTAGCATAGCAGCTAGCTTAGCCTAGTTTGCCGCTCATCCCCTTCTGTTTGACAGGAGTAATTCCTCTGCACAGTTCTCTGCTGTATGTCGCGCATCTGTTCATTTTACACTCAATGCAAAAAGCTCTCTTCATCTTATTGTAACTGACTGCAGCTAGCGACCGTTTAGTTTCCGCAGTCAACTTCCGGTTTACTTCCGTTAGCTCCGTCAAAATATTTTGGTGCATTAATCTTGGCCACATTAATCGCTTAGATTAATGCTTTTATGTTGACAGCCCGGATATATATACATACAAATATATACATTAAATATATCCAAGTGGTTCAAAAGTCAGTGTAGCATCAGCAATGTAGAAGATCATAAATAAGAACAAAGAGCAGCATAAAATACTTTTTTATACTGCTGTAAAACAATTTAACCACTGTGTTGTTGTGCCTCATCTGGCCCCGCCTCATCTGGCCCCGCCTCATCTGGCCCCCCTCATCTGGCCCCGCCTCATCTGGCCACGCCTCATCTGGCCTCGCATTCCTCGTTCAACGCCTCGTGTACTCTGGGCTCTCGGATCTCATCCCTCCCTGCACGTCTCTCATCGCCCCGCACCACAGGTCATTCCCCAACGTCTTCGGCAATCTGGGTAAAACAGCTGGCGGAGCCGGTCGGGCTGAAGAATGAAGTCGTGTTTCTACGTTTCTTCCAGGTGATGGAAGACCATCTCCCTCTGTCCCCTCCACCTCTGTCCCCTCCACCTCTGTCCCTCCCTGCACGTCTCCAGAAAGCTGTGAGGAAATACGTTGCGTCATCTCCTCCCCTGAATTAACCATGAGGGCTGGAACTTTACGTTCTCACGTTCAGCTCCTTTCTCTCCTGCCTGAGTCTTTATTCCCCTTCTCCTCCGAGCTCCAATGCAAACACAATCTGTCCCCGCCGCCAAGGCGCCGGTGAAATGACATTTCAGATTCTGCACATTTGGACAACGAAGACAGTCCTGGAGCGCAGATCGAGGCTTGAGCTGCAACACCGCCGTCTTATGTAACCATGAAGGTAATGAGGAGGAAGATGTGGGAGGAGAAAGGTCAGAGGACTCAAGTGGAAGCAACATTTCTCACATGTAAGGAAATGCATCTGTGCGTTTACTGCATTTTACGGTTAAAGTTGCTTTTCAATTATTTGCCATTGGTTGGATAAATGTCCGCCATCTTTATTTGCTGGAGCTATAAAGCACAAAAATCGCTTCAAGTTACTTTGGAATTTTTAGATATTTACTCACAACCATAATCTCTGTTTCACATCAACAAAGTGATTTAAATGCCGGAATGTAAAAAGGGAATCTTTGGGGGACCAACCAGAGTAGAGATGGTGCAGGTGGGTTTTTTCTTTCAATGCAGTATTCTGACTTCCTGCACGATTCAGAGACATAATTAAAAGATCTTATTACGGACTTTTTTCATGCCCGCTGGTTTGCAAGACTTTGGAATAATTTACCAGAAAAGATCTGAACATCCAGCTCATTTTCATTCAACTCCCCTTAACGCATCTTCGCTGGCCTCCGTTTATTATTCCAGCAGGCGGGGGTTTGATATGCCGCCGAATCGAGGCCTCGTAAACGCCTGAATGTGTATTCAGCAGTGATGCAATAAGCAGAGGATCCGGTCCAAAGCGGAGGTGCTGCTCCCGTGACCACTGCACACCAGCAAGCACTGTGCTGTTGCTATTATTAATATGATCATCTTTATTATTGTTGATCTGATATGGTCGATCCCGCGGTGGCAGGAAGTCCGACCCAGAGTCCCTGCAGGCCGTTGATGCTGCTGTGAAGCCATCTGCGTTTGAATGTGCAGGTCAGCAGGGGTTTGTGTGTCGATGCAAACAAGGGAGGGATTTAAAAATTAAACTAAAATCAAAAACCTAAAAGAAGTGTGACGAAGAAGTGTGAGTCTTAAATCGACAACGTGTGTTTGACACCATAACGAACATCTAACGGATTTTTTGATTGAATCAAATTCAATGCAAAATTATTTATTGTGATTATTAATATTTGTATTTGATTTCATTTCTGTTGGATCTGTTTGCAGTAAAATTGTTCATTTCATACACGATGGTCTTCTCGTTTTCTGCTCATCATAAACACGACTCGTTGAGCAGAATCTCGGCCTTCCAGCGGTTTGCTGAACGTACCCGGGTCGTATTAGAAACCCACTCTGAAACCACGAGAAACTGGGATCGCTTTAGTCCGCGTCGTCCTAAAGCCTCTTCTCAGCGGGGAACGAGAAGGTGTTAAAACCCCGCTGATCCCAAACCAGCCGTCCGACCTCACGCTATTTTAAATTGACACAACCAGCTGCTCCCTCGGATGCCCGAGGAGCACAAATGTTTCCTTTTCAGAAGATAAAGACACCGAAGCGTGCGTCTCAGTTTCTGCACGTCACACTGCGCCTCCTGAGCGCCGTCGCCTTCGCAATGTTAATCCTGTATTTTGCCTTATTTGACGACTTCTCATATAGTTCTACTCATGAATGAAATCTTTCTCGCACAAGCAACAAATGCACTGATGCTCAACGCACTCAGCCGCAAAATCACCCAGAATGCACTGCAGGTAAAACACAAGAACGTCAGTTATTCATGAGGTGGAGAAACTGTCCGTCTTTATTTCGACGATCTTCACCTTCCGAGTTCACGCGTTAAATGTTTATCTGGGGGCTGGTCTAATGCATTATGGGAAATGTAGTCCGAGCTTTTAGCACAGTCACCACGAGACAGATTTCAGGATTACTTTCTTACGCCAAGATGGCATCAATTTGCATGCGAGTAGAAGTTTTTTTTTGATCACAATGAGACAATGTTAAAAAAAAAGTACCCCTGCAGAATGAAACACTGATTTTGGTGGATTTGGCGTCTCATGTGGTTTCCCTCCCTTCGCCGTACTCACTGCTGATCCACTTGGCCTCGGGGTCGTGGACGCTGAACTCTGGTTTGTAGAGATCCGCCACGGTCAGCCGGGACCGGCCGCTGCTGGGCTGCTCCGCTGAGGGGGGACAAAAGGAAAACACGGGTAACTCGACTTCAAGTCCTCCGAGGACAAGGACGGACGAGAGCCTGACGCACCGGGTGTGAGGACGACCACCGACATGGTGATGAGCGAGCACACCACCACGATCACCAGCAGGGAGATGGCGATGCCCTTCCAGTTTCTCTGGGCGGGGCTGACGTCCACAAACTCCTGCAGACACACAAGAGACAAGCGAGGCATGTGTCATCTCTTTGCTCGGCCAGAGTCCAGTTCTCCCTCATTAGTCTCCTGGACGTCCTAATCCGTAACTCGTCTCTACCGGGGGGTTGCATCATCTCCCTGCACTCGCCTCCTCACCCGCTTTCAGACGCAAATGAGGAAAGTCACCTGCGGACTTCGAGAGAAAAACGACGCGTGTGGTTTTTGTTTTTTCCCCCTCGACGCGGCGGACAGGGAGAGTAGCCGGGCGTGGACGAGCGTCCCAGCAGAGACACTGCGCGGGAACGCGAACAGGTGGCTGTCACAAGGTGTTTGATTCAGCATTCTTCACAGCTTGAAACGGACAGGAGTGATACATCAAAGGGGGCCGCGCGAGGCCTCTTCCTCACGTCGGACGTGTCTCATTTACAGTGCGGGACTGGAAAAGACGGGCAAACACTTGTTGAGGGAAGACAGACACCTCCTGCCATCGGATGGGGCCCACCTTCCAGATCAATAACATTATACACATATACATATATAAAAATGGAATACACTAAACTATTCCTACTAGAACTGACTTCAGAGTCGCTGATGGGTTATAATCATAAAAATGTGTCAAGAACAATCTGCACATTATGTGAGGAGGAAAATGTTTAATTATTGAAGCAGGAGAAACTGATTCTCTGTCACACACACACACACACACACACACACACAGAGCCAGCATGAGAATTGGCTCCGAGATGTAGAACTAATATTGAGAGCAGTTGATGGCGCAGTGATGTGCAAAGAAGTGTGTAGGAAAGTAAAACAAGCGAGGAAATCAAGTGTGTGTGTGTGTGTGCGTGTGTGTGTGCGTAAGAGTTAAAGAAATGGATTATTCAGGTTTTTACCCGAACAAACACATACATTAATGTATATTTAGGACTAAAAATGACTTAGACGCGTTGTTAAAACTGAACTAAGACATCGTTACAAAATAATAAACACAAAATCACTATTTTACTATTTTAAATCAGCTTTGAGGAATAGGAGAAGATAAACAAACGGTGGATTCAGAAAATAGCAGCATGAAACTCCAAAAATCTGAATCCTGTCTGTTTGTCTGCACGTACCAAAATAAAAGTGAAATACAACGTTCTTTCGAGAAGACTCCAATCTGGTGTCTTGTACCGGAACTTATTTCCTTAATGCTTCCATTCAATTTCAGATTATTTCTCCACTGTTTCATTTGTCTCATATTCACAGGAACCTTTTATTTTCACTGTGTCTTTAGCATGCAACACAACTGCTTTGTTACCATACAAGACCATTTCAAATGGTATTTCCTTAAATATTTTTGAAAGACGTCAACCTTTCAAAAATGGCAGGACTATCGCCCTCGTTGTCAACATAATATTATGAAATCCAACAATATAAAGATCTTATCCCCCAAAACAGGGGTGTCGGTTTTAAGGGACTTTGCATGTAATTGTTCTCCAGACATGACTGGAGACATGACTCGTGTCTCACAGCAGCACAGCTGACCTCCTGAACACAGAAGCTGATCTGAATCCAGAAAACACGACAACATGCAGAGACTAGAACTCGCCAGTGTGCCACAAACTACACGAGTCTGCGCATTAACAGCACTAATTCACCTGCGCCTTAAATCCGCCGGCACGCGGGACACATCAGCGATGAATGACCTCCCTGTACTTTATTGCATCTCGGTGCGTATCTCAATAGCATGAATACATAATTCATACATCATTGCAGGCGCCCCCCTCCCCACCCCCCGCGGTGTCCTTCACAGCACGACCGTCCCGGGCGACGCATCGATGGACACGAGTCCGCGCGTACCTCGTCCTGCTGCGCCTCCTTCGGCTTCTTCTTGGTCGGATCCTTGGACGCCGTCATTGTGCCGGAGCCACGGTGCTTCTGCTGCAGCCTGGACCCAGCGGCTCTCCCGGTAATGACATCCGAGGCGGGCGGCGCGGCGATGAGGAGGCGGGCGCGTCAAGCTGGCCCGAGCGGCCACGAGGAGGACTTCCGGGAGGGACTTTCAAAATTGTCACAGGGTTTCGCACACGGGTTTTTAAGACGCATAAAACGTATCGCTGTTGATTGACATAAAATACTGGAGCTCTTTTAGATGAACACTTTGGCAGTAACAATTCAATTTTTGATATTATTATTTTGCCGTATGCTTTTATTTTGTAAGTTTCTACCAACTTCCGGCTGCACAGTCTGTCTGTCTTGCCAATGGTCTCATAAGCGTCTCTATTTAAATGTTTTGCTGTACTTATCTATATATTATTATGGATAGATCTATTTAATGAGCAAACACAATAAATAATCATTACTTTTAGCTCCACTTTCAACCACTACAATGCAAAAAAAGGTTAATTTAAAAAAAGTTAATAGTTTAACGCACAATCTGATTTAAAAAAATTTAAAAAAGGTAATTTAATAAATCTGTTTTTCTGACACATGATGTTGCCATTATTTAATTAAAACTATTAAATCCTCCCATCACGTGGTACTCGTATTTATGGATTGAATCACCACTTGTACAGCAGTGTAATTTTCCCATAGGGACCTGGAATTTTACCCCTGATGATGTCACTCGGCGCAGGATTCAAGCCCTGTGCGTCACGGCGGTACCGAGACTTCACGTGAAACCTCCTCCGAGCTCGACAATGGAGCGGCTCGGCGACCAGCTGGCCTCCCCTGCTGAGTGACTGGATACAAACTGATGCCCCCCCCGAGGACACACACCTACAGGCGACAGACACACACACTGTGCCCACCATCCACCAATAATGAGGACAACCGGAGGTCAAGCCTCTTCGTGTGTGCATCTTGTCGTATGGCTGCACTTCTGAGGACCAAGTAGACGCAACAACTCGAGTACATTTTAAAGCATAAAATGACCAGAGCCTGACGCAGACATGTTCAAGTAAAGGCCGGATGGGGAGAGGCGGAGGATAATGGAGGCCCTGCAGGATGGAGGTAGTAGAAAAGAGAGGGAGGATAAGATCCTCCATCCCCAAAGCTTTCTCCTGTTCTTCATCAAATATTCAACACGGGAACCAGAGAGCACATGGAGATGATCGCTCTCCCTCTGACCTCTGCTGGTGTTTGAGAAGTTCACCAACATCCCCGAGGCCGAAGCCTTCAGACAACAAGCTGCAGCTCCAGCACCGGTTGATGCATCTGTGCATGTTTGCTCCGCACGTTGTTTTGTGCTCCGGCCTCCCAAGTCTTCTGTCGTGCACAGTCATGCATTTACTAAGGATGATTTGATTTTACGCTTTGCTTCATCTGTTTTAACGTCAAATATTAGTTCGTTTTGAGCATGTTGTCAAGACACTCTAGCACCAGATTTACTAGAACTTTTTCTTTTTCATTTTCCTGTAGCCGAGGCAGCCAACGCGCAGCACTTTGTTTCTGCAGGTCACTCGCCAAAACAGTCGACTGCTCTTCCTCGACCACTTCCGCTGCCTAATCCGGGGCCGGTTTACACCTGGGAGGCCAGGTGAATGTAATTAACCCGCGGCTCTGAGTCTGGAAGCACTGACGTCTCGTTTAATAGTGTGTTTTAGATAAGCAAAGCTCCTGAGTGGGTCCGTTGACCCGGAAGGATCTGAGCTCAAGTGCTGATAAGAGCCAGTTAAAGTGCGAAATACTGAGGAACGTGCTTCTCTGCATCGGTTATTTAATGCACGAATTACAACGCTGCTTAGATGGATGTGATCCATCTCTTCCGACTGATTCATACCGTATTATTCTGACTTTATACCAAAGTGTTATCCACGTAGTACAATCATTCAAATGAGATACTCTCACATAATAGGAGTGGATTTTTATCAAGATATTTCTCTCTGATGTTTTCAAGCTCTTTAAACTCTTTATCGCCGAACGTTACATCATATTGTGTTAGTTAATTAGCTTTTCAAATATACGCAGCTTCAAATGGCAAAATGAAGTGAGGTTCTAACCACGAGGAACACTAAAAAATACAACCTGCTTTTTCGTAAAGAGCCATTAAATATGAATAAAGCCATTTTCATGCCGCTCATGAAGAAAGGAGCGACCTGTAAATAATCCCACTAAAGGAAACAACATTCCCCTCTGTGAGTATTAATTCGTATTCTGCATGTGCTTTGCAGCAGAAGGGACTTCAAACACTCAACTGTGGAAAAGCTTTAAATCTGCTCAGGGCCTAAATATCCATTTATAGAAATGCTAAATTGCGAACAGCACCGACAATGAGTGTGTGTGGGAGTTGTGCAGCTGGCGCATGAAAGTGGGTACCTGCAAAACGGATTAGTCATCACCATGAAAATCCACACGCACATTTAAATCTACATTTTCTAAATTTTTCGGGATTCAAAATGAATGGAAGCTTCCACGACTGCAAACCAGCGATCCGCTTCCTGCGGTAATACAAAGACCTGCAGGATCCAGTGATCCGGGGGGCACAAACACAGGCGGGTCACCCGAGCTTCCCCCAGACGGTCCCAACTGGAGCGAAATCCATCAAAATCCCACTTCCAACAGAAGCACCGCGTACTCGTCACAAACAAACATCCATCGAACTGTGGAGAACTGTTGTGTTCATTGTTTGTAGACCGAACACACAAACCTAACACAATAGACTATTGGAAGATGTCACATATTTTTTGTATATATTTAAAGACAAAACAGTTAATCAGAAATTTCTATGTTATTTGTTTTGCACACTTTGCATCATTCCTCCGTCACCACCTCCCTTAAAGCGAGCGCTTCCTGCTCCTCCATCGGCTGATCTGTGTTCAGATCACCCAGGAGCACACACACACACACACACACACACACACGAGGTGACACACCGGGGTCCCTGGGGGCGTGTTTCTGTTTCTTGACTCTCTCCCGGGAGGCGGCGCGGCCTCCTGGGGGCCTCGCAATGGAACACGCACGCCGCTCCTGACGAGTTTCCGGCTTCGTATGAAGGAAACTTTAACCCGTTTCTCTTCTTTTTTTTGCGCTTGGAATAATCCGTCACATGCTGAAAGCCCCCCGCACCTCCCTCGCACCCCCCCCCCCTCCCACGCATGTCAGAGCGCTCACTCATCCGCCGCTCCTGTGGTTTCTATAAATAAAAGCGCACTGGTGCCTCACCTCTGTGTACCTGAGCTCTGGGTCCATCGCGCTGACGTCTCTCCGGCCCCCACCCTCAAAGGTGAAGGGTGGCGCTCGGCCTCAAAGGTGAAGGGTGGCGCTCGGCCTCAAAGGTGAAGGGTGGCGCTCGTTCTCAAAGGTGAAGGGCGGCGCTCGTTCTCAAAGGTGAAGGGCGGCGCTCGTTCTCAAAGGTGAAGGGCGGCGCTCGGCCTCAAAGGTGAAGGGTGGCGCTCGGCCTCAAAGGTGAAGGGCGGCGCTCGGCCTCAAAGGTGAAGGGTGGCGCTCGGCCTCAAAGGTGAAGGGTGGCGCTCGGCCTCAAAGGTGAAGGGTGGCGCTCGGCCTCAAAGGTGAAGGGCGGCGCTCGTTCTCAAAGGTGAAGGGCGGCGCTCGGCCTCAAAGGTGAAGGGTGGCGCTCGGCCTCAAAGGCCGTGCCGTCCAAAAACAACGAGAAACGCTTTCCCTCTGCAGAAATGCAGCGAGCCGGCGAGAGACGGCCTTCCCTGCTGCCCGTCCGCGTCAGAGTAAACAGACGTCTGACACGCATGCACACTCACGAAAAAAACCTCGGTTCGGATTTCACCACTTAAAATAAATGGTGTCATTAATACAAGCGAAAAAAAAATCGGCTAACCCAGTTTCACTTGGCGTCGTTACTCTGATGATCTAATTCTGTGTCGGGGGGATTGGAGCTCAATTCATCCATTAAAGTGGATAAAGTGGGTTTATACAAAGGTTTGTTTTTTTATAATGAATATTTTAATAACCGGTTTAAATTGGTTAAACATTTGAGATAAGTGAGGACTTCTCACCTCGCAGCCTGGAGGGAGGATCACAGAGGTCATTACTGATGGATTAGAGGTCGACGGTCAGAGGTCACCATTAACTCAACATCTGCTTCGTGTTCTGCCTTCACACCTTTACTGACAAATACTCCCAGAAACACGTGAAGGCCACACGTAGATGTTAATGTGTAGCAGAGAATCATCAATACTTTGCATGGATGTTAAGGGGTGATTGGACTTGATATTTATTACCTTGAGTTCTGCGTCCACGAGCTGTTTCTTATCACGATGTCTTTGTTTTATCTTTGTTTAACCGGTAAAATGATTTATTGTCCCTTTTATCTTTTTTATCGCCGCTCTGTATAGTTCTTCTTTCGCTCGATAATAAAAGCAACCGTGACCTTGAATACTACTCATATTTCCGTCGACGTCCGAGTGTCGCAGCTGTTTGCGGATGAGGGGAAATGCAGAAGCGTTCTTCCTGTGCAGTAACTTTACAGAGCCGCCCCCCCTCAAGCCTGCAGCGCAGATCACGTCCTTGTGTATTACTGCTCTCTAGTGACCAGAAGAGACATTTCTTCATGTCCTCATGCGTAATCCACTGTCCATGAACCCACTGGACGAGACCGTTGAGAACTTCATTGTGTGTTAGAAATGTACACGATGTTTACTCGTCAATATATTTGTATTTAACACGGTCAGGCAAACAATAATTGATTCAAAGTCATTTATTCTGCAGAATATGATCCAATGTGAATTTGATTTGAATTCTTTTCCGTATTGGACGTTTTCAATTTTTTAATCAATGGCGTTTTTAAGTTATTAATAATTGAAGTATTTTCACAGGGTGGTACTGTGCTTTTAGTGAAGTACAGAGACTAGATACTTCTTCCCACACTGTCACGCCGTACAGTCAGTCCTCACGCGCGGCTTTCACACCATGACAGTGTAGGATGTGCAAATGCCACCAGCTCAACTCTGCATGTCACATTTCTGCACAACAAATCTCCTTAAAAGAGGCATGACTTTTAAATAATGAATGTACTAATATTATTTATTCCTTGCTGAGTGAGTGGGAGGGGGGTTATATCAGAACATCATGCGCAGAAATGCTCAAAGGTTAACTTGCTGATAGTCCTTCACGCCGTGTCCGTCTCCACGGTAACAGATGGCGGTGATGACGCTGGCGAGTTCCTGCGACTGAACTGAGCGCTGTTATCGTGGCAATGTGTGCAGTTCCACTGGTTTCATGCTTGAGTTCGGTTGTTACTTCCACATAAAATAAATGGTTTATAGTAATTTCAATGAGAAAAGATAATGCTGATAGTGTTTTTAGACCCGCAGTAACCGTGGGGACATTCACAGGAAAAACAGCTTTCCAGATTTCTTACCAGGTGCACAAGGCCTGATGTCCCTGCAGATTTAACGCCACGTCTCCTGAAGGATAACTGGATATCTTTTGTCCCATGAAATGTGTTGTGTGGGGAAATCCAGGCCTCATCTCACTGGAGTGCTGACATGTAGCTCGTGATCAATCTAAAGTTGTGTGAAAATGGTCATGTTTGCACAAGAAAATACTTGAAATAGATCGATCAAATACATCGAATCTGCAACCTTTTGGCGAGTAAAATCTCCTAAACAGCGAATGAATCTCAAGAGGCAGCGGCCGATTCATGAAGCAGCTCAAAGCACACGGTGGTTTACAGGAGCTGTGATTTATGAGACAATTAAAACCACTCAGGCTAAATAATGCACAGAAAGCGCCAAAGCGTCCCCGCTCATTACTACTCAACGCATCAGTCGTTTTGGTGATTTCAGCCCTTTCAGTTCTTCAGAAGGCAACGAATGAAACCAAAAAGTTACTCAAAGTGTGTCGTTTTTTTTGTTGTTGCATAAATTAACCTCCTTCCAGGCAGATTATGCGATTTAATGCTCAAGCACGGGATGGTGCAGGATTACGCTTTGGCTCTTCATCGTTCTGTCTCGCATAAGCCTTCATTCTGCTCGCTGCTGTCGCTGTGTCTCTGCGCGTTACCGTCGACGCCGTCCACCAAACATGAGTGACCTCCACCTGGTTGCTGAATGGAGGATCCAGTTTCACGGAGCGGCAATGAAGACACAAAAGCAGCGTTTTGCATTAGAATAACACTCGCGCTTTTGTTTCTTTAATGATGTCATTCGGCCGGTGATCCAGCGGGATAACAAATAAAGGCAGAGGCAGTGGTAATGTAAACACACCTGACCTACCGAGTGCACCTTGGTGCTTTATATTCACCACGCATGTATCCTATTATGCAAAGAATACACAATTTAACGTATGGATATTTGTAAAACGTCCAATTCGAAAGAAGTTTTAGTCTGAGAAGATTAAAGGAGTTTTCTATTCGCTCTTTTCTGAAGGCATCTGTGCATGTACAATGTATGAATGGATGTAAGAATGGATGGAGGTAATATTATAATCTAAAAATATGACGTACAATCAAGGAGGGACCCAACACTAAAAATAAACTGTTGCATTTTAGTGGCACAGTGCTCATAAGAAGCGTGAGAAAGGAAGCGGGGCATCAACAAATCCTCCCTACCTTGCTGTCCTTGATTGGCTGACACTCAATCTGATGCGAGACGGATGCAGTTTGATTCATGTTTGTGTCTCAGATTTACTGAAATCCTCCTTCCACTTCGATTGAATAAAATCCCAAGAGCCGGGCAAAGTTTTCCCCCCGACTTCAACGGCTCCCAGTCGACCAACGCAGTGATGCTGAAGAGGCTGTAGATGCTGAAGATGCTGAAGAGGCTGAAGATGCTGAAGATGCTGAAGATGCCGGAGGCTGCAGAGCCACTCTCCCTCGTCGCTATGGAAGCCTCACAGAGGAGATACATTCAAATACACCTCATCTTATTTTTCCTCCCATGTCTCTCTCTAAATGATCCGTCCTCTTCCCTCTTTTCTTCTTCTTCTTTTTCTTCTTCTTCTTCTTCTTTGCCACTAAAGCGCGTGTGTGCTGCTCCGCATGCAGCTGACAGTTCATAAACCGGGATGTTTGCCAGTACCTCCCACCTACCAAGACGTTTCTTCATCAGCATGCAAATGCGCTCGAGGCAACGATATTTGCGGCCGTTCGGTTTGAGCCTTTTCACATCGGAGGTTTAGTGTCGGGTGGAAAGACGTTGAGCTCAAACAGAAAGAACCTGCTGCTGTTTGTTTCATTTACAGAAAGCATCAGCTGCACAATTCCCTTCATGGAAAACAAATAGAGGTGGAAGAGCAGACGGATGTTAGATGTTTTTTATGTATTTGAAGCACAGTGGTTGCGTTTTATGTGGTTTTTATGTGTTTTTCATGTGCGCGTCCATCCTGACCAGGATCCCCATGTGAAAGAGATTAAACAATCTCATTGGGATTATCACAGATGAACAAACGTTAAATAAACTAAACGAGTAAAAGAAAATCTTTCTTAAATAAAATAATAAGTTGTTGCGTCACAATATACGTGAAGTTCTGAAAGTAAAAGTGCTACTTACGTTCCAGCTGAGAATATTATTTATTATATTTTTGGATTATAATTGATGCCTTGATGTATAATTGATGTAACTTAATGTACATGCTGGTGAAATTACCCCCAGGGATCAATAAAGCCATATGTTACCCTCCAATAATACATAATAAAGTATCTGTTGATCATATTTTGCATTATTGATTTAAGTATCAAATCGGTGGAGACGTATAAAGCAGTGTTGACCCCATTAGAAATGTATGGACATGATTCAATTTTAGTACGCTTGCTATGTTGTATATGCCAAAAATAACATTTACATGATTTCCTCCATTCAGCCCTTTTGACATTAGAGTCAGACACTGTTTCTATTGGATTTCCATTATTCTATTTTCACACCTTTATTGATTTGTATGGAGCTGATTGATTGTTTGTTTGTTTGTTTTTGTTTTTTACCAGAACATGTTTACATTTCCTCATGCTAGCTCTGCTCTAGGCTGTTTTAAAAGGATTGTGTTGCTAGGCAACAGCTTTGTTCCATGTTGACTTCCTGTCAGCCGGTAGAATAAAATGAGACACAGAATGTTGACGTTGAACACGTCTATGTATTGTATGTATTTGTATGTATTTAAAAAGCACTTCTACCTGCTCTTTGATTTAAAAAAAGCACTTTTATATTAATATGGATCCTTTAAAGTGTGGAAATAACCACAAATACATTTTAGGAATTAGGATTTTTTGGTGGATTTTTTGTTCAATATATTCTGAGATGAACAATAGCAACTTTTTTATTTCGCCATTTCTCATGTTCGTGCTGATGAACTATTATTGTTTCATTATTATTGTTTGACAGATATTGTGTACTTTCCATTGTCTTTCTCTTTAATTCTGTAATTGAGTTTATTATATGGCACATGCAACTTATTCAAATAAACTCATTAGGTTCTGTGTTATTTACATGTAGTAAAGCTATTAATTAGAGGTAATATGTACAAACGGGGTAAAATAACATTGCTAATGCAGCATTTAAAGTTATTCTCTTCAAAATTAATCTGATGATTAGCTTCATGCGGGACATTTCTAAGTGGTACTTTATGTTAATTTATTTGTTATTTAAAACTGCAGAACTTTAAGTGAGACTCTATCTAATCCATTATGCTCAAATAGAAGATTTATTTTAAAAATCTGACTGTGGAGAAGTGAACAGATTTAAGGAAAATGTTGCTGCAACAACACTCTGCTTATCTAACTAATTTATCTAAATAAGTTCCACTAATGGTCACATTCCAAATTTGTGTATTAATCACGAGTTATTTTTTTCTCCTCAGTATAAATAATAGTTAATTTCATACTGTGGTGATTTTCACAAAATAATTAAATGCAACAATCACAGTGGAACATCTTTGATTGGAGCGACTGTGCAGGAAGTGAGAGTTTACACTCCAATAAATTCAGGAAAAAATATTATCTGCTCTTTGTTAGCTAATCTACACAATTTGCAAAATAAATGCCAAGACATACATCATGTTTTCATTTCCTGCATTCCCCAGTACACTGTAAAAAAAGTCTATATTTTCTTATTTCAGAGCAGCAATGTGCCTTATTTAGTTTATACAAACTTTCACGGTCTGTGGGTCTTGTTTCAAATGCTCCGGTGTAGAGTTCATAACTGCGTCCAAATGCACCTGGTAGCTGAATTACATCCTGTTGTGTTTAATGTACAAATACACCACAAAGCTCTTATGCTACTGTGGCACCAACGTTAAATTAAATTAAATAACAAGGAACAGTCTGGCAGTCGCTCTCAGGTAGTGCATGTATACTGTGGAGCATAATAAACAGTACTCTTATGCATCGATCTCTATTGTTGTCAGAGCAACTGTAGGATAACTACCTCTTGTTAGTCATTTCCTGTTTTATTGTGTCAGCAGGTTGAGACGCTTCACTTCCTGCCCTTGAAGAGATCCGAGGAGGTAGAAATAACACCCATGCAGCCATAAACAAATGTTTATAAAAGTCATTAATACTTCCAATCATCCACTCCCTGGGCCTCCGCCCCCCCGCGGGGAGTCCCATAGTAGTGTCTCGTGTTCTCTTCCGTCCCGGTCCTCCGGTTCCCCTTCGTCCGGCCGATCCAAATGACTCCTCCCTGGGGCCTTCCTGCCCCCGAAGCCCGAACCCTCCGGACCTCTGGGACCCCTGTGGTCCCAAGCGTCCGGCCCAGGGGGTGGTGAGGACGGTCGGGAGGAGGCCCTCCCGGTCCCCTCGATGGTGTCCAACCTCTCCAGCGGGACAGGAGAGCGGGACGGGGAGCGTGAGGGCGGCGCCGAGCGATGGTGCACGTCTCCACCTAAATAATGAACCGTGTTTTCATTCAGGTTTCTTTTTTAATCGCACCACTTAATCAAGTCCTCACCGCGACTCGGTGGACGGAGGGCCGTCCCCGGCTGCAGGGAGAAGTACTTCTGAGACCTGGGGATGTGCTGTGAAGGCTGGAGGAGGAGGAGGAGGGGGAGTGAAGGTCACGCAGGTGGGAGTAATGCACACTATAAATAAAATAAAAAATAAATAATATAAAAAACACTCACCGGCTGGCGGAAACTGGCGGCGCGGAGGCTGCGTCTGACGCTGGCGTGGCGGCAGATCAGGATCTCCCGGTTCTGGCTGTCGTCGGGCAGATCGTATTTGTTGGTGTAGGCCATTGTCTGGAGAACATGGACAGCGTTGTTTTTAAAAAGCACATCCTCCACACACGCTGCAGTAGGACTGAGTCGGAGCACACGCGTGGAGAGTAGAGACGTCGGAGCGCATTCACAGAATAATGCTGTTTAAGAGGATTCATTAGAAGATTTTAAAAAAATTCTAGTTGTAAACTGAGTGAATGCCGCTTATATAAGTTATTTGAGCTGCGATTGATGAGCTGAGTCGTCTTGCTTCTGATACATATTGCTTTTGTTACATTCAATTTTACCAATTTAAAATCTTCCTCCGTCAAAAATAAGCTCATCCATGTGGAATTGTATTACTTTAAAGGATTATGTTTGTCAAACAAAGGTATCAGAGCATATTTAATGTATGACGTCTCTCTTTTTGTTTTATTCAAGATTATAAATCTGCCAAAAAAAGAAGAGCATTGGAAGACGTTACAAAGACCAAAAAGCCCAAAGTGATGGAGCACATGAGTTTCTCTGCAGGCGTCGGCTACCTTCTGTCGGATGTTGTACATGTTCTTTGACAGGATGTGGTGCATCTTCCTCACGTCAGCAGCCAGGAACTTCTTCTTGGGGCGAGTCGCCTCCTTCCTCTCGTCGCTGGCAGGAGGAGGAAGAGGAGGAGGAAATGTTCTCTTATTGTTATCGACATAAGATGCGTTGAGCTGATGCACTCCTGCACTCAGATTAGTCTTAGCAGAGCAAACGAGAGTTTTCCGGACTCGACGAACGTACTGCAGAGGAAGGAGCGAGGGCGCCGCGCCGAGGTCTCCCATCGGCGAGTCCAGCAACCCGATGGCGCTCTGCAGCTCCAGCCTCTTGTACAGAGACACGATGCTGGACTCGGCCCTGTTGTGCCGGAGCAGGATGCGCCTCAGAACGCGGTCGTTGAACTTCTTGAACCTGACAGAAAGGCAATCAGAGGGAGACTAATTGCCTCTGGATCTAAATGAGCCAAAATCAACACACTAAAGCCTTGATAGATCCTACTTGTCTTTCCAGTAATAGTGGCTCCATTGTCCACACAAGTCCTCAACACCACTGAGGACGTGCTCCATCGTCTGCACAACAACAACAACAACAACAACGTGAACAATGCACATAAACATGAACCACGGACGCCAAACAAACTAAGACACTTGCCCTGGTGTGAATCTCCACGTTGATGGTGTCCACGTCCTTGTTGGTTTTCCTGATGTTCATATATTCTAATATTGGACGGATGCTGATGCCCTGAAAACACCAATTATCAGAACTTATATGATCAAATTAAAATAATATAAACTGCAGGCCGAAGCTGAACAAACTCAAATTAAACGCACACAAACAGGGAGAACGCATGTGCTGATGTACATCGTGCTTCACTTTAAATCTTCCTCGCTGAGCTGCTAAAGTAATATTACAAAGCCGCGCGAGGCCTCACCTGAATGAAAACGGTGAATGTGATGACGGCGATGGAGGCTGTGACAAACAGGTCCTTCCTGTTGATGCTATCGGGTAAGGTGAAGACCAGGGCGAAGCAGATCGCCCCCCGCAGGCCCCCGTAGGCGAGGCCGAACTGGTCCGTGAAGTTGAGCGGGACGGTTCGGAACGGATTGATGATCTGGGTCAGAACCAGCATGCCTGAAAGAGATTTCGATTAAAGAGCGGGACCCCTCCAGGAGGTCCCAGTGGGGGGGGGGCACTAATTCAGAACCTAAACCAGGAGTCCCACCGATCCCTCTCCAGACGAAGGCGAACAGCAGCGTGAACAGGATGTAGGCCCAGTTCCACTCGTGCTCCGTCGTTATGGTGACGACGCCCAGGAAGAAGAAGATGAGGGTTTCGGAGATGGTGGCCAGCATCTTGACCACGTGGCGGATGGTGGTGCAGGAGCTCTGGGAAACGTTCTCCTCCACGTAGTACTTCATGGTGATGGCGCACGTTATGAGGCTACGTGGAGGGAGGAGAACGTCGGAGGTCATCCAACTATGATGATGATAACATCCATAAAAGCAATCTTTTTCACGTTTGAAGCAGCGTCTATGCTACGTATGAACCACTTCCTGTGCGGACATCGGTGTCAGCCCACACTCACGCCATCACGCTGGAGATGGCGAAGCACTCGGCCACCAGGTACGCCAGGTAGCTGTACAGGAAGACGAAGAGGGGCTCGATCTGACGCACGCCGTGGGTGAAGCGCGTGGTGAACGCGGCCACGAATCCAAACACGAGGCCGAAGAGGACGCCTCCGGCCGCCACCACCAGGAACTGGGCCGTCCCCAGGAACACGTCGGTGGACTCGACGACGGGCAGCGCGGCCAGGAAGGTGAACATGTTGTAGAGCACCTGCACAGAGAAAAGGAGGGTTACGTGAAGGCGGCTGGGTGCCAACTGCATCTCTCACGCTGTTGTTGTGGAGCAGGTTCAACTGCTACTGAGCCGGATCGACTCTTTATTCACGCCGTCATGTGCCAACTTGAGTCTGGAAAGTGGCTCTCAATGGCACGCAAAATTAGCATGCTAATGCTAATTATCCAAATGCTATGTTGAAAACAAATCCCTGTATTATGAAATATTCCTGATGTTAAATCTCTTAGCATTCTCACCACCGTGACGGCGTCGTTGAAGAGTCCTTCTCCAAATATGATGATGTACGTCTGCTCATTGACTCCGATGTCGTCAAACACATTGAGAGCCGCCACGGGGTCCACGGTCGAGACGATGGAGGCAAACAGCAAGTTCTCCTGCGGTGAAGGGGAGGGTGAAGACTTGATACCTTCCTCTACCCGCATGTTTTGGGCCATCAAGGAAACTGCCCTCCAAACAACACGCAAACCTGCTCGTCACCTTTGACCTTTCCTGTGGACTGACCTGCAGGTTGATGTCTTGGACTCCAAACACCTCGAACTGGCAGATGGCGAAGAGGGAGATCCCGATGCCAATGCTGTTCCACAGGGTTCCCACCACGGCGTACCACAGCACCGTGCCCACGTTCTCGAAGAACGGCCTCGTGGGCATGAAGTAGCCGCTGTCGAGGACGATGAGCGGCAGCATGTAGAGGAAGAAGACGTTGGAGTTGAGGACAGCGGGGGGCTCCTCTTTGACCGAGTGCATGATGGCGCCCACGATGAGGCCGATGGAAATCAGCAGGCAGGACTCCGGGATCCAGATGGTGATTTTATGGTAAATGTTGAAACCTGCAGAGCAGAAAGTACCTCAACACTGTGATGGAGTACAGCATTTGAATAGTTAGTGGTAAAAAAAAGAAATAAAGAGTTTCATCAACACTTACCAATTTTGGCAAAAGAGGCCAGCAGCACCCACATTGTGAACTCAAAGGGGACCTGGATCCGAGGGTAGTCCATGGTGAAGACCGGGAGGTTGGCCCTGTCCTCGACGGGGGAGGCCTGGGGCTCATCCGGTCCGCTCATGAAAGGATCGACACCGGGGGAGTCCGTCTGCGCTGAAGTTTCAGATTCCTGCAGCTCACATTTTCCTGCCGAGCAGCAGAGCGCGAGGAGCAGAAGCGCGTGAAGGGCAAAGGTCCCCATGTCAACCGACCTCAAGTACTACCAGTGTGTCATGGCATTGGGAGGCTGTGGTGCAGCTGCAGTAGGTCGTTGCCTTCGAAAGCAAAACTCCTTTACTCCATTCCCGGAGCTGTTAAATAGCAAAGTCATGTGAGTCCTTCTTCGAGAACTAATGTTGAACAAGTGAAACACAATTCTGGTTTCAACAGTTGCAGAACCTGCTTGTCGGTGGGCCCTGCCTTCTGAGTGTAGCCCAATAGGACGACAGATATCATTTACATGATAGGAAAACACTTGGGCAATGGTGCTGCTATTACAGGAATCAAAGTCTTTCTAAGTTTGACTAAATCTGTGTTTAAATGAATTAAAACAAAGATGGACCCAGCAAGTGTATGTGTCTTTTTTGGATACCTGTAGTTGCATATTACGTCCACGTGATGGCGGTAGATGTCAGCTTTAGTTTGCAACAGTTGCGGCACCATCTCAAAACTTATGTTATCATTAAATTCCTGAACCATCAGAAATAGAGCGTATTAAACTACGTAAAAACGACCCTACCTTAAATTAATATTATCCAAAAGTACCTGACCAAATGTTTTTATTTTCTAGTTTGCAAAAACATCGACGCAATGCGTGCGTGGAATCCTGCGTGATGACGACACCAACGTGCCGCGCAGAGAGAGGGGGGGGGGGGGGGGGGGGCGTGGCCAACCCGGCTGCAGCCAGATAGAGAACAGTGCGGCACTTTGTGGACGCGCACTCCTCGAAACTGTTGACTTTTCATTCGACAAAACGGAAGTGCGACCGGAACACGCGAGCGGACCGGTACGTAGCGGCTCGGCACGGCTCGGTGGGGAAGACGCAGCGTGATGTCGGCCTCCAGCCAATGAGCGGCCGTCCGCTCTGTTTACGCTGTCAGTAAGTTTGGGGACGGAAGCTTCAACTCGTTGTGTTTCTACGCAACGAGCTGAAGGTTCTGGTGAACGCGGAGTGTCGCGCTCCTTCCGCTCGGCGCGTTATCTCATAAACATCGGAAGGGTTGAAAAACAACAGGACGTGACGTACGAGGACAACAAGTAAATACGACTGCATGTTGTTTGTATTTGTTATGGAGGACATCCTGCGTTGTGATACTTTATTGCGAGTGCTTTATTGTGCCGTCAGTAATTACGTAGCCTGACGTTACAGCTTTATTGCCATGTCATGATTGAGCATCCTTATTCTATGAAGTCACGTGTCATTACACACGCAGACGTATTTGTTCACGTGTGTGATGCTGACTGTGGATGTGTCTCTGCAGCGTCTCGTCCCCGGGTTCCTCACAGGGGTTTAGAGTGTCTCTGCAGCGTCTCGTCCCCGGGTTCCTCACAGGGGTTTAGAGTGTCTCTGCAGCGTCTCGTCCCCGGGGCCCTCACAGGGGTTTAGAGTGTCTCTGCAGGAGTCAAGGTCAGCCGGAGGAGGAGGAGAGTGGCCGAGGGCCCTCAGCGGGAAACTTTGATTCAGGTAGTCACTTTGGGCTCAAAATTCTGACCAAACAAACAACCGTCATACTTTTGAGAGTTGATCTGAGAAAGCTTGTGCAGCCCTTTGCTCAGGTGATTAATAGTCATATGTTTGGGGATTAGGGCGTACTTATGGTGCCTTTATGCTCTCTCGTTCCTTAATGCAACGTGCATTCACTCACTTTGGTGTCACCGAATCTTTGTGCTTTTGCCACAAATCCAACAACTCATTAGAGCCACTCTAATCGAGTTGACGAGGGTCGAGCTGACTCCTGTTGATTCACCCTCATCTGTGTCTTCCTCTGCATCTGCCTTTCTTATGCCTTTCTTATTTCATATGTGTGTGCCTCTACATACAGACGCACACACATATGTATAAATATATACACAAATACATTGTGTGTGCGTCAGCCGCTGGTCTCATTTCCCGTCTGGTTTTAACAAATGGAGGAAGCAAAAGCCTGTTAGTGACATGCGATGAGGCTCAGGTGGGTGGATGAAGCTCAGGTGGGTGGATGAGGCTCAGGTGGATGGATGAAGCTCAGGTGGGTGGATGAGGCTCAGGTGGGTGGATGAAGCTCAGGTGGGTGGATGAGGCTCAGGTGGATGGATGAGGCTCAGGTGGGTGGATGGATGAGGCTCAGGTGGATAAGGCTTAGGTGGATGGATGAAGCTCAGGTGGTCGGATGAGGCTCAGGTGGATGGATGAGGCTCAGGTGGGTGGATGGATGAGGCTCAGGTGGATAAGGCTTAGGTGGATGGATGAAGCTCAGGTGGTCGGATGAGGCTCAGGTGGATGGATGAGGCTCAGGTGGGTGGATGGTTGAGGCTCAGGTGGATGGTTGAGGCTTAGGTGGATGGATGAAGCTCAGGTGGGTGGATGAGGCTCAGGTGGGTGAATGGTTGAGGCTCAGGTGGATGGTTGAGGTTCAGGTGGGTGGTTGAGGCTCAGGTGGGTGGATGGTTGAGGCTCAGGTGGATGAGGCCTAGGTGGATGGATGAAGCTCAGGTGGGTGGATGAGGCTCAGGTGGATGGATGAGGCTCAGGTGGGTGGATGGTTGAGGCTCAGGTGGATGAGGCTTAGGTGGATGGATGAAGCTCAGGTGGGTGGATGAGGCTCAGGTGGGTGAATGGTTGAGGCTCAGGTGGATGGTTGAGGTTCAGGTGGGTGGTTGAGGCTCAGGTGGATGGTTGAGGTTCAGGTGGGTGGATGGTTGAGGCTCAGCTGGGTGGTTGAGGTTCAGGTGGGTGGATGGTTGAGGTTCAGGTGGATGGATGAGGCTCAGGTGGATGGATGAGGCTCAAGTGGGTGGATGAGCCTCGGGTGGATGGTTGAGGCTCGGGTGGCTCCTCGGTCTCATCGTCACAGTTGAGCAGGAATGAGGTTGTGAAACATCTGTCACATGCAGACATGTGAAATATATGGGTATGGGTATATATGGGAAACAGATGGTTCCATTACCACAAATATATAACAACAAATGTGTTTAAAAGTCCATTAATACAGAACACAATAAATGTCATTAACCTTTGTTATGGTGTGAGCTCACACGGGCGTCTTCAGATGACTCAAAGGCCCAAATATGTTCCACTTATTATCAAAGAAGACACAATAGTCTTGCTGACACAGAAATTCCACAAACAATACTTTTTGCTGATTGATCTGTGTTGTGTTCAGATCAGACAAATGTATTTGACCAATTTATTTGTGCCAAGAAGATGAAAATAAGTTAGTCGGATATTGTGTTTTTTTCCATTGAATTTGGCCTCTCGGTGCTTAATTCCATTATCTTCAGTCTGATGCAGCGCGGATGTTTCCAAAAGGGTCTGGATGGATTGACGAGCGGACGCACTGCTCTGCCGATGCTCGCATGCAACAGTCAAATTAATTATTGATGAGCTTTGGGGGAGAATGGAGAGGCATCAAAAGGGGAAGAGAAACGCGTGTGTGCGGTGCAAAGAAAGGGCCACCGCACCGGTGGCACTGCAACAAACGTGATTTGTGTCCCCACAGATTGCCAGATTGTCTTGATGAACCTCTTCCTCTGCAAAAAATATCTATTGTATGAAGCATTGAAGCGAGTATGAAGCAACATATCAACAATGCAAACAGTTTGTTTCGGGCAGAGAAAGAGTTAATGTTTTGTGGAGCCGCAAGAGAGAGAGTAAAGAGTGAGGAAGAGCGGGAGGGAGGAGGGAAAGCAGGAGGAAGAGGAGAGGCCGACGGCTGCAGTCTCTGCTTCGCGTTTGTTTACATCTGTCCTCAGTGTGCGTGCGTGTGCGTGTAAACTCACGCCGTCAGCAGCACTTGAACGGTGACGCTGGTTCGATGTCTGGCGGACGACATGTGAGCCGTCTGCGGGCATCGGGGAGGAAGTGCACCATCACTGCCAGATGCTGAGAGGTCGTCTACTAGTGCACAATGCTGCACAATGCTGCACAATGCTGCAGTCTTACCCACAAGTCACCGCTGTGCTGCGGGTTCAATAAAGGGGCAACGAGGAAAAGGCCGCCTGTCATTTGGTGAAAGGGAGCTCCGGTGATGGGTTTACTTCTGTAGGGAGACTTGATGTTTCAACACATCTGGATGGCTTGCAATGATATTGATTTTCTGGCATCCCTCGTGTCCCCTCGCTAGATTGACCCCTGGCGCTGGGCAACAATGGCCGCCATGAATCCCCCTCCCTCGCATTGTGGGAGTCGGTGCTTTCAGTTCTCTCAGAGAGAGAGACTCTTCCCTCGAGACGCTCACTTCTGCTTTCTCTTCAAACACATTCAGACTGATTCTTTTTTTTTTTTAAATCTCCCACTCCATCTTTGAGGCGATACTCTGTTTTGTGTCCAGGCCGGCTCTGTGGTAGGAAATCCCCCGAGCGTTTGGGTTACGCTTCTATGTTCAGTTGTGGTCTCTGTACTGTGTTCCTCATCATCTGGTTTGTGTTGAAACAAGTCCGCCTCCCTTTTATTAATGAGGAATCGGCTGTCTGGAGATATAAAGCCTGTGATGATATGTGAAACACGCAGCAGCAGCCAAGTGTTACAATGAAGCTTAAGACACTTCCTGAAACATCAAGGAAGTGATGCTACACACACACACACACACACACACACACACTTTTACTTTTCTTTTGTTCGACACTCTTTGTTGAAGTGAGAACATTTATACCGTCACAGTGATGAACTTGAATGCAGTGAGATGGTTTTTATTCTCTTAGGCTGCTTAGGGACACTGATAACTAATCAATAGTGTAATCAAACTCATTTACTTGAGTGAATAAGTTCATGTGGAACATATTTCTCAATCTAAACAATGTAAAAGTGGAAGATCTAACAGCTCTTTACTTTTACCTTAATTAGTGTAAATGTGCCTGAGAAAGATGCAGCTGAGATATAACCAACATGCACATGACAATAACTGTATAACCGACATGCACACGACAATAACTGTATAACCGACATGCACACGACAATAACTGTATAACCGACATGCACACGACAATAACTGAATAACCGACATGCACACGACAATAACTGCGTTAGAGAGGTGTGTGTGTCAGAGGGTGGGTGATGCTCTTTTTCATGTGAAAAGGCTCCAGCTGCTCCGTCCCTCTAAAGAGATTATTCATGCTTTATTCTAATGCCAATCCCCCCCCCCACACACACACACACACACACACACACACACACACACAGGGACCTCTGTTTTGGGCTCAATGGACCCACACGGGGGCCAACGTGTTTTTGACAGGACGGGCCTCAGTCTTTATCTTTAGTTTTGAAAGCAAATGTCCACTTTCGTCCTTCCATGATGTGGACAAACACAGAAGAACAAGCGTGTAGTGAATGAGGGAAACAGAATTTAGGTGCAAATCTTAAATGTGGAAACGTGAACCTTTTTTGTGAGGTTTTGTAACTCGAGAAGTAAAACATGCTGTCGTGTGTCTTTCCAGATTGTCAACTTCTGCCGCCCACACTGAACCTGGATCAGTTCCTTCCTTTTCTTCTTCACCCGACAGACTGAGAAGACGTCCGACAAACCAACGTTGAGCCATAAACCCTGTGAGAAAAATCACACACACATTACATGTCGGACACATCCATGAGAAGACACGTCGGGTCCTTTCCGTCGCACAACCTCCTCTTCCTTCTTTCCCGCTGTTTTATTCTGAAATCTGGAGTTTAGCTTTTTAATAGCCGGTGTTTTTTGTTTTTAAGCCGGTTCATACTGTTAAAAATAACCAAAATCCACCTTGTGAATCCTTGATAGGGGTTTTAGTCAGGGGCTCTGGCCCAGGTGTGTGTGTGTCTGTGTGCGTGTGTGTGTGCGTGCTCTCATTCATGTGACTTCCAGGCCGACACACATTGTCATGACCCGGCTCGAAGGGGATGACAAACACGGGAGAGACACAATGCAAAGGTGATTTCCAAATATATTTATTTAAGTAAAGTAACTAATCCGAAAGTAAAACAACTATGAGGTGTGTACGTCAGTAGTTTCAGTCATGTCAGTGTGGGTGCTTGATCATGTCGGAGGAATGTTGTGAACCTAAATTAAACGTCAAAAGACACAAAACAAAGGTGCGGACGCTGGCCAGGGAAAACCAGCGACCCTGGCAGGCAGGAACCATGAGCTCTTATACTGCCAGAACGCCCCAGCTGCTCCCAATCCAGTTGATGGCATTACCTCTGGGAAAGACAGTGACGTCATGACATGAGCCAATAGGCAGGGCCGTCACACCCCCCCCCATAAGATCGGTGTCCCAAAGGGAACACCGACACACTACAACAAATAAAGCAGGACTAGTCCCCCTAGAAAAACACTAAAACGAAACTTAAACAATGCTAATAAAAAATAAGCAACTGACCAGAAAAACAAAAATAACCGAATTACTACAAAAAATTTATAAACAAGAAACCCATCACCCTGCCCATGTTCCGCCCCTTCCCCACCTGTCCTCAGCAACTCTGGTACCTGAGAAGCAATTTAAGACAACAGGCACAGCAAGAACAAGTCACGAGCAACATGAAATGGCATAACTCAAATGTAGACCTCCCTTTTCCGAAACACTAATTCAAGGCAACGGAGCACGTGACAACGCATCTGCAACTGTATTATCGGACCCTTTGATATGCCGAATGTCAAGATCATATCCCTGCAGAAACAGAGCCCATCTCATCAATCTCTGATTCGGACATCGCAATGAACGAAGAAAGGTCAGAGGATTATGATCTGTATACACAACAAGTGGTGCACAACCCCCCACATACACTTCAAAATGTTGCAACGCCCAAACCAACGCTAATGCTTCCTTCTCGATAACAGAATAATTAAACTGGTAACCATTGAATTTCCTAGAAAAGAAGCTCACTGGTCTCATTACCCCCTGGTCATCTCCTTGCATCAAGACGGCGCCTGCTCCCACCTGGCTGGCATCAACCTGGAGCAAAAAGGTCCGATCAAAACGCGGTGCTGCCAGAACAGGAGAAGAGCATAGCACAGTTTTAACGTTATCAAAGGCCTGTTGACACTCCACAGACCACACAAACTTTACTCTGGTCTTCAGCAGCTCAGTAAGAGGAAACACCACAGTGGAAAAATTTCTACAAAAAATCCTATAGTATCCCACCAGACCCAGAAACCGCTGCAGCTCTTTTTTGGTGGTGGGCCGTGGAAATTTTTCGATGGCCATAACCTTAACCTGGACTGGGGCTACACGACCTTGCCCAACTACCCGCCCCAGATAAGTAACAGTGGCCCTAGCAAACTCGCACTTTGCCAAATTAATGGTGAGTCGCGCTTCTTCCAAGCGCTCAAACAGCGCCCGAATGCGCTGCAAATGGGAGTGCCACGTGTCACTATAAATCACCAGATCATCCAAATAAACCGAACATCCCTCCAGCCCGGACACAACTCTGTTCATTAATCGCTGGAACGTAGCGGGAGCGTTTCTTAGTCCGAATGGCATGACAGTATACGAATACAGACCCGTTGGTGTAATAAATGCCGAGATCTCCTGAGCCCGCTTGGACAGAGGTACCTGCCAATATCCCTTGAGCAGATCAAATTTACTCACAAACTTGGCGGCACCAACACTGTCAACACAGTCCTCCATTCGCGGCAAAGGGAAAGAATCTGGCTTTGTAACCGAATTTACCTTTCTCATATCTGTACAAAACCGCGGCGTTTTATCCTGCTTCGGTACCAAAATACACGGAGATGCCCAACTGGCATTGGACGGTACAGCAATATTGTTTTCGACCATGTATTTTACTTCAGAGTCCAGATGTTGACGCTTCTCTGGTGACATACGATAGAAACGTTGTTTTATCGGCTGTGCATCTCCCACCTCAATATCGTGCTCCACCCAATCGGTGCGCGAAGGGACATCGCCGAACAGACAGGGAAACTTGCGCACCAAATTAGTGAGCTCACAACGTTTAGACTCCGGTAAATGAGAGAGCAGCCTATCCAAGTTACTCAGAGATTCTGAATTTTTTAAGCGACCACACAGCAGACTGTCATCCGGCTCAGGCACCCCATCCTCATGTATCAGAGCCATTGAACCCACGGCCAGAGCTGGACAAACCCCTTCCTCGGTCTGTCCTGACCCCATACCACGGCTGTAAAACGGTTTCAACAAATTCACGTGACAAAGCTGTTTGGACTTCCTCCGCCCCGGTGTCGCAATAAAGTAGTTCAAATCCGTGATTTTCTCAATTACCGTATATGGACCAGTGTACTTGGCCTGGAAGGGCGAACCTACAATAGGCATCAATGCCAGGACTTGGTCCCCCGGACTGAACTCGCGCCGCTCTGTATGGCGGTCATAATTCCCCTTCATTTTGCTCTGAGACATTTGCAATTTATCGCGTGCTCTACCACCTGCCACGAACAATCGATGCCGAAACCCGTTCACAAAATCGATCAAGTTCTTGGGCGGCTCAGCATCGACCCAATCATCTTTTAACACCGCCAAAGGGCCCCGCACCACATGCCCAAAAACTAGGTCATTTGGACTGAAACCAGTGCCCTCTTGTACGGCCTCCCTCGCAGCCAACATAAGCCATGGGAGCCCCTCTTCCCAGTCTCGATCCAGCTCAGTGCAATAAGCACGCAGGAGAGATTTGAGAGTCTGATGAAATCTCTCCAACGCACCCTGACTCTGCGCATGATAAGCAGATGACTGATTGTGTTTGATGCGCAAACATTTCAACACTTGACCAAACATATGAGAGGAAAAATTTGACCCTTGGTCACTTTGGATAATCTTCGGGATACCGAAAACCGAAATAAACTGAGTCAGAGCCCGCACCACTGCTTTAGTTGTAATGGACCTTAGCGGGTATGCAGCCGGATACCTGGTACTTTGGCACATCACTGTCAATAAATACTTACTGCCAGATTTAGCACACGGCAACGGGCCGACGCAGTCCACAATCAAATATTCAAAAGGTTGGCTTATGGCAGGGATCGGTTGTAGAGGAGCAGACTTCACACGCTGATTTGGTTTTCCCGTCAATTGACACACCTGACATGTTTTAATATATACAGCAACATCTCTTTTCACGCGCGGCCAAAAGAAATGTTTCAAGATGTTTAGATATGTCTTCCTGACCCCAAAATGCCCACTCTCGTCGTGCGCTATTTTAAGCCCCAAAGGACGAAATTTAGCCGGCACGACCAACTGGAAAATAGCATCCCCTACACAGTCACTATTCACCCCAATCCATTTCCTAAACAGCAGGCCGTTGCGCAGAAAATAGCCGCTGGCTGCACTTTTTATCTCCGCAGCCGACAACACACGTTCGAACAATTCTTTTAGGGAGAGATCACCGATTTGCTCCTGCAACAACTCGCTCTGTGGCACCGACAGTGGAAAATTGGACAAGGACAGAGTCTCAAAATCCGCATCACCACGCTCCTCATCGGTTAACCCAGGCTCAGCCTTACTCATTGCGCGTGTAACCACACAGGCTGGAAAATCCTCAGGTATCTCAATGGAGCTACAGTCAGGCGTAGTACTAACTGGACAGTGTGTAACAACAGGTGCGGGAGGAACATCATCCCAGATGCGGCCGCCAGCCAAGCCATTTCCCAAAATGAACTGAACCCCCTCGATAGGAAACGCCGGCCGCACTCCCACAGCTACCTCCCCCTGTATTAGCTCACAATCCAGAACCACCCTATGCACAGGCACAGGTAACACAGTCAACCCCATCCCCCGACTGAGGATACGGTCCCCGCTGTCAGTTTCTACGGACAACGGCAGGACGGACTCGATCATATAGGAATCATATGCCCCCGTGTCCCTCAATATCGTAACCGGGACTTTAACATCGCTACCCCCAAGCGACACAAAACCACTTCTGATAAAAGGAGCATATGCCTCCAGAACATCCGGCTCAGAACATCCGACTGACGCACAGCCGGTAACTACCGGAACAGCAGCCGCAGCCGGCTTAACATTAGGATGGCCCCCTCTATGTTTAGACAACCCTGGACAATCCGCCTTCCAATGACCCTTTTCATGACAGTAATTACAGCTTCTACTGCTGTCAAAATTTCTCCGTGAGTGAGACTCGAATCTAACAAAGCCAGGCTTCCTCGAACGCATCTGGTCAGCCGCTACGGTGCTTCGACTGTGTTCACCCCAGCCCGCATCATCGCGGTTGGGCGTGCGCTCTCTCACACCATCCTTATGAAGCAGCACATACTCATCTGCTGACACAGCAGCCTCTGCAGCGGAGGCAACCTTATGTTCATTAATGTAGGTTGCAATCCGACCAGGCAACCTGTTTTTAAACTGCTCCAAAATGACTAATTCACACAAATCATCAAAAGTAGTGATCTCAAGCGCAGCCAGCCAACGTTTAAAATGAGTTGTTACATCGCGAACAAATTCAACATACGTTTGGCCACTTCTCTTCTCCCAAGCCCGGAACCGTTGGCGATACGCCTCCGGCACCAACTCATAAGCCTTCAGCACGGCAGATTTTATTTTAACATAGCTACCGCTATCAGCCGTGCTCAAAGACGAGTATGCCCCCTGCGCCTTACCGGTGAGTACGCACTGGAGCAGCAGAGCACAGTCTCCATCCGACCAGCCCCTCGCCGTGGAAACACGCTCAAACATCACAAAAAACGAGTCAGGATCCTTCTCATTGAATGGTGGCAACAACCGCAAGTTGTTTATGTCGAAGGGCCGCGCACCGACCCCAGACAGCTGCCGACCTTCACTCTCACCAGCCCACTTATTGTCCTTACCTAGGGACAGACGATAGCTCTCCAGCTCCATCCTTGCCTTCTCGGTCTGCTGGTGGATCATCTCCAGCTCAATTTGTTTTTTAGCTTCTAACTCACACTTGAGTTTTTCATGCTCCATCTGCAACAGGAGAAGCTCTTTCTGTTGCTCAAAAGTCAACCCCTGAGTTTGTGCAGGAACGCATACGACCGGTGGAGACCGGCCAGACGTAAGAACTCCCAGTTCACAAAGTTTTAATTTCAAAGCAGCTTTAATATCGTCTTTACGCCTCCTATCCATCCCAACTACTGAATAATGCTCAGCCAATTCCAATAACTGCTTCTTAGTACAGCTCTCCAAGGCCTCTTCTGACGGGGCTGCCGTGAACGCCTCATATTCAGCCATCGCAACATCAATAGTTTACCCAGAACAGGCAAACAACACCAATCTATGCCAAACAGGACCAGCAAGACAGCGAGGTATCCCCGTGCGCACCAAGATCTCGGTTTGGAGTTTCCCCGCTATCTAACATTAACCCCCTTATCTAAGCTCCCGGCTAGTCTTCATGCAGCGGGCAGTGGTGGGTATTTATGCACCAGAGACCGCTGCCCCGGGGGAGCAACTAGCAAGCCAGCAACTCTCCCAAAGACACGGATATGCTCCCAAGACAAAGCTTTAACCACTATGCCACCACAACACTACCACGAACCCACGCAACGATCCTAAAAGAGGAACGCTACCAAACCTACAAGGGAAAACTCCGCTCCAGACTTTGATCTCCAGGTACGCTAAGAACACTCACACTTGTCTCCCCGGACGTTGGCATAAACTTAAACAATCGAACCCAAAATAAAACAAGCTCCTCCTGACCCCGCTGAAGGTAAAGGAATCCACACAAACCGATATATAGACAGACTGTGCCAAATCCGATGCTCTCCCTGATCAGTCAGCCCACATGCACTGTAAACTCTCCCCTAATTTACTACGAATACAACCAAATGTTTTACACTCTAGGCAAACTAACCAACGCAACAAGCACGCTCTATCGCAACTTTCCACGTGTGCGCAACCACCGGCACCGACTACAAAAATCCGTACTTAAAACACCATTTCAGCCAGGCCTACCAAATCACAAGCTCAAGTAACTAAATTTAAACACACTCGACTAAATTGCGCAGACGAACGGCCGGACGAGCCCCCATTTTGTCATGACCCGGCTCGAAGGGGATGACAAACACGGGAGAGACACAATGCAAAGGTGATTTCCAAATATATTTATTTAAGTAAAGTAACTAATCCGAAAGTAAAACAACTATGAGGTGTGTACGTCAGTAGTTTCAGTCATGTCAGTGTGGGTGCTTGATCATGTCGGAGGAATGTTGTGAACCTAAATTAAACGTCAAAAGACACAAAACAAAGGTGCGGACGCTGGCCAGGGAAAACCAGCGACCCTGGCAGGCAGGAACCATGAGCTCTTATACTGCCAGAACGCCCCAGCTGCTCCCAATCCAGTTGATGGCATTACCTCTGGGAAAGACAGTGACGTCATGACATGAGCCAATAGGCAGGGCCGTCACAACATCCACTGACACACCAGTCTAAATCTGGAGCTCCCTTTTATGGCGTCTTTTCCCCCTCAGTGAGGCTTCCGAGCTGCTCGCTTTGACCTCCCCGTGCTGCTGGTTTATTTTCCGGCGCCACCTGACCGTTATGGAGGCAGTAGATACCGCGGGCCCGCCCAAACCACTCCATCGATTTGAGGCGTCACATCTGTCGCCCGTCGCCGGTTATTTTGTGCTCGATGTGTCAGCACATTGAGGATTAACAGGACAAATATAAAGATTTATTGAGTTCAGCTCAGTAAGGAATAATACACGACACATAAATACGCTGAATTTTCACCCAAGCAATGAAGTTGATGCTCTGCACGAGGTGTAGAAACCCGCCGTTTGATGAGTGAACTCCTCTGTGTTTTTTTGGCTTGGGCTGTGGAAAATTGTGGCTCCAGTTGGCCGAGACGCTGGAAACTTTCTTTTCTTTTGGAACAGAGACCCCGATCCGTCCCCTCATATTCTCCGGTGCTGCAGTGCTTTGCATTAGGAATCGTATTCTAGCATTAGCTTCTAATCAATACTAGAGGAACTGGAGATTCCACCCATCAGCAAGTAGGACACTAACCACTAACCCACAACCACAATTAAACAATTATGTCCAACAAAAGCTCAGCGGGGAGGTTTAAAGAAAATCCAGAAGTGACCAAGATATGTTTTGAATCGGAATTATCGACACGCACTGAAATAACTAGACCACAGCGTCTAACTAGACCACAGCAGCCACGGTCCCTTGCGCTGGCCAAACGGGCTAATTGCTCTTCACCGAACTGGGACAGAGGGAGCGACGGCAGCAGAAGGAAGAGCCGCTCCGGCACGAGGAAGGAACACAAAAGGAAAGTGCAGCACCGAGAGCAAGACTTGAGTCTGTAACATCTTCCCATGGTGGGAATAAATGGGCACACGAGAGGCTAATTCAGAAGTTCCGATGACGCCCGTCAATACACACCTGCTGTACTGTTGTGCCCTTTGTCTCCACGGACGCACACTTTACAATGCACGTTAAATTTAGCCTCATTTTCAGACAAAGCTCGCTCTGCGTGGCGAGTTTGTTAAACCCGACCTGTCGTTTCTCACCCAGAGAGCGGTGGGTCTTTGCAGAAAGAGGGGCGCCTCCCATGGGAGTGTGTGACCGCGAGTGCGCATGTTCACACGGGACAGGGCCGGCATGGCGGGCGCCCGCACGCAGAGGCCGTGGTCGGTGTACCGGGAAAGCACGTTGGAGCTGTCCAGCGAGATGATCAGCTTGGCTCTGGCAGGTATTATCAACGCCGTGGCGTCCTTTTTCTATCAGTTCATGAGTTGATGGGTGGATAATATTAACGGGTAGGTTCTAACGTCCCGGCTGGAACTTGTTGTCTCAATTAATGAACCGTTTGGTCCGTACAATGTTTGGAAAAATAGATGTTTATGTTGAAATTCATTTTACAATAATATAAAACTACGAAAAGCAGCCTCACCAACGAGGCTTCTTGTTTCCTTTTGTCATGTCGTGTGCAGGAAACAGTCAGGACCCGGACGCGCCCGTGCTGGAGTTCAGTGTGGGTGAGTAGCACGGTTCAGGCCTCGACTCCTCCATCGTTCTCATCGTTCATCATGAGATGCAGGTCGGCAAAGTACGCAGCCGATGTTTGAAAGCTTTGTGCACTTTTCGTCCCTCTGTTGTTCCGCGTCGCCCCCGTCCAGCCTGCGCCGACCTGCTGACCCCCGCGATGGATCGCAAACCCAACAGCTTCGTCGCAGTGAGCTGCACGACGCCGCCGCAGGCCTTCTGGACCAAACACGCCCAGACGGAGGTCATCGAGGTGAGACCCCCTAAAGTCCCAGAGGACTTACACGTGGGACGCGTGGTCGGTAACCCGCTGTGACCGGTTCCGTCTCCAGGGCACCAGCAACCCCACCTTCCTCAGCAGCATCGCCTTCTTCCAGGAGTCCAACATCGACCAGCAGACGCAGGTGAAGGTGGTCGTCTACGACGTGAAGGACCGCTCGCAGGGCACGGTACGCGCTCTTGTCTTTGTCGGACCTTTAGGTGCGCGCGGACCCGTCCGTGCACGTGTTCTCTGGGGTCCGCACCTGAAAGGGAGAGAAGAGGAATCGCCTTTCTGTCTCTTTGCAGATGTACATGTTGGGCTCGGCACTATTTCCTGTGAAAGAGTTGTTGCAAGAGAGGAGCCACCAATTACAGCTCGAACTGAGGTAACACACACACAGACACACACACACACACACACACACACACACACACACACACAGAAAGGGCTGTTTGTGTTTTAGATTTTGCAACGTATTCATATTTCATCAATATAAGGCGTGAAAACAAAAGTGCATGCATATAAACATCATCTTCTTTAATATACAGGAAATGCTTTCCGTCCTTGCACATTTTTTTTTTTAATCACCATTTTTTGAGTAATGGTTTTGTCTGTGAATTTCCATAAATGCACCTGAATGGACAGATCGGCAGAGAACCAGCGGGTGGGGAACATCACCGTTGCTGCCTGGCAGATGGAGGAGAGAGCCGATCAGAGGACGGCGGTCGGACGCCTGCCGGACAACATCGGCGGGCGGGTGAGAACCGTCAAATGAAATGTCTCTGTTCGGTCCAATTGTGGTGTTTGTTTACTTCAAGTGGAGGCGGTTGCGACTCGTCTCATTCCCTGCAGGCCACAGCGGCGCCGCCGAGGCGTCTTCTCAATCTGTGTGCGTGTGACGTGCTTTATAATCCGACAATAAGTCACTTAAGCGCCTCCGTGTCATCGTCAGACGCGTCAGAGCGACTAACGCCAGAGCGTCGCGTCTCTGTAGGCGCACAGTAGAGTGGAGCGTTGTCCTGAGGGAGTGAAACAGAGGGATAGGAGGCGGCTTGAAGACCCCGTGTGTGTGCGTGTGTCCTGCAGACGGTGCTGCCCGTCGACGAGAGCCTCACCGAGTCCATGGGAGTCCGGATAAAGTACGGCTCGTTGTGCAGAGACACCCTGCTGCGCTCAGGTACGACGGCTCGCCTTTCGCCGATGACGGCACTTGGAAAGGATGAACGTGGTCGGTTTGGTGGTTCAGGTTTCGCTCAACTCACACATGACTGAGAGAGTGTACTGTACAGACAATTATACAAATATCAGTGTATCGATAATTATATATATATATATATATATATATTTAAATATTATATATAAAAAAAAATATATATATAATATATATATATTTTATATATATTATACATTTTATATATATTATACCCCTTTCCAGAAAGCGTGCAAATACAAGTGTATCGAAAATTATATATATATATATATATATATATATATTTAAAAATTATATATATATATATATATATATATATACATAATATGTATATATATATTTTATATATATATATCGCCCGAAGTTGGCTGGAATAGACTCCAGCCCCCCCCCCCCGCGATATGTCTTTTGTTACATCAGACCTCAGGTCCCATCATCGGGTAGAAATGTATCGATCGAGTCTGTTCGGTCGGATCCGTCGACATCAAACCCGGGCTGATCACATGTTCTGCTCCTTCAGTGTTCGGGGGCACGATGTACAGGATGTACCGCCTCCCGACCACCGAGGGGAACCACCTGCGGGTGCTGGAGCAGATGGCCGAGAGCGTCCTCTCGCTCCACGTCCCCAGGCAGTTTGTCAAGCTGCTGCTGGAGGAGGACGCCGCCAGGTGACCACAGACAAAACCGGTCAATGCGGCGCCGGGGGGGGGGGCGGGGCGACGTGGGGCCGCGTCCCTGACGTGTGCTCGTTGTTGTCCCGCAGGGTGTGCGAGCTGGAGGAGCTGGGAGAGCTTTCCCCCTGCTGGGAGGGCCTGAGGCGACAAATCGTGTCCCAGTACCAGACCATCATACTCGCGTGCCAGGAAAGCGTGTCGGACCTCAACGCCTACCGAGGTCAGGGTCCGTTTCTGGTTTTCCCCTTGTTCCGTCTCTGATCATTTTCCCTCGTGACGGCTTTCTGTCCTGTCTCCTCGTCAGGTCCGTTGTTCAAAGCCAGCAGCCTGAAGGCGGAGAGGAAGCTGGAGTTCATGCCCACCAACCTCCACGTGCAGAGGATGAGGGTGCGGGACGAGCTGGGCCTCGGTGAGAAGAGAAGAGAACCACGCGCGCAAAAATCGATGCAACCAGTCCTTCACGCCACTGACGGCCTCCTCTTCCTTCCCCAGAGCACACGTACGACGTGGTCACTGTCGGAGCTCCGGCGGCGCACTGCCGGGGCTTTAAGAACGGCGGATTGAGGAAACTCATTCAGAAGTTCAAGGAGGCAAAGAAACAGTAAGTTCACAGGACACTCGACCACGGCGATATCCGCTGTTTCTGTTGATTTCTTCACCCTGCTGCTATTTCCAATTGCTTCAACATTTGATTCAAACGAAAGGTGGTTCTATTTTGATTTGGCCGCTCGCCGGAGTCAGTTTTACATTGAAACAAATGACTGCATTGTTCGGTTTTATGGCTCCCTCTTAATTTTGTTTCTGTTACTTCTTGTGGATCAGCGTGTGTGAGGAGGAACGGTGAGTTGTTGCACTGCTTTGCTTCCGTCTCCGTCTGTGCGTCCTCGACCGCCACGTGTGCCCCGCAAAAGGAAAACCTGCCACCACGTTTAGGGATTTTTTTTTTTCCAGACGCCAAATGATGACCCATGATGCACTTTAACACTGTTGTGTGTAATGTTTGTTGTCCCAAAAAGAGCAGAACACAAAGGTTGTTTAAATATCTCCTCGTCAAAGGCGGCATTGAGGCTTTAATGAGAATGTTTCCCATTTAGACTCTTAAGTTTAATGTCGTGTGCGTGTTTAAGTATCATAAGGGCCGTTAGTAAGAACACGCATGTGCATGTGCAGGCCTAGATGTCGATCTAAAAGATGGAGGCTGGACAGTCGGGTTGTCTTTCCTTTGCATTTGGAGGACTCCACGCACGCGCGGCTAAAAGCAGCTGTCTCTGCTTCCCGCAGCAGCGCGCTCTCCAGCTCGCAGTCCATCGTCTTCATACCTCAGGACATCGTCCGCGCCAAAGAGATCATCGCCCACATCAACACGCTGAAGACTCAGGTCGGCTACTACGCCGAGCGCCTCTCCCGCGCCGCCAAGGACCGCTCCGCCAGCGGACTGGAGAGGACGCTCGCCATCCTGGCTGATAAGGTGTGTAGCGCTAACCGCGGGCGTCACTCGAGGTGGGTTATTTTGGTTTGATGAGGTGTGACGGATACTCGCTCTCAGACCCGCCAGCTGGTGACCGTGTGCGACAGCAAGCTGCTGGCCTCGGCCATCCAGGCCCTGAACGCAGCGCGGCCCGAGTACATCGCCTCCAAGGCGTCTCCCTCCGCCGACTCGGAGCAAGTAGTCCTGCGCAACGACCAGGACACGCTGCTCGCCAAGTGGAGCGGCTCCAGCAGCCGGTCCTCGCTGCACGTGGACTGGCACGAGGAGGAGTGGGTGAGTTAGGGGAAGTTATCCGGGCAGTGGTCTGATATTTATCTTGCTATCTGCGATCGCTCCGTTCGTAGCCTTCCTTCCATGGCCGTGTGTGTGTGTGTGTGTGTGTGTGTGTGTGTGTGTCCTTTCAGGAGAAGGTTTGGGTGAATGTGGATAAGTGTCTGGAGTGCATCATCCAGCGTGTGGACAAGCTGCTTCAGAAGGAGAGGAGGCCCAGCCTCGTCAGGCACGACAGCGCCCACTCCGGCCTGCAGGGCGGCGCCAGTCAGAAAGGTAGCGCGCACTCATCGCGTCCAATACCCTGGGCTTTTGTTTAGTGTATAAGTGTCACAAATTATTGAGGGTTTATGTGTGAATTTGTGAAGAAAGGTGTGTATAGATTTTTTGGTTTTCTTTATCTACTTACTGAACCCTTTTTAATTATGTTTCTTGTTTGTCGTTAGAAAGTAAGTTGTTTGTTTGTTGACTACAAAAGGGAACAAATAAACTAAATTATAATTATGCAACTTCGAAAAGGTTTTTACAAATAAACAATAGTAACAAATAAACAGCAATAGTCCATTTATATATTAACATGTAATAAATTACATTTTACTTTAATGAGTATGAATTAACACTGCTTTGTATGGCTGTGAAAGGTGAAGAAAAAAGAGCTTTCTGGATCAATCCAGGAAGTACACCCCAGGATTCTCCATCACTACGACCACCATCATCATCATCATCATGCCTGCCTCCACCCTCCTCTTCCTCTCTGCCCGCCCTCGCCTCTGCACAGGAATCCTGTAGGTTTAAATGTGTCTGTCAGCTACGTTGCAGAAAAGGGAAGCTGCAGTTCAGGCTTTGTGTGTTGGTTACGCCCTGAAGAAGGATATTAAGCACCTTTTATTTCAATCACGAGTCCGACTTTATGCTCCAAACGAAATGTTTTTTGGATGGATGGTTGACCCTGGTCGTGTAGTGTTTTCTGTGTGTGTCTGCTGCCTCGTTTGTGCTGCAGCGCCCGCTAATCATGCACGTTGCACCTCCATCCTCTCTTCAGATGGAAGCCCCGGTGCTGAGGAGGCGTATCCAGGTAAGAGCTGCTGCCCCTTTGTGGATAATATCAAGTTGGGAAACGTGGGGCATCTATGACCCTAAGTCACAATTTTTCAGTGTATTCTTTGGGAGAAAACTCTTCAGTCCTGTCCTGACCCCGTGGAGTTCTTCCCCTCTCAGCGCTTCTGCTTTTGCTGTCGCTCCTCCGTCGCGCCTGTTTTGCGTCCCGGCGCCGTCGTGGCTGAATATCGCCGTGTTGGTGTTTTTGGCCCCGGCTTCACTTCCCCGCCCCGCGTCTTCCTGTGTGTTTCCAGGCGAGTGGAGCGAGGCCTTGTACCCCCTCCTCACCACGCTCACGGAGTGCGTCGCCATGATGAGCGACAAGGCCAAGAAGTCCATGGTGTTCCTGCTGATGCAGGACAGCGCCCCGACGATAGCCATGGACCTGTCGCTGCAGTGCCGCCGCGACGTCGTCTTCTGCCAGACGGTGAGGACGGCCTCCCCACTTACGTCAGCGAGGAGAGTTTATAAACCTCAGAAAGTGAGGCAGAGGACGGGATTTCTTCCCCTGCAGGACACTTGCTTCCCTCCGGACGTCTACGTCTTCAGGCAAAAGTTATAACAAGCATCCGTGCACAGAGGAAAAATCCAGGGAGTGCATTTTTGTCTTAGAACTTTATTTGTGCGGCCTCTTATTATGGGGTTGTAGGTATTGTTGACGTGGGATCTCCTCTCAGTTTTACAACCGCATTGAGCAAGATTCACAGAAGGGGAGTAAATAATTGTGCAATAACTAAAGTGCAGTAGCGATCTGAGTAAGAAGCAGCCAGAACAACTCGACAGTATCCGAACACAACCAGACAATTCTGATTCCCCTTTTTCTCCTCAGCCTTTTATTTAAAACACAGGATTTTGTACAGAAACCACAAACATGCTCTACTTTGTCTAAATATAAAACGACGACAAAACCCATCACAGATCATCTTACTGAAACTAATGCATCAAGTTAGGACTAACATTTAAAAGTTTGCCTTATTTCCTTAAAAACGATCCATTTTAATAATGATATTAGTTGTGCTTGATACAATATTGACCTAATTAATGTGTACCATTTTGGGGATGCAAGTATAAGCTGTGTGTTTGTGTGTCTGCGTGTGTGTGTCTGCTGCAGCTCACCGCTCTCATCTGCGGCTTCATCATCAAACTGAGGAATTGTCTCCGTGACAACGGATTCCTCCGGCAGCTGTACACCATCGGCCTGCTGGCGCAGTTTGAGTCCCTGCTCAGCACTTATGGTGCGAACACACACACACACACACACACACACACACACACACACACACACACACACACTCTTCTTTCCCGGCCGAACCTACGACAGTTGGGAGGTTAATCGGTTATCTCGGTTCTGTTGGTCCCAGGAGAGGAGCTGGCCATGTTGGAGGACATGAGTGTCGGCATCATGGATCTCCGCAATGTCACCTTTAAGGTAGTAAGACGTCCCATGATGCTTGTGAGAAATAAATTAAAAGCTCTTTTTAAATGTGCTTTTTTATTGACTTCATCACTTTTTGCAGTTATTTGAGTCAGATAATTTGTTCTTTTAGTGGTTCCAGCTCTCAGATCTGAATATGTGATGCTTTTATTTTCATAGAAGTTATATTTAAAACTTTATTATGTCTTTTATAGAATGTTATTAGTTCTTTTTGGTAAGTAATTGTTTGTTGTAGCAAAACAAAACTTTGAGACCTTTTTTTTTTTTTTTCATCCACTCGGCTACCAGGTGACCCAGGCCACCGGAAGCTCCGCCCCCGACATGTTGCCCATCATCACGGGGAACCGGGACGGCTTCAACGTCCGCATCCCGCTGCCGGGGGCCATGTTCGACGCGTTGCCGCGGGAGATCCAGAGCGGCATGCTGCTGAGGGTGCAGCCGGTGCACTTCAACGTGGGCATCAACGAGCAGCAGACGCTGGCTGAGAAGTGAGTGAGGAGGAAGAGGAGGTTCGATTCACCCGCGCTGCTCCTCCGTGAGAAACAAACGGCGTTTCCTCTGTGTTCAGGTTCGGAGACACGTCCCTGCAGGAGGTCATCAACCTGGAGAGTCTCTCCAGGTTAAATTCGTACTACGAACAGTTCAAGGAAGTCCTGCCTGAAGACTGTAAGTGAAAAAGTTCAGCAGTGAAGATGCTGCAAGTACACTTTCATCACCCGCCCCCTGTCTCCCCCTCCTGAACCCCCCCCAGGCCTCCCGAGGTCTCGTTCTCAGACGTGTCTCCCCGAGCTGCTGAGATTTCTGGGCCAGAACGTCCACGCCAGGAAAAACAAGAACGTGGACATCCTGTGGCAGGCGGCCGAGGTGAAGCTCCGTTGTGCACGGCCGAGGAGATTTCCGTCCGCTGTTGCTCTTTGTGAAAGCCTTTTCCGTGCGATTACATGTGGAGTAAAATCCCGGTGTCGTTTCTCTGCGTCTCAGATCTGCCGCCGGCTCAACGGCGTTCGATTCACCAGCTGCAAAAGCGCCAAAGACCGCACGGCCATGTCGGTGACGCTGGAGCAGTGCCTGATCCTGCAGCACGAGCACGGCATGGCGCCGCAGGTCTTCACGCAGGCCCTCGACTGTATGCGCAGGTAGGACGACACAAGGACAACGCAGCAGAGGGCGTGCGACTTTAAAGCCGCCGCCGCCGCCGCCGGCTCATCTCAAAGGGGGCGCTTCCATATTTTCCGTGGGTCGTTTACTTCACCACAGGTTTCCGTTTATCTGACCTCCACGTCCACAGGAGCCTCTTGCCGTGCGTGCGTGTGCGTGCGTGTCGAGTGCTCGCCGGTGTGTTTGTGCGTCGGCTCTTCTACGAGTCCGCCCCTCTTTGTCTCACCTCCGCCGTCCTTTCTGTAAAAGAAACGGCACATTTAACACACAAAAAGACTCACAGAAGTGACCCGAATGAAAACGGTGACGGGCGGAATTCATCGTGCCAAACGGAGCTTTATCCGTTGTTACAGCAAACGGGAATTTGGTTGTTTCTGCTCAGGAGGACAGAAGAAGGTCCGATTGCTCTCAGACACAAATGAGCGATGATAAGTTTCAACCTCGCGTTTGTATCTCTGTGACTTTGTTGGGTTTCGTTGTGAAAACACCGGTGTGATCACAGCTGTCTGCGTCGTTCGCATGACGCCACATCTCTTCATCTCTTCACCCCCCCTCTTTTCTCCTCCTCTCCCTCACTCCCTCTCTCTGCCTCATCAGCCAACCAGCATGAAAGCAGCTTTTTATCATTATTAGAGCTTCATGATGGCTGCTAGGAAATTGCACGATGCACGATGGAAAAAGCTTAATGTTCTACCCTTTTCCTCCATTACACCATTTTTCCCTTCTTAGCTGTGATAAGGAGTTAATAAATATAAATATATATAAAGACAAATGTGCACGTTAGCTTTGTTGGCACGTTCTGGTTCTTGTCCTTTAACGGCATGCAGGGACATTTGGTGTAAATGAGTCTCTTCTAAAAGTCCCCGAACGTCTCATTTAAAGTGTGTTTTATTAGACATTTTTCTCCTCATCCCATGTCTTAGAATTTATAAACATGGTGAGTTTTTTTTCTTCTCTCCTTTATCTGATAGATGTAGAAACATCTTTCTTAATTTCTCTTTTTCTCTTTCTCTTTTTCCCCCCTTTCTTCCTCTGCTTCCCTCTGTGTTTATTATCTTCGTCATGATTTGGATTCCATATGATTTGTATTAATCATTGTTGTGGTCGTTATTTCTATCACGTGGGAACCGCTGTCTGTCATTGTGTTTTTGGCTTCTTTGTGGGGTCACCTGTTACTTTCTGTCATTTCCCCCCTTGGCCTCCTCACGCCGTCTCTTCCTCCTCCTCCTCCTCCTCTTGTTCCATCTTGCAATATTTTCTTTCCCCATTTCCTCCCCCTCCTCTTTTTGCCCCTCTCACCACATCTGTTTCCTCGGCTCCTTTTTTTTTCACTTTTATCTATCAAACTTCCCCCCCACCTCCTTTGTCGCCGCTCCGCGCCTCCTCTTCCTTCACGTGACCCGCCAGAGTTGGCACGAGGGAGGGGGTGATCCAGAAGAACCTGAGCGGCTTGCTGCCGGTGCGAGACCTCCGGCTGGACCCGGGCCTCCTGTACTCGCTGCCCCTGCTGGCCCTCAGCCCCAACCTCCTGGTGGTGTGGATCTTCCTCAGCGTGGCCTACTTCCTGGCCAAACTCCGCTGCAGCTGAAGGGGCCACGGGCGGCTCTCCACGCTGCTACTGTGCAGCATGTACATACTGTCCCACCCGGACTCTGGCTTTCACGTAGCGGCGCCCCATGCGTTAACCGCAAAGCTCCAGCGAGTTTGCATTTTGTTTAAGGGCGCTTCCTTTTTCTTGCGAGCTGCCAAAAAATAATAATATCACGGGTTTGCTTTTGTGAGACGGCGGATGTGGCCAGAAGCTCGAGGGCCGAACCTGTGTGTTGCCCTTTAAAGTGAGTGAGACTCGCTCTACACAGCATTCGGGTGCCTGTGTAGATTCGACAAGCCGCTTTATATTTCATGCAGTGGTTTCCCAGGCGCTTCTCCAGGCGAGTCCAGGACGGCTCTTAACGAAGGTTAGAACAGGTAAAAGTAGACGCATTTAAGATGTATAAAGATGGGGTCAAAGGTGAATTGGCCTCTATGGTGTGCGTGCTGCATAGCGCCCTCTGATGGACAGATATGCAGGTGTCTTGACGGTAACTTTTAGAATAGAAATCTTTGTTTGTGCAGTTTGTTTGGCTGTAGTAGCGGGAAAACTCTTAATCTGTGCCAAAATGAAGTAACTATATGTATTTATTTACATTTGTACATATTTCTATGCAGTACTTGCTGATTTTCTTCCTTTAAGTCTTCCTGCTTCTCTAGACAGAACGAGGTGTTTGACCTCTTCATGCACTTTCCAGCTGACCTCGGGTCACTTCTTACCAATATCTCCATTTAGACTCAGATGCCTCATTTCAGTTAACTGTGTGTTTACTTCTATTTCGTGGGATTAAATGTTTGGTATTCTTTGCGTACCTTGTGCATTAGCACGACATGCCGGGCCTTTCGTTGCATTTCCCTGCGTAGCAGAAACAAAGTCCGATGGGCTGATGCTGGAACGCAGCTCCGTAGGATATTCGGGGGAGTGTGTTTGTTTGTGCACAGCGGTGCCGTCGGTTCTGTTCACGAGGACTCGTTTACATTCATTCAGACGTGAACTACAAGTTGCAGCTTCAGCAGTTTGTTTCAGCTTTAAAGCGTCGCGTGAAGGAGCCGATGAGCGGATGGGGAATGTGTGCCAAATGCTTTGTGAGCTTGTTGGAAGTGGTCGTTTGATGGTCATAGCTTTCTTTGCACGTTAGAAACCTGCTCAGTGGAGATCGATCTCTTCCTCTGTGAGTTTGCAGGCTCCATCTCATTAACATCGACCCACTAAGGAAAGGGAGCAGACCCAGAATAGCCTCCCGTGGGAGTGATGGCTGCTCCGGTGACCCTCTGTACTCGAATGCGAGTGTGTGAGGATCCGGGAGGGATTAAATATCTCTCGGCATACTTTCCTGTGCTTGTTTTTGTATTTGTCGCCTGGTAGAAGCACACGTGTGTTGTAAATTCCCACTTTGTGTATCTTCAGCGCTTCAACCTGAAAGGTAGCTAAAATGTAAAACCCTTTGATTTAACTTGTCACTCCCTGTGTTTTAACTTTATTTCCAGTTAAGGACTACCTCTGTGAGACGGAAGCTATAGAGTTGATATCAAAGAAGTATATATTCATTTATAAATGCATTTAGCAGAGAAATGTGTAGTGATATAATCACTGAGCAGCAGGGATGTGATTATTTAAATGATTAATATCACAATTATTTTGTCACACTTGTGTGTAGTTCCACTAAAGTGCTTCCTCTTTTGAGTCATGACAGTTTGAGTCATTGACCTTCTTTGTCTTTGTTTTATTCTGAAGAATCCAGATGTATCAGAGAATATATTTGCATTGCTGCACATAAATCGTATTTATGTATTGCCAAGACGTTTGCTCCATGTTGTCTTAAATTATTCCAAAGCAGATTATCTATAATCTACAATATTATCACGCTTGTGCTGCTGTCACTTTATATTTAAAATGCAAGTTTATTTTGGTTTGTTCAATTTGTACAACCAGCTGGCATGATGACAATTTGCACTTTTGCTCTGATCCCCCATATAAGGGATGTTTAAAACATAAGTTATATTGTGTGAACATGCCATTTATGATGGTAATAACCTGTAACAATAACTGTGTTAGTTACCAAATGACGTGTTTCTCCGTTATCATCTCCAACTCCGAATGTGTTGAGTTTCTATGGGTATATTTCAAAAGTGACAGATGATGATGATGATAGAGTTGATGCTCTAAATGTACAATGAAGCCCAGAAGCCCTCCAGTCGCAGTGTCCCTGAACGCCCCATCCCTGCTGTAAACAATAATTGATATTATTAAACAACAAACGCCCCGTGCATCTCCTCCTGCATCTCTTCACCGACTCTAACTCCTTCTTTTCTGCGTCTTGTGTGTGTGTGTGTGAGCGCTGCTGCAGCGCGTTAGTTTATTTAAAAGTGTTTACTGGCCTCTTCTGGCCGCCAGCTGCTCGTTTCTCTAACAAACGAAGCGATGCGTCCTTTGAGGACCCGATGCATTACGTCATCAAGTCATTTGTTGAATGAACACGATCTGGACTCCCGGCAGAGTAAGTTTCACTCCTGCTCGTCTCACAGCGACCTTCACCTCTTCATTGGTTTCACCCTCGTCTCTGCTTCGTTTCTCCTCAGCGAGGGCTGCAGACGTGAAAACACCGTGAAGAACGTGGGATGCCGAAAGTACGCCTTCAACTCGCTGCAGCTCAAGGCCTTCCCCAAACACTACCGCCCCCCCGACGGCACCTACGGGAAGGTGGAGACCTGATTGGACCACATTCTGCGTAACACGCTGAACGTTGAGCTGTGTTTTTTTATTTCTTATTCTGAAGATGTACTTGAAACTACACTGCCTCTTGATACCATCCATATCGCCCCACAAGTGAGAATCAGGAGGACCTCCTGCTTAGATTGAACTAGATAGAAATAAAAGAGGCCGTTGTCTGCCGTCGACCTGCAGTATTTGTACAATTGAATGTCTAGAAGCCTTCAATGAAACTTTATTGTTGTTAACAGAATTCATGAAAATATCAAAAACTGGTACTCGGCCCAAAGCCGCTAAAAACGTGTCACAGATATATGGTTTGACCTTTATGCCTCACAGGTCTTTGCTTAATCATTTCACCGTCCCTTTGGAATACAGAAGGCGTTACTCGCTTACGGGTTCCCCTTCGCAGAGGGAAACGGTCGAGAGCGTCCTGCTTGTTTTACACGCCACCTGCAGAACACGTAGCACCCTTCAGCAGAACTTCTGTGGCGCCGACCGTTGAGGAGCTGTAACTTGGTTGAATGTGAAGAACACTGGACTGAACTTTGCAATGACGTCACAAAGCTGCCAAATTAGAAAATAACTTCAATGAAACTGAATCTTAATTTGATGAATGAATCGATTGTTAGCGGGTGCAGACGGGCAGCTTTGTGTTCCACGTTTTGTTTCTATGCAATTTGTTTGACATTATGTGAACGAAGCACATGGCGTTAACAAAATAAGACATTTAGAGCTCAAATAAGAAGCAGCCAAAGCGAGCTAAGACGTATTATTTTGCGTTGGGACATTTCTTGGCATTTCCTCACCGTTTATTTGCAATGACCAATCCGTAGCACACGGTGGAGCCCGCGCTCCACCCTCAGGGACTGAAAGGTGAAGCACTGTGTCCCACTCGCTGCAGAAAGACATCCGTCCTTTATTGGCTTCATCAATCAAATGAGTGCTTTTTGTTGTAGATTATAATTACTTTCTGTGAGGAGAACATCTGTGAAGGTTTGAACGGGGCCATTTTTTAGAACTTGTCATTCATCATCTGTTGCTGAAATAAATATGTATTTTGTTTTGTTTTTATATTTAGACACATATTAATTTTACAGTAATGTATCAATGTAAATTGAAGTATTAACCTTGACGATTTTCATGTCAATAAAGGTCACTGTTTAAAGCACCACAGGAGTTAAGAGCGCTCGTAAATTTGATGAAAATGTTACATATTTTCCAGCTTTTCTCCGATGCAGCGGTAATTGGTTGGTCGTCTCATCTGGTCTTTGCAGTGAAGAGGCACCAGGATGCAGCCTGAACTCCCAAAGGTCTCTGAAACCAGAAGCAACACGTGACACTCTGAGAAGCCCACGCGTCCACCGATCTCCAGACCGCTGTCCGTGTGGCTTCCTGGGTGCTTTGCTATCACGCTGCATGTGTTCTCCTCAAGAGTCATGAGCGCGTGTGTCCTCCCGCGGCGCCGTGCTCCGTGACCTCTTTCACAGCCTGAAGGGTTTTATTCCAATGCTGAAGTTCTTTGTGTGTGCACTCATTTCCCCCCCAGCGTGTCCCTGCAGCCCCCCTTAATTCCATTTCATGGGAGCTCGTTTTCCTCAAGGTGGCTCCAGCAGGTGTGTGATTGTGTGTGTGTGGGTGTGTGTGTGTGTCTGCATGATGGAGGCGTCATCCGATGTGTGACCAGAGGGCCTAATTGCAACAGACCAGATGAAAGATCCTAGAAGTTTGTTAAATGTTAAAGCTGATGTCTGTGGGAGGGAGAGGGGGGGTTGTTGCTCTCATACTTAAAGTCTCACCCACGATCATCGATTAGTTGAGGTCACGATTGATTAATTCACAACAACAGTCACATGAAACCCTGAACGAATTGCCCAACACCCCCCCTTCCTCTTGCGGGTGGGTATAAATTACGCAGCGCGCCCTCCGCCCGACACAACACGCACCACCCGCCATGAACGCCGTCTTCCTCATCGGCCAGGTCACCGGCGTGGCCTCCGTCTGCTGCATCCTCCTCTTCGCCGTCGCCAGGCTGCTGTCCCGCCGGCGCGGCGGCGACGGCGTGCAGGACGGCGACGGGCGCGCGGTGCTGATAACCGGCTGCGACAGCGGCTTCGGACACCAGCTGGCCCGACGCCTGGACCGCCAAGGCTTCGTGGTGTTCGCCGGGTGCTTGTGTCCGGAGGGGCCCGGGGCCCGCAGCCTGGTCCGGGAGAGCTGCGGCAATGTGACCGTCCTCAAGCTGGACGTCACCAGCGACGCGGAGGTGCAGCAGGCCAAGAGGGTGGTGCAGGAGAACCTGCCGGAGAAAGGTGAGGGTCCGAAGAGTGGAGATGGTCATTTATGGGAGAAATCCCCCCCAAAAATGAGACAACGTAGAACAAATCTAATCGATCAATACTGTTCGAGTTACTTGATTCCATCTCCGATTGTGTAAATGACCTTGTTTTTAGCTTTGTGTCTCAATCTCAAAACTTTTAATTGACTTATTTAATTTCTCAAGTGACTCGCAGTTAATAGTTCACTGGTGAGTCATTTATATCTGTTGTTCCTTAAATCAATCACATAATGTGAATTCGCAATGTTGTCGTTGTGTCTCAAATGTTTCAATTCTCAGTTTGATCTGCATCACATTTGATTTAATGCTTGGGTTTCATGCATCATCTGTCGTGCAACGTGTCCCGAGGGGTCTTCAGACGAGATAAAATCATCCGCTGAAAATGGAACGATTTCCCCGTAGTTCCCCATGTTGACTGATGCCTTCAAACCATCTGCACGCTGCACGTCCTTCCTGAAGAATTACTCTGACCCACTGTAACAGGGTTGTGGGCCGTTGTGAACAACGCCGGGATCACGGACTGGGCCGAGATCGGGTGGAGCTCCATCGGCGACTTCCAGAACATGGCCGACGTCAACCTGTTCGGCCCCATCAGGACGTCTTTTGCCTTCCTACCTTTGATCCGCGCCTCCAAAGGTGAGCTCAAAGACGGAGCCGCGTCAGCGACCCTCGCCGCGCGGCTGCGGCTCGTTTTTCAAATAGACGTATTTGCCGTTTCAGGTCGGATGGTTTACACGTCGAGCATCTTTGCCTTCTTCAACTGCCTGAACATGGGGGCGTACAGCGTGTCCAAGAGGGGACTGGAGGCCTTCGCAGACTGCCTCCGGGTGGAGATGGCCAGTTTTGGCGTGAAGGTACAGGCAGAAAAACGCACGTGTGTTTTGGCCGTATAGCCTTTGCCAGGCGAGAATTAGCCAGCTAGCACGTCGACGTTCCCGAGAACTAAACTCTTGTCTTTCCCGTGTGCAGGTCAGCATCATCCAGCCGGGGAATTTCGGCCAAGCCACCAACATCCTGAAGGCCAAGACGAGCGTGGACATCTGGGAGAAGTTAGACGAAGAACGCAAGCGGCTCTTCAACCGGCAGTACGTCGACGTGGCCAACGAGTACTTCACCGCCACGTGCAAGAGCGGGTTCAAGAGCGCCGACATGGTGGTCGACGCCATGGTGCACGCCGTCACCTCCGCTCGGCCTAAATACCGGTACCTGCTGGCCTCGGCGGCGGACACCTTCTTCTTCCAGCTCTTCCCGTTTCTGCCCACCGTCTTTACCGACGCCGTGTTCTCGTTCAGCTCCATGTACGCCAAAAGAGAAGAAATGCTCTACGCCAAATAGGCTGCGGAGGAACCGGCGTGTTTTTGGGGGGGCTTCTGTCCTTCTACGTACATGTTGCACATTTGTGAAGATATTTTCATGAGTCTGTTGTTTGGTTCTTGTAATGTATTCACTTTTTTTCATTTTATTATCAAAGGATGTAAATACGAATCAATAAAAAATGTTTGTTTCAACCATCCACTATTTTTAGTTTTTGAAGCAGAGAAAAGAAAACCTTTGCTCAAATTTTGGGAGTAGCAAATCAAAATTTGGCCACTGAGCAACTCGAATATCGAAATACAGATGAAATAAGACGCTGAGACAGACATGAAAATGTCTCTCACAAAGGTTCATGTTTGACCGATGAGACAAAGATAAACTTCTGCACACAATCCCCCCCCCCAACCCCATGGTGGAGGTAACGCCATCACGGTTATAAACACTATGCACATTGAAATGATCCCAAACATATAAAACGTTTACCTTCCAAAAACTATGATAATATGTGCAAGAAACAATACTCCTAATTCAACTTTTCCTCCCCGGTGCCTGTGTGTATTCCTTCCTGTCAGTGACCACCAAACTAATTTAGTTTGATTAAGTCCAGACCAGAACCTCCCCCCCCGCCCCCGAGGTTTGAGGTTTACTCAAACTCCCTCCTCTTGATTATCTGTTTTTTCCTGTAACTCACTCTGTCCAGAGAGAATTCTGCCGCCGCGCCGGGAATAAAGATCAGCTGAACCAGCCACAGAAACCTTTCATCAACAACAAGTTACAAAAGACACACTTCATCGCGCCTGAAACGCGGCGCTCCCTTGTGCTGGTGTGACATTGAAAAGGCTCATGAGGTGCCCGATAGCCTGCGGTTAGGTGAGCGAACGCGTAATCTTGTATTTACAGATTTAGATTGAACAACTAACCAGTCGGAAAAGCTCAGCAACACTTCTTCTCCTCCAAAATGCAAAGAAGCACTTTATTCGTGGACTCTTAAGGGCTCTGGGCTTAAAACATGATGGCTAACTTTAATGGGCCTCAGTTTGCGAGAGGATTAACAAACACTCGCATGCTCGATGAAGCCCCAGTAAACTCATGGCAGCACGCTGCACATGTTTTCAGAGATTTGTTTAGTCTCAAGTTCTCTCCTGCCTGAGAAGTTAGGGTTTAAGTGTCCTCCGTGTATTAATGCATCTATTCGTTTTCCTTTTTGAGTTTTCTTCAACAAGCACTAAACCTTAAGGATGCTCCGTTTGGCCATTTCGCTCACCGGCCCCGTGACCCGTATTCATTGGGGAGAAATAGGTTTCTGCGGGTGCCCTTGCCCTTTTCTGGATAAAACGCGTGTCCATTCGTTGGATAAACTCAATCTTGTGACTCAGATTCGTGTCTCGGCTCTTTTATTGGTTGCTTCCCTTTTCACTATACATAGTTGTTACACACTAATAAATGAATCAAAGCAATGAAATACACAATTTAACATGTTGAAATACGTTACGTTGAGCTGTTAATATCCTATTGCATATTCTAAAGTATAATATGGTTAACAGCTACTTTCATGCAGTGTCATAAGCCCATCAGGGTCTTCGTAGTGATTGTGTCCAAGTGTCCTACTTCACCTTGCGGCTGAAAAGAAATCAGGACATGGATTTTTCTCCAAAATGCATAACAAACAAATGACAACATTTTTGTCAGTTTGTAGGCGACATTAAAAACCTCTCACCTTGCTTTAGTAACACAAAAATCAATTACATCACAGTTCTTCTTTTTCAGTCATCAACTCACTATTTGTGAGTTTTCACATTATATTTGAGTTAATTTGGGCTAATTGACTACGGCATCGTCCTTTTAGCCTTCCAATGTCATAACAGGCCAAGTAAGATTGGGAAGAACTACATTTTCCTGAAATCCAAAGATATTTTCAGTATAGAAAAGAACACACGTACCTGCTGTCTTCCACTTGTTTGCAGGAAGACATTTTTATAGCTATAACAAAAATGTAGATTGTCAATTAACCGTCGTTTGAGTAATATCTCAGGTAAAAATACAGATTCATTCATTCTGAAATCATTTGAAACGTTTGTGATTGATTGATCTGGTTCAACATCAATTTAATTAGGCTAATAATTCTGATTTTCAATCTGGTTCTAAAACATCCCCGAGAGCCACGGAGGCAGGAAGAGTCCGACGGTCCCCAGGAGACACACGATTACAAACATCCACAGGAAGATCCGGTCCACAACCATGGCCACGTACTTCCAGTCCTCCTTCACCTGTGGAGACGGAAAAACACACAAAAAAAAGATTTGACGCGAGTTGAGATGAAACCATCTCCTGTGGTCGGGTCGGCACTCACTGAGAGGTCTGCGTCCTCGGCTCGGAGATGCTCGGCGATGTAGGTCACCCCCTCCAGGGCCGACACCACGGCAGGGGACAGGGCGCAGGCCGCCGGGCTCCGGGCCGAGCCACGTTCCACGCGGAGGGCGTCCCAGTCCGAGGCGAATGGGGGGTTTCTCCGCGGGAGGAGCATGTGACCCATAGGAGGAGAGAGGGGGGAAATCCTCGGCCCAAACCGCCCCAGGTGAGCTGCGTCCGAGTAACCGTGGAGACGGCAGTAGTGCGTTTCGTCCCCGCTGCCGCGGCAACCGTCGCCCTCCTTCTGGTAACCACGGAGATCTACGTCAGACTCCTGGGTGACCCAGGCGGCCGAGCTGTGGGCGGGGCCCGAGGTCCGGAGGGGGAGGAGTCTATCATTCAGGTGAAGTCGCCTGAGCCCAAAAAAGTGAGGACGACATTTTTAAATAGTCATTACTATTTAATAAAAAAAATATCTGAGAATGGGTTTCTACAGAAGCCAATTAATTGATTGTCCTGCTTCCGAGAGCCCCGATCACTTAATGCAGGTTTAGGAGTTAAGTTTGTCAATAAGAAAATGCCCCATTTTGAGATGAACACGTGCTTCACGTACAAGCCCTTCCTAACGATTACGTCTACTTAATTCAATTCATCTTAATTACGTTCGTCGCCATGTTGTTGTTCTCAACAACCATCATGTTAGGAGAAGGGTCCTTTCATCCCTAGACTTCCATAATATCGCACCTCTTTCCGGGACTAGAGGAGTCGCCCCCTGCTGGCCAGGGGAGAGAATGCAGCTCTACCTTGCCGGCCTCACGCCGTGTTCTGGACGCTTCATGCACAGCCAGCGGGGAACCGCCGACAGGAAAAGCCCGCGGACCCATCGGGGCATGGCGTGGGTCTCCGACGAGCGGTGGTGCACATTCAGCGCGAACACGGTGATGACGATGGACAGCGTGACGAAGATCATGGTGAAGAGCAGATACTCCCCGATGAGCGGGATGACCAGCGAGGTGGACGGGATGATCTCCGTGATGAGCAGCAGGAAGACGGTGAGGGACAGCAGCACGGAGATGCACAGCGTGATCTTCTCGCCGCAGTCCGACGGCAGGTAGAAGACCAGCACGGTGAGGAAGGAGATGAGGAGGCAGGGGATGATGAGGTTGATGGTGTAGAACAGCGGGAGGCGGCGGATGACGAAGTAGTAGGTGATGTCGGGGTAGATCTCGTGGCAGCAGTCGTACTTCTTGGTGTTGTAGGTTCCCACGGCGTTCACAATCGCCCATTCTCCGCTCTCCCAGTAATCCTACAAGTTTATCAGAATGTTTGATGGATCGCCCAAAGATATCGTACAGATATTCGTGGCCCACAGAGGAAAAATCCAACCTGATAACGACGCTGTTGGGAAAGGACAATGGATCTCCAAGGAGGACAATGAATGTTTGTCCCAATTTCCTGTAAATCACCATCTTCCAATATAGGACACGCTAGAGAAATGCCAATTGTGTAAAAATGAAAATGGAAAGAACCTTGAGGTCCACGGTGTCCTCGAAGGGCTCCAGGTCAATCTTGGCGCGGTCGTACGTCCAGGAGCCGAACTTCATCTTGCAGCTCTGCTGGTCGAAAGGGAAGAAGGTGACGTCGATGGAGCAGGAGGACTTGTAGATGGCCGGGGGAACCCAGCGGACACGACCCGTGTGGAAGACATGGGCCTTGGTCATGTGGGTGACGGCGAACTCTCCGTCGGCGCTGGAAGAAGAGCACAAGAGAGGGGGGAGGGAGCGTAGCTTTGACACGCGAAAAACAAGACGGAATCGACGCCAATGCCAAGAAGTTGGGGCATCATGTGAATAAAGAGGAGGACTTTCAGCCGTTTTTCTCAGCGGGGCTCCCACGTTTCCATCTCATTGCGTTTCAAACTCAAGCGCTGTGTCAATAAACCTCGAGCGTTGCCCCTTTCACACATAAAATGTTGAACATTCGGCTGAATAATTGATCAGCCGAATGTTAACCACGCTGTGTTCATGATGCAAACTCATTTGCAGAAACGCTGAAGCGGGAGAAAGTTTTCTCAGACCACTTTAAGGATGAATACTTCCCCCCCCTGGGGGGGGGACGGAAGCCAGACTCTTGACTAAATCCGTGTGATGCAAGATCGCTGCAGAGATGCAATACAATCGGGTTTGTCTATTCATCTATTCAGGGAATTGCAATCAAGCTGCACGGCTCCATGTGAGTGACCTCCGCTCACTCGACGGCGGTCGAGGGCGACGTTACGGATCGAGCGGGTAATTGATCACTACCGATCGTTTCCAGCCAGGAGCTCGGAGTGTACTCGTGTGTGTTGGAGTGTGTCCTGGGCCGCCTGCGGTTGCGACACAGCCTTCTTTGTATCCAGAAAAATGAAGACAAGGGGGTCCAAAAAGAGGACCTCTTGTGTACAAAGGTTGCCTTTTACTCTTAATTAGTCAACTATCAAAGCAAACGTTCTTCCTCTTCCCCCCCAGATGTGTGCAAACTGCTGAATGTTTGTTACTTGTTGTAAAGCACGATGTCCGGCACCCAGAGCAGCTCAGAAGGGACTCTGATGGACGTCACGTTGTCGAAGTCGGACGGGCTCCACTGCAGCTTATAGTCCGTCCATTCCTGCCAAAGGCACACACGAGTTAAAGCGATGAAGCGCTGAGCCCGCGGGTCGGTTTCCTCCTCACCTGTTTCAGCCACACGTTGGTCGTCATCATCTGATTTTTCTCGTCCTGTTTAGGCGCCAAGCGTCGAAAAAAGCAAACCACTGGGTTAGAATGGATCGTTAATTATTCGACTGTTGGACATTTAGAAGGCAGAGACTAGTGTGATGTTTCTTTTGGGCGGTTCCCACCACGTCTATCAGCTGTGCGATGGACAGGCCGAACTTGACGATGACCACGTCGGTGATGTTCCGCGCCGGACGCGTCCACTTGCTGTAGCGGCGGAACAAGCTCCTGAAGAGTTCGTCCTCGCTGTGGACGCGAGTCCAGTCCTCAGCCAGAGCTGAGGGACAGGGACGGAGACGACAGACATCAAGTATCGGGCCCCGGTTTGTAGTTCAGCGCCCTCCATTATTATTGCGTGCACATTCAAAAATGGCCCTCATTTTTTTACATTTCCTTGCGTCTTCCTGTATGTCCTCTGGGGGAAACAAATCCATTACATAAGCTTTATTGTTCATAACATTTCAGACTGCAATCTACTGACTTTGAGTTCATTTTATGTCATGCGGACAAATCATTGGACATAATAGATTGGATGGTTTTATATTTGTGTTGTGGTTTAATTCAGGACTAATTGTTTATCTTTAACACAATTCTGTATGTCGAGGTTCAATGTTGAATTGAAAAAAGTTGGGTTTAGATTTAATGATTTGATTTGATTTATATGTGTCATGCTGTGAAATGATGATGCACCCTGATATTAGTATTGTTGAGGAACAAATACCGCAAAGCATTATAAAGTCCAGTCCCAGATATTACAAAAACACTGTAAGAATCCCTCCGTTTATTTTATACTACAAGGTTAAATTAAAATAATCTATAGTCAAAACCGACACTTTTAGTCCAGATAGAAATAATATATAAACATGTTTCAACATATTTCTTCATTCCTCCACGTCGTCGGAGAGTTACGAATATTACCGCGAAATTATGACATTAATGTGGAGTTGTGGAATTACGCACAGACGCTTCTATGTGATACAGGAGGACGAATACTGTATAAATATTATTACATGATCGGTTAAGGGATATTGTAAGAACATCAGCAGTGTTTCGCTTAACAAACAAACAACAAAACATGTGTTAAATATCAGCGCGTCGCACTCACCCAAGTTGATGCAGATCCAGCAGCGGTGAAGCGCTGAAATCACTGTGAAGTCTCTCTTCAGCTTCATTTCTATAACCGGCAGAAATAGATCACAGATCCGTAAAATAAACGTCTTAAAACATGTTTCGCCTTTGTTTCCCCGTCTGTCGTGTTCGTGTTGGACCTGCTGGATGGATCGTAACCTCCCGGGTACATGATGAGTACCTGTCCTCATATTCCCACCTCAGTCTGTCACAGTGCTGACGTTCAGGACATTTATAAGTCGATACAGCTTAATGCTTAAAGTGTAGTGACCGTCACATAAATTATACCTGACTGTCACTGCACTGTGAAACCACAGCACAACTTCGGTATAAGTGATTTAAGCAGGAATGGAAGTACTTTGATATTGCGCTCGAGTAAAAGTATTTTTTTTTCCAAATATTTCGAATCAAGTAAAAGTGTTTAAATGTACGCATATGAAACAAAAAAAATGACCAGCCAAGACGTATTATGTACACGCACTGTGAAGCATAAATTGCACATTAAAGGTGGTTGTTTAAAGTTGTCTAATTATAAATCAATTAGTTCATCTCTTTATAATGTTAGGATCATGTATGTAAGCATTATTATTGTATTTCTTCATTCCAATATTTATTTAGATTTTTGTGTGTTCTTAGTTTAATAAAAAAAGTATTATTTAAACTGTATGGCGTCTCTCGCCAGGAGGTGGCGCTGTTGAATATAGCTGTTTTGGAGCAGCAGTAGTAGAAGAAGAAGAAGACGTCCCACTCTGCTGCTGCTTCGGCGGACCGGTTTGGGTGCACCTCAACGTCTTCGATGCCGAGCAAGACTTCCTGTTTGCGTGTAGACGATCTTTGGTTTCCGCGGCGCTCACTCTGTGTCAACACAGCAGATGAACAACAACCTGCGGCATTTATCTGCTACACCACCTTGCTGACGTTTTTCCATTTTTCCTCTCTGGGTGAGCACATCGAGGGGGGACGTGTGAGACCAGCCCGTAAGACAGAGAGTGTCGTTACTCCACCTGTGTTATCAGCTAGCGGCTCGGCCAGTCAGAAAATCTTATTAGTTAGCTAATGAAGCTAGCCAGATTAACGGTTATCATCGTTACCTGACGTTAGCTCACTCCAGCTAGCTTAGTAACTAATACGTGTAAACACCTGCCAGGGGTTTCAGGTAATTAGCGCTATTTTATAGGAGTAACGTTACATTTTTTTTATAGGAGAACATTTAAGTGCAATATTCCAACCCACGTGAAAATGAAACCGTAACTTGGCTGGTTTCATTTTTGACATCACAACTTCACAGGTGTACGGAGTTTTCTCCCTAGACTTCAGTGAGGACAACGGACGTTTGACTTCGTTTCAGAGCCCGTGCGGGGCGGGCTGCTAATGGCGGGCGTGTTGTGTTTGACAGCCGCAGCAGCATCACAGATGGAGACATAAACCCCGCCGATGGAGAGGAAGAGGTAACCAAAGTCCCTTTTCCCTCAAATGATGCTTTCAAGTGTCTTGTGATGATGTCATCACCATGTGACAAACCGCCTGCGGAGGCTTTCCCCCACAAAACAGCTGTTGTTCCTTGTGTGTGTGTGTGTGTGTGTGTGTGTGTGTGTGTGTGTGTGATTTGTCTCACATGAAGAACTTTGTGTTTCCAGGAACTTGCATTTCCTCGAAAATAAATGGTGGTATATCTACACTTTATAATGTCTATTCCTTTAACAAAAGGTGATTCTGAGAAAATAGACAGTTCGTTAAAGGACCCGTCAGGTCGGCTCGCCGCATTTTCCAGCGAGAGATCGACCTTTACGGCCCCTCGTGTTTATGATGCATTATTCTCTCAGCTCTGGAGATGACAGCGGAGGAGAGCGAGGCCTGCTCCACACCTGGAAGGGCTACTCCTACAGCGTCACCCCAGACAGGCTATTCCTCCCCGGGCCTGTGCTGCAGGTCGCCCTGGGCACGCGCCATGGTGTCCTGCTGGTGGAAGGTAGCAGCATTGTTCTTTGGGCTTTTTTTTGTATATTTGTATCGCCAACAACCTGATAATAAAGCGAGAAATAAATAAAGTGGAAATAATGAATGCTTTGTCATCCAACCCGTAACGGGGAAACTAAAGTAATGTATATTCAATTTGATGTTTTAGATATTTATTATGCGAATATAATGCAAATATTCCCACAACTGAGAAAATCTGCAACGCTGCTCTTTGATATTCGTGTTGTCGTCGCTCCCTGTTCAGGAGGGCTGGTGTACAGTTTCGGGGAGTTGCCGTGGAAGCAGAGTCAAGTGCCCGATTCTGCGAAGCCCACGGTGGAGGGAGCGCTCAGCGGCCAGCGGGTGGTCGCCGTTGCCGCCGGAAGCTTCCACAGCGGGGCCGTCACAGAGGACGGAGGCGTCCACATGTGGGGGGACAACGCTCTCGGGCAGTGCGGCTTGTCAGGCCTCAGCACTGTCCCAAACCCGACTCCGGTCGCCCTAGTGGACGCTGAAGCTGCCCCCCCGCAGACTGTCCCGGTGCTGGAGCTGGCCTGCGGGGGGCAGCACACTCTGGCGCTGTCGGCCCAGCGGGAGGTGTGGGCGTGGGGCAGCGGTTGTCAGCTGGGCCTCAACGTCGCCGTCTTCCCTGTCTGGAAACCGCAGAAGGTCGAGCACTTGGCGGGGAGGTATGTGTTACAGCTGGCCTGCGGGGGCTCGCACAGCCTGGCTCTGGTGCGCTGCTTGGGCCCCCAGGACGTCCACAGGCCCCTGGTGGACAAATGCAGGCAGTGTAACCAGCTGCTGTACACCATGACGGATAAAGAGGACCATGTCATCATCTCCGACGGTCACTACTGCCCCCCTGGCGTGGAGCTGACCGAGGATGAGGGCAGGCGGGAGGCTCCTCCGCCGACACAAGGCCTCAAAATGTCCCCTTCTGAGCCGCTCCTCTCCTCCCGTACCTCCACCTCAAACTCCCTGGCACCTACCGACGGGGTTGTCCCCACTCAGGACTCGGAGAAAGAGGAGTCAGCCGCGACGGACGGGCCCCTGACAGCCTCGGACTCCGCCCCCCCGTCTCGGGCCGGAGGCGGGGCTGTTTCGGGGGTCAAGAGTTCACTTTATCCAGATGAGCAGGCCGTCAAAGAGTATCTGAAGAAACTGTCGCAGGCTGAGCAGATGGCGAAGGCGTCTGCTGGAGGAACGCTGGTGAGTTGTGTCTGTATCACAGTGATGAAGACCTAAAATACTCAAAGGAGGAATATTGATACTTTAGAACTTTGCATATTCCTAGACGTAGAGATGCAGACTCTCATTTAACCCCCTTTTCTTTTGTCCTCCAGCCCCCAGCGGGAGGGCTGACCCCCGCCAGCTCCACGCTCAACAGCCTGGTGGCCTCCTGCGCCTCGGCCGTGGGCGAGCGGGTCGCCTCCACCTACGAGGCCCTGTCCCTCAAAAAGATGATGAACTACTTGCCGAGGTCCGGCAGCCCGGCGGCGGGGGGGCTAACGGGCGTCGTCGCTGACAACACGGCCGAGCGCGTCCGCCTGGAGGACTCCATGCAGGCGAAGAAGAGCTCCAGCACGGGGGACATCCGCGAGGAGGAGGCGGAGGGTCTGCGGCGCCGCCTCTCGCTACCGGGACTCCTCTCTCAGGGTAGATGCACAGTTCAGCTCTTATCCACCTCTTATGCGCTGCTGCGTAAGTACTCGCATGGGCAGGTTGCTGTGTGTGTGTTTGCTCGGGGCCTCCTCATGCGGCTCGTATGCACGGCACAGGCTGAAAGCAGAGGCTGTCACCTTCATCTTAAGAGATAAAGGAAGTCACAAGAAGCATGTCGGCAAAATTCTCAGTAGAAGTCGAAAACCTTCTTAGAACATCAGATGTCAGAATTAGTCTGAATTAGTGGGAATAAGAAGCGAGGGAGTCCTCTGTAATTCTTAATAGCTCCCCTGTGTTGTTCTCCCCGCCGCCTTCAGGCCTCCTCTCACTGTTTGTTTTGTCACAGCTCGTGTTTGACACGTCAGCTGATCGTCGCTGCTGCTTCGGCGCATCACCCACAATCATTTTCAGAATCGTGTTTTTCAGAAATGTGTCACCGTGCAGATTGTGTTTGCATGTTTAGGTGTGTGTGTGTGTGACTAGTGATACTCACTCAGCTTGATGCTGTTTTTTTTTTTTTTTTTTAGATATCTTGCAGTGGAGGAAGAAAAGAAAAGATTAAAACATTTTTTTTTGTGTGTGTGTGTCTTTTCACCCAAAGTGTCCCCGCGGCTCCTGAGGAAAGCCTGCCTTCCGAGGATGCGCGCCGTTGCCCTCACCCCGCTGGGGGGGGCGGTCCCCGAGGCACAGGAGCTGTTTCCCACCCTGCAGACCGAGGTGTGGAGTTGGGGCCGCGGCGAGGACGGACAGCTGGGACACGGAGACGCTCTGGACAGGTTGGAGGAAGTCTCTGGGGAATTTTGACAAAAACTTGTCTGCATTCTGAAAAGAAGAATAGGCTCGAAAAGAGAACGCGAGACCCAGGAAGGAAGAATTACACAGGCAGATCAGATGGGAAACCCAGCGGTCTTTGCATATCCATTAAAAAAGCGTATTACTTATTGACCAAAACCTAAATGGGAGTGAATATCAGGTTGGTATTTCTGTGGCGCCTGCAGATCACAGCCGCTGTGCATCAAGAGTCTGAACGGTAAGGAGGTGGTGCGTTTGGCGGCCGGCGCTCATCATTCCCTCGCTCTCACCGCTCAGTCCCAGGTGAGACGCTGCTGCTTTTTACCTTCACGCATTTTACGACAAGGCAGGATTTTTTTTTAACCATGTATATTTATATATTTTTTTTACAAATCCTCCAGGTGTTTACTTGGGGAAGCAACAGCTTTGGTCAGCTTGGACACATGGAGTCACCCAGCACTGTGCCTCGCCTCGCAAAGGTGTGATGGTAGCCCCCCCCCCCACCTGTACGACACACAGTCACAGGGAGCTGTGTGCTTCATGCCCCTCTCCGCTTTCCCTTCCAGCTGTCAGAGGGGATCCGGGTCTGGGACATGAGCGCTGGAGAGAGACACACCCTCCTGCTCGCAGACGGAGACTGCTTCCGGCCCATCATCTATTACAGCGGACAGCAGGTGAAGGAGGAGGGGGCGGAGGGCAACGCCAAGGAGCTGGGTCAACAGGAAGTGGAGGAGGAGGAGCGGCCGGGGAGCTACACCCAGCAGCCCGTTCTGTTGCCCTTCTGCATGGACGTAAGCTCTGAGTTAGCCCTCGTGGGTGAAATGATGATCAAATCAGCTTGGTTGGGGTCCTAACCTCAATGCGTATCAGATCCTGAGCCCGTGTGTTCCCCCCCCCCCCCTTCGCCTCCAGCTCGGTTATGTGAGCAACGTGTCCGCGGGCGGCCAGCGCTGCGTGGCCCTCTCCGACATGAACGTGATGGGCTTCATCGCCAGCCTCCACGAGCTGGCCTCGGCCGAGAGGCGCTTCTACTGCAAGCTGTGCAACATCAAGACGCAGATAATACGCCCCCTGCTGGAGCTGGGTGAGAATGACGCCAGGGAAATCGTCTTGAGTTTGCAGTTCTGCCCCGGCTGATGTCGCTGCTTCTGTTGGGTCGCCCTCCTTCTCCAGAGTCTCTGGGTTCGACCCTCGGCCCGGCGGCCACGGGGCTCCTGCACACTTTGGTGGGCCGGTTCAGCCTCCTGTGTCACCTGACGGGGCAGCACGCCGCCAGCCTCACCGCCAACCTGCGCCGCGTCCGCGACGTCAGCACCCTGCTGCTGCTGGACCACGGCAGCATCTTCCTGGACTCTTACAACGAGTGCGTGATTGTTGGCAATGCTTCTAGGTCCTCTGACCCGAATCTGACCCGTGTCTTTATCGTCAAAGGTACTGCAGCGCTGTGGGCAACTTCCATGTGATGGGAGGCTTCCAGACCCTGACCAAACCCTCACTGTGAGCACATACTTTTCCATCATAAAACCCCGGCGTCGACAAGCAGCTGTGACACAACAATACAAACACAGCCTTTGAATCACATTTCTCTAAATGCTGTCGTGAATTTTTGAAAAAATCTCCTTTTCTAGAGATTTCTTTGGGAAGAGTCCAGAGCTGCTCAAGAGGCTGTCCGAGTGCAGCGAGGAGAACCCCACCATGGCCGACCTCCTGGTGGTGCTCTTCTACCTCCCAACGCGCCACCTGCACGAGTACGCCCGGCTGCTGCTCAAACTGGTCACCTGCTTCGAAGTGGTTGGTGATGTTGGCACATTTTATGTTATTGACCATTCAAATGAGTCTGGTTTACTATGTAATATATATATATATATATATATATATATATATATATTTTTTTTTTAGAATTTCTATAAAAAAAAATGAGTTGAATTTTCAGGACTATTTAGTTAAAGTTTTTACGTACCTCTTTTAGGGCACCGGTAAAATGAAGTGTCGGCCAATAAAATTGGGGAAATATTGACTATATAATTGAGCAAAAGTTTTAAAAAGTTTGTGCGCATTGCTCAAGTTCTCTAAATCGGATTGTTACTAATTATTCCTCATGTTGAACATGTCAGAGCTCCGATGACTACCAGCGGCTGCAGGACAGCTGCTCCAAGTTTGAAGCTTTAGATCTCCAGCTGAAGAGAAAGAGAAAAGACGCCGACAACACCTTACACTTCTGGAAGAGCTTCCCCGGCAAAATGACGGTAAGCCCCACTGAGTGAGTGTCTGTGTGTCTGCAACAACACCCACGGTGGGTCCTTGGGGTGCCGCATGACGCCCGCACATGGCTGAACGGTGTCATCGTGTGCGGTCAGGACTCTCTGAGGAAGCCCGGACGCCGGTTGATCTGCGAGAGCAGCAACAAAGCGCTGACGCTGCAGAACGCCGGAAGATTCTCCGTCAACTGGTTCATCGTCTTCAACGACGCTCTGGTTCACGCACAGGTGAGCTACACACACACACACACACGCGCGCCATCCATGTTTCAGACTCTGCGACGTGGTGTGTTTCAAGCGTCTGTATGTGCTTGCCTCCGTGCTGTCAGGGCGTGGCGCCTTGTAAAAATCTTGTAAGTATCGGTCAGCACAGCTACCTGTACGGCCCCTCCCCTCCTGTGTGTGTTTGAGGGCGTTAGATAATCCCCCCTCCACCACCGCCTGCGCTCCACCTGAGGGAGACTGCATGGAAGGATGAACAGACTGTAAGAAAGGCTCGGCAGCTTTAATGCATCGGAGAACATTGCAACAACTCCAAACTAAAATACCAAACTCTGAATGGACGGGTAGAAACATAACCAGCGGACATCCGTTTCCCGTTGAAGCCTTTTTCTCACTATCTGTTGATAGTGAAATAACGATGACCTTTTGACAGTTTCATGTTCACTTCTCCAAAGCAGCTTCCTTCCCGCTCTCCCTGTTTGTCTCCTCTTTAAAAACTTGTGTTGCATGACTGACCCCATCATTCCTCAGGTTCTTCTCACTGTCTTCAAAGTATGCCTGAATGTGCACCACTTTATTTTTTTATTATGTTATTCTCAAAAGTTTGGTTACATTTGTAGTCCTTCTTGACTTCATTTTTGGCCTCCCTGCACATACATATATACATAATTATTCATTTCTAGTTATTGGAAATAACTAAACTACCTAAACTGCAGCAGGGCTCCTAGTTATGAGCAACCTGTTTATAGCAGTCTGTCGTTATGGGCGTAATGTGGTCAGAAATGGTCACAGCTCACCTTCACCTACCGTCTCCTCCCAGTTCTCCACCCACCACGTCTTCCCGTTGGCCACGCTTTGGCTGGAGCCGATTCCAGAGGAGAACCCCGGCCTGTAAGTCACCTGTAACAAAATGAATATGGTGATTCAGTGTTTTTGTGTCTAATACAATTAGAAGTTTACATATAATATTAATAGTACTTGCACGTTAGATATGATGGTGTATTCAGATACTTATGAAAGTTATTTCTTATTTCACTGTGAAGAGTTATTTTTGTCTCAGTACTTTATGTTTGTCATGTATGAATATGACATGCATGACGGTGCAAAACGCTGTGTGTGTTTGTGTCTGCAGACATGGACTAAAGATGATCACACCAGAGGAGACGTTCACCGTGCTCGCCTCCTCTCCCACAGAGAAGGTTCATCTTTTAATGATTATTGACAAAATGCTCACTTAAAAAAAGCAAACGCAGCATTTCCATTTGTTGTAAGTCAAAGAAAACGGACGGCCGTGCGTCATTCTCCCCTCAACCGCGTGCTTGTTCCTAGACCAAGTGGCTCCGCTCCATCAACCAGGCGGTGCACCGGGCCCTGGGCGGGCCGGGCCAGAAGGCGGAGCCTCCCGCCTCCAGGACGGCGTCCTACGCCTTTTATAAGGACGGGCGGCTGAAGGAGGCCACGTACGAAGGGAGCTGGCTCAACGGGAAGCCCGACGGCAGGTTGGGCGCACGCACACACCACCTGTCTGCGGGTCGGGGGAAAGTGCTGATGTGTAGTGATGGCTGGTGTTGTTTTTCAGAGGTGTGTTAAAATGGCCTGACGGGAGAATATATACGGGGGGGTTCAAGAACGGGCTGGAGGACGGGTGAGTGCTCGCCCCCGTTGCACCAGAGCCTCGTCGGGCGATCCGGTTCTTCATGCGTCTCCGTGTCTTTCTGTAGCTTCGGGGAGTTTGTGGCTCCCAACAAGTCGCTGAACAAGAACGATCAGTATGTCGGTCACTGGAAAGACGGCAAGATGCACGGCCTCGGGACCTACAGGTGTGTGTGTGTGTGTGTGTGGGGGGGGGGATAGATCAACTTAATTTTACCTCCTCCATAGATGCGTCATGTTTTATGTTGGATAAGGTTTGTCAAGTCTATTTCTCTGTATATTGTACAGCAAATATGGGAAAATACCAATAAAACTAATTATTCGCAAATGGGCGTTAAAGAAAGTGGGAGGGGTTTAACTTCCTCCCGTCTGCCTGCAGCTATGCCAGTGGGGAGGTTTACGACGGATCCTTCCAGGACAGCATGCGACACGGACACGGCGTGCTGCGCAGCGGCAAGCTCAACACCTCCTCCCCCAGCGTCTTCATCGGCCAGTGGCTGCAGGACAAGAAGACCGGCTACGGCGTGTTCGACGACATCACAAAGTAGGCTCCTTGACTTCAATGCAGCACAGACTGCCGACATTACGCAGAACGAAATACAAAAGGTGTGTCTTCTTTCTGCACAGAGGGGAGAAGTACATGGGCATGTGGCAGGATCACACGCGGCAGGGAAACGGCGTCGTGGTCACTCAGTTTGGCCTTTATTACGAAGGAGCCTTCAAAGACAACAAGATGATGGTGGGCACTTCTTTTCTCTGTACACATTGTGAGATAGGACTTAAAATATGGCCCAAAGCACATTGAGCGTATCGAGAGTAACAGCACTTAACAGATATTGAAATGATTGTGTCTTGAAATAGACCATGTGATATATGTAAAGGGGCTGTTTTATACGTTATATTCACTGTTCAGCGTTAGAAAGACGTCATGTCCCAGCTCCTAAAACGCCATTTAAGATAAATGTTAGCGAGGAAATCCCCAACTGAAGGGATATTATTTTCTTTTAGGGCACCGGGATCCTCCTTTCAGAGGACGACACCACGTACGAGGGGGAGTTCTCTGACGACTGGACCCTTAGTGGCAAGGTGACAAATGAACATGATGTCAATATAAGTATTTGCATGTAACTATTAGTATGTTTTTTTGTGAAAAGGCACTGAAATGATCAATTCTAACGTCATGTAAGAAACTGCTCAAAAGTTTAATGCGCCGTCTGACCTTCCCCCAGGGAACGCTGACGATGGCTAACGGGGACTACCTGGAGGGGTCCTTCGGGGGCGAATGGGGCTCGGGCCTCAAAGTGACGGGATCCTACTTCAAGCCACACCTGTTCGATACCGACAAGGAGAAGAGCATCGCCGTGTAAGCTCACCGGGCCAACAGCAAAGGGATGTTTTATTAGATTGGATTTACCCATATTTTTGTATACGTTTGTGTGTGTGTGTGTGTGTGTGTGTGTGTGTGTGTGTGTGTGCGCGCGCGCTGCGGCAGGAAGTTGGGGCGTCTGTGTGTGTGCGCGGAGGACAAGTGGCAGGCGGTGTTTGAGGAGTGTTGGAGTCAGCTGGGCTGCGAGGCGGCGGGTTGTGGAGAGAACACAAAGGCCTGGGAGAACATCGCCGCGGCCCTCACCACCAGCCGACAACTCCTCCAGGACAGGTACACACACACACACACACACACGCACACTAAAGCACACTACAGTAAAAAGAATGAGTCCTAGTGAACTCGAAGGGAGGATGTAAGTGTTGTTTCTCTTTGTATCCGAGCCCGGAGATGTTGTCTCGGAGCCACAGCAGAACCTTGGAGGGTCTGGAGGTCGTCCCGCAGCACGCTGGCCCGATCACCATGGAGAGGTATCACGCCATCCGCCTCTACCTCCTCAAGGTAAACCCCCCCCCCCCCCACACACACACACCGACAACGTAATTTGGGGTTGTTTTCAGCCACACAGATGTTTGGTTAGCAGTACCAGTGAGTCCATCCAGCTGTGAGTACCAGTAACAATGAAAACTACTTTATAGAGAAGTTACAGATTTCTGGGAAAATGCTCATCAGAAAAATGGTTTTATAACATCGTATCGTAACTGAAAATTTACCAATTTAAGATATCTCTTATCTTGGTAAATTTTCAGTAGAAGTATTATGTCAAGGCCAAATGGGGAATGAAGATTTAAATGTTACGGTCATTTGAAACGGAAAGAGACAAGCTCTGTTTAAAAATAGTTGCAAGAACTAAGAAACTAAAAGGACCCTTCGGCTCGTTATGGTCGTTATTTCTCAACAGCAATTAAAATTTTTTCCAAATTGTTCCGCTGACTTATTTTTAACAAGTTGTGTTTCCAGGAACAGACCACGTAACAGGAATACAAGCATTGCTTTCTTTCCAGGAAATCCAATTACGACTGAATAAATATACTCACATAAACCAAAACATGTTATTCTGGCTGCTCAAAAGAGATCTCGCCCCTCCAGGCGTGCGACACCTCGCTCCACCCGCTGGGTCGGCTGTTGGAGACCCTGGTGGCGGTCTACCGGATGACCTACGTGGGCGTGGGAGCCAACCGCCGCCTGCTCCCTCAGGCCGTCAACGAGATAAAGTCTTACTTCAACCGCATCTTCCAGATCGTCAGGTTTCTGTTTCAAGACCTGCCGGAGGAAGGCGGCCTGATCCCCGAGCCGACCGCCGTCCTCCGAGACGAGACGGAGCCGGAGTCTCCAAAGGCCGGGTAAAGACGGGCCCCGCCCCCCTCCTGCGCGCTCTTCGGTGGCTCTTAAGTGGTAACCGCCCCCCGTGTTTCTCCTCAGCCGCGTGGTGAGCAGCTCGGCCCTGCTGCTCCCTGTCCTGCTCCCTCGTCTCTACCCGCCGCTCTTCACCCTCTACGCGCTGGACAAGGAGAGGGAGGACGACGTGTACTGGGAGTGTGTCCTCCGCCTCAACAAGCAGCCCGACCTGGCGCTGCTCGCCTTCCTGGGAGTCCAGCAGTAGGTCGCACGCTCACCCGCCGCGGTTCAGTCCTTCTGTTTGTTGATTTCCAAATCCACCCTAAACGGTTGCATCCTCTCCCCAGAAAGTTTTGGCCTGTTTCCTTTACCGTCGCCGTGCCTGCACCGGGGGAGATGCAGCAGGTACTTTTCACCTGTTCATTGGACTTTCAGAACGAGACAAATTGTTTTTTAAAAAAGTCTAAATATGTCATTGGGAAAAAACAGTCAGATAATATTATTGAGTATTCGAGTAAACCCTTTTCTGATCCCCAGGTCCTGTCCAGCACCAAGGATGCCTGCTTTGCCTCCGCCGTGGAAACGCTGCAGCAGATCAGGTTCGGCTTCACGCAGCAGCTCTAAAAACCACCGTTGTGCTTTATTTAACCTGAGAGAATCGGCACTGCTCTGTTTTCAGCACAACGTTCACCCCGTCGGACAAGCTGCAGGTGATCCAGCTCACCTTTGAGGAGATCACGCTGGCGGTCCAGGCGCTGGTGAAGCAGGACTTCCTGTGGTCCATGGACGACCTTTTCCCCGTCTTCCTCTACGTGGTGCTGCGCGCCCGGTCAGCAACGGACCGACCCCGCCGCGCACGAATGCTTAAATGTTACAATGACGAGGCGACCGAGAGCAAACGGGAAACACCCTAATCACTGTTTTCTTCTCAGAATCAGGAACCTGGGGTCAGAGGTCAGCCTGATCGAAGACCTGATGGACCCTTGCCTGCAGCACGGAGAGCATGGGATCATGTTCACCACGCTGAAGGTCCCGCCCACACATCTGTCATTAAATAACCGACTGTTTAAACATTTCTGAAAGTATTAGACCCACAATGCACTAGTGTGTGTGTGTGTGTTCTTATTTGTGTGTCTTTCCCCCCTTCAGGCTTGTTACTACCAGATCCAGCATGAGAAGATCACCTAAAGCCAGCGTGGCGTTACTTCAGCCGGGCTTCGGGATGACAGATGCGAGCAGCGGCCAATGTGGAGCAGAGCGTCACTTGAACAGGTTGTTGACGGCTCCACCCGCTGTGGGACCTCCACCTCCAAACTGTGTCCCGTTCTAGTGACCTCTGCTAGATCACAAGGGTGCACATGTGAGCCACGTCACACCGACGTCCCGTTACCTGTGGGGAACCTCACTGGTCCATACCGGTGTTTTCTTTTTTGTGCCATTTAGAACCGGTTTGCTGTGTTTTTTTTCTGCTCACAGTCGCACGCTGTGAGATACCTCACCTCTTCTCACTGCAGAACGACAGTTTTTTCCTGCTTTTGGCAAGATAACATTCCTTTTTTTTATTTCACCTCCATGAAGAAAGGGACGGATATCAAGAGAAAAGACGGATTGACTGGATGATATTTCCGCCTCACTGCTGCTTATGACTATGAGCCTGTTGACTTGAAGACACACGTTTTCCTCATGGACTTTGAAAGTTGTTCCGTAGAGGCAGAGATGTACATCATAAGGCCTTAATGCAAAACCAAGCTGAGGAAAAAGCTTTACAAGATAAATGACAATCTGGTTTTTAATCAAAATGCAAAATAATGATTTTGAAGTCAAATAAATCATTTTCTGTGAACACAATGCTGGACACCCTCAAACCGGCTGCTGGAGATGCTTTGGAGGATGGAGGGTTTGAGTTGGTACAGCTCAGGTCTCACCTTCGCCTTCAGAGATCTCATCAGACATCTAATAACAATGGTGGTATTAATTGTGTTGTTGTGAATAACACTGTGTTTATTGCATGCAGGCAGGGAGAGAAGTCCGCACATTCTTCATGAAGCTAACCGCCGTGTGAAGGTCTCACGACACCACTTTACCTGTAAAACCATGAATGCACAAGGTGACACTTGGCCTGATTGTGGGTTCTTTTGTGCTGCAGCAGAGCGGCGAGCAGTTTAATGTAACCACGGTTTTTATAGATGTGATGTTCAGAGCTGATTCTCTGCGCCATCTGTCAATGCTAACAGTTCTTGTTTTACAGCACTAGCTGTCAGACATTGTTGGTTATTTGTGATTTGCGTCACACAGGCCCGTTTTATAGAGGGCTTAAGAGAGGATTCAGAGGATGACCAGGCTTTTTTATTTTTATTAAAATCAAGGCTTTTGTTTTGTCAGATGGCTTAACAAAAGCAAAGCCGGTGGATCGGAAGCCTCTTTTTTTGAAAGGGACTAAATATAGGTGAGGCAGCGGTTTTTCCCCTCCAGGATTTAGGAAAGATTTAACCTTTTTGTCGTTGACCGTGCGTTTATTAAAACCGATATTGGGTTTTATTTTGGAAACGATGGGTAAAGGTCAAGAGCAGTCATAATGAAAACAGTAACCAATCGGAAATGTTATGAAGTGCGGTTGAATTTGAACATGATCTCCTTGTAGTAGTACGTGGACGTCTGCGTGCGTTGGGCCTCTCTCACTTTTATGACTGTTTCATGAGCTCTTGTTGCTGCGTATGAGCCTGACCTTTAATCAGAGGGTCTCTGTAGCTCAGGAGTTCATTCCCAAGATGCTTATATTTCTTTGTCGTGTCACTAAAGTTCCTTTTAAGATTACTGCTGAAGTAACTGACTTGCAAACCAAACTGATATTCTTGTGAAGGTTGTTCCTGAACTGACTGACGTACATGTTGTGGTATTTTAAATCCAAACTGAAGAGAATGTCCATAAGCTCATGTTTACTATGAAATTGAAAAAATGTTTATTTGTTAACGTGTCTCTATTACGTGTGTTTAAACCTTTAAATAATGACAGAAGGCAATAAACTCATTTGATGGACGTTGATAATGAATCTGTTTGTTTTTGTTTTTATGTGATTCTACAGGAATTGAACGGTCAAACACAAATGAGCCACGTCTTCGCCCATAGCAACTGAAACCAGAGCAGATTTCTCACTCGGAGAACATTTCATTACCGGATTTACATGTTGACCCACTTTAGAAGAATTTACATCTAGTGATGCCTAAATAATGACCGAATGGAGTAAGACGTCACCAGACCAGAGGCAACAGAACCGAGTACGTCCCTTTTTAATTTAAAATGTTTGTGTTCCAGGTCATCGGCGGCTCAGGTGTCAAACTCTCAAATACTCTCAGCGTCGCCCTTTTTTAAACTTGGGGGGTAAGAATACAACACGAAAACATACTTTGTGCAACGAGATAATCTGAGCTTCCGGGTACGATGGGGTCAGGACTCCTCAGGTGGTGGGAGGGGATATTTGTTGTGATGCTTTAGGAAGAAGGTTCCCTAGCAGGAGGTTCCACCCGTTCCTGACAGATCTCTGTGTTTAACTCCAGCTGTTGAGGCAGAGCATCATTTACACGCTAATGTGACGACGCAACCTTTGACCCACACGTGACTGTGCCCCTCTCCAGGAACCGTCAGCACAAAGTGTCGATCGGCCTCCATCGTCTTTTAAAGCCTTTCTCCTGACACCTTGACCCCCCCCTCCCTCCTTCTCCGTCAGTCGCCTCTTCTCCACCTGCGTGCCGCTGGAAGCTAAGGAGCTTTAGCAGCTCCGCAGCAGCCAGCCGGTGAGGGAGGAACCGGCTTCCGGTGGCCAGAGGCGGGCGGCTCACTTGCCTGGGATTAAGTGGGATCGGGAGAGATTACAGCCCTCTCTCCCTCCCTCTCTCTCCCCCCTTGTTCCCTGCTGCTCGATCAAAGTGTTGCGCTCCGTCTTTTTCTATACATTTTTCCTGCAAGTCCCGGTGCAAAAACCTGCAGGAGCTGGAGGATCGAAGCTTGTGGCACCCTTAAGGATTCAGACAGAAGAAAGGTAAGATGCTTTTTGAAGGAGGGGAGGACTTGGAGGGATGATCCTCTCCTACTTTAACGAGGAACCTCTTGAGGAGCACCTTCTATTTTATTTCCAACAGCTATTGGTTAAACACATGTCTTAATGGGGTTGTCGTTGTTTATTTACAGCCATGATTACGGGCATAGAGGTTTTTACTGGTGACGTTTATCGCCCAATCTTGTCAGTGTCCCTGTTCTTGTAAAATGGAATTAATAATCCTTGGAATGACATTGCAGCTGAATGTAATGCAAAACAAATACCAGATTGGACTTGATACTGGTCTTTGCATTGCCAGAGATTAGGATCTGCACATCTCTGTTTTCATCACAGTTACTCTTTCAAGCTGCTGCAAAGTGTACCAGCGAGCCTTGACCCCCCCCCCCCCCCCCCCCCCCACAGGGCTCGCTGTTATAGATATTATCCGACAGGATTCACGAACATGCAAACGGTGGGACCTAGTTAGTACGTAGTCCACGAAGACTAGTTATTCTTTATTAATAACAACACGTCACACTGTCGGGTTTCCTTCACGTCTCCAGGAATTTCCTGTCCGCCCCCCTGCTTGGGCGTCAAAGGTCGGGGGCCCCGGTGACCATGAGGCAGGCGGTGGAGGCTCAGGTGTTGAACCCCTGCTGTGAACTAGGAGAACACGGTGAGTGGGCGCGTTGTTGCGAGGCCGCGGCGGCCCTTCGGCTCCCTGTTCACACTGGTGGTGGTGCGCCGCAGGCCTGCGTCAGATCCTGAGCGACGTGATCCAGGAGGTGCAGCGGTCGGTGAATCAGGACATCGACGGAGCGGAGATCCTCCACAGCCTGCTGAACGCCTCCTGGCTGCAGTCGCTGCTCAAGGTCCGCGCACACACACACACACACACACACACTGCTTCCAGTATCCCAGTGACATTAGTTGAATGCTCATACACAAAAAAAGCACTCAATGAATGAGACCGTGGAGATAAAATGGTGAGTGATAAAAGTAAGAGATGAGGAGAAAAGGTGTCAGTTTGGACGACGTGCTTTTCAGGGTAAATGTTGTCTTTTCTCAGTCAGGAGCTCAAGTCTACTTATTTTTTCATAAAGACGGGATGTGAAACGGCTTCCAGTTTTCTAGCGTAGATTTATACCTTCAAACTTTTGAAATACTGCTGTTGTTATTAAAGTTTGAGACATTTGATCCCATTGTTTCAGGTTTACGAGTGTCTTCAAAGGTACCTGAGAGGTTCTCCAGCACCAGCTCTGGACTACGCGTCCGGACTTTCACTTCAGGTTGGTTCTGTGAACAACTTGTTGCTCTTGTTCACTTTGTGCCAGTCTTTTTCCTCATGCGTTTCATTGTTGTTGTATGCAGTTGCTGGCTGACATCCGCGCGTTGCCGGGCTGCTCTGAAGAAGCCAAAGAGCTCTACAGCCTGCTGAGGAAGCCAAACCTGCAGGTTTCAGTGTCGTTTCCTACATTATTCACCTGTATTTGTGAGAAGAAATCCTAAAACTTTGCTTTGTTATTATCGACGAGCCGGCGGATTTCAATAAAGAAACACACCTGATCTCCGTGCTTTTGCAGGCTCTTCTCTCAGCTCATGACACGGTGGCCCAGAAGGACTATGAGCCGGTGCTCCCATCGATGCCGGACAAGCTGCCGGACGACGAGGAGGCCACCAGGATCATCTGCCTGGTGAAGAACAAGCAGCCACTGGTGAGCCTCACAGCGCCTCAATGCAAACGCTTCAAATAGGACCAGAACATAGAAAAGGCTTCAGACCCGTCAGGTCATGCAAAGACAGTAAGTCGTATACAACCAGACTCTTGAATGTCCATCTTTTCTCAGATTTCCACTTTAACCCAAAGCCTTCCTGAACAAAGAAACGCCTCCGTGCCGCCGGGTTCAATCGTGTTATGCTCACAGGTGTTTCTGTTATTATGTCCACCACATTTAAATCGTTCAGGAGAACCTGGACATCGCAGCCTGCAACACGGGAGGATTCATGACGGCTTATCAATTGCAATGCAGACGCGTGAACCTGAAACATTCGAGCGTGTTTTCTTGGTAAAATGTGGGTTTACAAAGTGAAAAATGTGCAGATTCAAAAGGTTTTGCACATAAAAAAACAAAATATAGGGATCAGTATGAACGTACATTTTGTGATTTGGGTGAACTAAGCCAAGTCACCAATCTTGAGAAATATTTTCATGTTTTCACATTTAGAATAAACATCTTCAGCGTGCATACGTTACAAATAAACAGGACAACAACAGAAGCCTGACAGAAGATTTGTTTGAACATGTAGGCTGTGTTTTTGTGCCAGATGTGAATCAAACCGCTGACTGCATCCAAGAGAAACCAGATGTTTGAATTTCATAATCCCTCATTTTAGAAATTGTCTATTGATGCTACAGATCTCCTAAACGCGGAGAAACAAAATACATTCCAGGCATCTGTCAACGTTCGTCTGTATCTCCTCTGGGTTTTTCCCTGTGCATCTGTTTAAAGAGAAAGCACCATCACAAGCCGCCGGGTAGCTGCCAGTCCGCAGGCCGCAAGCCGATTGGCCGGTGCAGGGTTTGTTACTCCGAGCTGCTCTGGGATCAGAGCCGGAACCGCTCGGCGCCGTCGCTCTTCAGCTCGGTTCTGATTGGTAAGAAAAGCCCCCGTCACTGGTGCTCCTCCATCTTTCATCACAGCTACCCGTGGGTGTCCCCGGGTGGTTAATGTCTGTTTCTTGTCGTTGGAGACAACATGGTGGAAGACAGCGGCGCTGAGGATGAGGTGGAGTCCAGCGGCCCCCGCGCAGCCCGGCGGTGGACAATGTCTCCGCCGTGTCTCGCCGCGCCGTACTGCCTCCCGTCGGGCGTCCCCCACAGGCTGCGAAGCCAGAGCCCTCGCGTCCACACCGCTCCCCCGAGCCCCATGTGGCCTCGCCGGGGGGCGGCTTTGCCCCCCGCGGGCCCCGTGGATCCGGCCCAGCAGGAGAGCCCGGACCAGTTGAGGAGCGCGGTGCAGCTGGCCGCCCGCTCCATGGAGAGCAGCACCAAAGACATCAAGCTCCTCGGGGAGAGGATGACCGCGGCCACCGAGCGCATGTCCGAGGCGGTGCAGGACAACTCGCAGGCGTTGACCCTCCTCTCTCAGGTGGTGGACCGGCTGCAGGCGCTCCTGGCCGCCACCGCGGCGGAGACCGGCGGGCCGGACCCCGCCGAGCGGGACCCCACGCCCAAGAGATCTCCAAAGCGTCCCTCCCCGGCGCGCTCCATCCCCTCGCTTCTGTCCTCCTCCTCCTCCAGCTCCCTCGGCAGCTCCCTGGACGCCACCTCCACCTCCCAGGGGACCAGCTGTCTCTCTGTGTCTCTCTCGCCCCGAACCACCCCGAAAACCAGGAGGAGCCCGCGGGAGAAGCCCACCGAGCACCAAGCGCCCGCCCGCCTTCTGACCAACGGCCTGCTGGACGAAGCCAAGCTGGAAGCTCGCCCGAACCAGCAGCAGAAGAATAGGAGGAGAAAGAAGAAGAAGAAGAAGAAGAAGAAGAAGAAGAAGGCGACGTGAGCGACGCCCACAGAGTTTCCAGCGTCTGGACCTTTCACGCCGTCTCCACAGAGCGGCCGACCTGCCGGCGCACACGGTGATGGCCGTCATTCATTCCTTCATTTCTGTCGCATTTCTCATCCCTTTCCTTCGGTCGTGGACCATTTCATGCTGGAGGTCTCGTCCCGGGATCTTCATCACTTCTCCTTCGTGTCCGATCTCTTTTACCACATCCGTCTTCACGTCCCGTCACGATTCGTGTGGCCTGTCCCCCACCTCACCGCAACTTTTATTTACTCTCTGTTTTCCTTCTCCTCTGTTCCAGGGAGCCACTATAAAGAGAAATGAGATCACCGGGGAGATTTTTATCGCTCGGGTGATTCATGGAGGTCTGGCTGATCGCAGTGGTGAGCCTTTTGTCCTCAATCCACCAGTTCAGCTTACTAGTAACTACTAGAAGACGTTGACATTATTGTGTGTGTGTGTGTGTGCAGGTCTGCTCCACGCAGGGGACAGGGTCGTAGAGGTGAACGGTTTTCCCGTGGACGGGTTGGAACCTGAGCAGGTCATCCAAGTTGTGGTACGTCAGTTCTTTGTGGCCTAAAATAAAGGAAATAGTACGAAAAAGAGCAATTTAGGGAATTTCTGGCATTTCTGATCCCGACTGATGTAGAAGATGAGAAGTTTTGGAAGTAGACATTTGTTTTGAAGTGGTGCCTATACGTTAAGCCAAATCCTCTATTCATCCTTGACAAGTCTATCAGCCTGATATCGGCTAACAAATCCATCCTGTATGTCTTCTTTTCTAAACAATCAGCAAGCGAGGTCGCAGGGCACCATCATGTTCAAGGTCATTCCCATCACAGAAAGGCCGGTCCACAACCAGACGATGGTAAGTCACCCTCCACACACACAAACACACACACACACCGGCATCCTGCTAACTGAGCCGCTCTGGTGAAGCTCTACGTTCGGGCCCTGGTGGACTACAGCCCCCAGCAGGACCCGGCCATCCCCTGCGCGGACGCCGGAGTGAGCTTCAGGAAAGGCGACGTCCTGGAGATCGTGGACCAGACGGACGCGCTGTGGTGGCAGGCCAAGAAGCTGCCCAGCAGCTCGGCCTGCGCCGGCCTCGTCCCCTCCTCCAACCTGCTGAGACGGTCAGTGGCTCCGCCCACGAGGGCGGGATGCCCTCGTTAAGGAGGACAGAGATTTCTTTATTGGGGTTATTATGCTTTTACAAATGTTGGCTAGAATTTAACCAGCAATAGGAATTAACTTCTGCATTCATGTCCCTCAAAACTGCTACTAAGAAAAACTGCTGCTGGTGCCACTAGACCATACAGGTGTAACCGCGGAGCCGATCTTTAAACGTATTCGGTTCGCCATGTAGCCGTAATCTGCGTGTTGTCCCAGGAAGCAGAGGGAGGTCTGGTGGTCTCAGCCGTATCATCCACAGGCCGGCATCCAGACCTGTAAGTCCCCCTGAACTCGCTGTCAGCGCTTCACCATTCGCGGCCTCTCTGCAACCCGTTTCCCTTTGTGTGACTTGTGTTGTGTTTCACCCCGCTGACGCTGAAGTGAGCACGGTGGAGGAAGGTAAGGAGCGCACACACATACACACACACACGCCGCCTGTCGCTTTCTCCCCATTTAGCTCCAAAAACCAGCGATTCATAACTCGCTTTGCAAAGCAGAACTCCGTTTTTCCCCCCACAGAGGAGGACTTGATCGCCCTCGACGAGAAATGTGTCGAAGCAGGTAAAGCTCCGTTTAATCTCTCACACGTACACCGGCTGCACGTCTTTGCTGCTCTATGATTAATCCCCCCGCTTTGTGTTGTTTCCCTCCTGTCAGACGAGGAGGCATTTGAATCTGGTAGGTAAGTCTTTGTTGATGTCATCTGGTTCCGACTCTGTTTTCTGTCTCCCTCCATCTGAATCTGAATCCTTGGTCCCTTTTTTTTTTTCCAAACTCTGCATCTGTCTGCCGGCGGAATGTCAGAGGAGCTCAGAGAAGGTGAGAGAACCTCAGTTTCATCTCCCTGAAAGGAGGAAGCTCCATACAAGCTTTTACACTTACCTTCAGTTTCAATCTTTTCCATGTATTTTATTTAAGATTTTAGTGCCAGAATATTATTATTTTATTATTTGATCCAAGGATCAGCAGTAGTAGTCAGGCTTGGTCTTCCACATACTAGTTTTAATGTATTTATTGAGCCAATTTTGTATTGTATGTATCTTTCTCCTTAACCAGGGGAGGATGATGGCTGCAGCAACCTTGAAGACATCTACTTGGGTAATTCTGGCTCTTACCCGCTCTGATACCTGCACACCTATAAATCCCTCACGCACAGTTCCCCTCGATTGTTACACACTCGCCGGATCTTTTCTCAAACGTTAACGTGAGCTTCATCTCCCAGCGGGCTTCAGGCGCAGCCTGCGTCTGTGTCGGCGGCGGTCTCACAGCACCACGCAGCCCTCCTGCCACACCCGCTGCCCCAGCAGCTGCTCCAACAGCCTCGGCAGCCCCTACGAGGAGGTGGTGCGCTACCAGCGCCACCCGCAGGACGCACACCGCCTCATCGCCCTCTTAGGTGCACTTGTCACAGGCCTCATTGTTTAATGTCTTGTATTTCTCACCAGCCCTGTTTAAGCAACACAACCTATTTAATCGATCACATTTGATTTAAATGAATTTGCTACGAGATGTTTGACTCTCCCCTGTTCATCCAGGCCCGCCCGGTGTGGGTGTGAATGAACTCCGGAGGCGCTTGATTGAATTGAACCCAAACCTCTTTCTGGGAGCCGTGCCTCGTACGTAAAGACCAGATTTAGAATCAACTTCATGGATTGAATCAGCTTGTCCGATGGTCCTTTGTTGTTAAGTGATTGTCCGTATGACAGAGAAACGGCACCAGACTTTCCTTCCCCAGACACCACGAGAGCACCCAAAGGATACGAGGAGTCTGGCAGAGAATATTACTTCATCAGCAGAGAAACCTTTGGCAACATGGTGTACAACAACAGGTACAACTGAACCATGAGTAATGGATGTAACACACTAAACGCACTGCGTTTGTGCTCTTATACTAAATATACCCACTTATTTATGAGCTTTAACTTAAGGTCAAGTAGAGGTAGAGCTCTACTGAGGTGTGCATGTTTAAGCATTGAGTACTAGTGACTCCTTCCTTGTTGTTGTGCAGGTTTCTGGATTACGGGGAGTACAGAGGGAATCTGTACGGCACCAGCATCGAGTCTGTGAGGGACGTCTTACTCAGCGGAAAGATCTGCGTCATGGACATCGATCCAAATGTAGCAGCAGCAGTTACATTACCGTCCTCTTCCAGACACCACAATCTCTTTTTGTTGTACTTCTAATGACTTGTCATTAAAAGTTTTGCTTTAAATGTTCAACTCTTGATTCAGGCCATCCATGCAGTGAGGAGCCACGAGCTGAAGGCTTACATCATCTACGTGAAGCCGCCCTCACAAGATCGCCTCAAGGAGACCAGACAGGACTCGTACATCACCACCAACTACTACATCAACCGGCCTTTCAAAGTAACCCCCCCTTTACCCCCTGACCGGATTCTAGATTATGCTTCTGGTAAAACGTCTGCTTTTGTTAACTCAGGAAGACACCAAATACTTAAACGGTGACACAGACATTTTACGTCTCTGAGCAATTTCCTTTTGATTTGAAGTGAAAATCGAAATAGGAATGTAGAGAAGAGACGATAAGAGAACAAAACCTATTGGAAATCATCAGTTGAGACGTTTGTTTCCTCAATCAGGAGGAAGACTTCCAGGAGATGGAGGAAGCCGCCCGGAAGATCGAGTCTCACTACTGGGCGTTTTTTGACCAGGTGATTGTGAACGACAGGCTGCAGGACTCCTGCGTCCAGCTGCTGACCGCAGTGAGGAAGGCGCAGGACGAGCCGCAGTGGGTCCCTGCCAGCTGGATACGACCCACGACCACGTAAGCGAGGAGGATCGGGTGGCGGCGAAGGGGGAAGAGGGAAACTCAACCTCCTCTCACTATGGCAGCAATGGTTTTTGTTTTACACATTTCTCACTGTGAAATCTTAACATGTAAATCCATTTGAATTTTTTAAGGGGGTAGGGCACGAAAGAAATGCGACCATTTCCATCTTTTAGGTAGTTGCTTAATTCACCTGATTATTAGAGACATATGGAGCTGAATATTTTACTTATTATTATTGTAGAAGATCATTCTTGCCCTGCTCCCTTCTCTGAAACACAGCCCTGCAACAAAGAACATATGTTTACAAAGTGATGGTTTTTCATGCTAAATTCTTGTCATTTCATGAGTTTACTCTAGCCTAAAATGTTATTGCGTACAAATGTAATAAACATTAACAAAAAGAATGGATCGATTTATATTTGTACTTGTTTGTTACAGCAACAAACCACTTTCAACAATATTCACAAACGTACGACTTTCATTAATCTGTTTGGGTGTTTCGAATAGGAGGTTTTATTTTGAAGATACCGGAAGTCTGTGTCCGATGCTGAAATAGTTCCGGGTAAAACATTTCCGCTCGCAGAATATAAACACGTTAAATGATTATAATAAGAACTTTTACAGTTTCCTCACTTTTAAACGGTTATTGTCTCTAAATAACTTACCTATCAACTAATAATTTAGCAGGATGAATATGTAAAGTCGCTTTTGTGAGAGAAACTCCACATTATGGACACGGGAGGCTCAAAGGTAACGTTTATTTATCACACACATAACGGTCGCTTTGGTGAATAAAGTGCTGCCTCAGAACGCTGTTTGCTTATTTGTTAGGTTTCAAATGGTCTCGAGTCTAGACTTTTAATAGAACTTTATTTTGAACAACACATTTGTTTGAACTACAAACGCTGGCTAACTTTAACTGTTAGCTAATAGCTTCGAACAGCTAATGAGTCGCATTTAAATTCGCGTTACTTGAAGATCTTGTTATGGATTTGTGTTTTACCTTCATAGAAAATGAAACCCAGGGAGCTGCCGCCTCTTCCACAGGTGAGTCCTTCAAATATGTCCCTTTATTACGACCGCCAAGAAACGGAACTACTCCATTTATTATTATATTAAACTATAAAAGGACCTCCATGAACGCAGAGAACAAACTGACTAAACGGAAGAACGTTGTTCACTTGAGGGAGCTTCTAATTTCATCACGTAATCGATTACACAATCAAGCCTTTTCTCGATTTTCTTTACGTTCACAAACTTGATCAGGTGAATTTGGAAACACGTGTTAGTGGTTCACAACTTAATAATATCCTGTTACTTCATAGCTGGTCAATGAAAAGGATGTTCAGGATTTAAATCGCGTCTCACCCAAAGCAGTAGAACTCTACACGTAAACTGTCACTTATCTAAACCTGAAATGTAAATTAAAAGTTGTCCATAAGTTGTCTGACTGCATGTAGGGGCAATATATAGAGTAATTACTGTACGTCTCACACACACACACACACTCACAAGAGTTCATAAAGGTTGGCGTCGTGTGACCTCTGTCCTGAGTAATCCCCGGTCCTGGCGGATGAATGGACACGGATTTAGCTGAGGATTTAACAGGATGTGTTGCGTAGCTGCTCTTCAATCTTACTGGATTTGTGGGTGAAATGGCCAGAAAGATGTCGGTAAGTTCTTATCGGACTGCACGCAGTCCCTGACATTTACCCAACGGCTCGCGCAATGTTCCTGTACACTTTAAATCTAACTTCGCTCCTTGTGTCAGAGGAAAGGTGATTTATTTGTTATTGTGTTTGTGCTTCGTTTGATTGGACCTTCACAATGTAGAGGTGCCTACTTTTTATTCCCGATTTCTTTCTTGTTCTTTTGTGAATCAATATTTATTTTCTCTAATGGTATGAAATACTTGTAAATACTGTAACTCAAACATTCAGTCACTTAAGTAGCAAAAAAAAAAGAAAGAAGGGGGGGAAATAAGATTTGTTCCATTTGAGGTTATTGGAAACAGAAATATACACAGAACAAAACTTGACTCCTGCTTCTCTCTTTGTGTCCCAGCGGGGACAACGATCCCTTCCCACTATGCCCAGGTAGGTGAATGTCTTTTTCTAATGTGACACAACCCCTTAATCTACAATAAAACAGTCAAACTAAACTACTGCTTCTCTCCTTTTTTTCGGACTCGTGGAAACATGAAGTCAAGACACGGCTGGTGAGTCCGGATGAGACGAATACATCCAATGGTTTTTACCCAAATTCTTGATTTCATTTAACTTCATCATTCGTCACCTTGTACAGAAGTACCAGCACTAAAACAAAAGAAGAAGAAAGTGAGAAGGGAGTCCAATGGAGCCGATCATTTGAGCGGTACGTAACCTTAAACCTTTCACTTACCTGCATTTGAAGGGCTATTGCACCCACGCATTAAGCACAACAAGCTCCTTGAACAGTGCCAAAGATACTTAAGTACACCGCCGGTTCGAACCATTTCACAGTTGAGAGCGTTGCATGTGAGAAGGTTAGCCTGAAACATTTCCTCAATGTCACCGGTTTAGATGCTGGGATGGAAATGGGAGGCCTCGGCAGCCGCAGGGCATCGCAGGTCGTAGAGCAGCTTCCCCTTGAATCCACAACGGACGCGCCGACTCAGAGGAGGAAGAAGAAGAAGAAAGCAGCAACCGTCGGTGAGGACCGAGGACGCGGTTTGGTCCGTTCATGCAGCGCTGTAGTTCTGCCAGCCCAGAGGTTTACAGATGTGTGAATTCATGGTTTCAGATCTGGACGATGACCAGGCCGACCTGGTGAACGGCGACACAGCGGATCAGACCACTGATGGAGAAGAAGTGGTTAAAAAAAGCAGAAAGAAAAAGTAAGAAATTAACAATCCTGTGTTTTGCCACACAATTGATAGAAAGAAAAAAGAGTGAAACGTATTTGATATATTGATATATGGTTTATGCTTTTATTCTTGTAATTTCAGGAAGACCAAATTTGTTGAGTCGCCGCTTTCCAATGAGTTGGAGGTGGAGGAGGACGACATCCTCACCGACACGGCGCCTCCGATCTCCCAGCATCCCCTGTTCTCGGCCCCGCTGGGTCAGAGCCAGCCGGTGGGGAAAGTCTTTGTTGAGAGGAACAGTGAGTAACGACAAAAGAAGAAGAACTAGTGATCCGGTCCGTTGGACAGAAGCCGAGTCGGTAACTCCCGTGTGTCCCCGCGCAGAGCGTTTCCAGGCCGCTGAGCGCTCCGACCGGAGGAAGACTAGCGACCAGATGTACGCCATGACGGACATCCTGCACATCAAGCCGCTCTGGAGCACCAGAGACGTGTCTCTCCGAGTCCACGGAGGCTTCAGGTGAAGATGACGAGTCTCACACAATGCTAGATGTGTCCAAGCGGTCCCCCCTCCCTGAACGTCTCCTCTCCTTTGCACGTGGTGCAGGGTGTTCGGCCTGTATTGCCACGGCTTCCTGGCGGGCTACGCCATGTGGAACATCACGGTGGTGTACATTCTAGCCGGACGGCACCTCACCACTCTGTCCAACCTGCTGGAGCAGTACCACAGCCTGGCTTACCCCGCCCAGTCGCTGCTCTACATGCTACTCGCCATCAGCACGGTGGCCGCCTTTGACAGGTGAAGCCCAGCACCCAACCCCGCATCACTGGCACAACAGTTTGTTATTTAAAGGTTTGCAATTTGACAAAGATAACCTGTTGTGTATTTTCAGAGTGAACCTGGCCAAAAGCTCCATGGCTCTCCGTGAGTTCATCACGCTGAACCCAGTCGCTCTGGCCTCATTCTGTGAGTCCTCACTACTTACTGTCACATCATTACCTTCGACCTGGTGTCCGAGGGTCCCTTCACACGCTTTGTTTGTCTGCCGCTCAGTGTATTTCTCAGCGTTGGTCCTCTCTCTGAGCCAGCAGATGACCAGCGATCGAATCAACCTGTATCCAACCCTCAACACCACATTATGGTGAGGATGAGGGGATCATTTGATCTTTCTATCTTACTATGGTACCATTTGATCTTTCTATCTTGGTACTATGGTACGCGACACATTTCCTTTGTTTCCTCCAGGCCGCCAGGACTGGAGCACCAGATTCTGCACCCGTGGGTGACAGTGAACCTGGTGGTGGCTGTGCTGGTGGGACTGGCCTGGATCTTCATCGCCCTCCGACCAGAAACGGACTACACTGACAGTAAGAGAAAAAGAGTCTGCAAATCTCCCAAAAAAAGAAAAAATATTTGATTTTCTTTTGCTTTCTTTTCAGAGTATCTGGAAACCATGGCGATTGAACCTCCAAAGCCAGAGGACAAATCAGAGATGAGTGCCTGAGGAATAAATACTTCTGCTCGTATTCATACTGTACAGCTTTGATGTCATTTTGCCCAATATTTTTGCACTGAAATTTGTCAGTGAACTGTGAATGTGATGTAGATTATTTTTGTATTTTTTGAATGTGCTTGTCTCTTTATAAATATTTATTATACAAATCCAACCGCTTTTTGACATACGGGGAAGTAAGTGTTTTTATATATAAGGTGATTGTAGTGGCCATTTGTCCTACAAATCAAAGGGCCACTGGCTGCACCTACTGTTTGTTTTTGTGTAATGCAGCAAGAGAGTGTATTGTCCAGGCAATCGGTTCCTTTTGTTCACATTTTCCAAAGATCCACCAAACACATAAAATAAAACTTTGCTGCCTTCCTATGCAGTGCTCTGTCTTGCTGTCTCGCTGGTAAAAAACTATATGTCATGCTGGTCCTGTACCTGGCTATGCCCTTAAATAACCCCAAAACTACACATACCATGTGAAAAAATGATTAAACCAAATACAAAAAGCTATCTTAATACTATCAAATATCAATATTTAAGAATAAATGACTAAATCATAGCTCCCACAGTGATCGTTGTCTTATATTTCTCCAATATATCTTAATTCGATACATCTTACTATTATGCATTACATTATTGTATCAAACGAATACATATTCTTTCTGAGATCGATTCGTTTGCTCTGCCGGCGGTCCAGCCATTGTAGTCGAGCCCAGAGTGCCCGTCTCTCCCCGAACGTTTCTGTTGACGTGGTAACGGTGTCTGTTGTACGGACACACGGGAGGAGAAGTCGCCGAAGTCTTGCTACTAAAAGCGCGCAGTCATGCTGGACTTTGCCATCTTTGCCGTTACGTTTGTCGTCATTTTGGTGGGCGCCGTTTTGTATTTGTACCCGGTAAGTCACCGCGGCAGTCTGCCTCAACCCAACGCTCGGTTAGCTAGCGTTGCGTTAGCAACATTCTCCCGAAAGACGGTCCGTTTATTGCTCATTTGCTCACCGGTGAGAGGAAACATCTAACGGAATACGACATCTTCAACCAAGTGTGTTACCTTTTTTATTTCGGCTGACATCCATCACACCAATCGATAACAGGAGTCAGCGAAAAATCATTTGTAAAGATTCACAACGGGCGGCAACTGCCAAAGTGGTGATTTCACCCAAACTAGTGTAAAGTGATTTTTGTCTGCCGATTTCTCCCTCAGAATTAGATTATTATTATTATTATTATTATTAGAATATTAGACAACGTTGGTGTCACACAATCTAAGCGAGGAAGTGTTAAACTGACGTGTATTCCAGTGTGATAGCCACTCTATCAGAGAAGACAGAAGGTCTACTGTCAATTTAAAAAAGAAATGATCTCCAATCATGTTTCCAGTCATCCAGAAGGGCCTCTGGCATCCCGGGTCTCAATCCAACAGATGAGAAGTAAGTCGTCACCTTCACATCTGTTAAAGCAGCTGCTCCTCACTTTTAACTACACAGAAACAAATATAATATGAGGCCAGTGCTGCAACATGAGGCCTGTGTCGCATATGTGATTTATTGTAATTCCCCTGTAAACTAGTCCAGGTGTGTGCGGCTGCCTAAAGACTGAGCTCCCTTTAGAGGGACGCATGCAACACGTGCGCGTCATCCCGGCTATTGTGTTCTACCCGAATCCTTTCCGTCTGCTCTCCCAGGGATGGGAACCTGCAGGACATCGTGGACAGAGGCAGCCTGCACGAGTTCCTCGTCAGCCTGCATCGGGAGTTTGGGTCGGTGGCGTCGTTCTGGTTCGGCGGACGGCCGGTGGTCAGCCTGGGCTCCGTGCACCAGCTACGGCAACACATCAACCCCAACCACACCAGTAAGAGCGCCAGCGGTGTCCATGCGGCCTTGGTATTCCTGTCGCCAAAACCCAACGGAGGCCTTTCTCATTGTATGTCTGTAGGGAAGACATGATTAAACGAAAAAGGACTTTTTTTTTTTGCTCTTCTTAGCTGACTCCTTTGAGACGATGCTGAAGTCGTTGCTGGGTTACCAGTCGGCAATGGGAGGCGGGGCCGCCGAGACAGTAATAAGGAAAAAGGTGTACGAGAATGCCATCAACAACACGCTGAAGAGCAACTTCCCGCTTGTGCTCAAGGTATGTGTCTGTCATGAAACGACTGAAATGAAGCATTCAGACAAAGGGCCTCACGCGTCTTCTGCTGTGTAGCTCGTGGAGGAGCTGGTTGGAAAGTGGAAGTCATTCCCAGCGTCTCAGCACACCCCGCTGTGTGCCCACCTGCTGGGTCTGGCCATGAAGACGGTCACCCAGCTGGCTCTGGGAGAGAGCTTCGGAGACGACGCCAAGGTCCTTTCCTTCCGCAAGAACCACGACGCGGTGAGACAGCTCTCCCCACCTTCCAGACGAGGCCGATGGCACGGGGGGCGCATCGTACTTCTTACACATCCCTCAACTGCTTGTCAGCTTTCCTGTCTTTCTCCATCAAATGACGGCTTCTGCATCTTCTTACATATTTGCTGAGTTTCCACGCCTGTTGGAATCTGGCCTGCTTGTGTTCTGCTGAATGCCGTCACTTTATTTAGTTTCTTCCCTGGTCTCCCAACTCGCCAGATCTGGTCAGAGATCGGAAAAGGCTACTTGGACGGCTCCCTGGAGAAGAGCTCGAGCAGAAAGGGGAATTACGAGAAGGGTGAGTGAGGAAGGTGGCACGAGTTTTCTCGGCTTAAACAGCCGACATGTATGTTCAGTCGTTGAACCACCGTCTGTCATTTCTTGAGTCTAGTGACTCTGGTTTTCTTCTTGATCTCTTGCACCCGCTGTGTGTTTGCACGTGTGTTGACATGAGTGAGCCGCGTGGGGCTTCTATCGTTGTTTCAGCTGTGGAGAGACGGGGGAAAGTTTGCAGAGGCTCAGCCGTGATCTCTTTGTGTTTGTGGAGCAGCGCGACAGACAATAGTTCAGGAGACTGAATAACCGACACTTTCAGTACCTCGCCTTTGTGAACAGAGACTGATCGGGTGGACTTTTATTGATTTACCTGCCGACGACAGGTGTTGCTGGAGTTCACTTTAGAAGCTGCCCCAAGAGCTGGAAAGCGAGATGCATCTTCGAAAATGCTGCCTTTCATTTTTTTTGTGTCAGTCAGCTGCGTCTTCATGCCAAAAAAAGTGTGAGAAGTAACCGATGTGAAACGACAATGTTTGCTATGTTTATCTCTCCGGGTGTTCAGCGCTGTCGGAGATGGAGTCCATGCTGCTGTCAGTGGTGAAGGAAAGAAAAGCCCAGAAGAAGCAGACGGCGTTCGTAGACGCTCTGCTCCAGTCCAGCCTCACCGAACGGCAGGTGAACACTGATCAGGTTACTCAGGTTAAGGTTTAAAGCCCAGAGGGAAGCTGGTTCCCCTAAAAGCACTCAACTCTAACATTTTCTGCTTGTTTGAGGTCATGGAGGACTGTATGGTTTTCACCTTGGCCGGATGCGTCATCACTGCAAACTGTACGTGTCCATCAATGAGTCCATCAATGAGTTATGTTTTTCTTGTGATTCCCTGAAGCTTAAGTGTTAAATGTTGTGTTTCCGCAGTGTGTATCTGGGCGCTTCACTTCCTGTCCACCTCAGAGGACGTTCAGGACAAACTGTACAAAGAACTGGATGAGGTTTTGGGTTCAGACCCAATCTCCTTGGACAAAATCCCTCAGCTCAGGTAAGAACTTCGGACCTAATACATCTAGTATCTCAGTTCAGATCTTAGAATACACATGTGGCATTCTTCTAATTTCAGTGTAGAACTCCATGATTTTACAGATGATGTTTCTAATACCACCCATGCCCGGTTGTTTAGTGCAATGACCTCGATCTCATTTGTGCCCTTGGAAAGATACTGCCAGCAGGTCCTCAACGAGACGGTGAGGACTGCCAAGCTGACCCCCGTCGCGGCTCGCCTCCAAGGAGTGGAGGGCAAAGTGGATCAACACGTCATCCCCAAAGAGGTATCTGCCTGCCTTCTTTCTCCTCAGCTCATCGGGAGAGAGGCCTTGGGGATAGTAACATGAATTATGCAGCTGGGCATCGCAAAGAGGTTGTTTTTTTCCATTCCATGTTTCAGACTTTGGTCATCTACGCTTTGGGGGTGGTTCTGCAAGACTCTGACACCTGGAGCACCCCATACAGGTCCCATTTACTGACTTATGTACATCATAATTCACCAACGCACTACAGAAAGTCTGTTTACAATTGAATGGGGACTATGAGTCCACATGCTGAACTCAGCAGGTTTTATATATTGATTAGTCTGATTTGTAACACGGGGTTTCCTGTGACCTCATCAGGTTCGACCCGGATCGATTTGAGGAGGAATCGGTGGAGAAGAGCTTCTGTCTGCTCGGCTTCTCTGGAAATCAAACGTGCCCAGAGCTCAGGTAGAGACTGACATGAAAACACGTGAACTGACCCGAGCACACACTCCGCTACATTTCACTTTTAACGTTCTCTTTTTGGGGGCGGGAGTCCGGTTTAGATGAGCCCTTGTGTTTGGATCTCTCGCGTACTTCAATGCTATTGTCAAAAAGGCGATGACATGCGCGGTCTCTCTCAGGTTCGCCTACACCGTGGCCACCGTGCTGCTCAGCGCGTTGGTGCGCCAGCTGAAGCTCCACCAGCTGAAGGGACACGTCGTGGAGGTCCGATCTCAGCTGGTGTCCACGCCGAAGGACGAAACCTGGCTCACCGTCAGCAGAAGAAGATAATCTTTACAAAACACTGCGGGGAGAAGAGCTGACGAGTTGGATTCCTGGAGAACAACTTATCTCAGTTAAAGGATTTACCGGCGTATAGACTATTTTATTTCAGTGCCACAGAATTCTTTTTTTTTCTTTCTGTTCTTTTTCAACATTGTTAGTTGACACTACTTGGAATTAAACTGGTAATTTGAAAGATTCTTAAATGCATTTTCTATTCTTGGTAGATAGATTGTTCTGTACAGTCATAGGTTGTCTGACAGGTGCTTTTTACAAACGGTAATCTGAGGCCTTAAGCACGTTAGATTTGCACTTCATGGAATCCGTAAAAGTGGGGCAACGCAGTGGTTAAACACTTCACGATGTAGGGAAAATGTTTTCTGTAATACACAGTGCAGTTACCTTGAGTCAACATAAACTGTGCGCTTGTTTATTTATATGGCCAATGTGGCATTTAGACATTTCATCCACTTTTTAAACACTGTTGCATATTACGCATAATTAAATATGTTTAAAGATTTATTTTGATTCGTGTCACACTTTTAATTATATTTGCCCTAACTGGAAAATGTCCAACATCAAATACAGATTTCAGTGGCAAAGGAGTGCCACTCCTGGTAATTGCGGTTTCAGTTTGCGTATTGAAATATTTAATTGAATTAATTTTTACAGACACCCTTTATTAGCTAATGTGTTTCTGGAGGGCCCTTGGGCAATACTTTTTTTCCCAACATGATCTAGGCGTTCTCTATGACGTTGCCTTTGAAAAGGCAGCGATACAAGAAAAGAAAAAAGGCGTCTTTGAGTTAGTGGGAAAGTGCAATATCCCAGAACTCATAACTGGTTAAAAAAATGTTACAACATCAAATATATATATATATATATATTTTGCAGACCACACTTACAAAAGCGTTTCGACTATTGGGAGCAAACAAAATGCATTTTCACGCCTCTCTCCACTAGTTGCTCGTCCTGCAGTACCGCGTGCAGCCGCGGGGGCGCAAGAGGCGCCACACACACACACACACACACACACACACACACACACACACACACAGAGCTCTGCTAAAGATGTGAAAATGGCCGAGCTACAAATGCTTCTGGAAGAGGAGATTCCAGCTGGACGGAGCGCACTACTAGACAGTTTCACTAACTTGGAAAGAGTCGCGGAATACTGCGAAAGCAACTATGTCCAGGTAGGCCGCCACGTCCGTGGAATAAATCACCGGGTTCTTGTTGTTTTTTTGACGGTTGTCGCGGAGGGGCGAACTGATGCTAGGCTAGCTGTTGCTAACGCTAGGCAGCTGGCTAGCTGACAACGGCTAAAGCAAACACAAGCCACTGGAAAGGCATGTCAATGACTTATTCGTCTTTCTGCCGCCTCATTCTTGTAAAGGAGCTTTGATGCTGCTTATGAGTCTGTATTTCCATCGACAGATCGATACGTGTGACTCGTACATCCCCCCTGGGCTTCGTCGTTAGCCGGGTAGCCTGCTAGCCAGCTGCTCGCCATCACCCCACTCTCTAAATAACCCCACGGGCACCGCGAAAATCCATGTATTTTCCCCGTGCGGGATCAATCGATGTCGCTTCGGCGGCCAGCTGATCGAGCATCGGCCGGACGGGATATCAGATTAATCTGCGACGATCTTTTGGTTTGACAGAAGATTTAACAGCCGTGACAATATTCCCAACAACCACTGATTTATCGCGTCGGACTGAAACGAAACACGTGATTTGAGGCTTTTTCACCCCATTAAAGATGCACCACTAGAGCCTCCATCGCTTCACCCACACCGGCCTCTTCAGCGAGGAAAAGTCACTGTTATGTGGCGTTTTCTGTGAAAGATGGGACTCGTTTGCTGTTGACATGCGTAGCATTGAGGTGTGTGTGTGTGTAGGGGGAAGGGGAGGGGGGGTGTAATCAATCCCATTCAGAGCTTTTGCGTTGTGGTATTCTGCAGGTGGGAGCGATTTTGTGGCAGGATCTTTCTCCATCCTATAAATTCTTTAGGGGTCGACATTTGTGTCCATAGTGTTATGAGAGGAGGAGGAGGAGGAGGTGTGATACTGGCATGTAAGGTGATAAACCGGTCTGACAGGTTGCCCTGCGATGTTGGCACGGTTGTAATTCTCGCCTTTGTCCTGCCTTAAAGCCAGTTTCCTTGTAGCATTGGTAAGGTTAGTTTGTTGAATCAAGCTGGTTTTCACCATCTCTACTACAAAAATCTTCCTCTTTTTTTTCTACAGATGGTCATTCTGTTTTAATAAAACGCCGCCTTAATTTTAGTCCGATGCTTTGTTCCCTGACTTAAACAGCAATCCGTCACTTGTTCAATCACACTGAGGCGTGCTGATCCATGCATCTATCCTCCCCTCCCAAAGATCATATCACCAGTCTATTAGCAAGTGTGGCCGGTACGTCCAAAATGTCTCTTGTGCCCTGCAGGGAGAAGCTGCAGCTTCGCTCCCGCCCTTTTGTCACATAACCGGTTCGTCTGCGTGATCCAGGGATGCTGCGCCCTGCACGCTTCCTTTAAAGGACGCCGCCGGTTGGCAGAAGTTTGATGATTTGTCGGATTGAATTGTGAATTACCTCCCATCACACGCTCCCCGCGTTTCACATGAAAGAGAATAGACACCTCTGAGGACTGGCCTTATTGCGCTGCCTCTCATTAGGTTTTCATCTTTATTCAGGGCCATGATTATTTAATGTCACGTCCCACCCCACCACCCCCTATACACAAAAAAAATTATTACCATTCAGTCTCTTGTAAATATTCTTCTCATTTCCTCATATCGAGATTTGACGTGCAACAGAAATTCAAATAAAAGCTTACGCTTTACTCTCGCAGTGTTGCTGTCGAGAACAAAATCAGTCAGTAAGTCAATATCCAATCACGCGCGGAGATTGTTGTGTCCCAGAGTGTTCAAATCAATCTGCTGCTGCTATGCACGCAGAAAGAAGTGCATTTCCATTTGGTTTCAGGGGTGCAACAAATTATTTTTCTTGTCATTACTCAATGCAAATCAAACAGATGAATTCATCACCAGGACAGAAAATGACCATCGTTATTGTGGCATGCGTGGCTCAATCATATTAAGTAGAACTTGAGACAACTCTGATATGTAGTCCTCAAGTTGTTTATGTGACAACCATGAAAAACCAAAGAGGCAACGACATCAGCTGCGAATCCTCGCATTTTAAGAAGATGTGATCATAAATAGATGTGCTAGTATTCTTTAACCGTTCCTCCCTGCCGCTCACGTCTCCTTTCACTCTGCCTGCGGCTCCATTAACGTTCCTTGTCCTTCAAAATGTTCCTTCTTGCCTCTGAAACATTTAGAAGCCGCTTTCTAATTGCAAAAAGTGTCTTTTTTTTAAAATAAAAGTCTACGGTCTCCTTTCTTTCATTCAGTCTCCAGACAAGGAGAGGGCGCTGGAGGAGACAAAAAACTACACCACCCAGTCCCTGGCCAGCGTGGCCTACCTGATCAACACTCTGGCCAACAACGTCCTGCAGATGCTCGACATCCAGGCCTCGCAGCTGCGCCGCATGGAGTCCTCCATCAACCACATCTCACAGGTTCGCCAGGCGATGCGCAGAGAAGCCACAGACTTGATTTAAAAGTGTTGAAGTGTTGAAATAAAAGACCCCCCCCTGTGTCCTGTTTGTTCCCAGACGGTGGACATCCACAAAGAGAAGGTGGCCCGGCGAGAGATCGGCATCCTCACCACCAACAAGAACACATCCCGCACGCACAAGATCATCGCCCCGGCCAACCCCGAGAGGCCCGTGCGCTACATCCGCAAGCCCGTGGACTACAGCATGCTGGACGACATGGGCCACGGGGTCAAGGTGGGCTTTTTGCGCCCCCCCCTCCTCCACCCGCTTTCAGGGGTTTAACTTTGTAAAGGGCTGCGGTTTACTCTTTTAGAAGTAATTATCCGGGAATCTCTGCGATTTTCGTCACCCAACTAAATTCTCCCACGTCGGGAGACTCACTTGCTGTTGCCAACCGGTTCCTCTGCGAGGATCTTCTTTATTCGATGAAATGGTGAAAGTGGCGGATTTCTGGGGAAGTTCGCCTCCCACTGATTTCGTGAACAAAGGCGAGCTTGTTTTCCAGAAAATCCTTTCAACCTCACCGAGGTCTCAAAGACGAAATTCTTCAGATTTGAACACTGCGCTTTTGTTTCCCACCAGCTTTCATGAGCCTCGTGCATGAAGAATTGTTTGCTCTTCCTTACTTACTAATCCTCTGATTTATTCTTCTCTCCCTCTCTCTCTCTGCTTGCCTAAATGTGTCTTTATAATAAACCGTAGTGGTTGCTAAGGTTTAAGGTAAGACCTTCAAACTAAAAGCCTCAAACAAAAGAGTTTTTTGTTTTGAATCATTTTGCAAATATCATCTGTTGAGATTGTGATTGATACCGCTCTCATTTGTGTTGATATTTAACTTAGCTTTGCATAATTACTGGAAACGGCTCGCCGGGGTCTCACAACAATGAACCCCTAAAGTACCCTGAATAAGAGACGAGCGAGGCGTTATTACTTTAACAGCCGTTCATATTGATCAGACACTTCTGAGGGTGGTATCAACATTTAGGTAAATAAATACAATTTCCTTTCAACGACGTTATTCAGTCTCTAAAGTCCTTTTTGGGTTAACCATCACGTTTCCATGTTCTCCTCCTGCAGGCCGGCGTTCAGAGCATGAAGGCCGGAGGAGGCGCGCTCCCTCGCACAAACCCCCCCACGCAGAAGCCACCGAGCCCGCCCATGTCGGGTAAAGGGACCCTTGGGTATGTAGCAGAGTCCAGATGGACGTGAGGACTGGTTCTGTGTCCCTGTGGCCCTCCAGACGGGCCTGTTGGCTCCCATTTTTATTTTCAGCCCTTTTACCTCCTCGGGGGGGTTGAAATCCATTTAAAAACCGACTGTCCGTCTCTGATCGTTGCTCGCTCCCAAAGAATATATTTAGACTGATGGGGCTTATTTACTTATGACTTTACTTTCCAATGCTGGACATCCTGTTCAAGAACATATTTAAAATGAGATTTTAGTCCAATGTGAAAGACGATCACATTCTAGTTTCTGTCTCTGTGGTCTGTCCGTGTGTCCCGCCCAGGAGAGTCTGTAGTGTCTCCGTGTCCCCAGCCCTTCATATCGGCCTCAAAGTGTGTGTTTGTGTGTTGGTCCCATGCCGATCAACCTCAGCTCCACCCTCATAGAGCACCGTCGGCTACCAGCAGACCTCCTACCTTTCATTTGTTGTCTGGTGGTTTTTCTTTTTTCTTCCTTCAGAATTTACTTTTCAGTTGTGAGTTTGTGACCCGCCCCCTCATGGCCCATGTTCCTCATAGCAACGTTTGCCATAGCAACCGTGCTCGGAGACGGTCACCCCGCTGTGACTGAATACATCTCAGTCATTTCCCTCCTTTAGAAGACTGAGCAGGTTATGGGTTCACAATATGTGGGTCAGGGACTTTATTTCATACCAGAGTTTTGTGGCCCTCGTCTCCCTGTATCACCTAACTGCCCCCCCACCCTCCTCCAGATGTTCATCACCTGTCATACCCCATTTTTTAAGTTTGCACTTGTTTGTTTCTTGCTCCTCCCCCCCCTCCCCTCCACTTCTCTATGGGTGCCCCTTTCCCACCTCGACTCCTGTGTCCTCCTGACCCTCTCGCAGGCGCCATTCCCCCTATAGGACGCTTGAGCCGGTGCGTCCACCCGTTGTCCCTAACGACTACGTCACCAGCCCGACGCGCAACACGGCGCCCCCCCTGCAGAGCCCTGCACGCACTGCATCCGTTAATCAGAGGAACCGCACGTACAGGTACCCCCTTCCCCCCCTTCCCAGCATGCCTCTCTACTCTTCTACCGTCCCTCTCCTCTCCTGCTGGAGAACATTTTCCCTTCTTCTCTGAAATGACTTCTCATGGAAATCGCAGTTACTCCCTCCTTTAATATTCCACCTAAAGTTTGTACAACTTTCCCCTTTTTAATCAACACTTCCTGCTCTCAGGGAGCCGCTTTGGTTTTATTTTGAAATCCCCCACCTGTGGGCTCTCCGGGTGGAGGAAAAGAGGTAGAGATCTCTCAAACTGTATCAGCGCGTGGCGAGACACAAGTTCCTCTGGTAACACCCGTCACGTAGGCAGTGCCCCCCCCCCCCCCCCCCCCAAGGCCTGTCAGCTCCGAGACGAGACTCTCTCATCCTGAACTCCAGAGACATTCAAGGATCCTTTTCTTAAGTTATATGGAATGTGCAGTCATTGCGCCCCTCGTTGGTGATGTGAGAATGTTTCCCCTGACCCCCCCCTTTGCACTTTTGCTTTATCTGCACTACATTTCATTCCCTCCACCTCGCCTCCACCCGCGTGCCTCCATGCTTCCACAGCGTGTCGTGTGTCCGTGGGGAGGCTTCCAGCCGCTTTGTCTCCTTTTGTTGTCCCTGTGTCATCTCATAGCGGCTCACACTAACACATCAACGCCCCCCCAGGGTGCCCCGTTAATAACGAGAGTTATTGAGAAGGAAACGCAGCTTTTTGGACTTACTTTAAAAGTGAAGCACAGCAAATGAGCTGAAAACCGCAGTGAATAAGAAGACGATTGAAAAATCAAAGTTTCTCTTCGCGATTTACTGACGCAGACATGAAAACCATAAAGAACTTGAGCAAGCGACATATTTCCCATTTTTAACCAGAATTAGCCGAACACCACACGGACACCGATGTGTTTTTGTGGTCTGACGTGTTTGCCTGCCCCCCCCCCATCCCCCTCCTCCAGCAGTGGCAGCAGCGGAGGCAGCCATCCAAGCAGCAGCCGCAGCAGCAGCCGAGAGAACAGCGGCAGCGGCAGCGTGGGCGTGCCCATCGCCGTGCCGACCCCAGCCCCGCCCAACGCCTTCCCAGGTAACGCCTCCTTCTGCTACTAGCACACAACTGGTGTGTGTGTCTGCGTGTGCGTGTGCGCCTGAGACTGACCTGGTGGTGGACTAATATTTGTTGAGCATCCAGGATTCCTGCATGCTGTAGCGTGAAGCGAATAGAAAGACGCTGTGTAGGAACCCTGGATCTCCTGGAATCCTTTATCCCCTTCTCACTCTGATCTTGTCTTGACCTCCTCACCTCTCTTCTCTCCCTCCTTTACCTGTTTGACCTGTTGGACCCCCACCCCGCCCTGGTTCAGCCCCCGTCCCGTCCAACCCGGCTAAACCTCCCCTCAACACTACAGCCACCACTCCCGGACCCCCTACCACTGCCCTAGACGGCCCCCCACAGGCCCCAAACCCCCCCGTAGAGATCCCGCCGGTACCCCCGCCCCCACCCCAGCTCCCTGCCTCTGGGGGCCCACCTGCCCCCGGCCCCGCTGCTTTTGGCAACCCGGCACAAGGTGAGTTTAACAAGGTGGGAGAAGCTCCCCCCCCCCCCCCCCCCCCACCCCCTCCATCACCCCCCCCTCACATGCATCAGCCCCTGACGTGTTCCACCACCAGCATGCCATCACCACGGATCCAGATGCTCGTAATAAAGGAGGTTGAAGTCACCTGCAATGACTCTTAAGTTTAGTGATAATTATACATTCAGATCTTAGTCCGATAATTATCTTCTAATTCAGTTTACGGATACTTGCACAGCTCATGTGCCCGGTTGGGTTCTGGGGCCTTTTCCCATTGGTTTTGGTTCTGGTGTAGAAGTCCTTTTAGGCTGAGGAGTCCAGTTGGGGGCAATACATACCGGATGGATGTGTTCAGTGAATCCTATATTTGATCCGAGTGACTTCATGCTCTTCATCCCGCTCATCAGCTGTGTGTTGATGTTTAATGCACGAGCTGTGTGTGCAGCGCTTTACAGTGAATTCTTCATTTGTCTGTATTGACTCTATTTTTCTATTTATTTATTTTTTTGTCGTTGTGCATTGATGTCCAGTGCTGCTCTTATAAGAGAGAGATTATACAAATTATTGTATTTTTCATTCAGTTTTAGTAAATAAATCATTTGTTTTCTGGAAGGATTTCCCGCTGAGCTAAACTCAATTATGCTGAAGCCCCTGTAGTGGTCAAAAGAGAAACGCCACCAGAGGGGGTGAAAAGTAAACCCTCCCTCGCTGACGTCTCTCCGCTGCCCCCCCCCCCCCCCCCCCCCCCCCGCAGGTGCCGCTCAGTTCTACAGCATGAACCGGCCCGCTCAGCTGCCTCAGAACTCGCAGGTCGGAGGCTCGCTGCCGTACCGCCGACCCGCCTCCGTCACCGGCCAGCCCAACGCCGCCCTCAACCCGAGCCAGCTCAACGGGGGGCCGCACTTTGCCCAGAACCAAGGTACTGCCTTCTGGTTGAGAATGACTGACTACAGTCTCCATATGTGCGTTCTGACAGATGTTCCCTGCAAGCCACCAGGATACACAAAGCTATTAACTGTGAAAGCGATCTTTTCTAATTCTTCTCATGTCTCTCCTCCACCTCCTGTGTAACGATGCTGTTCAGTGATAGCAGGCCCGCTCGCGCCCCCTCCCCCCTCCATGCAGATCACCCCCCAGCTGCCTCTGATGGGCTTTGTGGCCCGAGTTCAGGAGACGAGTAAGTGGCCCTTAGACCCACCGTGCCCTTCCGCCCCCCCTCCTCCTGCATGACCGCAGTTCGTTCTAAGTCCTCCCAACAGCTCGTCCGTGATTCGTCCCTTCTAGTGGAATATTCTGTCACTGAAGTACAGTTCGCTCGTCTCAGCTTTATGTTGCTTCACCTTGAATTCTAAATGCATGGATCAGATGTTCTAATCTCTTTACTATTAGTAAATCACACAGAATTATGGTTACGTTTCCATGGTGATGTGGTGGATGTGGTCTCTATGCATCCTGCATGGACGCTTTCTCTCCCGCCCCTTGGATGCATGCATTGTCCGTGATGAGGAGCGCGCTGCTCTTCTCTGCCTCTGATTCGCTCCCTTCTTCTTCCCGCCCATCTGGAACTTAAAAAAATTCTAGTCTCCGACGCGCCGCCGCCACCGCCTCCGCCCGCCGACGAGCCGGTGTTTGATGACCCCGTGCCGCCGCCTCCGCCGCCGGAGGACTACGAGGACGAGGAGGAGGAGGATGACGGGGAGGAGTCGGAGTCGGCGGTTGTGGAGTACAGCGACCCCTACGCCGAGGAGGACCCGCCCTGGGCTCCACGCACCTACATGGAGAAAGGTGCGCCCGAAAAGGGGGATCCGAGCCGCGCCGTCCCCTCCACAAACGAGCGATTCCTTTCTAATTATTTCCTCTTCTCTTTTTTTGCCTTCCTGCAGTGGTGGCCATCTACGACTACGCCCGGGACAAAGAGGACGAGCTGTCGTTCCAGGAGGGCGCCATCATCTACGTGATCAAGAAGAACGACGACGGCTGGTACGAGGGCGTGATGAACGGGACCACGGGCCTCTTCCCCGGCAACTACGTCGAGTCGATCATGCACTACGCCGACTGAACGAGCCTCCCTCTGGGGAGCGTTTGGATGGGGGAGGGGGAAAGGGGGGGGGGGGGGAGGAGAGCCAAGGGTTAAAAGGTCAAAGACTTTGATCAGACAGAGCATGATCACCTCCGGGCGAAGAGAGGACGCGGAGAGGAAGCTGCTGCCCACTCGCTCTCAACCACTACGAGCTTTTCTCCCCTGTAATATTTCTTTCTTTCTTCCTTCACCCGGCTGAGAACTGGACGCCGATGGATTTATTGTACTTTGAGAGTTTTTGAGTTACATTATGAGACCACTACATTGTTTTTTTTGTTTTTTTTGTTGTCGTTTTCTGTTGCCCTTGTTTTAAAGAATATTTATTTCGATTTTTGTAGTGGGATAAAAGGTGAGCAGGTGGGTCGGACCGGGTTTCCACGTCGCAGCCGTCGGACAAACGGCTGCAGGAGAGAACGCCTTCACGTGTCCATTTTCTCCTTAACGCTGCAGAGACGACTTGGAGGATATGACTCGTATATATATATATATATATTATATAAAGTATAATGCAACAACAATATCCTCGGTGGGAGATGAACAGTAGTTTCCGTACTTGACAAAACCGTTGTTTAGGTACCTCCATCAGAGAGCGTGCCAAAGCTGACATTCACTAGGAAAAGCACATGACAAGTCTTAAGGTGACACAGTAGACGACAGCGGTGATTCCTTTGATCGCCTCCGAGGTTTAAACTCAAAGTCTCCACGTGCTTCCCTTTGCGGACCAGGGTGTGCGTTTCTGAACGAAAAGGAATGGAAACCCCCCCCCCCTCACCCAAGAAGAGGGCAGAGCACAAGGACCTGGACTCTGGCGTGATTAATAAACCGATATCCGCTCCACCGACGCGGCTCATCGTTTGCAGCGTTCACGTGCATTTGAAAGACTTTAGTTTCTTTGGCGCTTACCTAGAGGTCCGGGATCTGTTGTTGCTTGTGGAGCGGCAGACTGCATGTTTCAAAAAGGAAAAGGAAAAGGGGGGCGGCATTTATTGTCTGCTCTGAGGATTAATGTCTTAATATTTTTAGATATGCTGTGATTTGGTTTTTGATATTCACCCACGATGCATTGAGGTCCTTTCTAAAACGCTTGTGCCATATTGAAGTGCGTGTTGCTGTTCAGAGGTTGTCACTTCATTTGCAATAACCCGGACGAACGGGGGGGGGGGGCGGACGGACCGTCGCAGGACTCCACATCTGCATTTTCTATTTGAGTTTTAAATCAAAAGCACATTTGTAGTGGAAAGGTGTAGAAGAAGACCTAATATAAATGTGAGATGTATTACGTCCTGCACACGGGACTTTTTGAATATGTAAAGATGCCAGCTGTCGTGTTGAAATGGTTTTAACAGTCGGCCGTAGCCCACCTGTACCCCCCCTCCCCCCGTCTGTGTAGGCGCTGCTGGGTGTCTGCGACGGCTCAGCGCTTCTGTCTTTATTTTCTATAAAAAGAGAAAAGAAAAAAAGAGCGAGAAATAATACCAAGTGGGTCTGTATGTGAGTCTTGCATGCCGTTGTTCTCATCTGTACCGGTGTCCCAGAGGTCACCCCCTCTGACCCCAAAGAGACTGACTGTCATTACGTCAGTGGTAAAAAAAGAAAAAAAAGAGCCCCCCCTGCCCAACAATCCAGAGGTGACCGTGGATAAATTTACTCTTGCTTCATAACACTCGTAGGATGACGCTAAAATAAAAAGATCCAACCAGACCGTCGTTCTGCAGGATTCACAGACGTCCAGTTTAACTCCCATAATGCCATTGTGTTGCACAGTTAAAGTTGAATTGCAGAAGTATCATATTTGTAAAATCATGAGAACAAAGACAATAAAATTATTAAGATTTATCTGTTTGGTTCTTGTTTTTTTTATGTTTCTCTGGGTTGTTGTGGATTAATTAACTATCTGACTCGAGATGAGGACCCACACATCCTCGCAGACCAGGAACTCTCAGTAACACACACCCACAGAACACACTGGAGATCGGGATGGAGTTGATTCACAGAGATCTATTGGAGCAACAACACTCGAAAAAGCCGAGCTCTCTCCGGAAAGACACCAACGAGGTGATGACACAACACATCAGTTGATCACATTTTCTTTGACCATTGGATTGAGTGAGTGAAGCCCTCCCCTTCAACTGTCCTCCTGTTGGTGTCGTCCCACTGTTCTTCTCCTTGTCCTTCACTTGCCCCTCTATCTGGTTGTTGATGCTGGAAGCATTAGTAAAAGTAGTAACCGTAGTTTCCTGCTTAACTTTTTACTTTCTGTTTCATTTTCTTGCAGAGTAAAACGTCAGAACATCACGAGGGTGCTTTCCTCCAATGGGAGTGATCAGTGGGCGGAGTCAGTGGGCAGGGGCGGACTCTTCCTGCCACTCCCTGCTCCGCCAGCTCTATTTCCGCATTCCACATCGTCTCAACACGAAGGGTTCCTAATATTTCAAGAGTCTCTGCAGTTTTTAAAGTTGTTTTTAATTCATTCGCTAGAAATGTGGAAGCTGCTGAGTACGTTTCTGTTCCTCTCGGTGACGCTGAACGCCGGTAAGTGCGGAAGAGTCGCGCGTCGGTGTTTTCTTCGGAATCCAAAAGCAAAGATTTACCGGAAACTGTTTCATTAATCCAATTGAAGGTGCGCGGAAGGACGAGGCGGTGCGTGTGTTCTTCAGACGCCATTGAAGAACCTCGACAGAGGATCCCAATGGACACTTTTTTGTATTCATTTGAAAAGTGAAAGTAGCAGCAGACAAAAAACCCCCTCCCATTACATGTGAAAGTTACGCACTGAAGATTTCCCTTGTGTACAAATGTAGATCAGTATTCAAAAGAATTCGGTTACTCTAAGCTCCTAAATAATTTAGCTGAAATCCATTTCGTTCATTATCGATCGTGTGCTGTCGTCTGTGTGAACGAAACATGGTTCCGTGGGTCACATTCAGGGCCGCCGTTTGTAAACGGTGGGGTCGTGGTGCAGGGGTTAGAGAAGGTGTGCTGGGAAGCACAAGGTCGGTGGTTCGATTCCAGGCTGCCCCATGTTCCATGTCGAAGTGTCCCTGAGCAAGACACCTAACCCCTAATTGCTCCCCGGGCAAAAATGTCAAAAAGCCTTGGGTGTAGGTCTAGGTGAAGGTCACCTGCGCAGTTTTGGTACATTTAGCATTGTCATAAGGAAAAGAAAAGTATTCATATGTCACTTTTTCAAACATTTAGAGAGACATTCATGTAATAACTTTTCCAAGGATAATGTTTGGCAGTAACACAAAGTTGTTAAATAATATAAATGTTAAATATACATGTAAATGTTAACAGTCTACATATAAGACTGAACATTACAATATTTACGGTAATTCACGTATGAATGAATTGGCTCTCGTTATAGAACAGGGTGTCAACAATTTTGTGTTACTGCCAAACATTATCCTTGGAAAAGTTACTGCATGAATTTACATACGTTTCTTGGAACAACGACAAGCTGGAAGTAACAAGGCTATTTTTAAAATGTAAGGAGTAGTAAAAGTAAAAAGTCGTCTGAAAAATAAATACTCCGGTATAGATACCCCAAATTTCTACTTAAGTAAGGTAACTTGTGTACTTCGTTACTTGACACCTCTGATTAAGATACTCTTGATCTCTCACCACAGTCGTCTTGTGTGTTTTTTCAGACGGGCTTGTTTACAAGGCCGTCGGTGACACCGTGGTCCTCACAGCGGTCTCTCAGGAGAAACACATAACCAGCATCCAGTGGAAACAAGTACCAGACATCGCTGCCGAGTGGTCCGGGGGGCTTACGACCTACTACAGCCACTTTAAAGGTATTCTCAGACCTGCAGCGCAGCCAACTCATCTCTGCACTGGTGTGATCGATCCCTTAACTCTTTAAGGTGTTGATGTTGAATTCCGCTTCATTTTGAGGATAAGATAAGTACCTTTCGTTTCCCCTTTGGGAAATCAGCTCTGGACCTTGTCCTAAACATCATTTTAAGGGATTTATATTCAGGTGTTATGGTATTCAGTTTCCTCCAGATATGTGATAAATCAATGGATGGTATCAATGGACCAACGTTAATATTTTTTTGGTGCCAATTGAACAGAACAGGCCTGGTGATGTATTGAGGTTTTCTCTGGTTCCCTGGGTGCATGCTAACGACGGGTACATATCTCAGCAGGCCGCAGCGCGCTGGATGTTTCGACCGGAGCGCTGACGATCATGGGCCTGACGGCCGACCACAGCGGCACCTACACAGCAGAGATCAACTACAATATCGCCAACTCCTTGGAGCTACTAGTCATCTGTGAGTGGAGGGGGGGGGGGGTCCTTTACCTGAGTTATGCTTTGTGCTCAAATTTCCCTTTCCCCCCCCCCATCAGCCTCTGTCTCCAAACCCAATATCTCCACATGGTGTGACCCCGACATGACCTCCTGTAACCTCACCTGTGAAGGCCACATAATGGGAGCCGAGCCGGTGACCTTCAGCTGGCGTTTGCCCGGCGGCTTTGTGAACTCAACCAAGGTGTTGACTATAACTATGGTACGAACAAGACGAACGTCTCGTTGAAAAAACGACTTGCGCGTTCCCTCCATGAGCCTCAAGGTGGCGCCGTCTTTCTGCTCCGCGTGTAGGACAAGACGGAGACAAGCTACTCGTGTATCGTGGAGAACCCGGTCAGCAGAGAGGAGAGCGCCGCCATCACCGACCCCTTCCGTCAAAAAAGTGAGTGGTCTCTGTCTCGACATCGGAGTGTTTGTCGGACTTATTGTTCATTTATTCATTCACGTGTGTTTTTTTGTAGGGAACCGGATGGGGATATTACTCTGCATCATCCTTCTAGCAGCAGTGATTGGGATTGTCCTTATATTCAAATTCAAATCCCGCAAAGGTAAGCAGCCACACAATTTTATTTTAAATATCATTTCAAATATATTTACTAAATCTAAAAACAAAAAATGTATTTAGAATGGCCAAAAATGACGAGAGCTTTTTTTGTCTCTCAAATTATTCACATCTCTACGTGTAATAATTCCTGTCGATGTGACTGGATTATATGCATTTCATGACTGTTCCAACAGGAACGTGCTAAAAGCTTTGGGTGGTGCCAATGTGCACAAAGCTGCGGCTCGTCACAGCTTTGTGACTGACAGCATTAGACTTCCTTCTTTGTGGGGAAAAAAGCTCTTCTTTGTTACTTGTAACTTTTGGATGGTTTTATCAACTCAACTAAAAGCCAACAGAAGTGACTCAGTTTCCAGTTCTTGGATCTGCTTTGACTGCGTCATAACCTCACAGAAATAAACATGACTATCAGTGGAGTATTTCATGGAAGTGAATGAAATACGTAGAACTCTCCTCCTTAGTGGGCTGTATTTGTGAGTCATTTTCTTGGAGAGGAAAACGCTCTGGAATAAAAATGCTGAGGCCAAGGAGACACGAGACATTTCCCTCTAGATTGGAGCAGAATTTGCATTATGAGAAATTCAATACGGAGAACACAAAGTTTGGTGTGTTTTACAGGATGGACACCAGTTGACCAGAAGCAACCCAACCAGACGACCGACCGTGAGGCCACCGACCGTGAGGCCACCGACCGTGAGGCCACCGACCGTGAGGCCACCGACCGTGAGGCCACCGACCGTGAGGCCACCAACCATGAAACAACCAACCATGAGACGACCGCCCTTGAGGCCACCGACCGTGAGGCCACCGACCGTGAGGCCACCGACCGTGGGGCGACCGACCATGAAGCAACCAACCATGAAACAACCAACCATGAGACGACCGCCCTTGAGGCCACCGACCGTGAGGCCACCGACCGTGAGGCCACCGACCGTGAGGCCACCGACCGTGGGGCGACCGACCATGAAGCAACCAACCATGAAACAACCAACCATGAGACGACCGCCCTTGAGGCCACTGACCGTGGGGCGACCGACCATGAAGCAACCAACCATGAAGCAACCAACCATGAAACGCCCGCCCGTGAGACAACCGGCTGTGAGACGACCAACCAGAAGCAAACCAACCATGAGACAACCGTCCGTGAAACGACCAACCGTGAAACGACCGACCAAGAAACGACCGACCAAGAGACGGCCGACCAAGAGACGGCCGACCAAGAGACGGCCGGCCAAGAGACGGCCGACCAAGAGACGGCCGGCCAAGAGACGGCCGACCAAGAGACGGCCGGCCAAGAAGCAAACCGACCATGAAACAACCGACCATGAGAAAACCAGCCGTGAGACAACTAGCTGTGAGACGACCGACCAGAAGCAAACCAACCATGAAACAACAGACTGTGAAACAACCGACCTCAAAAAGCAGTTTTAGAAGAAAGCAGCCGGGTCTACAGTTGACCCAAATTACTTTTAAGGTGAGAAGTTTTGGTCAGGCATTTTAGGTAAGTTCCAATTTCAAAAAGGGGAAGATGTTCTGGAAGACCGCTGCTCCGTCCCACTGAGATGTTGTCGAAGGATTTCATCAGACAACAAACCACATTTGTCAAAAGTGGTTGTGAAAGTTGACCGAAAAACTGAAGAGCTCATTGTAATAACATTTTGTTGGGCTCACACTATTTAGGGATCAAGAATCAGGAACATTTATTGCCAAAGTGTATTAGACATATGAGGAGTTTGACATTGGGGGTGGTGCATAGCGTTGGACAATGAGACAATGCGACGGTTGACAACGAGACAGATCGCACCGTGCAGTGATTCCCTGTGTGTTCATGAGCGCATCTTCATTTACAGGTGCTACTCTGAAAGTGAGTATTTGAAAAGTACGCTGTTACAACCTAAATATGTTTTAGGCATAATTTATTCTTTGCTTTAATATGAACTATTAAAAGAACTCCTTTGTATTTAATGACATGAATCATGTGATCACCCTTGGCCTTATAGGTCTGAGGTTACAGGGAGATTTTAGAACATTTCTATGTATAAGATACTTTTAGGTGAAGGAAGTATTCATCAGTTTGAGTCCCACTTCAAAGTGAATTTGATGTTCTCAACTTGTGCCTTTTCCTGCTCAGTGAGTCATGTTTTTGTTTATTTTGTATGACTCGGATTGCACAAATAAATAGCGTCGTTCCTGCTTTGTCCACCAGGGGGCACCACTAGCAGCTGTGTCTTAATGTGTAAAGACAACACACTAATGTACATAAGGATGTTACGACTAATTGTGAATCTTATAGCTAAATATAAATAAACCGCATACTACTTGCGTGTACTTGTACTGGTTAGTATACAAGAACTTCCACATATTACTTCTGTGGGAGAATGTTGTCCAGCAACAGGAACCTCAAAGGTTCATATCTAATATGCATCCATTTACCGTGAATCTACTGACCTCTGTGGTTTCAGATTTAGAGCCCAAGAGTTTATAACGTGTCAAAAGCGCTGCCACAGCTCTCCTCCTCTCAGAGGGACGGCGCACATCATTCTTCTCTCCCATTGTGTCCCGCTCACCTGTACAACGTAAGTGCTACCCTCCCGAGATGACTCTTCCCCAGCGTTGACAGCCGAGAGCAGCGAGGGAAGACTGATGGAATTTAGATTTGGAGCGTATGTGAGGACACATGCCCGCGGCGCAGAGGGGATTTATGTCTGCGTGTGCTCACAGGATCAGCACCGGCTCTCCGCACCACCACAGGGAGCCATGTGTCAAAGGGATCCCTCCATTCAGGAGTGGTGGAGGACAAGTTCTGACAAAGCCCATCACACTTCTGTGGAAAAAAAAAAGAAAAGCAGCCAGTTTCTTCTAGGGAAACGTTTGTGAATAAAATTGACACTTTTGCTTGATTCCGTGCTGAAATGCGCAGCTTTGTCTAGAAAAAGGTGGATGTGTGTGTGCGTGTGTGTGTGTGTGTGGAGATGTGGTGTCATTATGAGACGCTTTTCTCTCCTTGAGGAATGCAGGGTTCTGTGTGGACAAATGTCAGATGCCCCATGGAGGCCAACGTGTCTGAACAGAGGATCAAACTCACGGAAAACCGCCCGAGTCTCCCACTTTAGTGAAGTAATTACCTCTATTTCACCCCATTTACATTTGCTTATAAAAATGTAACTACTGCCGGTTTTATGACAAAAGAATTGTTTTTCTGTGAAATTAAAACAACTGGAATTGTCAACATCTGTATCTGCAGCAGTTAATTTGAACCCTGTCAGTTTTCATGTTTGGGCTTTTAATTGTCTGAATAAAAGCCCTCATGTCTCGCTCTAATGCTCCAGCAGGTCAAAGGTCACACAGGTGTTTGCACCTGAAGGTCATCGGTGGGGCGACACACCAAAAGATTTCTTCAGCTCAAGCGAGCGGACTAAACGTTTCTGTTCCTGCCAGCTGCCCCTGATGGTGGGTTCATGGGCTCCGTGCAGCCTGGGGGGGGGTTTGGACTCCATCAGGGCCGATGGAGGCGTGAAGCCTCGAGGTGGCAGCTAATTGATGGCAGGTGGGGGAGGTTAGCGAGTACCGAACGGAATGCATTTAGGTAGAGATGCTAAACATAGGAATGTATCAGCTAAAGAACATTTTTTAAAGTATTACTATGTTCAACCAGTTTGTAGGCAAAACACTGGCACAATTGTCATTATTTAACAAATTAAATCAACTTTTGAGAGTATATATAGTATAATATTGACACACAAATAATATTAAATAAATAAAGCATCCGTATAGACTATTTTAGTCTGTCATCTATCAACATCTTGGCGCTGCTGCTGCATGGACTGATCATCAGTAGAGCTTTTACTTTGAAAAGGACAGGCAGGAAGTTCCCTGGCGCCCGGCGCGCCGCCGTGCGTAAAGGTGCGCGCGTCCTGCAGGTAGACAGGAGGTCGCTGAACGTCTCCCCCACTACAGCTGCAGAAAGAGAAATGAGCGCCACCAGGAGCCTGTGAACGGATCTAAACTCCCGCTTCTTCTTATAAAACGATAAATAAATCACCGGGGATGCGTCGGTGCGCCGGGTGGTCGCCGTGGACCCTGCGGACCGCCGTCCTCCTGCTGCTGGCGGCTCCGCGGATGGAGTCTCGGCGCAGAGGTGAGAGGAATCTGCATTTCCCACTTTTCCTCTTCCTCTTTTTGCACTGATTTAAACTTGTGTTTTATAGCAAGAAATCTGGAAGGAATTCTTATTTCTGATTTGAATACGACGACGAGGTGCCTGTGCACGATGCGCGTGGTGACCTCTGACCTGAGTTCTCTGCATGTGGAGGTGTGGGTGGCGCAGAGCTTCTCCTCCTCCACCTGCTTCTGGTCATTTGCTACCTCATGTCTGGTTTTCTTTTGCACTATTTTGTCCACACGTGACATTGCGAGACAGCGGATCCACTGGCACAGTCGTGTTGTGTCACATTGTTGTGTAGTTTGCGTTCTGGTGCTTCTTACACTTGTATTGTGTCTCTTTTTAGCTGTGTTGAGACATTTGGACTTTGCCCCTGACCAGTGGGTCCAAGATCCCCCCGAGGAGCCTCCTCCTGGTTGGCCTTTCACATCATGACTACTTTTAGGATTAATATTCAGTTCTGTGCAGGGAGGCGTGTTTTCTGTGAGGCTGTGTGTGTGTTTGTGTGTGGGGGGGGGGGGTTGCTGGTTTGCGGTTAGTTAGAGATTTTCCTCTCTTCAGGGCTCGTTCTCATTACGTGATCACGTCCCTCATCTGTATCTGGCTGCGGTTTCCCTCCTTTGCAGGATGTCGGCACGCACACACAGACGCACACACACAGACCCACACAGACATTGTGCTGACACGCAGGCATGCCCACACATTCATGTAGAGACGCAGAAACAATCCGACAGACTTCACACAAGAATTCCGGCCCGTGCATTGTTTGAAAAACCTCTGAGGTTTAAAGCGGTCGTTGATGCGACTCCGTTCTTCTTATTCTCCTCTGATTGGCAGAGGACGCAGAGATGTTTGCAAAGATCAGCGTCTGTTTGTCAGAATCTTGCTCCACTGCACCTCCAGAAGATGAACTTGATGCACAAAGTGTTTAGATTCAGCATGTTCTATGAGGCGTTCTGCACGTCTACATAGCAAATCAATAAGTGGAATAAGAGTGGTTGACTTCACCAAATAAGGAGAACTCTGCCACACACTGAGCATCATTAACTGACCATTTACAATCCTCTCAACATCTTTGGAAGCAAATCCTCAGGATTTACACCGTCTTTGTTCTCTCTGAGTTTAACATAAAGCCTCTGGGATCTACTGTGTTTATGCAACATGTAAGCACTTAACACGAGGACGCTTCCCCAGGGTGGTCCGTGATGGATGACGCTGTATTTCATCACAGCGCAATAATGTTTATGTTGCATTAAATATATGGTTAGCATAGCAAATAACAATATCTGACGAGGTGATTCCAGAGGAGGTCCAGTAAACAGGAGCTTACATTTTCATGTGTAATTCCACCAGACGTGAGGAAAGGAGCAAATGAAACACCGAGGCCTTTTACAACATCATGTCTCTAACGATGCCTCCTCGTGCAGGACTGAAGAGCCCCATGAAGGCAGCAGAGGTGTATGCATGATCTCATGCTGGGGGGGGGGGGATGTTTTCCTTTCCATCCTCCTTCTTTCTGTCCAATCTGCCATCTACGCTTTGTTTTCCCAGCTGCAGAGCTGGCGGCTTTGAGGTGGAGATGACGGTGATCCTGGTGGACGTGGTTCACTTGTGACACCTGCTCCGCGCTTTAAGATCTAATCAGCTGGTTGCCCTTCGAACGGGCTGCTGGTCGGAGCTTTGGGTCTGTGTCTGCTGAGCGGAACCATACGTGCACATTGACATCTTTTTACTCCCTGATTCCGGGGACTCGGAGATAAAAAACAGCAGGTTTCCTCTTATTGTGGGAACAAAGGGAAGCCGTGTTCCACCCTTGAAAAGGATGGAAAAAGTAGGTAACGCGTGTGATTATAAGGCCACAGGTTTTTGCAGGCAAGACCTGCAAAAAGCCCCGAAGCCACTTTTTATATAAAAGGCTTCAACTACCCCCCCTGCACTTGAATGCAGAAGCCACGACGCCTCTCGCTGCACCCGGGCCTCAGAAACAGACGCTCTCTGTGGCCAGCAGCCTGTAATCAGCAGCTTTATTGTCTCTAGTTCCCATGATGTCAGTCTGCTGGCTGTGAAGCTGTCCGCTTCACCGTCAGCCGCCTCATGAGCTGTACTTGTCCTGCAGTGCAGTATCTGGGCTGCAGGAATTTGAACTCACCTGCAGCACTGAGGCCTCAAGTTCCGAGGCCTGAAGCCTTTGAATGCATCATCTCAAGTTCTGGCAGCAGAGCATGCTTCATTCACGCCAAGATCTAAAATTACCTTTTTAATCACATTAAATGCCCCATAATTGCATTTAATTTTGCTCTATAGATCACTTGAGTTCATCGCCTCCCTCGGCAGAAGCCAGCATGTTCTTCCCTGCTTGGTTCCTGCAGCTCTTTCTCGCCGCAAGGAGCCGACTGTCTCGTCTTGGAGCCCCCGTGTTGCTCGATGCATCGTGCAGTGGATGGAGGGGCCGGGGGGCTGAGCAGTGCCATGGGTGTTGATTTCTGCTGTGCTTCTCTGCACAGACGCCCCGCAGGGAGTCTCTGGTTTGAAGAATTTGAGTTATTTGATAACCGTGAAGCAGCGATTGAAGTCAGGGAGGAATGTCGGGGACCTGCTGTCATGATGAATCAGTTACTAAGTCCGTTAACGTGAGATTTAAACCAAATCTCACAAATATTGGTACACATTTGGTGCAAAGACTCTTCCGTTAATCGGTGGAGTGCTCCAGAGTTTAGTCAGCAGGTGGCGGCGTTTCCTCTTTATTTCCGGGGCTCTTTCACTCAAAACATCTTATTTCAACATAACAGGAAACAAAACATGAAGGAGTTCAACGAGTTCTCTTAGAAAATAAATATGGGTAAATTCTGCCTCCAGGAAAGCTGTTCATGGAAAAATGCCAACAAATATATCAATAGACCAGATTTGTTAGGCAGATTTTCCACCACGTTGATTCAAGCCCTCCTGAACTATCTTCCATATCAATGAAATGCTGGACTGCTGGTCCTGACTAACAAAGAGGTTAAATAATAAAAGACCGAAATAAACATTCACTGTGTGAGAACATCCTCCGTGCGCCTCCTCTGCACAGCGACAGGTAGTCGTTCAATCCCAAATATGCAGCTTTTGAATCAATAAGTGTGTAAGGAGGAAGTAGAGCGAACCGTCCCACTGGAGCAGTAATGTGCAGCTGTAGTGTGTGTGTGTGTGTGTGTGTGTGTGTGTGTGTGTGTGTGTGTGCAATGGAAAGCCTCATAAAGTGCCACTCACTATCGCGTGGAGGCCGCGGCGTGTTTACCCGCCCCCAGCCGCGGCCCCGTGCAGGTCAGAGCTGATGGCGATGAAAAGTGCTGCAGACCCAGAGGGAGGGTTAACGTGCACGGGGGTGGGTGGGCGGGGGGGTTATTGGGCAGTTATGGCGAATTATTGACTAGATCCTCAAACAAGGAAAGTCAGAAGTAACATCATTTGTGATGCCTGCGCTGTATGTGATGCTTTTTATTGTTGTGTGAAGGATGAAGACCGAAGAGGAAAACACAGCAGACGGGAAGTCTAGTCTCTCCCCAAACACACTGTAATTGCTTTTGGTAATTACTGACATATGAGCTTTTATCTTTGTTTTTCTTGGTTCAGTTTTCATTTTCATGCATTGCTTTTGTATGAAAGTGCCTCTCTGCTGCTGTAAGAACCCAGCGGAGGCTCATTGTGTTCACATGTTGCCCCTTTTCACTTAATGTTCCCAAGGTGGAGCACAACATGATTACAACTCGCATGAAAAGGAACCCGCTGACTTATAATATAACCTTTTTAAAAGGTCTATTGAGTCAAAATTCACCTGCTCAAACTTTTACTTTTCCTGCTCCGTGTCCAGCAGCCGATGTGTGAAAGCACGAAGGGTCCATGTGGCGGTCTGAGGAACCTGCGGATGTGATGCGTCGTGGGCGCTGCGAGGGCTGGAATGTGTAACAGCTGGATGTCCTTGGTTGGCAGATGGCGGGGGAGCTGGATGAGGGGGGGCCTGGGAGAAGAAGGGTGTGTGTGTGTGTGGGGTGGTATCGCCCCTCTGTGAGAACCTGGACGTTAAAGGGGGGTTTTCACCGATGAGGCAATGGAGAGGAGCATATGGCATCGATCCAGTCGGGCACGGCCTCCCTTTCGCTCAGAATACACACGGTGTGAACCAGGCCGGCTGCATGTTTAGCTTGTTTTATCTTTGCCCGTCAGCAGCAGCGTTCGTTATCATAGTTTCATAGTATTTAAGTATTTCAGAGTGAATCCGGATAATACATAACTATCCCCTTTTAGGCAGCCCGGAGGAGGCTGCAGGTAGCGTGTTCGCTTCTGAACTCGTATCCCGTCCGTCATGGGATCCATATATTTAGAAAAACTCCACATTTCCCTGAAGTTCTCTCTGGGCAGGGACGGGTGTGTCGTAGTGGTGACACTTGCTTTTTCTCCGAGCTGCAGAGAAGGTCTCGGTCAACTCTCACGGAGGAGGAGTTTAGGGTGTTGGGGCAACCTTCGAGTAACCAATGACATCCGAAGCAAAGCCTGCCTCCACACTTTGGGTCTTCCCCGTGTGAGTGCATGTAGTGGGAGGGTCTGTGAGAGTGAGCGTCTTCATGTCTCAGTCTTCATTCAGTGGCCCTTGAACTGCTCGGATTGAACCGTGGGCCGGCCGGCTAGCAGGTGCTGCTCAGGGACGAGGACCGAGGTGGACTGGAGTGCACAGTGAGAACCTCTGTGGACCGTCAGGAGCCAGCAGCATGCTGAGGATCCAGGTGTTGTTGCCTCTCCTGGTCCTCTGTGCCAGGAGCTTGGATGCCTGGTGGTGGATCCCGGACACCACCGAGGCTCCGGCGCTGACCACGCCAGCCAACGGCACCACGCCACCCAACGGCACCACGCCAGCCAACGGCACCACGCCAGCCAACGGCACCACGCCATCCAAAGGCACGCCATCCAAAGGCACGCCACCCAACGGCACCACGCCAGCCAACGGCACCACGCCATCCAAAGGCACGCCACCCCACGGCACCGCGCCACTCAACGGCACCGCGCCACTCAACGGCACCACGTCACCCAACGGCACCGCGCCACCCAACGGCACCGCGCCACTCAACGGCACCACGCCACTCAACGCCCCACTGGCGAAGGACGAGGAGGATGACGACCTATCCGGACTTGGGGAAGAAATTGTCAACGTGGCGACAGGAATCCGTAAGTTTGTGGAGACGTGGGACGCGACCCCGGCCGCCAGGACTGATGACGGGGGCGTGACGGAGGAGGTGGAGCGCGTCGGCGCTAACACCACGGGTAACACACGCCGGTTCGGAGAGGAGAGGGTGGGGGGCGGGGTAGAGCGATCTGACGTCGAAGTCCTGGCTCTTAATTTAACCAGAATAACAGTTGACCCGCTGACCCCCCCCGACAGTCCCGCCAATAGTTCCGACCAATCGTGTCACCCGGTGCCCTCCGATTGGCCAATTTGCTCCGTCGGACGGCCACAATTTTTCGCGCTGCCCAACTTTTTGAACCACGCGGCCGTGGAGGAGGTGGGGGCGGTCCTACAGGAGTGGGCGTGGCTCGCCGCGGCCAGGTGCCACCACAGCGCGGAGTGGTTCCTCTGCCTCCTGCTGGCGCCCGCGTGCCCGCAGCCCGCCGGGCCCCCGCCCTGCCGCAGCTTCTGCCAGGTGCTGCAGGACAGCTGCTGGGCGTCTCTGGAGGGGGGGCGTCTGCCGGTGGACTGTCACCTGCTGCCCGAGAGGGCGTGTGCGTCAGTTAGTAACCAGAAAGGTAACGCCGGCGCGTGAGAATGTTCCCCCGTCCGCTGGTACATACCGAATCCGCCACTTCCTGTCTGTCTGTGTCCTTTGTGTTTTTTTTGCTCTAACATGACGTTGCATGTTTTAATGCATTTAATGCAACACTTGCTCAACCCACTTGTAGTTTTTCATACGGTTTGAAAGGCAAAACTTTGAGCGGGCCGCAGAGACGTGATTGGCTCTCACCTTTTGACGCCACACCCCCATTTTTATTTATTCTGCAACTTGCAGATTGTGTCTGGTTGAGTTCCCCTTTAATGAAGCTTTCCATCCCAATAAACATCCCGTCTGCTCTCACCATTGTTGTCCGTTACATTTTTGTTGCATTAGCAGTTGCAGATTGATGTGTCGTGTTTACTGTGCTGAATGCTGCTGCTCAGGCATGTTTCAAGTCTCTGCACGACGTGCGTCAGAGCCAAATGAAGCCAAATATGTGTCGTATAAATAGTCTGCGATTGATTTGTTAAAACATGCACGTCTGCAGTGGTTGTTGCTTTCCAGAGGATGTTTACCTTCTTGTGATTGTCTTGTCCTCACCGTGCAGAAGAGCTTCTGCTCTGTGTGAGCAATGGACAGCAACGTTGTTTTATTTATTTGTTGTATTGAAACCAGCTCGCTCCAGTGCAGGGTATCGTATCTTTAAGTCCATTCATTCTGCACAAATCCTCTTAAAATGACTTTGCAAATGATGAGGCAAAGGTTCCCAAGTTCATGAAGAAACGCATAAACCTTACAGACCCGTCATAAGTTATGCCCCATCGACCACATGAACTAAAACCCATCTTCATCATGTGCCGTCCCACAGGAACATCTAATGTTTATGCTCCGGCTTTGAGTGGAAGATGGTTTTGTAATTTTCCACAAGTGTTTGGATAACCTTTTAAACCACGCTGCGAAACACTAGCTGTATAATTTAGTTCCCCTCTGAACCCCGCGGAGGTAAAGTGGCCTCGTGGGGAACGCTTTGGACTCCAAGCGCTCCAGGATGTGACACGTCGACGCTCTTGTCGTTGGTTTTATTTGGTGTGATTTTCCAAACGCCTGCGTTGGCTCATGTGTGCAGAAAGCCAACTGAACCCTAGTGACTTCTCTCGTTGGTTTTAAGGACGTTATGTTTTATGAGGGAATACAAGGCGGTCTGTACAATAATCATTCCTCCCGTCGCGTCGTACCCCTGCAGGCCAGTCACCCATTTCGTCTCAGCTGATCTACTTGTCGCCTCGATTCCGATCAGCTGGCGAGGAATTCCGGGTGGATTTTGGGTCCGGATGCTTTCGATGCTTCTGGAGTCACAGACGGGGGAACAATTGGGCCGTCTGTGGTGGGGGGGGTGGCATTCGTGATGGCGGCTGTGGGCGGGAAGAGTGTGGCGATTGTGCGCTCGCTTTGGGAGAAAGGGCAAAGGCGCCGCGGTACGTAACGAGCACAAGAGCGCCTTGTGACCGGGGATGCGACTGGCTGGCTGTGTGTGTGTGTGTGTGTCGGCGTCTCCGCCAGTGGTCAGAGGGCGCGGCCAGTCGCCCACCGCCCCAAACCAGTGACCCTTGATGGGTGGTAATGAAGTGGTGAGCCGGTTGTTTATGATCTGCATCCATGGCAACGGCCACAAGTGTGGAAAACCGGATCAGTGGAAGCAGAAGCAAAACGTTAAGGCGAAATTTAACAATTTGAACTAATAAATAGTTTGGAAATTTGGATTCCTGCCAAGGAAACCGGACTGGAATGAAAACGGCGTAGACGTCGCAGCTACGTCGCCTCCGTTGGAAGCGTCTCTGGTGCCTCAGTGGGTTTGGTCCCAGGAGAGCAGACCTGCAGCTGTTAATGGTCGAACCCACTGGTGTATCTGGTGTTTTTCGAGATTTCGTGCCTCGGGGTTCCTCGTCGTGTGTCCTCCTTCATACTGAGGGTCTGCTTTTCCCAATGAGGACTGCAGCTTCCAGCTGGAGGTAGAGAACAATGCTCTCAGGCATTCTTTGGTAATGCTGCAATGTTCTTTCCCCTTTCGTGTGCGAGACGCCTCCTCACACAGAATGGAAAGAAATGTTTTGTGTAATTATAGACGAGGAATGAGAAGATTTCATCTTGGATATCCTCCAAAAATCTCAATGTTGCAGCTTTTTTTCCTGGTTATTAAAAGTTAGCTGACGCTCGGCTTGTTTTGTGAGACGGTATACATTTAAAGCTTGCATTTTTTTTAATGCAAAACCTGAGAAAACTGCTTTTGGGAATAATGAAAAGCAAATGGAGTGGAGCATCAGTGGATGCAAAGTCTGGTCTGGCAGCAGATTTGAAAACTGTTATTTCTGAACCTTGTGTTGTTCATCTTTCCCCCGAGGAAACACTGGTTTCAGCCCCTTTTAACTGACATGTTTCCATGGAGGCTTTTGGGCCCGACTCAGGGTCCACTTTCCCAGGGACATCTGACACTCATTTCCTCTGCATCTGTCCGCCTGAGCCTCTCCTCACTGGCAGCATCGTCACACGGTTAAACAGGCATGGAATGTCCGTGGGGGTAAGCGTGGTAAAACAGTGCTGGCACGTCAGTAATCCCCTGTAACAGAATACATACGCGAGGCCATGTTTTATGCATGTTGTTCCTCCACCCAAAGGGCCTCGTTAGCATGACGCGGGGAGCCGACAGAAGCCTGGCGCACGCGGTGTCACGCTTCCTCCATCTGCGTGTGTTGAGCGTTTCCAGAAACAGCTGATCACTGACTGATGACTTGAAAGGCAGAGCTCGTTCTTTGTTAATCCACATTAAGCATTTATCAATAATCTTGCTTGGTTCCCAGGAAAACGTTTGGCCTGAAAGACGTCGTTCTCGCTCATGGGAGCCTTGTGCCGGCTCGGTGGGAGAGCTGTGGCCGCGCTGGACAGCTTCCAGATGTGAGGCGTATGAAGTGAAGCAAGATCTTAACTTCCAATGCCGCTGCAGAGGAAGGACGTTTCCTTCTAGAGATTAAGAAAAAAAAGCAGCTTTTATTCTACATAATTGCGGCAGCTGAGTGCGTGCAACAGCTGCAGCAGCTGTGAGACGGACCGGTAGCAGGTGCCCTCGGTGGGAAGTTGACCACCCGCCGCGTCCTCCGATTGGACGAAATCCCTCAGAATCCGGACTTAGTGGCTGCTGCTCACTTCCACGGAACAGAACACGGCTGTTCGTGCAACGAGTGTTTGTGAGAACGAGTGTTCTGGCCGAGGGGCCGAGTGCAGATGTGCTGGTCAGAACAATCTTGTCTTGTCAACACTCATTTTTTATTTTTGGGGGGGAAAATGCGTGGAGGAAAAAATCAGTCCAAGATCAGAGGATATAATTCTCACTTTAAGGCAGATATTTTTTTAAATCAATTAATTGTTTGAATGATTTTCTTGAATTTATTGTTTGGATTTTTACTGTGATTGAGATTGAGATTTTGTTACGTGCATCTTAATCAAACCATCAAAGCTTCTACAGTTTCTAAATCTCACATTTAGAACAATGTGTTCTTACTGTTTCATGCATGATTTTTTATTTTAGCAGGCAGCTGTTCTTTGTCAGGCACAGCTTCCTCTCGCTCCTCTGACTGAACACTGAACTTAGCTGCATGCGATACTTTCACGTGATTAATAAACGTGGGAAACCCCCACGACTTCTGACCCCTGGGAGCGTTCAATGCTCACATTGTACTTTGGGGTCCTCTTCTCTTATGAATCCGTGATGACAGAAGTGTCCTCCAGTTCTCCCCCGTGACTCTGATTTATGACAATATGATCTGTTGGTCTCTTGGGCTGTTTGAATCTATGGGAACTGAAACATCTGCAGTTTTTTTTCCCCATTAATTCTGTCTGTTGGGTAAATGTAGGATGGTGCGATCCAGCATTGGTTGAACCGCTGCAGGTTGACCTGAAAGGTCGACGTGTGTGTTGTTCCAGAGGCGCCCGTCATGGACAGTTGAGTCTTTACTCTAAACTTGCAGCCCTTCCTGCAGTGAAAGTTAACACCTCCTGACCTCATTTAGAAAGATCGCTGAAGCATGAGACGTTTATTTTCTCCTCGAATTCTACAAACAGTTTTTCAAAGATTTCTGTGCTTGAACTGACCGACTCTCTGGAACTCCACAAGCTGATAGTTCAAACACTTGAGCTCTTTTTTTAAGGGGAAATAATTACAAAATACGTCATATATTAAACTTATTCTTTTCAATCTCTAGTTGCATTCATGCTCAGTGAAATGACCTCACTCGAAGGCCGTTCTTGCCGTTCAGCCGCCCTCCTCTTCATTGCTCGGCCTCTTTGTTTTCCCGCAGAGGAGAGCGGCGTCTCTTTGCTCCAGCTGATCGGAGACCCTCTGCCCGAGGAGGTCACCAGGTCGTACATGCCGAACGGGGAGAGCGCCTACGTCTTCACCTCCGCGGCGGTGTCCGGCCAGCCGGCCGTGGCCCACGTGCCCAACCCTTTCCACCGCCACTTCTCCCTCCTCTTCCACGTCAAGCCCTCCACCCCCGCCGCCGCCGTGCTCTTCTCCATCACCGACGGGCCCCAGAGGATCATGTACATCGCCGTCAAGCTCGGCGCGGTGCGGTCCGGCCGGCAGCGGGTGCAGCTCTTCTACACGGAGCCCGACGCCGAGGCCTCCTACGAGGCGGCCAGCTTCGAGGTGCCGAGCATGGTGGGCGCGTGGAACCGCTTCTCGCTGGCGGTCTACGAGGAGCGGGTGACCTTCTACTACGGCTGCGACTCGGTGCCGCAGGTGTTGAAGTTTGAGCGCTCGCCGGATCCCATGGAGCTCGATGCCGGGGCGGGCATCTTCGTGGGTCAGGCAGGAGGAGCCGACGGGGACAAGTTCCAGGTACCTTCTTCAATCATTGCAGCAGCTGACCAGGTTGCAGCTGTTGTGTGTCCCAGATGTGGACAAAAGACACGACCAAGACATTTTATATCAAATCGATGTCTCACAAATTGATCACTTGTACAGACCTTTACACTTTAGCATTGGGAGGAGAAGGAATCTCCCGTCCGTATGCTCCACGGTACCAGCAGAGGAAACGCTCCCGGGCCGAAGGGATGTTTGCGCATCACATTTGTGCCTGAAATGAATTTTTTACAAACAGCATGAATCCTCCAAATGTCACCCACGGGAGCTGCAGCAGTGAGAGTGATTGTGTACTGCATGAGCAGGTGTGTGTGTGTGTGTGTTCATTGGGTCGGATCCCCCTTTTAACATCTCCCTCTGGGCCACATCGAGCATCGGAATGGGAGGAATGACCCTCCCTGTTCTTGTAAATCTATTACTTGACCCTCTGACCTCTCGGCCTGCACCCGCTCAGTGACCCAGGTGACGGTCACGTGACCTGTGAAGTGAAGTAGAGACATCATTCGTCATACAGGTTTAAGTAGTAGTCCACCTTGACTCCAAAAGTCTGCGTCACGTTCAAGAGCCAGAATCAGGTCTCTGCTGGATTCATCCGCGTGACTCCATACGGCGTTCGTAGTGTTTTCATTTCAGAGGTGACGTCGTCGCCAAAGACGCTTGTAGCATTCGCTGTGTGTGTTTCCAGGGGGAGATAGCCGATCTGAAGCTAGTGGGAAACCACCTCGCAGCTGAGCGTCTGTGTGACAACGAGGACGACTCCGACGCTGTGAGTCTTCGGTTCATCAAGCCGTTTGATTTAAGGTGCCTGAATGCTTTGGTGTGTGAAACGTCTTTTCTTTCCCTCCGTCTCGCAGGCCTCTGGAGACTGGAGCGGCAGCGGGGAAGGAGACGGGACACCCGCGGTGACCGCCGTGAAGGTTGGTCTTCCCGTTCCATTTAAATGGACGTGCATGAATACAGAAGTCAGACACCCTTAGTGCACTCACATGGTCAGCACTTTGTCGAATGGAGATAACGAGCATCAACAAACTCTGTAATACAAGGTCTCACCTCATTGCAGAACTCGAGGTAATGTAACGCTATTTGTAGCTTCAATGGTTTAGGTTGCAGCTTGAATTCACTGAGTAAACTTCTACAATGAAGCATTGCGTTTTGGGGATTTCTGCTCTTTTTTTTAAACCGTTTTATTTCCAGACTTCAGCCACTTTCTCCCGGCCGCTACCTGAACCGCCTCTGATATCCTCGGATGGACCGGAAAACAAAGAAAGAGGTAAAATGGCGTCATCGTCATCAGTGTAATGCCTCACATCTTCATCATCATCTTTTTAATGACACGGCAGCCGCTGCCAACTAAAGGTCTGTGGACTTGTATCCATGAATATGTGCAAAAGGGTGCCTGCCTGGACCTGAAGACAGGTTCTGCTGCAGGGTTTCAACGTGTCGACTCGCGGAACTCTTATGAGATCCAACAATTTGCACTGGTGCACTAACATGAATGTAAAGGAAGTAATACAGATTAACATTAGCTGTAAATAATTCATGAACCTCAGCGTAACATTTTCTTTGCTAAGAAGTGGAATCTAGAAGAATCCATAATCTATATTTACCAAATAAAATACAGTTTTGACTCACAAGGTGCCTCTGTTTGGTTCCCGGTGATGGTTTGCAGGAAAACTGATGTATTTAGCCTTGTTTTGTGTTGACATTTACAACAATGTGTCAAAAGGGGGAATTGTGGGTGATGCAGTAGCACCCTCTGCAGAACGGATGGCTTCACTGCTTCTACTGACCGTCGTGAGGTCACTAGGTGGCGCCAGACTTATGAGCGAGAACCCTGAAACTGTCATTTATAATACGAATGATAATAATTACTGTTTGTACTTCAGCATTTTGGCTGCGATAATGTTCACTGTTGATAAATGACCTAATTTATGCAATCCTAAATATTAGAGAAATATCCCTGTACAATGAACATGTCAATTGTGTCTTGAATAGTTATTTTTATCTTTTGTACTCGTATCAACGAGAAGTTAAATTGTCAGCCACAACGTAGTTTTAATCCTATCTTTAATGTGCTTTAATCGTGCCGCCTGTGTGTGACTGTTCGCTTTTTGTTGCTCTGCACGTTGCATTGAGTCGACCTCTTCCTGACTTTTCCATCGGGACGTCCTTCAGGTTCGAAAGGGGACAAAGGTGACCGAGGAGCGACGGGCTTGGCGGGGGACTCGGGCCCCGCGGGGCCGAAGGGGGATTCTGGCTCCGACTCCTCGGGTTCCTCCTCTGGTTCCTCTGGTTCCTCCTCTCAGGGGGGAGAACAAGGCCAAAAGGTACAAACATCTCTCTGTGTGCATGAAAGTCAGACGCAAATCACACACACAAATTCCTAATTCTCTGTTTGTCTTCATCTCAGGGAGAAAAGGGTGCAAAGGTATGTTTGCTTCTTTCTTCTTCTTCTTCTTCTTCTTTTATTTCAGCTCTGCTCATTTTTAATCCCGTTTCTCTTCCTCAGGGGAATTCTGGCTTTGGATACTCGGGCAATAAAGGAGAACGAGGGGCCCAGGGCCCCCCCGGGCGCACCGGTCCTCCCGGACCTTCAGCTGAGGTGCTTCGACTCGGGAACGGCTCCGTTGTGCAGCAGGGGTCCAGACTACCGGGACCCCCTGGACCAGCGGGCTCGGACGGGGCCGCAGGACCCCCAGGAGAGGATGGAGAACCCGTGCGTGTAGAAAGTTTGGTTGCTGGCGAATGTTTTGTTTTAGTGTATTGATGTCACTCACTGGTGGTTCCTCTTTCAGGGGGATCCCGGAGAGGATGGAAAAGCTGTAAGCGTCTTTGTTTTTAATGCTCACATTTGTCTTCCTATTAAACAGATTTATTTGTGGACTCGCTAATTCAAACGTTAGCAGTGTGACTCTCCGTTGTTGCTCCTGTTCCCAGGGTCCCAGTGGGCCACCAGGCTTTCCAGGGACTCCAGGAGCATCTGGTGCCAAAGGCCAGAAGGTTGTAGTGGAATAAGATGCATCATGTTGATGTATTGTATTAAAAAGACTTGTTCACGGTAACAATTGTTTTTTTTTTCTTTCTTCAGGGCGATCTCGGAGAGGGTCAACCAGGACCCAGAGGCCCCCCGGGTCTACCAGGACCTCCCGGACCTGGGACCGGTGACAACCCGGTAAGGCCGCACTTCAAACCCTCGACTCGTCCGGTATTCTTCGCTCCAGACTTTTCACTGTGTTCTGTTTGCAGTTTATCGACATGGAGGGCTCAGGGTTCCCAGACTCGTACAAGAGGGTATGTTGATGAGCGTCGTTCAAACTTAGCGGCTCTTTTTCTTTGCGACATAAAAGACTATTTGGTTCTTCATCAGGGTGCCCTTGGTCCTCCGGGCCCCCCGGGGCCTCCCGGGCCCCCTGGGGTCTCTGTGGCTCTGGGACCCGACGGTCCGATTGCTTTCGGACCACCTGGACCACCTGGACAGGATGGAGCGCCCGGTCTACCAGTGGGTTAATACAATACATTTGTTCGTCAAAAAATTAGACATGTCAAACAGTTGTAAAATGTCACTATATGGACTTTCTTACTGAAACATAAAGACCAATAAACGTGTGTGTGCTCCTGCAGGGTCCTCCTGGTCCTCCTGGTAGAATAGGTCAACCTGGACCCGCAGGAGGGAAGGTGAGGAAAAGCGACGGTTGATGAAACATTTCTCCGATTTTCAATATAATACTTGGGGCTTGTGAGACGGGCGGATTTCATTAGGTTTTTGTCACAAAATACTTTCCCCTGCAGGGTGACAGCGGTGACCTTGGTCTCCCAGGAGCCGCTGGAGAAAAGGTGATTTTATAGTTAAAAAGTGTTTTCTATTTATTCTTTCTACTTTAAATCTAAAATGATGTGACGATGCATCCAGATAGATTCTGTCCTCCGTGTTTGTTTCCTCTAGCAAACCTCACAAGGCTCCAACTTTTTCACCGACCTGTTTTCTTACTTTGCTCCATCCTCTACGGTGTGTAATGGGTTGCAGGTACTGGGGGGGGGGTCTCTGCTTTGTTGGTTTCCTTCCTCGCACGCTGTCATTATCTCTTTAACATTGGGGAGTGAGTCCTCCTTCTTATGGAACTTCCTCCACCTTTCTACTACTCTGCATCTGTTTGTTTTTTTGTTCTTCTTCTTTCCATCTCGACACACTTCTCTTGCATGTCCTTTTTTTCATCACTTGCATCAAAAGTGTCTCAACCCGCTGATCAGTGTCCTTCCTCCCCGCAGGGTGCTCAGGGTGACCTGGGACTCCCGGGTGCCTCAGGGCAGGGAGGGCTGGCAGGGCTTCCAGGTCCCATGGGACCAGTTGGACCCCCGGGACCCCCCGGTCCACCAGGGCCACCGCCTCGCTTTGGTTACGTGAGTAGAGGGTGAAACAAATACAGGGATGGGTTGTGAGATCTACCAATCTCTAATCAAAGGGTGTGTGTGATGGACAGAAGTTCTCTCCTCCGTTCCCCTCAGGGTTACCAGGATGGAGACGGGACGAACAACGGCTCGCCGGGCATCGCTGGCCCACCTGGACCTCAGGTACCCCATCACCTAAACCCTAGACCTTACACTTTGCACAAGACGCTCATGAGCCCATGTCTTCTGTCTTCCAGGGTCCAGCCGGTGTCCCAGGTCTACCTGTGAGTCCTGCGGAGTCCTCTTTCCATAGATTATACAACACAAATACGCCTGTTGTTCACGGAGAGATATCAGTGGTGTTTTAAGAGTTTAATCATGACTTCCAGGGTAGGCCGGGTTTTCCAGGTAACCATGGAGACAAAGGATCAGAGGGACCGGCAGGACCTCGTGGGATTCCAGGTCTCGACGGCTTCCCAGGACAGCCGGTGCGAGCCCAGATGCATTATGGGAGTTCTACTGCAAATAATTACACACTTTCCCGGTTGTACACTAATAATGTTGATATTTTCAGGGTGAAAAGGGGAACAGCGGACAGCAGGGGGAGCCGGTGAGTCACGCGCAAAATATTTTAAACGTGTAACATGAATTATTAATATGCAAATATATTTACTGAGCTGTTAAACTATTTGGATGAAAGCGCCTGTTGCAAGTTACATATTGTTAATGCAATTAAAATATATACACATTTACTCATGTATCGTACATAAAAGCAATTGAACGTATCAAGTGCTATGCCAGTCAGTATATTGAGAATAAAGATTAGCTAATACGTTTTGTGGAATGTATTGATTGACATATACATGTGCCCTATAATCTACTTATCTTTATCTACATTACTGCTCCAACAGTATTCGCTTGAATTCGTTACCTTGGAGACGACATCTTATGGATGATGTATACTTTTTGTTTTTGTGGCAGGGTCTGCCAGGGCGAGACGGGGGTCTTCCTGGACCTCCAGGGCCTCCCGGTCCTCCAGGACAAGTCCCGTACCAGACGAGCGATGTGAGTCAGCGGCCCAAAACACGTGAAGAATGAATTTAACCCTCACACCAAAGCCTGCCATATGATCCCTGGTTAATGTTTGAGTTACTCACATTCACTAACGGTCACCGCCTGCACACACTAACCGACCTGACTTTGTCTTGCTGTAGTATAATGACGTTTATTGGAGCGAAGGCCTCCAGGTGAGTTGTTCCATAACTAACCTCCCCGGAAAGCTAACCCCGACTGAAGTTCTCTCAACACGTTTGCACATGTGTTCCCTTTCTACACGTCTCATCGCTCTTTTCTTTAGGGCGGGATTGGTTTTCCGGGTCGACCAGGGTTCCCAGTATGTGGTTTTATCAATATCGCACAGATTTGAAAATCAATGTGACGAAATAAACGGTGGCAGTGAGTGTTTTCGTGCTTTTATTTAGGGCCCCTCGGGACCAAAAGGAGACAAGGGAGATGTGGGTCCTTCGGGATACGCAACTAAAGTAAGATAATACATATTTGAATTTGTTCATTCAGCATGCTGAATGATACGTTGTGCAGTATTGCAAAGATTGACCCCTTATTTAGTAGATCTACATTTATTGGGGTTGACATTCCTTTCTCAGTCTTGATATTATTTCTCCCTGTGATTACAGTTCTTTTTCTACCATACATCAAACATTTCGATTTCTGCAAGTAAAATCATGATTTGGGGTTTTTTGCTTGCAGAAAACATCCTGCTTTACAAATTAAAAGCAGCACAATCAGTATTTTTTTTAATCTAAGCAGTCGTTGGAATCTTTTAGGAAGATGCCCTTTTGTTTTTCCCTGCAGTGATTCACATGAAACGTGTTGTGTTCAGGGGCAGAAGGGAGAACCGGGTATCATCACGGACTCTGATGGGAGACCTCAGTACATCGGTGGTCAGGCGGGACGTCCGGTGAGAACCTCTTTGACCGGATAACCTGCGATGAGGATGCATTCCTGCATCCCGGGACATGTTGCATCGAGCTTTCGTCCAGTCCTGCTCATTCTCTTTAAATCCAGGAATCTTATGCGTCCAATTAAGGGATTAATGCCTAAAAGGTGTTTTGTGTATTTGTGAACAGGGCGACCGAGGACCTGCTGGCCCAGAGGGACCTAGAGTGCGTGCCATATTTGTATTTACCACATTTGGTGTTTTACTGATTCAACAAACAGCATTGCATCAGTAGAATAACCCTAATAGATCGTTCTTTCTTCCCCAGGGTCCTCCTGGTCCTTCAGGACACAAGGGAGAGATCGGGCTACCAGGTAGACCTGTAAGTAGAACTCCTGCTATGTTTAAAATGGTACAAACCACTGCAGAATGAATGTGTACTCCATTCACATTGGGGCTTTAGTGATGCTCACATTTGATTTTAAAATGTGTTTTATTTTAGGGTCGCCCGGGGCTGAACGGCGTCAGAGGAGAGAAGGGGGACTCGCACTCTGGATATGGATCCGGTATCGCTGTGAGTATCGCAGATTCATTTTATTTAAAAGTCCGAGGAGGAGGCGACTGGCACACGGTAATCTATGTTTGACGGTGTGTCCCAGGGTCCTCCAGGTCCACCGGGCCCCCCTGGTCCTCCAGGAGGTTCTTCCCCCACTCTCTCGGTAAGCATAATTTTATTTATCATTCATCTTATTTCTGTCCAGTAAATAGAAAAATAGAATAGAAAAATTAAAAGTCAAATGCAACACTGAAAGCTTTATAGTGTATGTATAGTAAATAAATAGTAAACTTAAAGCTTCTTAAATAGTGCGACTTGTGATTGTGAACGATCATCTTTGTTTTTTCAGGGATATGATCACAGGTTTCACCCAGGTAATCTCACCTTTTAATGGAATAGTTTGACGCCTATCGATGCCGGTCTCACGTCTCTGTCCAATTAAAGCTACGCGCACATAGCTTAGCTTAGCATAAAGACTGGATATGCGTGGAAGCGGCTAGCCCGTTGACACTTTGTTGCCGTTCCTCCTGTTTGTAGGTACTAAAGGAGAGAAAGGTGATCGAGGAACTCCAGGGACTCCAGGTAGGGCTTCTTCTTCTATGCAAACGTGTGCAGAAAAGAGCTGAAGAGTAGATGTTTATAGACACATTTCTGTTTCTGCTTTGTTTGTGGTCCAGGTGGCGGATCAACCTTTGGCCTTACCTCCACTATTAGGGTAAGCTTCCACTCTGATGTCTGTGGTTAAACTATTAGCCTCGGTTAGATTTTTGTATTCATATGTTTTGGATGTTTATGTGTGCAGGATGAGTTGAAAGGGGTTCGGGGCGATCCGGGCTTCAAAGGAGAGAAAGGAGAACCGGGTGGCGGATATTACGGAGGGAGCGGAGTCGGAGTCCCTGGAGTGCCTGGACCCCCCGTAAGATCCCACTTCCAAAATCCTAAAGCACTCTGTTCAAATGAGTCCAACCCTGAACCTTTCTCTGTCCTTGATCCATCAGGGTCCCAGAGGCGATTCAATCGTCGGCCCGTCGGGCCCTCAAGGGCCACCTGGTCAGCCAGGAAGAGGGTACGATGGGCCGCCTGGACCACCAGGGCCGCCGGGGCCGCCAGGAGAGTCCTCACCCGGAACACAAAGGGGCACGCAGAGTGGGTTACCATCATAAACTCCCCACATATTCACCATCAAAGACCTTTGCACATTGGAGAGGGGGGGTGCAAATATTGCAAAAGGTATTTATTCAAGCCTCAAGTGTGAATTCCTTCCTCTTTCTTAATGACAGCGATCAATATTCCTGGACCCCCGGGACCGCCTGGAGTACCTGGACACTCCTCAGGGGTGAGAAAACTTTGTTCTTGTGATTGTTCTGCTTTATTTCTAAATGATGGACCCATTTACCATGAAGAACAAAACGTTACTGCCATCACAGCTGCAGGAGAAAAGCCCTGTTCACTTTAAGCGTTTTGCCGTTCGTAGGTGACAGTGATGAGGTCTTATGACACCATGACAGCCACCGCTAGAAGGCAGCCCGAGGGCTCCCTGGTCTACGTCATAGAACAAACAGATCTCTACATCCGGGTCCGAGATGGAGTTCGTCAAGTCCAGGTGAGAGAAATACTTTTTAATCATCAGGTGAGACATAAAAATACTCCCCTTGTATATTAATGGAGTCCTTTGTGTTTTATTCAGCTCGGGGGCTACATCGCTTTTCCCAGTGAGGATGTGAGTGAGGTTTTTCCTTTTTCCCTTTCCTTCAGAACATATGTGTCATGTGTGAATACATATGTTCTTTTATCTTCAGGGTAATGAGGTAGCAGCTGTGGAGCCCCCACCAGTCATCCCCTATTTCACAGACCACCACCCAAGCAACCCTGCACACGACGCCGTCCCCATTCCTGAGAGTCCGGTCCCCCGGTACCCTTCAAACCCAGACCCCCGGTACCCTTCAAACCCAGACCCCCGATACCCATCAAACCCAGACCCACAATACCCGTCAAACCCAGACCCCCGGTACCCTTCAAACCCAGACCCCCGGTACCCTTCAAACCCAGACCCCCGATACCCATCAAACCCAGACCCACAATACCCATCAAACCCAGACCCCCGGTATCCTTCAAACCCTGACCCACAATACCCATCAAATCCAGACCCCCGGTACCCTTCAAACCCGGACCCACAATACCCATCAAACCCAGACCCCCGGTATCCTTCAAACCCTGACCCACAATACCCATCAAATCCAGACCCCCGGTACCCTTCAAACCCGGACCCACAATACCCATCAAATCCAGACCCAGCATACCAACCTGACACACGATATCAGCCGGATCCGCGGTTCCCGGCTCCAACAGATCCCAGGTATCCAAGTTACACAGACCGGATAAATCAACCAGACGGTAGGATTTCTTTGAATACGGCCCAGGAACGCCCTGCCTACCCGGACCCTCGTTACCCGGTCACCCCCCAGCGAAGACCAGCTCCTGCTGTGCCCCAGATTCCAGTCCACCATCACACCTCAGGTCCAGGGGTAAGAGACTAACCCTATCCCTTTTTTTCCTCATTGACGGGTCTTCTGCTCTAGGTTTTCTCTGTAAAACGGAACATTAATTGAACATATCTGTGTTCCTGCAGCTCCACCTAATCGCCCTGAACAGCCCCCAGACCGGCTCCATGCGGGGCATCCGCGGGGCCGACTACCTGTGCTTCACTCAGGCCCAGGCCGTCGGGCTGAAGGGGACTTTCCGGGCCTTCCTGTCCGCCAGACTCCAGGATCTGCACAGCATCGTCCGCAAGGCCGACAGGGACCGAGTGCCAATAGTCAACCTGAAGGTGCTTACGCGGCCATTTAGGGGAATCGTTTGAAAGTGAATATAAAGCTACGGGTTAGCTTAGCACGAAGCGAGAAACAACATCTTTGTGCTGATTGTCTCCAGGACGAGGTTCTGTTTGACAGCTGGGACGCCGTCTTCAACGACGGCAGGGTGAAGGACAACGTGCCAATCTACTCCTTCGATGGGAAAGATGTCCTCGACGACGGCACATGGTGAGCCCGACGAGCCGCGGATGTGCAAACGCCATCGTCCAAACTAAGTGGAGAACGGACTCGAATCACAAGGGCATAAACTGTCGAAATTAACTTTACTTTTTCTATCCTCGACGCCAGGCCAGACAAGATGGTGTGGCACGGCTCGACGGGCGGCGGGCAGGGCCACGTGGACGGCATGTGCGAGATGTGGCGCGTGGACAACAGGGCGGTGACCGGCATGGCGTCGCCGCTGCAGAGCGGCAGCCTGCTGCAGGCCAGCGCCAGCAGCTGCTCCGGCTCCTACGTGGTGCTGTGCATCGAGAACAGCTACGCCGCAGAGGCCAAGAGATAGACGCGCGCACACACACACACACACACACACACACACTGGACAAAGCAGTCAGACGTGCTTTGGTCCACAGATGCTCTTCTATCTACTGTAAATAAGTCTTTTTTTTGTCATGAATAGTTTGTGTGTCAGCCCCTCGTATTTGGTGCTATTCAGAATTATCCCACTTCTGGAGCCAACGTTGAGTTCAGGTGACTGTTGTCGCCATAACGTTGATGTAAATGTTAACATTAGCTTGGTGCTAGCTCGTTAGCTGTTGAGATTTAGAAACAACGTCCAGATTACTCTGGATAATTAACAGAACACAGACTGATTTCTTAAGGACTATTTTCTTTGCAGGAAGTAGTTCCGAAGCCCGGTAAATGAAATGTTTGTTTTTGACTTCATCTTATCTGCACACTGATATCTGTAACCCTTAGCACTCCATTAACAGCCTTTTTATACCTTCAACTGTCGTACTTGGGGAGTTTTCAAATCTTAGCAGTAACAAATGGATATTTATTTTTTTATAAACTGTTTCTACTATATTGTGATGTGAATGCGTTCACAAATAATTACAACATTTCCAAATATATCCAGCAAATGTGCGAACCCTACACAAATGTGTGTAATGAATATTAAACTCTAATATGGAGTTGGTGCACTTGGTAAGCAGACACGATTATCTAGAGATATCTGGAGGATTCAGCTCTAAATGTGTGTTCATGCACTGTTGCTTTCTGTTTGCCAGCTTAAACACGGACATTATTCCAGGGTTTTTAGTCCAAAGTGATGTTTGAATTTGCCATAACCAATTCAGTTACATTTTTATATTGCTTTTGTTTTCTTGTGTGAGCGCGATTTTTAATTCTCATTGAATAAACCTGTGTGGAAGTTGTGAGTGTTTGTTCTTTCTTGAGTGAGTATTGCTGTAATTTGTATATAGGGATATGACATATGCAGTCTATTTACTCTGTAGAGGGATGTCTGTTCAGCAGGTAACATTCTTCCAAGGGAAGACAATGATTTAAATGTAAACCTTGGATAGAATTTTGCAGCATCGGCACCTTTGTGTTTGTCTGTGACGGTTTCAGATCTACTGTGGATCTGAGTGGATAAATGAAGAATGAGGAATGCGACGGCTTAACGAAAGCTCAGAGGTGACATTTATCATTTTTGACAGCTTTGCTAATTATGCTAATGTGATTACACACAGGGAGCTGCGTTAAAAAATATGTAAAAGTATATTTACAAATGGCAAGAAATGGAGAAAGAGTAGAAAATGCATCGGGACAAACAAACAAACAAAAATAGGATAAAAAAATATGTCCGATTTATCTTTATCTATTTTGGCCCTCTGGTCTTGTTGCCACGGCAACGGCCAACATCATCTGCGTGAGATGCTCGCGGCGTCTGGAGCAGCGAGCAGTTTGTAATTCAGTCCGATCACAAGCGAGCAGAACCGACTGACCGCCACGAAGTCGCAGCAGAGGATGTTGACCCCGCCCGCCTCTACGCCCGGCCGCTGCTCGCTGGTCCAGCTGAGCAGCAACGGGAGAGCCCTCGCCGTCATCTTCCTCATGCCCTGGAGGGGGTGGAGGAGGACGTAGGGAGCGTCCTCCGTCAGGTTCAGGCCGCTGACGTAGAAACCGGCTGGAAACCAAACCGGGAGAGAGAGTTAGTCAAAGAAATATTGCGCACTGTTGTGAATTCAACAAAGTTTAATTTTGATATTTGAATACCTGGTCTTCCTCTGTGCTTCTGGTCCTCCAGGTAAGCAATCACCTTCATAGGATCTGGGCTGTCTGCATACCTGGAGTAATATGTAAACTATAGCTGTAAAAACCAAACTACTGGGTATACATGTTTTAAAGCTCCCATGTTGCATATTTATTTACCTGTACGGTATTTCAGTCCACAGCTCAGGGTGCAGCAGCACCATCTGCTGGTTGCTATAGGAAACCACGACCTGCTGACCTCTGGACCAACAGGAACGCAGAGTGGGAATGTCCTGCATATAAACGCAAATATTAGGTATTTCACATCTTTAGAACTAGAATAAAACTAACTTGTACAATGATACAAAACAACAAATCCTCACTTTTCTGAAGCTGGAAACATGTCTCATGTCGGCCTAATAAACACTCTTTTGTATGGTTTTGTTAAGCATAAAAAGGATGCGCTAATGGATTCATCATTTCAGAGTCTCGGAGTAGCGGCCCGGTTACCCGTGAGAGGCAGAGTTTCTCTCCGAACAGAGTGATGATGAACTCCGCAAGGTGGACGTGATCTTCATCGCTCAGCGACTCGAAATGCGAGCAGGAAACGATTACGATCTCTCTAGGATGAGCGTCCAACCAAGAAGCCAGTTCCTGCAGGGCCTCCTGCACACAAACACACACAAACAAACGAAGCCTCTAGATCGTGTGCCTGTGGATCAAAGTGAACCTTGTCCATACTGTGTGCGTGCGTACCTGCACGGTCATCAGTGTGTAGATGCCGTGGGCAAAGAACAATGTGTTGCCACCAGCCGGCTTCCTCGCAATCCGCAGGTCCAAGAAACGAACGCCAAGCTCACACTGATCACTGAGGACCGATTGCTACGTGCGCGCGTGGAAGAGAAGGACCAGAATAAATGCTTGATGAGAATGTAATGAAACTCTGGCAAATGTAAAGCATTCAAACAAATAATGCAGTACTTGCACTTCACAAGGTAAATACACAGGTTTCTTACATACACATGAAGGTGTCAGAATTGACGTCACTAGCCACAATATTAAAATGCTGTTTATATGGTCATACAGGTAGTAGTGATCGGACAACATAATGCATGGAGGTCCTATTAGCTTGTGAGAGAAGGCTAGGTCGATGCGACGTGTGTAGTCTGCACGCAGGCCTGTGTGCGCGTGCGCGTGCACCTGCGTGGTGGCCCACAGGGAGACGCAGGTTCGAGTCCAGCAGGGAAACAGCCGGTCGATCGCCCTGAGGACGCAGGGCTCCGATCTCACGACCGGAGATGAGACGTCCAGGCAGAAAGACATGCTGTCGTGGCTCCCTGCGGCGAGAGGCGATAACCATGAAGGAATGACGTTACGGTGGAAGACACTGGACGTGTCCCCGCTGTTTTACCGGGTAGAGCCAGGTTCCACAGCGGGACATCCAGCAGCTCCCCGGGCAGACGGGACATCCAGTCCGGGTTCCCCCCGAGCTGCAGCCGCTCTTCGTCTTCCATGTTCTTCACCGGAAATGTTCAGCTTCCTTCGGCATTTAGCTAAATGTTCACCAGGTCTGTCTCCGCTTCCTTGTTTTCAATGTAAACCCCAAGTTTTCCGGATGTGAAAAAAAGAAACCGCTATCAAGCTAGTGGCTATATCGAGCTAGCACTTCCTGTAGGAACCTTCAAAGTAAAACGTGGCGGAAGTTCCATTTCTGAAACTTCAACAACATTAAAATGACCAGTGTGCTAATCTTGCAAGACTAAACTACAATGCATAGTTATAGTTGAGCTTAAATAGAAACTTATTTCCAATTGTAAAAATCCATGTAAACAATGTAAAAAGTTGATTTCAAGGTAAATTAAGTATAGATGTTTTTTTTCCACGTTTCATCAAAATGAATGACAACACATTCTCCGATTACTTTATACTTTGTCTCCTTTCAAATACAGCGCAAATAAAGTAGGACAAGTCATTAATTTAGAAGCAAAGGGCCAACTTATAGATAATAGATTTTAAATGGCTTTGATTGAATTAAACAAGACATTAGAAGAAAATGGAGAAATGTAAAATATTCCGAAACATTTGATAATGTGCGTTTCTTAGAAAGGTATTTATCTCGTTACCGATCCTCTCTGTCCAACTTTCCCTTCTCACAATCCTGTCGTTCAGCTCCTCCAGGCTGTGCCATTCACGAGTTGTTTACTTGACCTTTGTAAAACACGCTTTCTGAGAAAGAGCTTGCGTCTCAGCGTTCCCTTTGGTTCATTTTGAAAGGGCCCTTTTTGCAGTGAACGGGGAACGCAGGTTCGCACAAACATGACACAGAAAATGAAATTGTACAAGAACCATTAAAATGTCAACTAGAACATACCGACACTCATTGGAGTCACACACGGATGGATTATTCCAGTATTTTGTCCCGCAGAAATTAAGCTAAGCACTATCATGTGGCTGCAGTTTAAATCTGAGATGACCTGCTGTTCCTTTAAACCACTGAAAGAAAGTAAATGGAGATGCTATAGTTTGTTTCGTTTATTAAATAAAGCTGATTTAACCTCCATCTCATTGGGGTTTTTTTAAAATTGCAAATACATGGATGCAGGCACCACAATTCAACAGTTCAGGGACAGGATGACAAAATGAAAAACACGGCATCTGTAAACTGGACTCATCTGATCTCCCTCTTAGTCCTAGTTAAATTAAATGTAATCAAATCAAGAGATCAAGGTCATTTTCTATGAAATGCCTATTTGATTTCAGGGCATTGATTTGAAACGTTGTCTTATGATCTGAACTGTCTAAAAACATTCAGGTCAACAACAAGAGTTGTCCTTATTAACTTATTTTACACATTTTACATTGAGTCTAATGTTGTTTAAAGTTGTGTGCTCTATAAGTGATTGCATGCTGACAGGTTTCGACGTCTAAATATAACCCTGACCTGCCCACTCTGGTCACACCACCAACTCAACTCCCATCTGAGCCGGGAGGTGAGCTGAAAGGCAGATGAAGGACAGCGCTCAGAAGACACCTCTGGACTCAGTGTGCACGCCGGCTCTCCCTCCGACAGGTAAGACCTCGGTCTTCACGAGCCGCTGTTCCTCAGCCTCGTATAGTTTACCATGCCATGTATTCTATACAGTAATCGTATCAGTAATTGCGTCATCATTCCGTAAATATAATCCAGGTTTCTCAAGCGGATTAGAGGATTATTTAAATTACACTTTCCTTTAATGGCGTGTATTTTTCAAAAAGCTGTTATATTTTCAGCTTCACTATATCTTAAAGTGACATCGAGGCTGGCTCGAACTCCAACTAAAACAGGCTGTTTTAGTTGGAGCGGTACACATTGAAGAAGAAGGCGTATAGACGGATGGGAGGAGAAGAAAGTTTAGATTATTTCTTTATTAGATTGTGATGGTACGCAGGATTTAGAAAGGGGGGTGTTTGTTGAAGTTTAGTCCTCTGAGATGATTACACGCTATTTTCCAGAGTGTGGAGATGTTTTAATTTTTTTTTTTCAAAAGAATCCTGATATTTATAGCAGGTACAGTCCAGGTTTTGTGGAAGCGTATTTGGGGCTACCTGCTGAAGTCTTTCTTCCCTTTAATTAAATCAATCTGTGAAGGAATAAAATCACTGGTTCTCGTCTCCGTCTTCATGACAAATGAAGAAACCCTGACTGCTCTTCATCCAACTACACAAGTCTCTGTTAACCTTTTTCCTTACTTAAAAACAAATTATTTGTGCCAGAGCGGTGCCGTTGATATCCTTAAATCGACTTCCTGTTGGTTGACTTCAGACCAATCAGTGAACATACGCTGTTAATAATGATTAAGGAGACTTGTAGGCTCCGCTGATCACATCAAATGTGCCCTGAACTGACTTGGTAGAGAAGCATCATTCCCTTTGAACGCCGTCCAGTTAGATTTCCTCCAAGAAATGATCTCCTACGTCTTCAGTATTTAAACCTCTTATGATGCTAACAGCAGACTAAAAGTCGTCCTCCAGCTGAAGTTAAAGGGAGTTTAAAAACTCCTGCTGTGGGTGATGATGAAAAGGTTTATTTCATTTCTTCTTGTATGATGCCTTCCTTTGATTAACTCCTCTGTTCCTCGCATTTCTTCTCTTCCTTCTATCGTTGCTTTTAACGCGTTCTTTTCCTCTCTCCTCCACCCGCTTCAATCCGACCCCCTATTAAATGAATCCTACTGCTCGGGATTAGTCTCTCTTGGAGTAAACCAAATAAAGAAGTCACGTAATGTCTATTAATGAAGTGGGAGGCGTTTTCCCTGCAGTGTGTTTCCAATCGAGAGGCTCGTCTTTCTACCTCATGAGGTCATGAAGGCACGATCATTCATTTATTGGATTATTTGTCAGTTTAATCGCAGAAATCCAATTTCCAGTTTTTTAAAATCTTGTTCTCCTGTTTAATAGTCTCCTTATTCCGTCTTGCAGGACTGAAGACCGTGAGAGGAGCCGCCGTCACAATGGCCGAGCGCTACAACTGCACGGAGTGCACAGACTCTCTGTACGGACAGAAGTACATCCTGAGAGACGACGACCCCTTCTGCATAAAGTGCTTCGAGCACCTTTTCTCCAGCAACTGTGAAGCGTGCCAGAAGCCCATCAACTGCACCAGCAAGGTCCAAGCGCTCTTCACCCGTTAGCTCTTTAACCTCAGAACAGTGTCCCGCCGATTTCTAACCAAACCAAACGCTCCGTCTGCAGGATCTGTCCTACAAGGACCGCCACTGGCACTGCGAATGCTTCCTCTGCGTCAAGTGCCAGCGATCTCTGGTGGATCGGCCCTTCGCCACCACGGACGACGTGCCGATGTGCACCGAGTGCTACAGCAACGAGTACTCTTCCAAGTGCCATGGGTGCCTGAAGACCATCATGCCCGGTGAGGAGGCCTGTCTCGTTTTTCTCCCCGGGGTTCCGTGCTTCTTATTATTCTCATCAGTTCAATCAGGCTCCTCTAATTACTGTGCAAATGTCCCACGGCGGTTAGAGCGGCCTTTTAATTAGACGGCTCACTCGCTCTGCATGACTCACATGACATCAGCAAACTGCCATCGACTCTAATTGGTCGAGCCTGACCCTTTCTGTGCCCCCCCCCCGTCCCCCCACCCCCCTCTCCCTCCACCTCCAGGCACCAAAAAGATGGAGCATAGGGGCAACAGTTGGCATGAGAATTGTTTCACCTGCAACCGCTGCCAGCAGCCGATGGGCACCAGGAGCTTCATCCAGAAGGAGGCCGACCACTACTGCCTGCCCTGCTACGAGAAGCAGTTTGCCAAGCAGTGCGTCCACTGCAAGAAGGTGAAACCACCGGCGTGAGCCACTTCCTCTGGGTTTGGGTTATTTCGTCATCTCCAGACCATCACGTGCTGATGACACCGAGTTGAATCCATGCATTCATGCGTGGATCTGACATTCTATCTCCAAAAATCCTGCATCCAAAGCATTTTTTTTAACTTGATTCTAAGTATACTGTAACCGGTGGAATTTCACACTACATGACATGAATGTTTCAGCCCATCACCACCGGAGGAGTGAACTACCGGGACCAGCCGTGGCACAAGGAGTGCTTCGTTTGCATCGGCTGCAAGCAGCAGCTGGCCGGGCAGCGGTTCACCTCTCGGGACGACTTCGCCTACTGCCTCAACTGCTTCTGCAACCTGTTTGCCAAGAAATGCGCCCACTGCACCACCCCGATCAGTGGTAAGATGTCAGCGAGCATCAAACACGCATGGCGACGAGTGCAGGTCGGACGGGGGGAAAAAAAGGCGAGGAAGTTAAATCACAACAATTCACTCGTGCTGGCGTTTATTCAGCAGCTTGTACTGCTTCCGTCTGCTAAATCCAAGGTAACCTCTGATTCCATGTAGCATTCCCACGTGAACTGCGTCAAGTAACCACAGCACAAATTACACTTTTATATGCTGCCCGATGTGTATCCAATTACCACAAATTACTGGATTATTGCATTACAGACGTCCCGGGACTTTTTGTTGGTACCTCATGGCTCCTCTTTGTTGCTTTTCAGGTCTCGGAGGCAGCAAGTACATCTCGTTTGAGCAGCGGCAGTGGCACAACGACTGCTTCAACTGCAAAAAGTGCTGCATGTCTCTGGTGGGTCGAGGTTTCCTGACGAGCAAAGACGACATCCTCTGCCCCGACTGCGTCAAGGAGCTCTGAGCAAACTCCGAAGGCCCAATTAACCAACTCCAAGGCAGAGGGCGTTGGCAGCATCCTCCTTAACTACCGTGTATTGATTTGTCACACATTAACCTGTTCTCACTGCCGAGGTTTTACTACACGTGCTGATGACACTGAGTTGAAATCTTTGTCCTGTGAAACATTCCTAATTCAAAAGCAAGTATCCCAACAAAAAAAACTGATTTCATTTTGGAGTGAAATTGTCTGTGTTGCATCTAAATAACCCTTTGCAAAACTATGTTACATTATATTTAGAGGAAGTTAAGTTATTGTTAACTCTTAACACTCTTAATATATTACAATCTAATGCTACTAATACTGTTCATTTAAATTACATACATTCTGTCTATTGCATAACATAATACAATTGAAGAATGTTTATTTATCAGTGGTGCAACTTGTCATGGAAACATTTCAATGACAGTCCAGTTACTATTTTAATCCATATTTAGGTTAGTTTGCTAAAACGTGTGTTTTTAAAATGTTAACAAAATCAACAAAAATAAACTAACAAATAGCACTTAAAGTGTAGGTGTAGCGAGGTGAATAAAATAAGAACAAATTAATTACAGATGTGTTTGGGGTATTTTTTCAAGTGTGAAATTACTGCTAATAATATTTGAAGCATCCAATTTGTTGTTATGAGCGAATGTTAACCAATAGCTTTTGTTCCCGATTATCCTCTGAAAGAACAAAGATCGTCTTTACACGCATCAGCAACAACACTGTCGAAAGGAGCTTTTACTCTGTCGTATTTCAAGTATCTGGTTTTCTGTGAACAGCCTACAAGCCCACAATATCCCGCCAGCCTTTGTTGTAAATAAGCGATCTTTGTTTAGCGCACCGGAAGTCGGCAGCAGGTGCCACCGGAAGTGTGCGCGGTTCAGCCTTTGCCTGCAGAAAGGGAGGGAGCTAGTGGCGTGTAATTGCAACAAGCCTCTCAGCAATTAAATCCAAAATAAGCACATCATATAATGTGAGTATTGTGTTGGCTTTTGTATGAGCAGTAACGAGTGTTTCGCGCGGAGAAAACTGCACCGTTTCGGGGATCTGTATTGTGAGCCGGTGGAAAGCCGCCGCTGCGGCAGCTAGCTAGGCGGCTAACTCAATTAGCATGGCTTTGTTAGCTAACGGTACATGCTAACGTTAAGTTATTACTATTCCTCTTTAATACATGCGTGCCTCTCAGAACTGTGCGCGTTTAAATGTATTTATTGCACAGTGTCTGCTCGATTTGTAATTTTACCCCAGCTTTTATGTAATATACATCCTCTGCAAAGTGGACTTTTTTTTAAATCCAATTTATTTTTATACTTCAAATGTAGTGTTCTTGATGGTAGCTGTATTTATTCGAATAATATAACGATAGATCAATAAGGGCCGTGTTATTTCCCCTCAATAATGCTAACGTCATTGCATCTGTCTCGATGGAGCAGCGCAAACGGGCCGCGCTCTCGCATATGGGAGGAAAGGGGAAACAGAAGGCCACGCTCCATTGGAAAAATCGATCATTTTCGACGGCTTCGCCGTTAGTGAACGGAAAATAGTTGGGTTTTTTTTAAACATGACGTGCTTTATTTTTGCAGCGTTCCGTCGGTCATTTCGGCCCAGATACTATTGAATATAAAAAAGTCTAAAATCTAAAAATCACATCTTCAAGTGGGTTTAGGCCACTATCTTTGTACGTCCATTTTGGTGGAGGATGAGTAAGGAAAAATCTGTGCAACAAGTAATTTTCTTTTCACAGTTTTAAATGTGTTCAGCATTTTAAAAGATAACCAATTTAGGTCACATCATATTCAGTATGCTTGCTAATAAGTGAGGTTGCTTTGTATTTACATTATGTTTTCATCTGCCTTTAACAGACTAAAAAGGTTCCCCTGCTCTTCAGATTGTCAAATGTCTAGCGCGGAAATGAGTGCTGCAGTACCCAACCACCGAAGGACCAAACCCGGCGGTAAGACACGGCTCCACCGCCTGCAATGTATTTACATACCCAAAGCTAAAGCACACGACGCTTTCTTTTGTGTAACGCAGCTAAAATCACTTTTGCTTTTAAGAAATGCTTCGGATGTGTGTTACCAGCTTTGCTCCCTAAGCACAAAGTGCATCTTTTATTTTTTTGGAGCGTGCATTATTTAGGAGCCGTGCAAATGGATGGAGCCCAACTCTCAGGTCTTTGCAGGTATAAAAACCGTGCCTGTGAGCAGCAGCGGCGCCACCGGACCGAACTCCCAGATCCCGGGTCTGTCCCAGACTGCCGACGAAACCTCTCCGGTGGAGAGGACCAGTGGGAGGCGGGTCGGCATCTTTGCGTCGGACTCTGAGTATGTCAAGCTCGCGAAGGGAGGGGGACACAAAGGTAAAATTCTTGAGTTTAAAATGTGGTGCACGCGTCTGTTCGGCAGTTTTATGAATGGGGTTCTCTTTGAAATGCAAATCAGGAAGAAGCGACACTCTGCTCAACAAGATGCTGATCGTAAAGACTGATTTTGTTTCTAGTTAATCTGCTGTCTCCTGATACTTTGGGAAGAAGAGGCATCAACCAAACCACAACTTAATAACCAAATAAACATTCTTAAAATTGTATGTTTTGTTCTGCACACCTGCGCTATTCCTCATGATCGATTGAACAGATGGAAGACGGCGTGTTTGTCTTGTTACTCCTGTGAAAGCCATGCTGACGTGCAGCAGGGATCTGGAGGCTACATGAGCTGAACGGACGTTTAAATGACCGACCGAGCTTCTATCGGTGGGATCCAGTGCTTTATAACTGCAGGCAGTGTTTGATTGCCCCTCTTGTCTCTGCAGGGCTGTTGAGCCATGATGACGATGAAGCCGATGACCTCCCCGTGACGGCCTACAACCCACCCAACTGGTTTGGAGATGAGTCAAAGGGGTGAGAGCAGCTAACAGTGAGAAGGGTTTGTCTGCCACTCAAAGTCCGTTTCCCGACACACGAGCGGTAGGCTCAAACAGTCAACGGACGCCGTGATCCTTAAATAAGTACCTCGTCTTTTTCTGGGAGGGGGGGTCTTGAGAGACATTTTCTAAGTGCTTTTGGGAGGAAGCGCCCAGCGAGCGTCCGCGCCGTCAACGTGATGCCGTTGCACGTGGAATATCACCGTGGTTTTGTGCTTACAGCGGGAACAAAACCGCGTCTCCCGGCGGCGTGAGGATGGCGAGCCGGCAGCCAATGGCTGCGCCCTTTGGGACTGATAACAGTTCGTCCTGGGAAAGCGGTGATATAATTTCCCCCGATAAAGAGAAGGTGAATAGAAAAAACTGGTCACCCCCCCCCCACTCCCACCCCCAAACATTTATACCGTGTTGATGTCTTTCATCCTATTTTCATCCATTTATTTTACATTTTTTGCCACCACCACCACCGTTTCCCCCCCCCTTTTTTTTTTTCCTCCACCCAATTTTGCTCCATTGTCGCATTTTCAGTTTGGTTTAAACTCCTTCGGGTTGCATCTCCTGCCCGCGCTTTGGCTGTGTGCTAGATATCATATCGCAGTTTCCAGGTAAGTACAGAGCGATGCATCGACAGGACCCGATTCAACGTGTATTCGTAGTTCTGTTTTTAAAAATAGATGTATACAAATGTGTGTGTGTGTATATGCATATATTTTTATATATAAGCTGCGCTGCCTGTGATTGAAATCACTTTAACTCGTTGCAGAATGACTTGCTGTTTGGCATCAGGCTTCTTCAATCACTTCCCATTGCATGATACATTGCGTCTGAAGTTTTCCTCCATCACTCCACCCTTTTCCTCCGTCACCGCGATCTGTTCAACCTGCCCCCCAGCTGGTATATTTGTGAATAACGTGAACCGTGTCTGATTCTGCAGTGGCCTGCCCACGCTAGTTCTTCTAATCTGTCCAGCTTAAATGTGGGTGTCTCCTCCATCCTCCAGATGTCTCCTGACGGAGTTGCCGACGAGATGGAAGGTCTGTCCATGACCAACAAGTACAAGAGAACGTGAGTGTTATTGTTTATCCTGGAGAACCGAAACCGCCTGCTGAGACGAAGGGGCGTTCTGACGGCCTGTGACCCCTCCCACCCCCCCCCCCCCCCCCAGGTGTTACGAGAAGAAGGCTCCTCCGGTCAGCATGACCCGGCTGCTGAGTCACGGCTACATGGCGGACAAGAAGAAGTCTGCCGAGAACGACGACGACGACACTTCAAGTACGACCCGGTCGCGCCGTGCAGGTCCGCCAGTGTTTTCCGCCCGCTGACGGGTGCTGACGTGTGCTTCGCCTTCCAGGTGTGACCTCAGAACAGACGAGCACCACGGTGACGGAGGACGCGGGGGAGCTGGAGTAGTGCGTCCAGGTGGTAAAGGAAGAGGGGGTTCGTTGTAACACTGGTTCATGGTTCCTACAGATCTGAGAACATACTACTACTACACCCCTGCCCCCCCCCACCCCCCCTCTCGGATTCACTCGCATTTGTTGTACATCCTGACTGTTAGGTTTGGTACTCATGTTTATGCAAAGGTACTGTGTCTAATAATCTATTTATTTGCTCTCATTTGTAAAAAAGACTTCAGGCTGTTTTTGTGGAGTAGATGTGTTGGTGCTCGCGGTGTGATTCTTTTTTTTTTAAACATTTTATTTCTGTGTTGACGTTTTCTCGATTTGACAGACGAGTTGCGCTGTGGGGGGGGAGGGAACTAACCGCCCGTCTGATCGCCATCGCTTCGGCCGGCCGGCTCTAAAGCTTCGACCCGGCGTTAGTCCCCCCCCCCCGGTTGTATGACGATCGAGTCGGTGAATTTAAAGTGTTTGTGCTGATGAAATGTGGTTCCAGTGACGTGAGGTATCATTAGTTTGGACCAAGGGGCCCCCGCTCTCTGAAGGGACGCTGCAGGTTCCCGTGTGTGTGTGTGTTTTCGGCTGCAGAGGTGGAAATTTTTGTTGGTTGAGACAGCTGCTGCCAGATGTCAGAGTTCATCCTGACCGTTAGTTTGGCTACGAGGAGAAAGGCCTTCTCAACACCCCACCCCCCCACCACATTAAATCTGTTTTTGACATCATTATCCGGCTGCTATTCGTCCATCTCCCAGAATAAAAATGCCTCGTATAAGAAAATAACTGGATTTAAGGTAGTTCCAAGGGTTTGGATACTATCAGGTGCTGCAACATTCATTTTATTAGGATTATTAACTCTGCCGAGTGTTTAGGAAGTTGCTAATAACTATATTAGGTCTGTCCTGTACGTTCCGCCTCGTAAAGCCAAACGTCATGCAGCAGCAGCAGCAGAGTTCTGGGAGCCTTCGGGGCCTCGTGGAGCAGACGAGCTGAAAGTCGTGACGCCCAGCGAGCGAGTTCTCAATATGCCAACCGAGCGGTTTGTCGTTGTTTGTTGGTGCGCTGCCTGATCGCAACAAACCCTGCATCTCATCAACGGTTACCGCGGCAACGTTTTAGCATTCGAAGACTTCTAACCAGGAAGTCGACAGATCAAAACACATTTAGGATGGAAGACATCTGCCATGCTGATTGTTTTAAAAATATTTACCGGTCACTCCGTAGGATGGTCTAAATGTACTTTTTATTTGCAGCAAACTATTTCCGTAACGCTGCTCAGCTCGTGATGGGCTAATGTTGTTTTTTTGCAAAAACCTTATAAAGCATAATTGGTCTCTTAATGCTTTTTCTGCCGCGTATCCAGGTTGCGTTTATTTTATTGATTACACACTACTGGGAAGACGTGCTGAGAGATTTCATGTCCCTGCTGCTTTCCGCCCAACTAGTTTCAAACCGGTTCACGTGACACTAACAAGGTCTTAACCCCTTAAATCTGACTTGCTGAACTGTCAGCCAACTTTTCAATCACTTTTACACCCTTTTAGTTTGACTGTTTTTGCCTTAAAGTCTCTTGCTGAGTGAGATAAAGGTCCATGTGGGGAGGAGAAGCTGGTCAGTGCCTCCGACTGACAGGATAGCTTTTGATTTGATAGACAGTCCCGCTCTGTCGCTTGACAGTCAGTGAAATCCAAATCCTGCAGGGAACATTGTCCTGCAAAGGAAAAGGATGGGAATAATTTATTTGGCCGCTCACGGCGAGGTTTAAGCTCCGGGTTTGTCCTCCATAAATCCAGCACGTACATCACTCTGAAATGATGCAGCAGTAGCAGACTGTCATTTTGAAAAGAACTCGCTGATAAAACTCTCACAAGAAATGTGTGTCATGCTCAACGCTGCCGTCACAGCAGTGATGCATTATTTATCTGTATGTGGTATTAAAGTAGACGCACTGGACCTTGTTTTGCAGTAGACGGAGTGGCCGTCGTGTCGTTGGTATGGTTTTACGCTGATGAACAGGTTTATTTTGTATGGTTAGGTATTAAGGTACAGTTTTAGTTCATGTGTTTCGTCTTCTTCCCGTGTGAGTTGGTGGCATAACTGTTTACAAACCATAGCAGGAATCTTCACCGGGTGAACGGCAACGTCCTCCCTGATGTCTAGTTGCTTGTACCCCCCCCCCCCCCCATTGCTTATTTTTTATCTGCAAGTGGTTCATTTTCATGTGCAAATGTACCAGAAGTGACTGACGCTTTTAAACAGAATATCACCAAGTGTTTGGAGAGGAATCCAGCTGACACGCCTCAATGTAAGACCCCGCTTTTCCCCGATGACTGCACACAGACTCCACCATCATCTCAATAAATGGGCATGTGCATGGACTCGTGTGCTGTTTTTCTTCAACCAATTTTCAGGACATTAGTTATGCCATGAATATCTTTACATTTATCAAAGGACCAAATTAGTTGAGCAATTTCTGTTGCAATTTCTTGAATGGTGTTATTATGCGTTGGACCTAAAAGCACTTTTATCAAAAGCATCATGCAGCTTTATTAACTGGCTTTTATTCACAAAGTGCAGCTCAAAAAGCCACGTGACAGAATCTAAACATTGAATCATGTTTATTTGTAACCTCAACAAAACGCTTCATACAGTAATGAATCATTAGATCTCGTTTCTGGGCTCCGTAACGACCAGTCAGGCCTCCACCAATCGTGTCGCGGGGAAAAAAAACACACGCACACGGGCGCGCGTGCACACGCACAGTGGCCGTTGCAGGCGCGCGTCCTTCCTCCCCTGCAGCGCAGTTTGCACGAAGCTGCAGCGCCGCATCCCTCTCGCTTTCTGCAGCCGCGCATGCATCGGCTCCGGGATCGATTTCCCCCCCGTATCGGAAACCAATCCGTAGCCGCATGGTGACGTCACGCCGCTGATCGGCAATAGTTGCTGGGCGGGGGGCTGCCAGGGAGGCAGACGGGAGCAGCGGAACCTCCACACCGGATTAACGAAGCGAAGGAAAAACACCAAATACTCTCCTCTTGCACGAGCGGCGTGCGTGGACGCGCACGGGATTGTTTGCTGTTTTTGTTTATTCCGTCGCGGCGGGCGCGTGGGGCATGTAGCGGGTCCGTCACGGCCGCCCGCGGGGGGAGGAGGATGGACTGAGCCAGCTGTGGCCTGCTCCTGACGGCAACACCTGGCCGGTGAGCCGCGCCGGGAAGCGGGAGCCCGGTGAGTCGCCGTGACCTCGTCCTCTGCCCGCCGGTGTGCACGCGCTGACCGAGAGGTTGCGTGTGATTAACGAGGAGCGCGCGAGCTCTTGCGTGGAAAAGAGAATTTTCTTGATTCCTTGAGCTTGACACGCTGTCAGACGCCTCGTGTGCCGCGCGCGCGCGCTCACCTGCACACGCGCTGCAAAGCTCGGAAGGTAGAACCAATTACTGCGTTAGTGAGGGTTACATCGCGCTGCAGAACTAAACAAGGGGAGGCATTGCCATTTCATTAGGAATCCTCACAGGATACATTACCGTACCGGCTTAGACGCCATTGGGTTACTGCCGGGAGTGTATGTTTACACCATAAGGTCACCGTGGACACAATACGAGTCCCTGCAGGATTGTTAAAGCAGCAGAAACGCAGTGATCTCCGTGAACCTGCTCAGCGGCCCCCCGGGGGGGCCTTGACAGTGACTTCCTGTTCGCCGTGCGCCCACCTTCCTAACCGGCTTGTAGTCCTTCTGCAGGGTCAGAGGCCGCCTCAGCAGCCAGCCGGCGGCGTACTACCGCGCGCGGAAGGAGGAGGAGGAGGAGGAGGCGGCGGAGATGGAGGAAGGGGACGGAGAGGGGGAAGGGCCCCTGGCGGTCACAGAGAGGCCGAGCGGTCACGGCATCCAGCCCAACGCCGGCGGCGGCAGCACCACCACCACCAACAACCTCCTGGCCTCCGTCAAAGAGCAGGTAGGAGGCAGGAGATGCTGCAGTCAGCCCTTGTTGGCTGGCTGGTGGCCCTCCTGATGAGCCTACAGTCATGCACGGAGACGATGGGCCCCTGAATGTAAAAGTCCCCCATCCCACCTACGTAACAGCAGCCAAATGGACAGACAAGTGACCACAGTCACTTATTGTCTCTTTGTGGTCATTTAGCATCTATTTATAGTCTCCTCGTGCAGAAGCTCCGCTGCATGGACCCAGCGAGGTCCATGTGTGATACCATCACCGTGTTCTGATTCCAGTAGGAGGGGCCACCCGGCTGGCCCCGCCCCCGCTCACAGGATGATTTAAGTCCGTGATTCACTGAAATTTACTTGGTCTCCATGCTATGCTCCAAATGTGCCCCGCAAAATCTATTAAAACCCCCAATAATAACTTCTCAGGAGGCGATGTCTGTTTAAATGATGTAAAACGAGATTTGTGTTACATGTCCAGAGACACTTGCAGCTTCAGAACGTCTCTCCCCGTCTCTTAGTATGTCTCCTTCTGTCTGTCTCTTAGTCTGTCTCCTTCCCCGGCTGTTATTCCTATGCTGCTTTCTATCCCGTCAACATGGCAGCCTTTCTGTTCTGGACAGTGGCCATGTTCTCCACTGTGTGTGTGTGTGTGTGTGTGTGTGTGTGTGTGTGTGTGTGTGTGTGTGTGTGTGCGCGCGCACTGCTGTTTAAATGCTTAAAACGTCCAAGAAAAGAGGTTCTGCTCTTCCTCTTAATCTTGGTCCCTTTGGAGGCATCGGGAAGCTCTCCTCCCAGGTGGAGTTGAGGCACTCTGGCTTCCTCCGTGGTGCGGCGTTGGTTTTCGCCGGGCGCTGCGGGAGCCGCTTCGTCAGCCCTTGATCAAGACTTAATGCCGCAGAAGCTCTGCCTGCCGCTGGAAACTCACTCGTTTTCACACGCGAGGACCCGTGACTGCTGCAGCGCGCGTTGCCTTCCGGTGGAATAGGTGCATGTGTTCGCTCGCAGTCAGTGTTCATGCAGAGGCTCAGCTCCTCACCAGACACAAGGCTCCAAACAGGAGGTGCATGTTGAGGGCGGGACGGAGAGATGCGGATGCTGAACAGCTAAACAACGTGCAGCCGGATTGACGTCGCGAGAGAGGAACCATTTTCTCTGTCGGGCTTCGAGCTGCGAGTGGGGAAAGTAATTAGCTTCACCTTTCTCTTCTGCGTGCTGAAATGCAAGCGGCAGCGCCGCTCAAGCGTCAAATCTGCCTCCTGCAGCTTTGCCACAGAAATGTCAAATTATACTTGCTAAATGGAGCAAATCACTTATGGCCCTCCATTGTGCTCGGGCCCTGACGCGCTGCCACTTTGCTCTCATTGAGTCCGTTAAAGGCTTGGAAATAACGGCGGTGGCGCACAGCTTGCCACGTCTGGGGCTGACGCACAGACGACAGCTTGCTGCAAAGATGTCGGCCGCTGCAAGAGAGAAACGCGTCCCTGACATCGGATCCGAGCAGTTAGGCGAGCTGTCACAATACAACGTTTCAACGCGCTTGGAGAGCCGAGTATAGGAGTTTGGGTCGGCTTTGACTTCCAACGTTTCTGAAATGCATCCAACCCGTCTGCTAAAACGGGTTCAGATGGGGTCCAAGGACCAGGCGGCGGCTGCCGGGCGGTCAGCTGCAGGGTGCAGGAGCAGTGGTCCTCTGCAAGTGACGCACGGCGCTGCTGAAAAGGAACGTGCATGCTCTGCAAAACCCACCCCGGGGGAAAGAAAGGGGGGAGAAAAAGCTCAATAAAACCACAACTGGGCCAAGTCAGCGCTCCGCACGCTTGGATTGAGTTCAGCTATTGGGGCTAAAAACACCTGGTGAATTTACCGAACGTCGATGGGGATGATTGATGGAGCTTGTCCTGTCAGAGGTCCGCCTCCGCGGGGGTCACAATCTCAGTCGCAGGGTTAAACCATCTCCGTCAATCCAGTTAATGTCACCGCCGCTCCTCCCCAGGCAGCGGCTGCTGTTACACGTTCCCATGCGTGCTCGCTGTCATGTTTCGGGGGAAAGCGGGAGCTGGAGATGGTGCCTGGCTGTCATCTACCGATCACGGATTCAAAGAGGAAAGTCCACCCTCAGATTGCATTGTGGGAGTTATTTACCTTTTCGGTGCCTCGTGTGTTTAGTGACTCCCGGCGGCTCCCACGAAGCCCCTTGGGGGCCCTCAGAGAACCATCACGTCTTCTGTGGGTGAAGCACTGCAATAGTTCACACGTATTTACAGACTCTGCAGAAAAGATGCACCTTAAAAAAACCAATCTGCCTATTTAACAACGCCTTAAAGTGTGAAGACTCCTTCAGGCTTGTACAAGATGGCGATTTTAGGGGCGGCGATGTGTCGCAGCAGCAGAACCAGGCCCGACATTTCACGGATGTCACCGGTGCAGCCCGGATAAAGCAACCTGCCGGGCTGCGATTCGACACGGCGGGAGGAAGGCTGGTGTCCCTCGATGGCAGGGAGAAACCGTTGGCAACGCCGCCTCCCCCAGCTGGCACCAAGCAGCCCTCTGCAATCAACCCGGTCTCCAGGCCATCACGAGGGGGTGACGGGGGCGCGGGACGCGGCTCCGCTTGTCCCCCGGAGGCCCCCCCCCGCCGTGAAAACAAGGGGGGCTGTGTGCCGCCGCTGCCCCCCTCCCACCCGTCCCGTCCTGTCTCTGAGGAGAAGGCCAGGCGGAGTCCGCCGTGGTGCTGTGACAGTGTCACTGTTGTGTCCCTCAAATTGCTGGACGCGTCCCATCCCGAGGTCACCCCGAGGCGACCTCTTGCTAGTTTGAATCTGCCAATGTGTGACTGCAGCCGACGTTGTAGATTCAAAGTGTCGACACAGTTCAAAGGTGAGCCACAAAGAATCGCTCACTGATTTTGACTATTTCTCTGGATCTGTCTTTCCTCTTTCAAGCCGTTTCTCTGTATGAGTCACCATAATGCAACGTGAAACCAGTAAATCCCCCCAGATATATCCAATTTACCTCGTTATGGGGGCTTGAGAAAGTCTGGCAGAAGTTTCCACAGTTGCGCACTGAAATCGGCATTTTGAAATATTTCGGAGCAGTCGGCAATTTAAACAATTCAACATCATTAGAACTGTAAAATTAGCCGCCGCAATAATGTGATCATGTGTGTGATAATACGTCAGATTGAGTCTTTATTTCTGAGCTCATTTTGATTTAAGACTCTGCAATCGGTCCGTCGCTCTTAGTTCTTGCCGCCAAAACATTCCCTAGCGGATGAGACACGAGCAAACAGCCGACGCGGAAGAACCGTTAGCTAACGTCAAACCGTTCGCTAACGTTAAACCGTGCGGCGGTAAACTGCGAGCGCCACGCGGCCCGAGCTGACCCAAATACAAAAGGGCTTTTATCAAGAGCCTTAAACAGACGCACCGCTGCGAGCCTTTTGTACTTTTTGAAGGATTATCAAACGAACGGCTTTAAACAAACCAGGGACGGATTTGAACGTTGCACATTTGTATGTATTTAATCAGAAGGACGGTTCCCGTGTGGTGTCTCTGAAGGATCTCCTGCTGGAAGGACATTCTGTTGGTCTGATCTGGTGAAGAGCACTCCATCCGCCACCATCTCAGCTTGGGATGCTCGACTGCGTGTCTTTTTCTACCTCGGGATGTTTCCCCGTGAGGTCTTTTCACTTGTAGACACCTTCATCTCCCTCCTGTCGGGAGAAGTGCCGACGCATTTTTCAGCATCGGCCGTCTTTTTGCCAGAGGTTTGACGCCTGCAGCGTCTGAGGACACGTCTTGTGTCGATGTGTCCTCGGCCCTGGTGACTCGGATGTGTCCTTGTGGTTAAGCCCTCGCGTCGACACCCTTTCTCTTCACCACAGGTGTGAAAGTGACCTCCAGCAGCCTGGTTTCCAGCCGGGTGGCTTTATATTTAGACCTTCTCTTTTTTTTTTTTTTTTGGAGACGGACCCTGATGACGCCAGCTGGGATTCCTAGAAGATTTACGAAGCAGCTGGAAGGCTGCGTGTTATGTAACTGAATAAAAATGAGCCACGGCCAAAACTGCAAGGGACCCAACCGCAGTCTGCACACGTCTGCTCTTCTTTCATTACCCTTGAGCAAGGCATTGGATCCCTCCAAGCGCTTGGGAAGTAGGGCACGTCTTAGTGTCGCGGCGTTGGAGTTGTCCAGATTGCCTAATGGACAAATGTCATGTTTTGAGATACATATCACATTTCTTCTCTGCCTAATCACATTTTGAACATGGATACAAAATGAAAAGGATTTTTTCTATTTAAATCACAAAGCACTGAATCAGGAAGCGTCTGATGCACATAAACATTCCTGCGGAGCGCGATCAGACGGTCTTAACGTTTTAAATTCCCAGCGAAAAAAATCCATTTAATTATGGAGGGCGAAAGGATAACTTTAAGCCTTAAAACTCGTGTACTGACAAAAAGAAGAAAATATGAAGTGTATATTTAATGCTTTAATGTCCAGGGGTTCCGACCCCAATCGACTAGCAGAACCGACCTGTTCTGTTTTATCGCTCTCGGCTCAGTGATTCTATCTGCACCTCTTCTTTTTAGGGTTTTGAATCTAGAATTCACTCACACTGACTCGATCGAATGCGCCGAGCCGCGGGGCCCAAACACAGAGCGGGTTTTAGGCGTAATTCTAACTGGCATCAGTCTTAAAAAGGAGGATTAAATTGCTGTCGCGTTGTAGTAAAAAAGGAACGCCTCCCTGCAGGAGCTGCAGTTCGAGCGGCTGACTCGGGAGCTGGAGGAGGAGCGGCAGATCGTGGCCAGCCAGCTGGAGAGGTGCATGCTGGGAGCCGAGTCCCCGGCGGGAGACAGTAGCAGGTAAGCATGAAGTTTACATGTGACCAACGAGGGAGGCGTCTTGTTCTCCTTTGTTTGTCGTCTCATTCATTTAAATCAGATTTCCTTTGAGCGCTTATTCCCGTTGTAATCTTCCTACATTTGTGTATAAACATTTATCTCTCATCTATTTTCTCCACCTCTCTTCTACTGAAGCTCATCCGAGAAGTCGTTTGCATGGAGGTCTGCAGGTACAGATTTCTCACGTTTTAACCTTTTAAATGTTTTATCTAGGAAGTTACTTTGGCGAGAAAGTGTTACTATCTGGTTCTGCGAACAAAATGTCCCTGAAACCTGAAATCAGATCAAATCTAATCATTTCGGCTCTAAAGAAAGCAGTTTTTCAAGCTGTAGAAGGACTGTTCCACCTCCAAAGGGATGGAAATTCCACTGAAGCAAAACTAAACAACGTTTCCGGCGGAATTTATGAGCTTTGAAATGGATCCATTTACTATTCTGTCACAGATCCCTCGGCTCGGTTTCACGGCTCATTCTTCTCTGCCGGCTTTCCAATAGAACAAAAGCAACGGTGTAAAGTCCGTCGTGTGTTTGGGCCAAACAACCTTTACATTTAATGTCTTTTATTAAGAAAATTCCTTCTGCAAAGGTAGAGCTACCGAAGTGGACCATTTTTTGGGGGGAAACGCATCTGACTTTGCAGATTCGTAACTCGGCGGTTGATGCCCCGGCAGGTGGAGAGTTGCGGGGCGGAGCCTTGGTGGCGTCTGGACGTCAGCTGGAGGCGGAGGACGGGCTCTTCATGCCCGAACCGGACCGCGCCTCCCTGCATGACAGTGAGGGTCTGTTGCATGTACAAAATTCCGGGTTCCCGTCACCGACATCGACGCACTTTGTCGTTTTATGAGGCAAAAAAACGGCAGAAATCTGCAACAAATCCCACACGTCCCTTTTGTGATCATCACGTCAAATACAAACATCCACTCACATCACTTTAACAAAGAGCTGTTTGAATTTTCCACACGGCTGGGGTGGTCTGATGAAAATGTCCCTCACATGCTTCCTGCTCCTCATCCCACAGGAGAAAGTAGTCCAGCAGCTGTGTGCCGATGGTTCTTAAAGCAGAACATCCATGTGCACGCGTTCACACGCATAACGCCCCTCAACGAGTTGAGAGCCCAGCGACATGAAATGCAAATCATGGAGCTGGCTGTGACTGTGTCCGCGCCGGGCCGGGTTTGACCACAAGAAGCACCGGCGAGGTGCTTCCTCACCTTGTCGTCCCCTCTCTCAGGCTCGGGGGGCCACTCGGCCCACGTGACCTCGTACTCGGACAGCGGCTACCAGGACAGCAGCGTCAGCTACTACAGCAACCAGAACGTGGTGCGTTCGGAGCCCCGCGCCTCCGTGTCCAGGAGCCCGAGAGCCGAGGGCCAAGCGTCCGGGCAGGTAGGAGCTCGCGCGAACGTTTGTCTTCTTTGACACAAAGATGATTTAAACGAATGAGTTCCTTTTATCACAGACTGGTGTCTAATAATGATGAAGAACTTCAGCTTAACCTTTCAAATTGACTCAAATCTGAATCACGTTATTCTCTCGTGTGGCTGATAATGACAGCAGGAGCAGGAATGACTGATGAGCAGTGGTTTGAATCTTTTCTCCCGATTTTGTCCAAAACCCAGCAGCTTCTCTGTAACCACAAAAAGACAGCGATGGTCACAATGCAAAAAAAATAATAGTTCACATATAAAATAAGTATTAGAATTCACCATCTTATTTTTCCACAACAGATGCCTCGGTATGAATTGTGTATTTCTTCCTCGCAGGTGTCGGGCCGCGTGCTGCGCAGGATGGCCTCCCTGCCCTCCCGGAGCCAGTCTCCCGGCTGTGGCGCCGTCTCGCCGTCCCGCGTCTCCCTGCGGACGTCCCAGGGCAGCACCTACGACTCGCCCGTCCTCTCGGAGCCCAAACCTCTCGCCGCCGTGTTCCCCGGCACCGCCCTGCCGCCCTCCTGCCCCTCGCCGCCCTCCCCGGCCGACGGCCCGCGGGGCGGCCTGGTCCTCGGGGGAGTCGGGGCGGGCGGGCGTCTGGGCTCCACCCTGTCGCTGGTGGAGGGGCGGTGTCTGACGGGGTCGCCGCTGCGTGCGGGGATGACGGCGGTGCCGCAGCACTACGGCTCCACGCTGCCGCGGCAGAGCCAGCCGCTGGGCTACGGAGCCGACCCGTACGGGCTGTACCAGAGGGGCGCGCTGCCCCGACCCGACAGCCTCATAGGTCAGCACGCTCTCTCTCTCTCTCACGCACACATTTAAACAAATGGCGCCTCACGCAACGGTGCAACGCGGTGCAGGCATTCATCCCACTGATGCACGCTGACCCCTGACCCCTGATATTCTTTAAGTAGTGCAAAGTCTGCTTTTCAAAAGCTCGTTTAACGCTGCAATAGTCAGGATTATTTATGATGTTTGTATTTTGCATGTGCATTAATATCGACGCGCTTATATATTTACAAGCTTTGTCCATGACGATGTTCTTTAATGGTGGGGTGCGTATCGTCTTACTGGCGGCCGTAGAGGACCAGTGAATGCACACATCCGAGATCCCGTTGGCCTCTATTCAGCTCCTCGCTGCGGTGAGAGCGGTCAGCTCGGCCTCCGGGTGGATTTGGTAAAATCCAACCGGGTCAAAAATGTGGGGCAGAAAATCTCAAGTTGCGTTTCCTCTGAGAAAATGGCTCCACTGGGGAGTTTGGCTGCTGCGCTCGCGGATGTTCTTCAGTAAACCGTCTCCTGCGCTCCGCAGCCTCAGCACCGCCTCTCCGGTTCATTGACCGCACAGGAAGTTGATCGAGCTGCTCTCATTTATTACTGTAGAGGTTCCTGCATCTCCGCAAAGCTGCATGCCGAACAAAAAATACGTTTGAGGCAAACTGCAAGCTGGGCGGGTTTCCATCAGCAACCGGGCTCATTTCATGCACTTTTAGGTCACATGATCTCTTCCAGCACCAGCAGACCGCGCTGCTGGGTTTGACAACGTGCTGCGTGCCGCTATGACAAACGGGGAACGTAATGTTCGAGGGGGGAGGATTCCTCCTCTCCCAGGTGGATGTTTTGATCTGCAGCAGTCTGAAGGGAAACAAGATCACAGCGCGGTGACCTTCCTCCAGGATCTCTCTCGTGCGCCGTTGAAGTCTGTGAGAAGAAACCGCGTTAGTATCTATTGGTCTTCATACGCTCGATGAGGAGGCAGCGGGGGGGGGGTCCACTTAGACTGTATGAGTTCCCTCTAGAATCAGGAACCATTTTGCTTGATCAAATCTGCTCAATTAAAGATGTTTATAATTCCAATATCATGTATCAAATCAAAAAGCTGATATTAACGTGATGGCAGCTAATACTCATACGTTACATACATTGTGACCTTTCTATAATAATGATTATTACTACTGATTATTACTACAATACAAGTCCCCATAATTATAAGAAAATACTAGATATTAATTACATTTCAACTGTAATTATGAGGTGAGAACGTTACGTTATATATAAATTAAATTAGTTTTTCGACTTATTATAGTTTTTGTTTTGTTTTTTCCTAAATCGGGAAACCATTCTGAACGTTTACAGTGTGATGACGATGACGATGACTGACACCTGAGCGACGTGAGGAGGGAGTATTTCTGTGCCGTCCACTAAGACCGATGTTCACACACCTTTTCAAGGAGACGAATTTCAAACCCGAACCGGACGCATCAAACGCCGCGGAGAGACACGTGACCTCTCTTCCTAAACATGGCGCTCCTCCTCCCTCCCTAACCGGCCCTTTGACAACTTTCTCCACCCTTTGCTGAGGATTTACTGATAGAAGCGCTGACGCTGCAGCAGCGACGCAGATTTATCCCCCCGTCCTAAGCCGCTCCCCCTGACCCATATAGGGCTGCTTCTATCGCAGAGCATCAGCCCGCGATTATCAGCTGACGGCCCCGGGAAGGCTTTGCTCTGCCGCGATCGCTTTCAAGCGATGCTCGTCCGTGCGTGTGTGTGTGTGTGTGTGTGACGACATCGGTGCTGTTGTGTTTGTGCATGTGTTGGGAGGGTTGTGTGTGTGTGTGTGTGTGTGTGTGTGTGGGAGGCCGAGTCAGTGAACTAAATAAAATGCCTCTCATTCTCTAGCTGGATGCTTTTAATCCTGCAGCGCTGCTAAGTGGCCCAATGCGTCGCCTGAGTCCTTATTCTCAGTTATCCTGCACATCCAACGTAATCCCAGATTACACCCGCGAGATAAGCAATAGATCAAAATACGAGATTAGGCTACTACTAACCGGTGGCTGAGGTGGGGAAACGGGGTGAGCCGCCAGGCAATAAACCGCGAGATGATCTCTTTCTTTAGAGTGGGCGCAGAATGGGTTGAAACATAATAATAGTTTGTAATATTCATGTGATAAGGGACTGCAGAGGAGCTAAATCCTCATTTGTTATTTAGCTAAAAACCTCGGATTCAATTGTTCAACCGTTTTTATTCTGCAGTAATAATGCAAACTTAAACAAAACCACCCGAATGTTATGAACCTGCCACTGCAGATAGTTCCACTCATACTTCATATTGAATAATATCCAGTTTAAAGGAGCTGTGGAAGAGCGAGGCTCCCACTCGGAGGACGAGCGGGCTTTTGGTAGCAGCCTAAGCATCCTCTGCACTTGGAGGTCGCGGTCTTCGCTCGAACAAGGCCCGAGCCGCATCCAGCGCGCCGCTCCTCACTCCCCTCCGGAGGAATGTTCTGAGCGATAAGCGACCGTCTTATGTAAAGAGCGCTGCGCGAGCAAGCGGCTCCTTCATCACCAGCGTAAAGTGCAAATTGTGTGCTTTCTTCTCGTTGGACTGAGCCAGAGAGCCCCCCCCCCCCCATCCCCCCTCCTCGTGCCCTGAAGCCTGCTTATAATTGGAGCGCGCTTTGAACTGATCTGCGCTCAGATTGGAGGACGGAGGAACCCTCTGCTCCGCTTGTTTGACTTGCTGATGCCGGCGCCTGCAGCAGAATGAATGACCCGAGTCTTTTTCTGTACGTTTTTATAAGCACAGCGGCGGTTGGGATGAGTCGGCATTATGAAATCCACCGGTGTAATGGGCGTAGAGTTGCACGGTCTCACCTACAGAGGGCTGGTGTGCGTGATAACGAGATGAACGTATGATTTATGTATGAGCACGACGGGGCTTCATTTGGCTCCTACAGATGTCGCGCAGCTTTCCGTTTCATGTCATTCTGCAGACGTTATTCGGCACTTTTCTTTGGACTAAAATCATCTCGTGCATGGAATTATATACTTATATCCTCTTATGTTACGCTCATGATTCACCATCCTAACATCTTGTATGTGGCAGATTTGCCCAGCAAACATTCAGTGTTGTTCTATATTTATTTTCTCCTCCTTGATAAGATTTGCTTTGACCAAACGCTTAAATAACGTCCTTTGCGGCTGCAGGGCTTCACAGCTCGTACGCCGACCACTCGGGGCAGATGGACGCAGAGATGAGGGCGGCGCTGTCTCCGGACTGCCACATGACGCCCGTCTTCGATGAGCGCTCCTTCCACAGCCCCCTGTACCACAGCCCCACCCACGACCCCCAGGGCTCCCTCTACAGGACCAGCGCAGGTACTGCAGCGCACCAACGATTCTCGGTATTACACTCTGTAAGCGTGCACACAGGGCACGCGGATGCTGCACAGCGATAGTATTCAAATGTTACTGCGCAGCTTGTTGGCAAAGTACCAAATATCTGGCAATAGTAGTACTCGTAGCAGGAAAACCAGCATGAATACAGGACTAATTCAAGTAATGACGTTGCGGTAAAAGCAGAAATAATCTCTCAAAACATTGCAAATAACTGATTGAATCACTCCTCAGCGTCTGGCGTCCCCTGGTTGAGCTGCCGGACCGTCACATCTGCTTAGAAGATCATTTCTCTCTTTCTCTGCGGGGGGAAATCAGCGTTTACAGGCACAGGAAGTGTTGTTATCGTCGCTCCCCGACGTCAGAACTTAATTAGGCTGAAACCTTTCATGTCCTCGCCGGCTGCCTAATGGAAGCCCTCGCGGAACCATTTGAAGCTGAAAGCTCTGCGGGGTTTGATAGCGCAGCGTCTAAGGAGCCATGTTAGTTCCGTTTAGATTCAAACAAGTTTGGCCTGTGAGACGCCTCCCTTCCTCCCCCCCCCGCTGCTTTAAAAGCTCGTGTGAAGCGCTAATGAAACCGGGTAGCGTTCTCTCGTTTCTCTT